>NC_045614.1:48649811-49274811 GCF_009829155.1 Mustela erminea
GAGAATTAAGTTAGAAAACACTTCATAGGCTATAAAGCACTGTAAAAGCATAAGCTGTTCTTGGCACTGTATAAGTGTGACAAAGACATGGGAAGTGCTTTACAAGGCAAAGATACACAGAGCACAGTTCCTGCCCACCCGGATGTTCACAGTCAAGTAAAAGAGGTATATAAATGGCCACAATACTGAGCTGAATGGGATGTTCATCCAGTGGTCAGCAGACATGATTATGGGAGTAAAGGACTTCAGAGGAAGAAATAGCTTCTTTTCGGGAAGTGTATGACAGCTTTAAAGATCTATTTGAGAGAGAGAAAGAGCACAAACAGTGGGGTGGAGAGAGAAGAAAAGAGAATGTCAAGTAGGCTCTACATTAAGCATAGAGTCCAATCCGGAGCTCGAGCTCATGACCTGAGCTGAAACCAAGAGTGAGACACTTAACTGACTGTGCCACCCAAGCGCCCCAGAAGTTTATGATAACTTTAATAGAAGATGGAGATGTTAAACCAAACTAAGATTATTGACAAATATTTAGAGGGCTTACTATGTATTCATACTACTTAACTCAATACTCACTAAGAAATTTACATTGATTGCCTCATTTAATTATTAAAAATCAAATAAGGCTAGCACTAGTTTTGTCCTTACCTTACAAATAGGAAGCTGAGATTTGGGGAGGTGAAGTAACTTTCCAACGTCACATAGTCCAAAGTCTAAAGGAGCTAAACTGGGACTTGAAGCCCAGTGCATCTGTCTCCAGGTGCCATGATTCCAGGCATTGTGATAGGGTAGCAGTAAACTGGAACTGGTGCTTAGACATGACAGGAAGATGGCAGTCCCCATCACAACTTTTTTTGCCATGCATGTATATAGTCCACCACATTTGTTGTGCATCTTCATACTTCCTCTCATGTAAAAGGCAGAGTGTGCATCCCTAACTCCCGAGTCTGATTTCAACCCCATGCTCTCGTTGGGTCAATCTAATAGCATGTGGTGAATACTGTGCCTGCTATGAGGCTAGACTTCAGAAAGCTTTGCATGTTTCTGTTTGTTCTCTTGTGTTTCTGCCACTGTCATGAGGAGGACTACTTGGCTAACCTACCAGTTCCAGAGGAGAATGAGAAAAACGTAGAGTGGAGCTGCCCCATATGAAAGACAAGCCTGGAGCAGAACCCTCAGACAATGCACAGATGTATGAATGAGCCTAGCTAAGAGAATTCAGTCAGGATATTTATGAGCTTAATAATAAATTTTGTTTTATGTCACTGAAATTTGGGATAGTTTGTTAGGCAGCAAGAGCTAACTGAATCAGATAAAAACATTTTAATATATAATTTTTAATATAAATGTAATATATATTTTTTTCAAAAATTGGAAAGAACAAAAGTATGTATAAAGAAGAGAAAAATAGGGGCGCCTGTGAGGCTCAGTGGGTTAGGGCCTCTGCCTTCACCTCAGGTCATGGTCCTGGGGTCCTCTGGTGGAGCCCTGTGCCAGGCTCTCTGCTCAGCGGGGAGCCTGCTTCCTCCCTCTCTCTCTCTGCCTGCCTCTCTGCCTACTTGTGGTCTCTGTCTGTCAAATAAACAAATTTAAAAAAAAAAAGAGAGAGGAAAAATATAAGTGACCAAGTCCCACCACTCTGAAGTAAACATTGTAATGTAAAAAATCTACTGCTTATATACTATTTTTATGTATCAGATATTCTCTGAGTAATCACATTCATCAAAGCATTTAAAATACATATGGTCCTCTACAGATTATCAGCTAGATTTTAAGTGTGGGAAAAGTGAGTATAAAGTTTAAGTAGCACAGCTAATATGGGTCTAAATTTGGTACCAAACACAGAAAGAATGGTCTTCAGGTACTTTGTAATACAGCCTCTCTGACCTGCTCAGACACTGTGCATCCTTCTCCTCTATATTATTGTCCCTGGCCCCCGATTATCACTATGCCATGTAGAATGTAGTTGGATGAAGATGGAGGAATTGCTTTCCAGGGGGAGAGTAGAATGAGCAAAGGACTGAAGAAGGACCAGAGTGCAAGAATCACTGCAGCTGTACAAAGAAGAAAGAATGGATTTACCAGTTTGGCAGGAGCCGACCTGATAAACTTATTCAGTAACCTCTGGGAAAGGGTGAGCACTCTGTTAAAAGTAAATATACTCTTATGGTTTAATTGTCATTTCACTTTTGCTCCGTATCCCAGTTTCTTTATGCTCAGGGATTTGAAAATGAAACAAGGAAAGAAAGAAAGAAAGAAGAAAGAAAGGGGAGAAAGAAAGAAGGAAAGGAAGGAGAGAAAGAAAGAAAAGAGAGGGGGAGAGAAAGAAAAGAAAGGAAGAAAGAAAGAAAAAAGAGAAAGAAAGAAAGAAAAGAGAAAAAGAAAGAAAGAAAGAAAGGGAAGGAGGGAGGAAAGGAAGAAAAAAACAAAAGAAATAAACATGTCTCTAGTGGCTAAGACCAATATAGCTTGGAATGACAACCACGGAATTGAAGACACTTGTACATTCAAGTGTTTATGCTTTTTTGCACACAGCCTGCTTCAGAATTTGTTTATGTTGCCTGAGCACTGGTCAGGATTAGCCTATTGTGCAGGTGGCAAAATTACATATGAGGACAGCATCTTGTTCCTTGACGCTCCTGTGAGAATGAATTATAGGGATATCCTGTGCTGTGCTACAATGCTATGAGCAAGAAAAAGACAAGCAGCAAGGATCCAGCTTTTTTGGATGATTATCATTTGTAGTGGAGGAGAATAATTCACCGCCACTCACAGGTATCTCTAATGGCTATAGTCTCCTTGGCTTTTCTGTGCTGTGGCCTACAATTTTTATGCTTTTGTGCAAAAGGGAGCTGACTCCTTATGCTTAAAAGCCAAGCCTTGCTCTTTTGAGCTACACCAGATGATCATAGGAATCCTAATGTAAAATACCTTTTCATTGTCCCTCTTGGGTCTCATGCAGGCCAGTGCCATGCCGTCAAATATAAAAAATAAATTAAAAAAAAAGTTTATCTCTTCCAAAAGTGCCAGAGGGAGGAGAGGCAGCTGTCTGTGTCCAGATTTGGCTTTAACTGCTACTTCTTACCTAATCACTTTTGGCAGCTTGTCTTCTAAGCTAAGGTAAGATCTGTATGTGAACACTTAGTTGGCCTTGCAAATAGCATCACTCTCTAAACTTAACCAGCTGTCTCCTGCCAACAGCCCACAGGCAATCAAATGGAATCAGCCTTTATTCTAGAATTTCTCATCTGTGAACCTCAGAGTTGCATTTTCTAGTGTGGTCTACCTGTCACACGCTATTGCCCAGAAATAGTCTCCCTGTAATATTCAACAATGTGAGTTGAATGAACAGTTCGGAAATACCTAGTCTCGGTATTTCTGAGCTGTTTTCTAGTTCTTTGTAAGAAGCTCAGGGCCAGGGGTACCTGGGTAGCTCAGCTGGTTAAGCATCAGACTCTTGTTTTTCTCAGGTCATGATCTCATGGGTCAGGAGAGCAAGCTCTGCATCATGTGGTAGGTGGAGGGTTTTTTGTTTGTTTGTTTGTGCTATACTCAGCAGGGGGTCTGTTTGAAGATTCTCTCCCTCTGCCCCTTCCAGCACTCATGTGTGTGTGCTTTCTCTCTCTCTCTCTCCCTCAAATAAATAAATAAATCTTTAAAAAAATAAGCTCAGTGCAGTTGAGAAGTCAGCCATGAAACAGATTATATACACTATGGAAACTGCTGTGATGGAACAAGAAGCCGTGGAGTCCCTGATACTACAGTCTTGCAAATCCAAGTGTGGTCTGGACCTGCAATATTAGCATCATGAGGAGATGGTAGAAATGCTACTAACTGAATCAGAATGTGCAGGTGATTAACCACCAGGTGATTTGTTTGAGAAGCACTGCTTTAGAACAATACTTCTTCCCACCCTTGCTTGTATTGGAGTCACCTGGAAGCCTTTAAAATCCTGACATCCAGGCTGTGCACAAGGACTTTTGAATTAGAAGCTCTATGAGTGGGTCCCAGCCTCGGTATTTTTTTAGCCCCTGTCTCCACTGTTTATACTCTTAGTGCTGCCAACTCTGAGAACCAATCATCCTGTTAGGAACTGCCTAGTTAGCATCTACATATGCCCATTTTTTAGGAAAGCATGTTATTCAATTGAATACATTATTGTCAATCCAGCAATAAATCTTCCCATTACCTTGCTAATAGCCAGAAAACTTTGTAACTGAATCAGAGGCCTAGAGTCTGGATCTCCATTCACCCTCTAAACCAATAGCAGAAGTTCTATCCCTCTGCCATACTGGCTTGAAAAATGGATATATAGTATCCTTCAGGCCAAAATGAAAGAGGGGATATAGATTCAGGACCCCTAGAAAAGCTTTCCTGAGTCTTAAAGAGGAACATCAGGAAGGGATGCATTATTTGGTTTTGGTCTTGGTTTTAGTTTTCTCCTGCGTTGAAACTTTTTTGCATGATACCTGGAGCGATTCCAAATAGCGCACAGCCATGAGAATTGAGGCCACACTTGGTGGGGAGAGGGATTCAGAGCAGAAAGTAGGAAAGAAACTATGTTATGGTTGATCTACTGAATTAACCCACCCTGATAATTTGTCTCTTATCTCATTTCTTATCTGAGATTCTAAATTTTCTTATTCATGAAGACATTTTTTGCTGAGCCTTCTCTTACTTTTGGCTGAAAGAATCCTATTAGTAATCTTTAACTCATAGATGGGAAATAATAATATACAGTATGAAAAATCCTAGCATAACAACATGAATCATAGACTTTCAATATCAAAAGAGAGCCCAAACAGCACCCACTCCAGCTGCTCTCAAGTAGTCTCTGGACAACACTGAAACATGTCTTACCTCCAGCAGAAGGGTAACGAAATTTAGAAAACTTGCTGATTTGGTATTTTTGCAAATCATCTTCTCATTTTCTGTATCCAACTTGACAGATGAGAAACATGCAGAGAAATAGATGGTGTTTCTGCCTGGAAGGGCACAAAATGCACTGCCCATGGACACATATTCCTAGGCACAAGGCATGTGTGTACCTTTGAAGAACGTTGCTTATTTGAAAATAGAAGTACAATAAATGGTCCGTGTAAAGTTATCCTTGAGTTTTCTTTTGCTGAGCATTCTTTATATGAAATCCAAGTCTAGAATTATACCTGAGAGGCTAGCAAATTTAAATTTAATTACATTGTTACATTTTCCCACTAGTTGTATTTAAATTAGGAGAAGAGAAGTGGTTGGGGTCTGATTCCAAAGTCACTTGTGATCATGTCTCATGAGGGCAGATATTTTGTTTCTGTTTCATTCATTGCAGTACCCCCTCCCTCCCACCATGACTAGAACCATGCCTGACACATAGTAAACACTTCACAAATACTGGTTGAAAAAAACGAATAAATGAATAACTTTCCTAGACACTATTGTTTCTCAATTTCTAGCTCGGTTAGTAGTTGGAAAAGAGTACATGCTTAATGATTGTTAAATAATTTAATAAATAAAGATTATATTTTAAAGCAGATTTTAGAAGGGCAATGATAACGTGGCTCAGAAGGTAACATGTTTTCTCATGGAGAGATCCTGAAATTGTTTCAGTTACTGGAATCCAAAGTTGAGGTTATCATGTTTCAGGCTGATATATCGCATTTGACTTTCCTGATGAAAATTACTATGTTTCACTTCAAGTATAATATGGATCTTCACACTGTTCTGTATTACTTTCTTTACACTTAGATTTGTATCATTTCATAAATTGAAAAAAAATGTGTACTTAGCGTCTACTTCAGAGAAACATTGGGATCAGTGTTCAGTTGTAAGATTAGAAAGACCCAGCTCCTGAGTCTGCAACTCAGGGTTAGGCATGTGCTTATTGAAGTCTCAGTAATGGTGGTATCCCCTTTGGATTAACTAGGTGGAAAAAAGTGCCCAGAACATATTCGTTGAATTGAAAACTACAAACCTGGATTACAAGTCAAGATACTGACCCTAAGGAAAATGCAGGCTGCTGCGCGTGGTTTCCAAAGAGAGCATTCTCATCTACTTGGGAACCTGGGAGATCTTTTTGGAGAAGGTGG
The DNA here is from genome assembly GCF_009829155.1 of Mustela erminea. Classification (NCBI taxonomy): domain Eukaryota; kingdom Metazoa; phylum Chordata; class Mammalia; order Carnivora; family Mustelidae; genus Mustela; species Mustela erminea. The sequence continues at coordinate 48,655,889 of NC_045614.1, forward strand.
TTCTTAAAAGATAAAATGCCAATAGGTACATGTGAGGGAAGGACCTTACCTATATTAAGAGATCAGCTTAGTTGGCAGAATCATAGGAGGCATCTTCATAGAAAAGTGGATAGTTCAGTGATGCCTGGGTGAGTCAATCAGTTAAGTGTTGCCTTCAGCTCAGGCTCCTGGCCTTGTTCGTGGGAGCCTCTTTCTCACTCTGCCTGCCACTCTCTCTACTTGTATGCTCTCTCTCTCTCTCTCTAAGGAAGGAATGAAGGGAAAGGAAAGGGAAGGAAAGGAAGGGGGGGAAGGAAGTGGGGAGGAAGGAGGGGTGAATAGTTCAGTTTGTCTGTATATAGATTTTAGAGAATAATTATTATTTAGAGACTAAATCTTCAAAGTTAAGTGAGAGAGGCAAAGTACAGTGCCTTGAATGTCCAAGTAAAAACTTGGTATTTCAGTCTTAGGCTAGTCAGTGGTTCCTAAGCTTTGCTGTATGTTGTAATCAACTGATAATCATTAAATGAAACAAAGGCCTGGTTACCGCCCTCAGATATTCTGATTTAATTGGTGTGGGAGGTGACAAGGGCATTGAGAATGTTAAAAACTCCCCAGGTAACTGTAATGTGCAGCAAACTTTGGGAACTGATGCTGTAAGTGGTCAGTAGTGATATGATGATGGGGAAGGGCAAGGATGGAGCTGTCCTTGGTGTATGAAGAGTCATTTGGGGTTTAGGAGTTTAAGGTCTAAAAGGAGAGTCTTGCAGGAAATTCATCCTGTAGATCTGAAATCTAAGAGCAAAGTCAGCACTTCTTACTTGGATTTGAAAGTCATCCATATAGAACCAACTTTTCTTAATGCCCCCCTGTTCATCTTTCAAATTTGAGTTCAAATTTCTCTTCCTGGGGGAAGCTTGCCAGAACTGCTGACAAAGTCAGATACCTGTATTTGATGCCTTACAGCCACCTGAACTTTGTCATGTTACCATCTACAGTCTATAGTATCCAGACTGCTCTCTTAAAACATATTTCTGTATGCAAATGAGCTCCCCTGTGATTGGTAAATAGGGGATTTATATAAGTGTAACAGCAAGCACAGCAACTCAACTGAATGTAGCAAGCTTGCAGAAAGATTTTTTAACAGGGTGACCCCACTCTCCACCATTTGGCTCTGATTAGTCAGACATTCTCTCCTGGAAGTCTGTACTACATGATTCTCCCTATTTGGGGGCAATGTTTGCCTTAGTGTCATAAGTAAGTTTTAAGAGAATTAAGAGGTATCAAAGTTCTCTAAGAAACAGAACCAATAAAGGGTGTGTGTGTGTGTGTGTGTTTGCGCGTGCATGTTTATGTATTTTAAGGCATTGGCTCACATTATTGTAGGAGCTGGCAAGTTGAAAATCTACAGGACAAGGGCACCTGGGTGGCTCAGTGGGTTAAAGCCACTGCCTTCTGCTCAGGTCATGATCCCAGGGTCCTGGGATTGAGCCCCACATGGGGCTCTCTGCTCAGCAGGGAGCCTGCTTCCCCTTCTCTCTGTCTCTGCCTGCCTCTCTACCTAGTCGTGATCTCTGTCTGTCAAATGAATAAATAAAATCTAAAAACAAAAAAAAAGAAAAGAAAAGAAAATTTATAGTACAGGCTAGAAACTCAGGCAAGAATTGATGTTGTAGTGTTGAGTGTGAAAGCTGGAAACAGGCAGAATTTCCATGTTGTAGTCTTGAGGCAGAATTCCTTCTTCCAGAAACTTAGAGGAGTTTCCTCCTGTCTAGTCCTTGACTTTCAGTAACTCACATTTCCATTTTCTCCATTTTTTATTAGTTGTCTTCTTTTTTTAAAGTTAGTACTAATCCCATGTTTCTTAAGCTGCTAGGATATGTCTTGAAGATTCTTCTCTCCTAGACTTTATCATATAGAGCAGGCATCAGCAAGTTTTTGCTTAAAGAGCCAGATAGCAAATATGGTGGACTTTAGGCCAAGATGCAAAATTGAGGCTATTGTGTGGTTATTTAAATAAGTTCTAAAAATGCAATCATTTAATAAAGTAATCATTTTAAAATGTAAAAACCATTCTTAGTTCACTGGAAAATGAATTTGGTTCATGGACCAGTAGTTTGCCAGCCCCATGTAAAGAAAGGCAGGAATTTGAACAAAGTAATGAAGGAATGTGATCTTCATACCTGCCTGTAATGGTGTGTGATGTCCCCTCTTTGGGGCTAGTGGAGTTGTTTTTTTGTCTTTTTTGCTTTTTGTTTTTTGTTTTAATAAAACAATTGCTTACTTCACAGTATCGACCTGGTGATAAAGTTGGTTATAGGGTAGAAAAGGACCATCTTATAAAATCTAAAAGGCACACACACAAGAGAAGGATTTTAACAGTTTAAACAATGTCTTAATTATAGTTTAAACCAAATAGACCTTAGAAAAAAGGAAGAGGCCTACTGCATGGTGCAGATGGTGAAGTTATAACAGAAAACAAAGACAAATCAGTTATTCAATTTGTTTTATTTTCTGCCTTCTCTGTTCAGAAGACTGTCACATAGGAAAAGAGAGAATGGGCATTGATGAGAAGGAATTGATGAGGAATAATGGGAGAAATATGTGAAAATACATGTAGTTGTTTCTAAAATTCCCTGAATGACCAAATCCAATAAATAAATAAATCAATAAAGCCACATTATCAAGGACAGAGATCTCTAGTGATATACCAGAAGACTCTGCCTTCTTCCTAGTCCTTGTCAAAATATTTATGTAAAGTTTGAAGAGGTCTCAATTACTGGTTACCTATTTTATAGATATTAAAAGTAGGAGTGACTAAATAATCTATATAATATTCTTCCAGCTCTAAAATCCAACAGTTTAAATATCGTTAAAAAAACAAAAAAACAAAACCAACATCTTTGTATCTAAGTTACAGTCTATTCTGAAATAGATATTTAAGTATTTGAAAACAGCTATGAGCTGCTGTGTTATTTATTATCTGTAATACATGAACATTTGTAAGGTAAACATAAGATGACCTCCTGCACTAAACTTGAACAGACTTTGTTTGCCATACCCAATCCTAAGACTTTACATTGTTCCTCCTTAAATCACCTCTCCTTCATTTCTGGCATTATGTAGGCAGAACTGTTAAGATTGCTTTGGATTACAATTGTGTTATTAATAGATGGACTCAGAGAAAGGGATGATTAATTTATCTAAGATAAGAAAATGACTTAGTGACCGAAGGCAACATACTATCTAAGGTAAGGGAATGACTTAATGACAGAGGGCAACATAGTGCTGGAACTTACTCCCTACGGAGTTAGACTCTTGTGGCTAATTGTGGAACACAGAAATAAAATCAGTGGACAAGAATTGAGATATTTGGGACTTAATTTTAGCTTGATACAAGGATTTTGTTCTTGTTTTTGTTGTTGTTGTTTTTAATCAATGGGTACTTTCCAAGAAAAGATAAAATATGGTTCTTCTCTAATGGTTCTCTAACGGTTCTTCTCTAATGTAATAAAAATAGATTTGGTTGTGGGACGCCTGGGTGGCTCAGTTGGTTAAGCGGCTGCCTTCGGCTCAGGTCATGATCCCAGCGTCCTGGGATCGAGTCCCACATCGGGCTCCTTGCTCGGCATGGAGCCTGCTTCTCCCTCTGCCTCTGCCTGCCTCTCTGTCTGCCTGTGCTTGCTCGCTTTCTCTCCCTCTATCACTGGCAAATAAATAAATAAAAAATCTTAAATTAAAAAAAAAATAGATTTGGTTGTGATTTAGGAACTTAGCTTCCAATATGAGCTCTGAAATACCGGGGTCTCCTTTGTTTGCTATCTAGAATAGAAGTTAATAGAGAGTCAAGAGTCTCCAAACTCACAGAATGCTATAGTTAATGTTGCTTTTCCCTGGGGATTTCAAGCAAAATAAGGGACCTTGAAGGTCTGGCCCATTGCTTTGGTCAAAGAGCTTCCTGTTAGGATTCTAACCAGGTTCACTTCCTGGCCAGGGAGCAAAAAGCCTTTGCTCTTTTCACAAACCCATTGTACATGTGCAGTGTATTTAAGGACTGATGACTATTAACATATAAACTAAAAACCTTGCCCAATGAAGAAAAATCTCCTTATGAAAGAAAGGGGGGGAGGGTTAAGGACAAGCTGGTAGCATTAGAATGGATGAAAAATTTGCTCTTCTACCCCTAATTAAGAAAAGGTAAAGTAGGCCAGCGTTAAATTTGCATGACAAAGAAAGAAATGCAAACAGAAATTGGCTCCACATTAATCTCCTTTTGAGATTCAAAGTTTAAAGGAGAATATAAAACAGGGAGAATCTTAAATTTGCTCTTGCAGGAATCTGTGGTCTTTACAGCCTAATTCTCCTGGGGAAAGAGGTGCGCTTGTCATTCAGACCTGCAGGACTTTAAAGGGCAACACTATTCATTTATCTTTGCTCTAGTACATGTAAACCATTTCCTTTTAATTCTGACTTCGTAGTTTCAAACTAAAGAATATGTTACTGCTGATATATGGGCTAATTTCTACTCATCACAGGCTTCCAAAAGTAACTGTCTGCGTCAGTATTAAAATTCAAAAACAATATCATGATGCTAGCATATTGAGTTATTGTTTGCTGTAGGTAGACATAATGTCATATAGCTGATCAGTTTTTCTTAAGGAACATCACTTCATTGTCCTCGGTGAATGTTATATCATTTGTACTCCAAGTGTAGTCTGTGAACCATCCCAAGCTGTTTGCTGCTGGTCTGGGGCAAGAGATATTAAGAAGCTGAAATCAAATTTTTAGAGATGTATGACAAACTGGAGATGGTTTTATATCTAATTAATATAATAATTTTAAAAATTAATAATAATTAAAAGAACATGTGTTTTATGTTTTTGTTTTAATCTTGTTTTCTTAGTAATTTATTTTTATCATATTGTACAAACTCACCAAAGATGGCGTAGACTTTATTTTTAATGATCTTTTACTATAGAACATTGAGATGCCCTGCCTTAAAATATCATAGAACTTGAATTTAATGTCTTTTGATGTACCCAGTTAATTCTTAACAAAGATGTATTCATTCAAAGCATACATATACACATTTTTTTATATATTGGCCCATAATTTACAGCGGAAGAATAACGAAGCAATAGTGACAACTACAACCACAGGCATAACTGTTGCTGTTAATATGAAAATTTGCATGGTATTAGCATATTTAATGAGCACCTACTACTAAATCAAAGGCTTCTTTCATTAAAAATCCTAGGCAGTCTGAGGAAGTTATTATTATTCCCACTTTACAAATTAGGAAACTGAGACTCTGAAAGTCAAATCATAACAATGTAAAATTTTCAGAAAGTTAAAACAGGTGTCTCTCATACAGATGTGAGTCCCTGTTAAAAGATTCTTTTAACACATTAATAAAAGAACCAATAGAATGATAAAGCTAGTTCAGAAAAGGGTTCAAGAGACCAAAGTGATTCGAATCAATAAAAGAGTGTTGAAATAATTTCGTAAAAGAGAGATACAAAGCTGGTTAATATCCTACAAGACTGTAGGACAAGACAGCAATATTTAGGGAATCTTTCCTAACAAACATCCTTTCCTTTTCTCTTGGATAAGAATTATTTGTAAATGTTGATATTCTACAGGTTTAAATCTACATCTCAGAATATAAGCTGCAGCAGTATCTGGATGGCTCAGTCCGTTAATCAACTCTCCTTGGGCTCAGATCATGATCTCTGGGGTCCTTGGGTGCTGGGCTTCTGGGATCCTGGGATCAAGCCCCTCTATAGGTTTTCTGCTGCAGTGGGGAGTCTGCTTCTCCCTCTCCCTCTGCCCCTCCCTTCCTGCTCATGTGCTCTCTCTCTCTCAAATAAACAAAATCTGTTTAAAAAAAAAAAAAAAGAATGCCTTTTTGAAGGGTGACTCAGTCGGTTAAGCGTCTGCCTTCAGTTCAGGTCGTGATTGTAGTATCCTGGGACCAAGTCCCAAGTTGGGCTCCTTGCTCAGCGGGGAGTCTGCTTCTCCCTCTGCCTGCTGCTCCCCCTGCTTGTTCTCTCTCTCTCTCTCTCTCTCTCTTTAACAAATAAATAAATAAATAAATAAGATCTTTAAAATAATAAAATAAAATAAAGTCTTAAAAAAAAAAAAAAGAATATGAACCACAACCAAAAGTAAGGAGAAAGCCAAAAGAAAAATAACCCTTACATAGGTCTGCTTAGTGTAGGGGTGGGAACTTTTTTTCCTTCTTCCCATCTAGGTTTTTTTTTTTTTTTTTTTTTTTTTTTTGGCTGGTCTGATAATTAAATTGATATAAGGCAGATTAACAGGAGAAAAAAACCAAGTATAATTTTGTATGTAGAGGCTCCCTATAAACGTAGGAGACTCAAAGAAGAGGCCAGAGCAAGCAACATTTATACCCTGTAGATAAGGAAGCAATACATTTTTGAGGAATTGGTAAGACAAAGGGTTTAGGCTTGAGATAGTAAATTAGTGAAGAAGTAACAAGGTGTATTTATACGGCCTTCCCTAATTTTCCTATTTCTGGTGGTAAGGGTACCTTCTACCCTCCTGCTGTAGGGAGGTTACTTTTCACACCAGAGATTTATTTTGTGGTTTCAGGGGTACAAAGCAAGATCAAGAATGTCCTTTCTGCACTGCAAGTTTCTTAACTTTTATTCAAAATAATCAATATGCCTAAGTGGCATCTTTGAGGGTGGCATATTCCCTTCTTCATGAGCAATACTCTTGTATACATTAAATGAATGGGCAGTCATCCTTTTCCTTGATATCAAAGTTTTCGATGTTTTATTGCAACAGAAACTTTTCTTTAAAAATCCCCTAGGTAATGGCAGATTTGAATTCGTGTTCCTTCTGCTCTACACTCCTTAAAGTGTCTGCTGGCTCACTGAGAGAGGGCTGCTAAGAAACTGGTCAGAAGCTTCTGCTGCTGTTTTTCCTTTTTCATGGTACTTGTAATACAGTACTGTGTCGCTGGCTATCCTCAGGGCACATGCTATTACCCATGTGATGAGATATGAGAGCATTTCTTTTCACAGATAGCTCTAAAGAATCTAAAGTTTTGATTACATAGGTAAGGATAGGTATGTGGGTAGCTCAGGCTGCTGCTTACTGTCATTACACAAATTCTCTGAGTTTATTTATTTATTTTTTAAGTATTTGTGAATTTTTTTTTTTAAGATTTTATTTATTTGTCAGAGAGATAGAGCAAGAGAGCGCGAACACAGGCAGACAGAAAGGCAGGCAGAGGCAGAGGGAGAAGCAGGCAGCTCCCTGTCGACCAAGGAGCTTGATATGGGACTCGATCCCAGGATGCTGGGATCATGACCTGAGCTTGAAGGCAGCCACTTAACCAACTGAGCCAGCCAGGTGTCCCCAAATTCTCTGATTTTAGACACTCCTTTGGATACTGAATTGGAAGTTCTGTTCCATTACTTAGTAGCTGTAACCTCTCTAAACCTAATTTTTTCTAAATTATAAATGACATAATGTTAGTTGGACCTCATGGAGCTTTGGTAAAGATGATGCTGGAGAGTGGTATACAAGCTGAGTGTGGTCTTCCCCATTCCTTCTGTTTTCTTCCTGTGACAGGTCCCATTAGCATAGCCCTCCTGGCCTTGTGTTGCCCTCTCTGTTTTGTACCGTAACAGTGGTGGAAAGATATATATGTCTGAATGGTGACTATGAAAGGAGAAATTGGGCATATGTGTATTAGCCCCTTCTTTTTTTTCTTTTTTCTTGTGAGCATGTCTGCAGATGACCCATATTCTGATCATCTGGAATGAGGCCTGCTGCCTGCAGATATAGACCAGTGTTTCCAGCAATCATTTCATTGATAATGATACATGCTAATTTGACCTTTTTGTCCTTATCTCTCAAAAGATTAAGAAAATGCTATAAAAGTTAACTATTACTGCTTTGTAGTTTAGTTTTCGTTTTTGTTTTTTAAGTGAATTACTTATCTTCCCTGAGTGTCATCTCTAAATATAACATAATTAATCTCTATAAGTTATTATGAACCTGAAAAAATATTTTGTGTATAAACTGTCGGACTCCTAAGCAACATTCTGTCTTGTGGCCAGAATTTGTGCCTCAAGTTTTGATCTTGAGAATGTGGTTATTGTACATATAGGGCCACTTAAACATAATAAGTAAATGGCCATTTTGCATGGAAAGAACTACCTCTCATATAAAAAGGAGCCAAAAGGAAACCTTTATTGCTTTTGAATAATTAGGATAATAATTGTCAGTCACTGCTTTGTCTTTGTACGAAATTTGAAAAGTACATTTGGACTCAGGGAGTTCTTTTCTGATGTCTAACATTAGTGGAGATTCATTTTGCTAAATCAAATATTCAAATTTAAAATCCTCTGCTAACATTAGAGATGTGAAAAACAAATTGTTCCTTAAAGTACCAACTGAAAAAAATTCTATCATAAATGTGAAAAGACTTCTTCAAAAAGGGACTTCGATCAAAGAGCTGGAATTTATTCTTATGGTGATCATCCATTAGAAACTAAATAGATGGTTTAAAAAAAAAAAAGAAGTAAGTGTCTTTCATTACGGAAAAAAAATGAATTTTTGGATAATTTTACTTCAGTGTGTTGCTGATTTCTAATTAAACCTGATTAGAATCAATTCATTTTATCATAGGCAGTTTGTTTCTGTACCATCTTTATTTCAAAGCATTTTTTTGCGTCCACAATTCTAAACTCTATGATCTGCAAAGATGCAAATTGCAAAATCTGTAAAAGTGGTATTTATATTGGTTTTGGTAATAGAAAAGAGCAAGGAAAATGGATTCTTTTTTTCCCTTCTGAACTGATGAGTCCCTATATGGAGAATGGATGTGTATTAATGGGTCTGTCATTAATTCTATAGCCACGTCTTCAAAGCAGGCACCATTTCGTTGCATTCCTGGGAAGCCATATTTTTATGTTTGCTTCCTTTTGACAATGGTTTTGTTAAAACTGGGCTGCTGATAACTCCCTAAAGTAAGCTAGTTTGCTGAGCAATACAGTTTGACAAATGCTTGTTAGTAAAAGCTATACTCTTAAGATTTACTTGACTGAACTGTCCCATTGATTGTCATTAATTATCATGTTTATTCACAAACAAGTTTCTATGTTCACTTGTCACTTCAGCAATCCAGATATTGATTGAATCCATTTGGATGTGTAACACCCAAATTGAGGTTCTCTTGAAAACTTGTCAAAAGGTACAAAAGATTATACTGACAATCAACAGAACAGAACAGAACAGCATTTTATTTAAATAGTTAGTCCTTTCAGGGGAAGAAAATGCAGTGGTTTCCAAAAGGAATGAGCCAGAAGAATAGAAATCATTTGCCAGTGGAAGGCATACTTGAGATTTCACGTAGAAACAGATAGTCAGTCAGTAGTACCTTTTTTTTTTTTTTTAAAGTAGATTCACCTAAAATTTTCAAAAGAACAAAAAATACATTTAAACCTGCCAGGCTTCAGGCATGGGGTTGCAGGTCTTGTAGGGTAATACCCTATCAGCATTAGCTTTTAGCAAGAACCTAGCTTCTGGCAAGAAGCATTTATCAAATGGCACAGTGGGGACATTGAAGGAGTACTGGATGAAAGTCACAAATCCCATGTCCTGCCCCAGGCTCTGTCTCTCAGCTGTGCTCTTATCAGGACCTTGGGCAAGGTATTTAGTGAATTTTATCTCACCAAAGATACCATTGAATGTAAGATGCTCCATTGTATCCTGTGCCCCTAAGAAGGAAAAACACTGATAAACCAAAGCCCATTATCTGTTATAGGGCGAAATTTCTGAAGTGCTAAAAGTGTAAAAATAAAAGCACCATAAAAATCAAATATGGCTATTCCGTTGAGCTTTAATGTACTTATTTATCTGTAAATGGAGATCTGGTTAGCTTAGTGACCATTTAACATGAATTCCTTGGGATGTTAACAGGTATAGTGTCAAAAAGAAATTTTTTATAATAAATAAGATATACAAGAATACATGTGTTCATTTTTATATATAATATAAGTTATTACTTTATAAAAATAATAAAAGCAAGATTAATTTAAATCTACGATGTCTGATATACACTTTTTGGGTACCTTTGAGAACAAAACTCAGTTGTCTAGTCTTAGTGCAACTGCTAACTGTAGTCTCCAGTCTCCAGTCTCCAGTCCCCACTGTCTCCCTTCACACTCTGCCACTAAGGAGTGGAACTGTAACTTGGGCTGCCCAGTGGCAGTCTCCCTATCCCTGTCTACAATGATGATCTGAAGATGGGCTTATGAAGCAAACAAAACTATTTAGATTCTTTCCTAATTGCATGTGAGTTCCAGGAGAAAGATTCTTTGTGGTTGGGTTTCTCAACTGGGAGAATATTCATCTGGTGGCACTAGTATTCATTTTATATAGCCATTGAAAAAGCCTGATGGGGAAATGAAGCCAAATAGGTAATAAGAAGTATGAAGAGGAAGCAATTGCTTTGAAGACGTTATTTGCACCCTTGAATCTTGTCTTTGCTGAGGCTAGATCAACACTGGCCAGTGCACTATATGAACTCATAAATTTCCTTTTTGCTTAAAGATGCTTGACCTTGTTTCTTTTCTCCCTCTCTCTCTTTAGCAATTAAAGCATTCTGACTAATATAGAATCAGATATAAAAGTACATTCAACAACTCTGCATGGTGAAGGTGAAAGACCCCTGCCCTGGAGAAGTCCCCTCCCTTAAGAGATAAATAGGATGGCTTTAGATGTCCTGACAGCAGCCCAGGGTGGCACATGTGCAATTATCAAGACAGAATGTTGTGCGTACATCCCAGACTATCACAGGACTAATAAAGGATATGAATGCCCAAATTAAGGCCCTACAAGATCCTTCTCTCTCTCTCAGCGAATGGTTAAGTTCCTGGTTTGAAGGAGGACTATGGCCAAATCTCCTTTTCGGGCTTCTCATTCTTATCGCCTTATCAACCTTAATATGTTGCTTTGTTCCATGTTTCTCTACTTGGTGCCGAGACTCCATTGCTACAATGACTACACCACGACAGACGATCATTATCGCACACGAGGAGGCCTCTTCACTGTCAGCGCCAGATTCAGCTGCCTCCACCTTTCGTAACTCCCTTATACATTCCTACCCTGATCAATATTGACCCCAGTAGGTAGGGACAGCTCTACGCCCCTATTCAGCACGAAGAAGTTACAGAAGATGAGACCTTCCACCTTCAACCACCTTAAAGATTTAAAGGGTCAAAATTGTTCAGGGGGAATGATGAGGGAGCAGGAGGACAAAGCAAAAGCTGGTGCCTTGCACCCCCCCCTTCATCCGCTCCCCTCCATATGTGTGGCATTCCTCAGGCATCCCTGACTGCCATAAAATAATAAATAGTTAACTTGCAGAGATCACAGTCCTGCAAGGTAGGAGTCTCCATTGGTTTGCAAATGTCCTTGAGATTTAGAACAAAGAAGTTACCTTATCAATAGCCCTAATGTCACCCTCCCCTCCATGAGAAACGGAGGGAGGCGGAGGTAGAAGGAAAAGTAAATAAAGTTAAATTTCTTCTAAACCCAAATCTCATTAACAAGGATGCTTGATGGCAGGAATGTAACACTCCACCAGGAGACTCCCAATTATCTTTACTTGATAAGTAACCAGGCCTTCAATATCCTGGTTGTGCTTTTTTTCACATGCGTGGGCTAACCGCCAGTTCTGCTTCTGTAAGATTGCTTTGTCTGCTTTTCGCGCGGGTCCCCTGACCCAATCCACTGATGCCAAGTATGCCTGTTCAAAGATCAATCAATCAGCGCCGTCCCCACCCAAAACTTGTTTGTACCTGTCCTTAAAAACCCCGCTTTCCCCTCGGTCGGGATGCTCGGTTAGCTGGAGCTGCCGACCACCCGCCGGTACCTGCGCCCCAATAAACCTCTTGCTGTTTGCATCCAGTGGCAGTGTTGGATTCTTGGGTAAGGGGATCCGCGGGTCTTACAAAGGTCAGTGCTACTTTTAAAGGAACTGGTTTCCAAACTAAGTTATCTTTTATACATGGACATTATGTACTAAATTTTTAGTTTATTAGAGTAATGATGACTAGTTATTTGTTTTTATATATGTGCTCAGTAAACAATGTTCCTGGCATATAGTCATGACTCCATTAATGTCTTGGTGAATGAAAGAATTATATGAATTTTTAATGTTTGAGTAAGAAAGAAATCAATGAAGAGTTTATAGGATGTGTGATTCATTTTATTCAAAGAAATCAAGAAGGATCCAATCATAATATGTTAACCAGAATTTTCCAAAGTGCGTTCCAAGAATCTCTAATTCATTTGGAAGCTAATAGCTGTTTCTTCAAAACAAATGATTCAAGTACATTGCCAAATATAATATGTAGCTTATAGTAAATGATCAGAATATAACTTCTGTGCTTGACCTCCTAGTAGTAGTTCCTTGATTGCTTTTTTGAGTTTAAAAAGAGATCAATGGTTAGACTTGTTTTATCTCATACTGTTTGTTTGGTATCATTCCTGAAATCTTCATAAATGACTATGGAGAACATTTATTCCCAATCTACTTGACTTGTTTCTCTGACTTCTGTGTAAGTAATCTAGCTTTGTTTTTCAAAGTGCTGTTGTCCAGGGGCACCTGTGTGATCAGTCCTTAAGCCTCCCAACTCTTGGCTTGGCTCTGGTCATGACCTCCCTTTTGGGGCTCCATGCTCAGCAGAGATTCTACTTGCCCTCTCACTCTCCTTCTGCACCTTCCCACTGCCCACCCCCCAAATAAATAAATAAATCTTTAAAAACAAAAACAAAAACCACAAAGTGCTGGTGCCCAAAACTGTTGCTGCTCCACTACCAGATAAAGAACTTGAATGAAAATACAAATCAGGGACGCCTGGGTGGCTCAGTTGGTTGGGCAGCTGCCTTCGGCTCAGGTCATGATCCCAGCATCCTGGGATCGAGTCCCACATCGGGCTCCTTGCTTGGCAGGGAGCCTGCTTCTCCCTCTGCCTCTGCCTGACATTCTGTCTGCCTGTGCTCGCTTTCTCCCTCTCTGATAAATAAATAAAATCTTTAAAAAAAAAAAAAAAAAGAAAATACAAATCAGTGCAGTTCCTCTGTCATCAGGAAAAGTGCCAGTTGAAATAAGCAGTGTGCTCAGTGATGATGTTGATTTATCTTTTTGCTGGAGCTTCTTCCTGTCAAAGACCAGTAACAAGTGATTGGTGGGTCTGTACTTAAAGTAGCAGTAATCTATAGAACAATATCAAGTTATTATCAGGAGCAACTGGGGATAGGCCAAGGACTCGAAGCTAAAACATTTAGAAATCTCTATCTTGGAAAGCTCCTCTTTAGTGCTTAGAACCTGCAGAGGCAATCAGTATAGCATATGTGTGGATGCAGATGATAAATCATCCTCTCAAAGTTATAGGTCACCAGGACCCAGAATCTACTATGCCCAATTTTTTCACTTTATTTCTGCACATACATGACGACTCAACCATGGGTCATCTCTACTAATGCACATACACCCCAAATTACATTATCTCAACTTCCTACAAAAGGGTGTGTTCATTCCTATGGGTTGCTTATAATCTATATTGGAGTTGGACTTACTCATACTATTTGTTCAATTTCCTTTGCTCACTGTGGGTGACGCCATTGTTTAGGTATGTCTTTATCCTCAAACCAGGCAGAATCTTTAGAAAGTAATGCTGGTGCCCTTCGTATCCCCCATAGGAGATCAATGGTTATTTCCTGCTTACGAGAGAAAGGGTCTTCTTCAGCTAGAATGAGAGGAAATTCCCATATGGACTTAGCTCTCTGCCCTTAGGAGGAAGTTCTGAACTAAAAGCAATAAGCTATTTCATCTCGTAGTAGTAGTTTTGTCCTATACACATTGTCCTTATACTGTCTCTTGATGTGATTTCTCAATTCCATTTAGGTACAAGTGGAGCAGTTTGTGCTATCTGCATTACCCTCCCTCGTTCAGGCTTTCCATTGCCTTAATATCCATTGATGTGCTTAATTTTCAATCCTTGTCCATTTATTTTGTTCTGACCTAAGTCAGATATTCACTCTCAGGTAGTTGGAATGTATATAGTATGTTTCAAAATAGTAAAAGAGAAAAATAGTCATACAGTTCTGAATTTCATATTTATTTATTTATTTATTTATTTATTTATATGTATATTTATATATATATATTTTATATATATATATAAATTTTTAAAAAGCCAAGCCTGAGAAGGAAGGTTTTCCTTTGGCAAGAGGTAATTAGAATTATAATGAGCATTTATTAAGTGGTTTCTTTATGCCAGTACTATGCTGAGTACATGGCTTATATAATTTATTTTGATAGTCACAACAACTCTGTAATGCTATTATCCTCATTTTATAGATAAGAAAACTGAGATTCAGAGGTTAAATAACTTGCGTAGGCTGGGCTTTATCTCATGCCTTTTAAACTCCGAGAACAATATTCTTAAATATTAATCTGTTATATATACCAATAATACCAAATGAGTGGATGAGAAATGCATGTTGTTAGCCATCTTTATAAACACAAACTTCTCTAATTCACTCTGGATTCACAGCCAGGTATTTCCTGAAGAAGCCTATATTTAAGAAGTATTATGTGTGGGGACACCTGGGTGGCTCAGTGGGTTAAGCATCTGCCTTCGGCTCAGGTCATGATCTCAGGGTCCTGGGATCAATGGAGCCCAGCATCGGGTTCCCTGCTCAGTGGAGTGCCTGCTTCTCTCTCTTCCTCTCCTTCTGTGCTCTGTCTCTCTCAAATGAATAAACAAAATCTTAAAAAAATATATTATGTGTATATATCGAAATGTGTCTCCCTTCTAATGATCTGATGTTACATACCGTTCCTGCAGACTCAAGGTGAGAAACCTAATGTACAATTCAATCATTACACTGCAGAAAACGAGAACAAATTGGTGTCAGTCCAAAGAATATTCATTAAATAATAGACTTTTTAAATGTATTTGGTAGCATAATGGGAAAATAATCAATATGTCACCTTTGTGGGATTTTTCACAGCTGGATGGGTCCTGAAATGCAGAATTTTATAGGGATTATGCTTTTCCTATATACTACCAGTTAACTATTTACACATACATACCAGCTTTGGGACGGTTGAGGGATTTCAGGGCGGAAGTCTGCTATCAAGCATATGCAGAGCTTCCTTTCCCTCCTCTTTCTTCCAGGCTTTGGTGCCATATTGAGAACTTATAATTAGGTCCTAACGACAAGCCTGCCAAGAATTTATTTTCAATTTCCATGCTTTGCTATCTCAGCTGTTTCAAATTACATATATCTAAGCTGTAGGAAACGTGTTATCCTAAATGTTCTGGGGATTGATTTTTCCAAGTATTTCCAACCTTTTGTTTAGGCATTATAAAAGTTAACTGAGAGAATCCCATCAACAATTGTGGCCATTCATCAAGATTTTATATACATTGGCAACACACTAGGCGTTTTTAGTATTCACTTCATCAAATCTTCACAGTAATTCTACAATTCAGGTACTTTACACCTCCTTTCAGGGAAGAAGAAACTAAGCTAGGGCTGCTAAATAAATTGCTGGTTATTCTACCTTATGACTGGGTTTGTCTGATTTCAAATCCAAGCTTTTAGGTACCGCGGTACACTTCTGCAAAATATATTTCAGACTTCTATATTTGGCTTACCAGTCTTCCTTTTATTTCTGGAGGGAGTTAGTATTATCCTTGTTTTGTGAATATAGAATATCAAATTTTGTAGGATTCTTTGACCTGCTAAAGATCACTTGTCTGAGACATGAGAGAGTTGGAACCTGATTTCTTTCTACTTTTTTAAATATAGTAGTAGCTTATTGATTATTACATTATTTGCAAAAGAAATTAGTCTACATTTGAAAAAATGTTAAAAGGTTAATAAGGTAAAATGCATGTACTTGAATTGTAATCTTATGAAATATGGGCTTATATATATTTGTCTCAGTACATGAAACGAGCAGATACGTACCAATCAGTTGATTCACTACTACAGGCAACCGTAAAGCCATTGAAAATTAGGTGTGTTTTTTTTTTTTTCTTTTTGTTAGGATGCAGGATATGAAGTAGAATGCTTGGTTATTTGGAAATCCCAGTGAGTTTTCTCATCTCCCTGTAAGGAAGCATTGACCTTATGGATCTGAGTGCCTCTTGGGGTCAAGTTGATGGGTCAACCTGGTCTTCTATGTGGCAAGAAGTCTCCTTCCTTAGCCTCTAATACCTAGCATCTCTCCAGGGTCTTTGAGGATTCCTGGGACTTGGGCCTTAGAGGACACATGACTGACATGTGAGTAGGGGAAAGTGGGCTAAGCAGGAAGTCCAGAACACGGGCTTTAGGAGTCTCTATCTAAAATGATCACTAGTTCCCTCTATTCTTCTTCCTTCTCCTCCCTGTTTTTTTCTACCTTATTTTCTCACTTTTTTCCTTCCTACAAAGAGTAACAAAGAGAGAATGCCTTTTTTAAAAAATCCTTTAGTGTCTGGGTGGCTCAGTTGGTTAAGCATACAGACTCTAGGTTTCAGCTCAAGTCATAATCTCAGGCTCCTGAAATCAAGCCCTGTCTTGGGCTCTGTGCCCAACTCCAAGTGGGCTTGAGGGATTCTCTCTCTTACTCTCCCTCACTCTCTGCTCCTTCTCCTGTGCTCGCTCCATCTCTCTCTCTCCCTAAAATAAATTTTTAAAAAATGTTTAAAAAAAAATCCTTGAGTGAGTTAGGGGGAAATGTTTTATCTCTCTCGCTAAAATCCTTCCTAATCACCACTTCATAGTGGAACTCGGCAATTTTCCACTTGCTCCCCTATAATTCATCTTTTTCTTAGTTCCTTACCTCCTGCCTACGATAAGGAGTTCCTGAAGCTGATCAAAAGCTGGCGGTGCAGCCTAGTGCTCCTTTTCAGACCCCCATTGTTTCTTCTCTCCATGCTCACAAATGAAAACCAGTCGCTAAAATTGTTTGGTACTTTTCAATCATGTCAGCTAGGAGTCTGTCAGCTCCAACCAAAACCACTGCTGACCATGGTAGAGTCCCTTATATAATGCGCCATTCCATATGTGCAGAGGAATAGTCAACTGTATGTACAGTACCTCCATTTCTCTTTGATTTTCTCACTTCTGTCCTTTGTCCTGAATTAGCTTTGACCTTAGCATGAATTTTCTCAGGTATCAGGATGATTCCCAGTAGCAGTTACGGCAGTCCTCTGCGTTTGTGTATCCTATCATTGATTCTACTTGCTAGCCCCATGTACCTGGACAGACACATATGAACAGATACAGTGGCTATGGATATAGTTAGACCACTGATACATCATAAAGCATTGAATATAGAGAGGACATAATAGATGATATATATATATAGAGAGAGAGAGAGAGAGAGAGAGATAAAGTAATAAATATAATTACAGTTACATCTATATATCCAATACTGATCCTAGTGTATCACACATAGTAGGCCTTAATACATTCTTATTACATGAACGAGCAAGAAAGGCCACATTAGACTCCTAATCCTGGAAACTTAATATTTATTTTCTGCCCTCTGAGTGAAATCTGAGCCCTAATTTGTTGGAGTGAGTACCTTCCCAATTTATTGAAAAATCCTGGCTCTATTGATTCAGACTTTATCCTCACCACATTCTAATTTTATTTTATTTATTTATTTTTTAAGATTTTATTTATTTATTTGACAGAGAGAGATGGCAGGTAGGCGCGGAGAGAGAGGAGGAAGCAGGCTCCCTGTGGAGCAGAGAGCCAGATGCAGGGCTCAATCCCAGGACCCTGGGATCATGACTTGAGCCAAAGGCAGAGGCTTAACCCACTGAGCCACCCAGGTACCCCCACATTCTAATTTTAAAGAGCTCATCAATTCACTACTCTCCATGTGAATACTGACTCTTCGATTACCCTTAAGGCAGGGAACTTATCAGCTCAGGTGTCTCTCAGAAATCTAAATCAAAACTATCTTTCCATAACTTCTACCCACTTATTCTAGTTATACTAATTCAGCACTTTTCCTCCAGAATAGAAAAAGATGAATGCTACCTGGAGGATTATTGTCCCCCACTGAACACAAGTTCCCATCTTTGGATCCCCATGAAAGCATCTTTATAAGTCTTCCTTAACCTCAATGGATGATCCCTGGGAGAGAGAACATTTAAAAGCTGTGACTCTAAACCAGAAATTGCCCCAAATATTTTGCCGCAGGGACTTCCGTCATTTTATTTTGAAGAAATGTTTTTTACCCCACTTTTATTCCCCCTTTTGCTGGGTAAAATTTAAGAAGACCTCAATGCCTCCTATGATGGCAATTCTAAACCTTCCTCAGAAGGAAATCTGTAACACCTGCCTAAAATTTCTGACCTGGCGTAATGCAGAAACTGCTGCTTCTGTCTTTCCTTATGTGTCTGTTTCCTGCCATAGAGGGAGAGGTGGCACGGAGGCTGCAGTCGAAACCTTGTAACAGAGGCTCAAGATGAGCACCATTGATGACATTTGCTGCACGCTTGTGGACTGTAAGAGGAACTTCATAAACATTTATTTCTCCAAACATAAAAGAATCATAAAGTCCCCAATCACTAGACTGAGCAGCACTAATTTAATTTCATTACTTGCCATGGAACAATGGGGCTAAGAGGCTATTAAAGTTGTCCAAGCATGATAATTTCTCATGATAAATAGCCAGAAAAAAAGGGAGTGCTGCTCGGGGACCTGGGGTTGGGAGATAAGGGCCACTGAAATGGTAAGGCCGTCACAACCTGTAAGCAGTCCTCTTAGATCAACGCATCCACTTCCTTATGCACTACTGAATGGGAGGGTCCCACACAAGAACTCCAAAGCCTTGTGCTTGCTTCAGAGCCTCATTTATTTTTATTAAGAGCAGATGGAGGCAGGAGTCCTCTGAGCACTTTATTATCGCACTGCTATTCACTGAACAGCAGCCAGTAGAACAGAGAGTAGAGATTCTGTCCATCTGTTCGTTTGCCTCTCCTTCCAGTCTCCATGGCAGAGCAAGTATTAATGTCAATGAGCATAATTAAAGGTCTGAAATGATTTGTAGTATTGTATTTTTATATAGATTGCATAATGCCATTGAGAGTAATTTCTGTCACATCTAAATACATTTAGCATATAAATACATTATTATCTTGTACAGGATACTGATAATTTGTTTATCACCTGTAGCTAAGTGCATACCTCAAAAACCATTTCTTTTGGTTTTTCTTATTTTATCTTCTATAAATACTTTTACTCCGTGGGCCTTTTAGAAGCTTAGTATGCTCTGTTTATTCAGCTGAATAGAGAGTCAGGTGGATAGAATGTATTTTTCATCTTTAGCAGATTTTCTTTTATTTTTTAGATGTGTCTCTGTGATGAGCCAACTATATTTACACATTTGTCTACAGAGAATCATACAGTCCACATAAAAACTTATTTTGGGGGACGCCTAGGTGGCTCAGTCAGTTAAGTGGCTGCGTTTGGCTCAGGTCATGATGCCACGGTCCTGGGATCTAATTTTGCATTGGGCTCCTTGCTCAGCGGGGAGCCTGCTTTTCTCTCTGCCTCTGCCTGCCACTCTGCCTGCTTGTGCTCTCTCTCTCTCTCTTTCTGACAAATAAATAAATAAAATCTTTTAAAAAAAGCTTTTTTTTTCAATAGTAGAAATTCTCTAAGTTTTATATAATTAATTCCTAGGCTATACATCATGTAAGAATTTCATTACCCTCCCTCCCCCCAAAAAACAGTATTAACATTGGGAGTTGTGTTCCTGACCAAGGATTCAACCCCAAATATCTTACCTTTATTTATTTATTTGAGAGCGTTGAGAGAGAGTGTGTGTGCCTGTTGGAGGGGGCGGGGGCAGTGAAAGGGAGGGAGAGGACAAGCAAATTCTGCACTAAGCTCCCAGCCCTATGCAGGGCTCAAATTCACAACCCTGAAACCATGACCTGAATGCGGAAATACACCAGTCAAAAAATAAATCAGAAAAAGACATACAGTGTACGTTGCTTGGTCATCTAGAATAGTTCAACAATATTTTGACGCTTAAAATATAAGATTACAAAGTTCTGTGTTGTACAATAGCATGTTTGGCTTATAAAAACCTGTCTTTCCTGGGACGCCTGGGTGGCTCAGTTGGTTAAGCAGCTGCCTTCGGCTCAGGTCATGATCCCAGCGTCCTGGGATCGAGTCCCACATCGGGCTCCTTGCTCCGCAGGGAGCCTGCTTCTCCCTCTGCCTCTGCCTTCCACTCTGTCTGTCTGTGCTTGCTCTCACTCGCTCTCTCTCTCTCTCTGACAAATAAATAAATAAAATCTTTAAAAAAAAAACAAACAAAAAAACCTGTCTTTCCTTTTCATAATGAGGATGTCAACAGATAGCTTCTCATTTGAGGATTAGAGGAGAAGCAATCTAAACTCATAGACTACAATGATACTTCTTGCTATGCAGGCCCTTTTGTGGTTAAGTAGCTAAGATATTGTAGATTTTTTTGGCTTCAGGCATGATCCTTATTCATTTAAAATCCTGGATGGATTAATGGATTAATTCATTAATTTCTCTGTAACCTAAGGTGACTTCACAAAGGCAGCCATGACTTTAAGGGGGAGTACATAGTCTCCTTCATGTGACTGTAAATACTAGCTCGTTATCAAATAATCTTAAATCTTTCCATTGAGGCTGTTAGGGGCAGAGAAGAGTATAAATTTTGTCAAGTTATGAAAAATATACTCAGGTAGGCTATGGGCTATGAAATACTTCTTGAAAGTTACTGTAATTTCCTTTATTTGGGTTAACTTTTTCAAATTTGGGAAGTAAACAGCTTCACTTCATAAGAAAAACTGGCAATGTACTGCCAGTCAGCCAGTCTTTCAAGAGTCTGACAATTTGCCTTGAATTTTGAGAGTTCAGCAACTGAGAGGTGGCTATCAGGCAGTCTAAAAGAAAGGACTAAAAGACTGTCAAAACTGTGTAATTTTTTTTTTAAATTTATTTCCTTGACAGAGAGACACAGCGAGAGAGGGTATAGAAGCAGGGGGAGTGTAAGAGGGAGAAGCAGGCTTCCTGATGAGCAGAGCCCCCAATGTGGGGCTCAGTCCCAAGACCCTGGGATCATGACCTGAGCTGAAGGCAGCCGCTTAATGACTGAGCCACCCAGGTGCCCAAGCTGTGTAATTTTTGATGCCTAACTTTGGTCTTTATGCTCCCTTGGATGAAATGCTGATTAAGCATGTATAATGAGTCAGGGAGAAAGTACCCCACACTAATCCAAGTAACACACCACTTTCAAAATTAGTATAATCTTATTGTATTATCAATCAGATCAATCAGAACTTATCCTATGAACCATTCAGTTTTGTCACTGATATTTATTCAGCTCTCATGATGTTCCAGATAATATACTGTGGGAGGTAGATATTTATATACACATATGTATCTATATATACATATATATCTATATATTCATATTCTATACAATGTATATATCTGTATGTTATGAGTACTTATCACTACCCTTTAGTCCCTGGGTGCCTTTCCCACCAATACACAGGAGTATAGGTGTGGTAAAATTATATATGTGCACAAAATAGAAAAAACATAAAATGGTGCTCCCTGAAAATATAAAAATTTTCACATTTGACCTATAGCTTGAAATGGTTAAAACTAGACTTATGCTTCTGACCTATCAGTCTACTTAATGCCCCATAAAGCTTTACGAGGGTCTTTAAGAAATGGAGCTTGGAATTCTCAGTGGAGCAACTGCCTGTGGATTATCGCTTTGAGTGGTGCCATTCCTTGCTGTATCACCTTCACAAGCTACCAGATGAAGATGATTATGTACCGGGGGCTGCTCTCTGGGAGAGCACTGCATCTGTGCAAAAGAAATTATTAACAAACTTCCTGGGAGAGAAGCTGAGATACTCAGGGAACCAGAGGGTGCTCTAACTTTCCTGTGTGAGACAGAGGCGACCATTCTTGGCTTCACTTTTAGGATCCTGAAAGAGCAAACAAGGCAGGGGAAACAGATGGGGCCAGGGACTGGGGCAAGACTGGGGACTCTGAAATCTACTCTAAAGGAATTTAAGTGAGTTTGAGATAGTGAGAAGTGTTGTTGGAATAAAGTCTAGGAACTAAGGTGGTGCGTGCAGATACTAGAGTAATCTTGATCAGAGAAGATTGAGGGAAACTAGCCCTGGGACATTCAGGCCATATGAAAACAGATGTATACCATGGAGGCCTTTCTCATCAAGTTACTTGAGTGTGGGCAACCTATTGTTCCCCTCTTTTCTACCCCAAATTTTGCTTCTCTCGTGGGGCTCCGTATCTTGTAAGTGCAAAATCGCCCATTTACTTGCTAACAATAGAAACCTTGGCGCTCTCTGCACCCGTGCTGGATTCATTCAGTCCGAAGTCCTGGCCTCCCACCACATCCTCTGAATGGGTCCCTCCTCTCTTCCTTGTCACTGCATTCAAGTTCCCATCAGCTTTTCCCTGTAACAATCTTGTCCTCCCATCCCAAACCCTTCCCTTTCTTCACTCCTCCCAAAGATGCTGTTCTATATAAAATACAGACATGGTCATGCCGCTCTATTTCTTAAAAAAGTTTCCATAGTGCTAATGGCCCTTAAGAAGGCCATCAAAAGACATAGAATGTCCTTCATAGACCCACCCAGTGCACCCATGCACCGTTTGTCTTCGATTTTTGCTACCACACTTCACAAATTCCATGTCCTAGCCAGAAGAACTATTTTGCTATGCCTCATAAAGGTCCTGTCTTTCCTGACTCTCCTTCGATCTCTTTGCCTGAAATTCTCCTTATCCTGTCTCTGCAGCCTATATTTGACTCCTTCTTTAAAGGCTGGCTCAAATGCCATCTCATCCATCCAGCCCGCTCAGACCTGTCCTTTATCTGAACTTCTATTATGATTCACACTAACCATTATTCAAGACTTCAGGGCCTAAGATATAAATTGTGGCCTAAAGTCTTTCTCAGCCCTCTTCCCCCTGCCCTACCTCCTCATCTTCCCACAAACTGGTGGGAAGTTTCGCACATCCGTGATGCTGGCATGATAGTTTTGTGTAGCCCGGAACGCTTTGCAGTATAATTAGTTCTTTCTGTGTTGTAGAATTGTTGTACCTGTCTGATTATTGCTCCTTGGATGTAAGTTCCCGGGCTCATTCTTGCTTATATCTCTAGAGCCTATCACAGTGGCTGGCTCATTGCAAACACTTAGTTGCTTCATAAAGAAATGAATGGATGGATCTGAAGAGAGAAGGGAATAAGAACAGAAGTGTCATTTTATGTTCTTCAATTTGCCAGACTATCTTGCAACATTTTAAGTGCCAGAATGTGGAAAATTTCCATTATTCCTTCCCTGGCTTTAGAAAGGCAGTTTCTCTGTTGTTTTACTAGCTTTGGGACACCACATTAACAAGCTACAATTAATCAGTAATTCTAATGGCAAATTATCTCTAAAATTCTTCTCTTCATTGTTCCAGGACTGGAACAATGTATCATGCAATTTTTATTAACTTCCTATTTTGCCATATCTCCTAGCACAAAGTTTGGAAAACAGTAAGATTTCCATAAATGATTGATCCATCCTCATTAGACTAGACTGTATCCCACTGATATAGGGTAGAATGATATTTGACATCCTTTTCAGGCTATTTCTTGGCTCTTTACCATGTAATGCCAGCATGTAAAAATAGAAATGCTTCCAAAACACTAAATATATAGTCTGTGTTTTGCAAACTTGTAACAAAATTGTAAGCAGCCTATCACCAGAAGAAGGTATTTGACTTAACTTGGATTCAAATGCAAGGAACAATCGAAAGACCTTTTTCAGCAAGGATAACCTATTGACATGTGAGAAAGGATGATAAATCAGTTCCTAAAAGGCCTAGGATTGTTCTTCCTGTGAAGAATTTTAAATGAGAAATGCTGAGAAAGAACTAATGTGGCCTTTCAGTTCATATCATTGTTACTATCATGTAGAATGTGAAAAATACCATGTAAATTTATTGATTGAATTGTGTAGTCAAAAAGGAACTAACCAGAGGAAACACGTGTCCATAATTCTTTTTTTGTATGCAGTATTTTGAGGGCTGTAGCTCTAAGAATTTCTGCTAATTACAATCAACAATGTTTTAAGATGCCTGTTGTTTGATTTATCTATTTTTCTTTCTTTCATCCACAGATGGTATTTCTTCTTTCATTCAACAAAGATTTACTGGCAGACATTATTTGCTCTCATTTTTATTTTTTTTTTCTCATTTAGGGTCTCATCAAATTCATGCCATTATATTTTATTGAAAAGTGACCTATTTAAGTAAATGTTTAGTGTAATTAGGATATTAATTAACCAGAACCCTCTCAACTGCAAACCATGAAAAGCCATCTCAAACCAAAGTGAGACTTTGTCCTTTCATATAACCAGACACTTCAAAGAATAACTCCCATTCAGGCAATAACAAATCCAGGATCTGTATCATCTGCATAAAATCAAGAAGCTGTTTTTCTCAAGCTCTTCTCTCTGCTTTCCTGGCGTTATTCCCAGGACTCCTCTCTAGACATATTCCAACTCCAGGAAAAGAGAGCAATGCCTTGCACAATTTTAGCTGATGTAATGGGATCAGCTCTCATTAGATCGTTTTGGTGGGAGGGGATGGTATATATTCTACTAAGCTTATTACTTAGAAGGTCAGGAGGATGAAAAAGTCAAATGGGTTAAACTGGGATTATTTATCTAACCTTTAACCAAGGAGTAAGATTAGCTCCATGTAAATTACATGGGTTGAGAATGGGGGAAATATAGTTTCCTAAGAGGATGTGAGGTGAAAGGGAAAAAATTATCTATTGTAGGAATATGATCTATAGCTACCTCATTTTGTAAGTTATCCTCCAGTACCAGAAAACCAGAACACATTTAAATCACATGAATTATTCAAGTAAGCCTATTTTGTGTTTTGAAATAGCCTTTAATTCATTTATTTTAGTTTGGACATAACTCATTATTTTACGTTTGAATTTATTTAATTTAAATAAATTGAAGTTTAAAAATTTTTAATAGTATAAAAGTTTAGGGGCACCTGGGTGGCTCAGTGTGTTAAGTGAGCGACTTTTGATTTCAACTCAGGTAGTGATCTCAGGGTCCTGGGATCAACCCTGCATTAGGCTCCATGCTCACCTCACTGGGGAGTCTACTTCAGGATTCTCTCTCCTCCTCTGCCTCTCCCCCTGCTCGCTCACGTGTGCACACACTCTCTCTCTCTAAAATAAATAAATCTTAAAAAATAAAAGTTTAAAAATCACACATACACACACAGAATTCAAAGTCACATTTCTCTCCAACCTATGTACTATGGAAAGCCTTAAACCAAACAAGAAGAAGGGAGCATGATCATTTAGCAATTCTGTGAAATATAATTTTATGAAAGCTCTGTGAAGTCATACTTAACCACTTCAGTTTTTCTACCTTTGAACTCGCTTGGCACTTAGAAGAGCTCACACAGCACCTACCATGTTCTACCTTGAATTATAAACATTTGTGTTCTTACCCTAGTGCCTTAGGAGATGATAACGCAATTTGAATTTGGAAGAGATTTTTTTTATCATCTATTCTACGTATCCTCAGTTAATATTTGATAGTGGGCTTTCTGTAACATTAGGTGTCAAAATATTATGTTAAATCTAATTTATTCTTTTCCTTTTTAGTAGAGCCCTATACAAACCTAGGTGTATTTTTTTGTTACTAGAAGACAGAAGTTTTAGCACGTTTTTATTTAATATGCATGGTATGAGGGCCATGGGCTAAGCATGTATGTTGTTATTATAGATTTTAATTCCTTGAATTATAAATTCCATCTTGCAGGGGCCTTGTTTATGTAGGTTCACCAATGCTTTCTCAGGGCCTAAACTGGTAAGTAGACAAGTTAAACAAGACTTTGTAACAACACTTTAGAATAACAGTTCTCAATAAAGGGCATTTCCCCTCTGAGACCTTTGGCAATGTCTGGAGACATTATTCTTGTCATAACTGTGGGAGATCTTACTGTCATCTGATGGATAGAGGTCAGAGATGCTGCTAATCATCCTACAATGCCCATATTAACTCCCCACAACCAAGAATTATCTGGCCCAGAGAGTGTGCCAACAGCGAGAAAACTTATTTTAAAATAATAATTTTAACTGTATGCACGTAAGAAAACTAATGTTCAGAAGGGATATAAATTCTCCTCAACTATATCAGTAATAAATATCAAAGCAAATTTTAAACGATTTTTTTTCTCATTTCCTGCTGCAGAATTACCTATCAGTTTTGCATAATTATATGTAAATATGAGGCAGTATTGCCCGGTATAATTTAGAAAACTAAATAGGATGTCATCTAGTTAATTAACACCAGTTTCATATAGTTATATGCTGTTTTGGTTAACTCTGGCAAAGCAATTAAGATGTTTTAAAAATCAAGCTAGTGGACAGGATTAAGGAAACGATTTTACACTAAAAGTCTATTTGACTTTTATCTTTGATCTAAAAGCCAAATGGGCCTAGAAAAGATGATATCTCTTCTTAAAGTTTTTATCATACTCTTTACTATGAGGACTGGGTTTATTAGAGTCAGACTACACTACTATATCAAAGTTCCAATCAGATTTCCTGAAGGGTTTATGAAGCCAGGGATAAAGTCCTAAAGTTCATCTTTACCAGTCAAGTTAAAGGAACCATTCCTCACCTTTCCATAAAAGGTTACATCATACGGCATATTGGGCATAATCATGGTTCTAGGGCAAGAAACACTATAGTAATAAGAGCTATTTTGAGTGTGCCCATTTTGGGGCTATTTTGAGACAGCCCATTGCAGGCATAACTACATAGGAAAGAAAGAGGTCTACATCTCTTTTTGATAAGTATCTTTCCACTTTCTTCAATATCTGAAAGTTAAATCAGATCTACAGAGGGGTTCCAAAAAAAGTTATATTAAGAAGTAATCCATCTGTTGAATTGAAGCCAGAGTGCAATAGGGGACATAACTATAAAAATATTTAGGGACTACTGTCATTATTAGAAAGGGCATAGTATTATTGTTCAGTGGTGTTCACCTCATAATATTTAAGCACCCTGCACATAGTAACAGACCGTGAGGGCAAAGGATACATAGGACCAATGTGTGACAGAAAGTTGTCATTTTCGGGCAGTCTCAAAGGCCAGGGAACAGTGGATAGTTTTTAAGAAGAGACATGTGAGATCTGTGTCTTCTGCAGATCGCTTCAGCAACTTTTTGAAAGGAGCAAAGGAGTGAAATTGAATGGCAGCTATACCTTCTAATGATACTATTTGAACGTGTGCACATGTAGATTTAATTCTTTCATTTGCTTTAGTGATTGTCTGTACACGTGAGCTGCAATACTATCTTGTTCATTTACAAAAAAAAAAAAAAAGTCTTCCCATGGTTCACTCACACTTAATGATTACTACTTTACCTGTAGGTTTTTATTACAAAATGAATGTGGGTTAATATGCATTAATAATGATTAGCTACTACCAGGTTTATTATTTATAACATTTCTCTTAGTCTACCATTACAGTATATGGGAATATAATATATATTCAAGAAGTTTTTGACAGTAAAAAAAATACCATGATGAAAAATGCAGAGCATTATGAGAATGGTAAAGTGACAGGATAATCTGACCCAGTTGGGAAAGAAGGATGGATAAAGTCCTTCCCAAGGAACTGATAGTAAGGGCTGAGGGGGAAAGTCCATGTAAGAGCTGGTAAGTCAAAGAATTCAAGGAAGGGAGAGGGAGATTTAAGTGTTTCAGTCCAACCAGGAGCATCTGTAATCACCTTGAGACCCAAAGCATCTTGGTGCATTAGGAACTGCGAAAAGTGGAGTCTGTACATTCTACGGTGAAATAACCCTCCATGAAAACAGCCCCTCCTGCACAAACTCAACTGTCTTACCAAGGAAGTAGGACTCTAGACTGAAAGCATGAAACAACTGTTTTCTTTTTCCCAGGTTCTTCAAACTTGCTCTCTCAATGTCATCCTTTTGTTGCCCCTAAATGAAAGCAGAGATTCCAAAGTTTTTTTCTTCCTCTGAACCATAAGTCTTATGTCAATCACAAAAAGATCCAGCCCAGAGCAGTAATTGGAACTTCAAGATAAAGTCATATTAGGGTTTCCCCCTGACTTTTTCAAGTTCTGGACTGACTCATGCTTGGACATCTCAGAGTGTCATGGTTATCTTCTTATCGTTTCTCAGTTCTACTTCCATAGCTTGTGGGAGATTTAATGCCAGGTACTGTTTTTATCAGTCTCTGTTTTCTCTGGAAGTACTTAGCTCCTCTCCCTAATTGCAGGAGAATGGTGAAAGTCTCAGTACTGCATTGATCTTTCCACCAAAAACTCCAGTTCTCCTCCGTGGGTTTGAACGATGATGTTGCTGAGAATTAGGTTGGGAGACCAGACTCTGGGAAGATCCCACATGGTTGGTCTAGCATCTCACTTTAGGTTGTGGATGTACTTGGCCTTTGGTGTTTTGGCCAAAAGTGAGAATGAAAGAGTCCCGTATATTATATCTTTCCTACCTCACCAAGGGGAAGAGTGGCAAGAACTGTAGGCAGAAGCCAGACAGTGCTAAGTCTTATAAGCATGCCATAAAGAATATAAAGGAAATAATTTATGAAGTCAAGATGTATTGAGATCTTTAAAATTACAATACATATTAACCTCTGCACTGGAATTCCATGGTTCCCAGATGTTTTTGACAAGACTCATTTTAAAGAAACAACTGGTACCACTTGGTTAATTGTGCTGCTGCACTCTTTCATGACTGGTATGACCCTGTTTAAAGAACATCTAGGAACATCAATATATGTGTATTTCACCCAGACTTATTATCTTTTACTGACGATTATAACCACTGTAAAATGACTCTACTAGAACTTTAGAAGATTAATAGTTCATAAGGGCATGAATTTAAACCAAGTCAGTTTGCTAAACAATGCTTATTAATGTAATCCAAGCCCTTCAGTGAGCCATCATTATCTTATGCTTATTAATTTAACATGTAAGTTTCTTATTAGGTGAGTCTCTACTAGCTATAATTTCAGACATATTCTGTGTATTAGAATTTTAATGTTTAGCAACAAAAATGGCCATGTGTTTTGTAGAGGAAATCTTGGTTTCAGGAAACCTAGGGCTAGTTCAGATTTGGCTACTGTTCATACCATCGTAGGCTACTTCTTTAATCTCTGTATCTTTATTATAAATAATGGGTAATGAAGAATTTTTTATGCCTATCTTAAAAAGTTGCAGTGAATAAAGGATATGTTTTTATGAACACATTTCAAATCATGAATACATTTAAATAAGTACCAAGCAAATGGAAAACATTTCTATCACAATCTTTCCAGAGTTAGTCCTATAATTAAGCCATGTTCTGTTTTCTTCCAACTATCCAGAGCTTAATGTTACATGCATATAGCAAATTTCTTCATTGGATTTTGAAGGACCTAATCTGACATGAACAGCTAAGAAAATACTGAATGAGTCACTCTTTTCAGAATGAATATGAATTTTTCCTTCTTCAGTGAAAGAAATTAGATTTCAGCTGTGATTACCGTGACCTTTTTACTTAATTATATTCTAAAATAATTTGTTGGATAGAGAGCTAGAAATTTTATCTTCATTATGTAAATTAAATTTGGGATCAATGAACAGTAATTAAAAAGTAAATCATAGAACAAAGAAGTTAATATTATTATATCCATGTTTGTTACACGATGGTTGTGGGAAAATCTAGAGACATTACTTTTCAAAGTTCATGTCATTTAGAAACAATAAATTATTTAGCGCTTGATAACTAGAAGGAGTATTAGAGGTCTTCCAATTCAGTGTTTAAGAGGAAACATCAATTCAGAGAAGAAAAGTCTTTGCCTAAAATCAAGAGATATGTTGAGGACAAACCTGGTCCCAGAACCTATGATTCCTAGCTTGACTGAATCATGATCAGAATTTACTGAAAAAATGTGGAAGTAAAAATAATGGAAAATCCACTTTTGAAAATCATGCCTATGAATTGCCATTGCTTTGTTTCTAATAATGGCCAGCTGAAATGCTTGTGGCAATGGAATTTTGCCCAGAGCTCAGGCCAAGTGTTATAGGGCTCACAGCACTTTAGGTTAGCACTTCTCAGATTATTTGTTCACAGGAACTTTTTGCATTCTTAAAAATTATTGAGGAACCCAGACATTTTGTTGATATAGTTTATACACATAAGTCTTTACTGATTAGAAACTAGGAATTTCTAACCTCTTTATTTTTTTTAAATTAAATTAATTTATTTATTTTCAGAAAAACAGTATTCATTATTTTTTCACCACACCCAATGCTCCATGCAATCCATGCCCTCTATAATACCCACCACCTGGTACCCCAACCTCCCACCCCCCCCCACCACTTCAAACCCCTCAGTTGTTTTTCAGAGTCCATAGTCTCTCATGGTTCACCTCCCCTTCCAATTTCCCCCAACTCCCTTCTCCTCTCTAACACCCCTTGTCCTCCATGCTATTTGTTATGCTCCACAAATAACTGAAACCATATGATAATTGACTCTCTCTGCTTGACTTATTTCACTCAGCATAATCTCTTCCAGTCCCGTCCATGTTGCTACAAAAGTTGGGTATTCGTCCTTTCTGATGGAGGCATAATACTCCATAGTGTATATGGACCACATCTTCCTTATCCATTCGTCCGTTGAAGGGCATCTTTGTTCTTTCCACAGTTTGGCGACCGTGGCCATTGCTGCTATAAATATTGGGGTACAGATGGCCCTTCTTTTCATGACATCTTCAAACCTCTTTATTGAGATAAAATTCACACAGCACACAATACACCGAAATGTAAAATTCAACTTAAAAAATATATTTTAAAATATAGAAAACCATCACCACAGTCAATTTTAGAACATTTTCAACATCTCAGAAAGAAATACTGTATTTTAGGTACCACTTCTCTATCCTCTCACCCTCACCACCTCACCCTTGCCCTAAGCAGTCACTAATCTACTTTATGTCTCCACAGATGGATTTCCCTCTCTCAGACTCTCACATGAATTGAATCATATAGTATATGGTCTATTGTGGCTATCTTATTTCACTTTGCCTAGTATTTTCAAGGTTCATTAATTTTGTAGTGTATATTAGTACTTAAGTTTTTTTTATGGCCAGATAATATTCCATTGTACCAATCTACTATTTGTTTATCTATTTGTCTGTCTGTTGATAGGCATTTAGGTATTTAGACATTTTTTCTTTTATGAATAATGCTACCATAGACATTCACTTATACTCTTTTTGGATATGATGTTCTTATTTCTCTTGAATATATACCTAGAAAGAATACCATTTGGTTATATGGCAGTTATTTATTAAATCATTTGAGGAGCTGACAGACTGTTTTGAAAAGCTGCTGTACCATTCTACATTCCCACCATCGGTGTAGGAGGTTTTTGTTTTCTCTGCATCCTCAGTAACACTGGTTGTTATCAACTTTTTGATTCTAGGTATTCCAGTATGTGTGGAGCCATATCTCAGGTGGCTTTGTTTTCTGTTTCTCTAATGGAGAATGTTCCTATATGCTTATTGGAAATTTTGAGAAATGTTTATTAGCTTTTTTGTGCATTTTAAAATTGAACAATTTTTCTACTATTAAATTATAAGAGATTTATATATCCTAGATTCAAATCACTTATCAGATACATGATGCATACATTTTTCTCTTATTTTGTAGGTTGTCGTTTCACTTTTTGATGTCTTTTGATCCTCAGTAGTTTTTAATTTTGATAAAGTCCTATTTATTTTCCCTTTTGTTTCTCATGCATTTTGTGTCATACCTAAGGATCCTCTGCCAAATCCAAGGCCATGAAGACTTACCTCAGTGTTTTCCTGTAAGATTTTTACATGTTTCAGTCTTATATTTAAGTTTTCAATCTATCTTGAGTTGAGTTTTGTATATTGTTTGAGATAAGGGCTAAAGTTATTCTTTTGAATGTAACTATCCAGTTATCCCAGAACAAATTGTTGGAAAGACTTTTCCTGAATGAATTGTCAAAAATTGGTTGATCACAGATACAGGCTTATTTCTTGACTCTCAGCTCTGTTCTGTTGAGCTCTATGTCTATGCTCATGCCAGTATCACACTGTCTTGATTATGATTCCTTTGTAGTAGGTTTTGAAAATATGGAGTGTGATTCTTTCTACCTTGCTCTTTTTTCAAGATTGTTTTGGCTATTCGGGGCTGCTTAAAATTCCATATAGATTTGAGAATCAACTTGTTAATTTCTGTAAAGAAGTAAACTAGGATTCTAATATGGAGTGTGTCAAATCTGCAAATCACCTTGCCATTTTAACAACTGTTAAGTCTTCTGATCCATGAACATGACATGTGACTGACTACATTTATTTAGAGTATCTTTGGTTTCTTTCAACAATGTATTGTAGTTTTCAGGGTATAAATTTTACACTTATTTTTTTAAATTAATAGCTGAATATTTTATTTTCTGATGCTAATTGAATGAAATGAGTCTTTTGTCTTGCAAACATTTTTTAACTCATTTATTAGCTATAATAATTTTCCAGTGGATCCTTTAGGATTTTCTAAATACACAATAAGGTCATCTGTGAATAGAAAGAGTTTTACCTCTTTATTTCTAATCTAGATACCCTACCTTAATATATATATATATAAATATATATAAATATATATATATATATATATATATGTATTGCCTAACTGCCCTGAATAGAACCTCCAGTACAATATTAAACAGAAGTAGTATTAACAAGCATTCTTGTCCTGTTCCTGATATTAGGGGAACGCATCTAGTCTTTCATCATTAAGTATTCCATTATTAAGCATCTTGTCTTTCATTACTAAGTTGTGTGTTTTTATAGGTATCTTTTATCAAGTTAAAGAAAGTCCCATTCTATTCCTAATTTGCCAAGCAGTTTTACCATGAAAGGACGTTAGGTTTCATTGAATAACATTTTTTTACATCATTATGATTTATTATGTTAATTGATATTTGGATTTTAAACTAACCTTGCATTCTTGATAAAAATTTCATTTGATTATGGTACATAATTCTTTTAATATATTGTTGAATTCAGTTACCTAGTGGAGTTTTTTGTTTGTTTGTTTGTTTGCTTTGTTTTTGCATCCGTATTCACAAAGTAGAGGATTATATGGGTTTTTATTTTCATGATATCTTTTTCTGTTTTGGGAGGGTTTGGTGTGTGGTGGTGGTTGTTGTTGTTTTAGAGAGAGCAAGGCATGGAGGGGTAGAGAGAGGGAGCGAGAGAATCCCAAGTAGGAGCCTTGTCCATCATGGAGCTTAACACAGGGCTCCACCTCACAACCCTGAGATTAAGACCTGAACTGAAACCATGATCTGGATACTCAACCTGACTGAGACACTTAGGGGTCCCTCTTTTTCTGGTTTTAAGGATAACACTTGCCTCAAAAAAAAAATAAGTATGTGTTCCTTTTTATTGTTTGGATAACTTTTTGGAAATCAGTTTTTAGCTTTCTTTAAATATTTGATAGAATTAATTGATAAAGCCATCTGTACCCAGATTTTTTGTTGTGGGTATATTTTTGTATACTGATTAGATCTCTTCACATATAATTCTATTCATAGTGTCTATTTCTTCTGAGTCAATGTTTATGGTTTATACTTTTTTTAGGAATTTGTCCATTTTATCTAAGTTATATAATTTGTTGGAATGTAATTGTCCATAGTATCCCTTTATAATCTTATTTTTCTTTTAGGATTTGGTAGTAATGCCTCAACTTTTATTTCTGATTCTAACAAATTGAGATTTATCTCTCTCTCTCTCTCTTTTTTTCTTCGTCTGTCTTTCTATTGATTGGTCAATTTTGTTAAACTTTTTGAAAAAACAGCTTTTGGTTTTCTTGATTTTAACTATTGTTTTTCTATTCTATATTTCATGAATTTCTACTGTAATCTTTTAAGATTTTTATTAATTTAGGGGCACCTGGGTGGCTCAGTGGGTTAAAGCCTCTGCCTTCGGCTCAGGTCATGATCCCGGGGTCCTGGGATCGAGCCCCACATCAGGCTCTCTGCTCAGCGGGGAGCCTGCTTCCCCCTCTCTCTCTGCCTGCCTGTCTGCCTACTTGTGATCTCTGTCTGTCAAATAAATTAATAAAAATCTTAAAAAAAAAGATTTTTATTAATTTATTTGACAGAGAGAGAGCACAGGCAAGGGGAGTAGTAGGCAGAGAGAAAGGGAGAAAGCAGGATCCCTACTGAGCAGGGAGACTGATGCATGGCTTGATTCCAGGACTCTGGGATCCTGAACCAAGTTGAAGATAGATGCTTAACCTCCTGAGCCCTCAGGTGCCCCTCTACTGTAATCATTATTAGTTTATTTCTTATGCTTGATTTAAGTTTAGTTTGTTATTATTTTCCAGTGTCCTAAGGAGACAGATTAGTTAATTGATTTGATTTGATTTTGTTGTTAATATAGGTATTTACAACTATAAATTCCTCACTGAAGACAGCTTTCACTACATCCTATAGGTTTTGTTATGTGGTGCTTTACTTTCATTTATCTCAAAGAATTTTTAAACTTCCTTTTTTATTTAATCTCTGACCTATAACTTATTTAATAATGTGTTAATTAACTTCTCCATTTTTGTGATTTCCCTAATTTTTTCCCATTATGGATTTCTAAATTAATTATATTTTTGTTGGAGAATATACTTTGAAATTTATATCTTTTTATTTTTTTTTTAAAGATTGTATTTATTTATTTGACATAGAGAGAGAGAGATCACAAGTAGGCAGAGAGGAAGGCAGAGAGAGGGGGAAGCAGGCTTCCCACTGAGCAGAGAGCCCAATGCGGGGCTCAATCCCAGGACCCTGAGATCATGACCCGAGTTGAAGGCAGAGGCTTAACACACTGAGCCACCCAGGTGCCCCTATATCGTTTTAAATTTAATGGTTTATTCTGGTTGCACTATGTATACTTGAAAGAAATTGTATATTTGGTATTTGGTTCTTTTAAGTTGGAATATTGTATATGTGTTAGGTCTACTTGATTAATAGTGCTGTGCCTTACTTCAACACCCTTGTTGATCTGTTTCTTTGTCCTACCCATTATTGGCAATAGAGAATTGAAGTCTCCAACTATTATTGCTGAATTAATTATTTTTCCCTTTATTTCTGTCTGTTTTGCTTCATGTATTTTGATACATTATTATGAGGTTCATGTATATTTATCATTACTATAAATTCCTACACATCAATACTCTTATTATTGCGAAATATGTCTCTTTATCACTAGCGACATTTTTTACCCTTAAAGTCTATTTTAACTGATACTAGTATAGCCATTCCAGCTTTCCTGTAATCTATTTCATGTTTGCATGATTTGTATTTTTTGTCCTTTTCAATATATTTGTCTCTTACTCTGTTGTTTCCTCTAGACTACATATAATTTGATTATCTCTCTTTTTTGGGAGGGGGCATCTAATCTGACAGCCTCTGCCTTTCTTATTTAAGATTTTATTTATTTATTTATTTTATTTGAGAAAGAGAGAAAGAGAGCCTGTCTAGGGAAGAGTAGAGGGAGAAGCAGACTCCCTACTGAGCAGGGAGCCTGATACAGAGCTCCATCCCAGGACCCTGAGATCATGACCTGAGTTGAAGGCAGACACGGAAGTGACTGAGCCGCCCACAAGCTCTGCCTTTCATGTGTATTGTTTAATCCTTTCACATTTGATATTATTCATGTAGTTGGTTTCATATCTTAATTTTACTTTTTGTTTTCTAATTGTATACCTCATTTTTGTTCCTCTGTTCCTCATTTACTGCCTTAATTTTTATTAACTGAATATTTTCTCATATGCATTTAATTTCACTAATTATTTTTTCACTATGTTTTTAAAATATATTTTTAGTCATTTTTCTAGGGTTTACCATATACATCTTAACTCATCAAAATCAGTTTCAGATTTATATGAGCTTAATTCCAATTATTTATAGAAATGTTACTACTATGTAGCTCTGTTAGGTCCACATATGTACTTCCATTTACGTTTTACCACACCCTTCGCTGTTCTTGAGTGGAGTTTAAATTTCTCCACAGTCTGTTGCAGATGAAATGAGTTCCGTTGGGAAGAGAGTGGGCAGTATCTATTTTAAGGATTATCCCCCCCCCACCCACCTCCCATGCAAATTCTCTGAGCCAGGGCTCTAAAGCAGGACAATATAGCAAGTTTCTCTCTGAGGGACACTCTTATTCAGGAACTGAGTGATGAGGTCAGAGAAGCCTGAGGTCCTGTCAGCCTCCCTGTCTTGGTTTAGAACCCACTTCTCTAGGAGTCTAGGAGGGACTAAGAGGGCCCCAGTATTCTAAGTGGTACTGTGTCTTGAGATAGAGCCTGAGTTTCATGAGCAGGGGTTGAATAGAAGGAGTCTTCACTTTGTTTAAAATCTTGTGGAACTTAGCCTCAGCATCAGGCACCTGGGGATAGAATAAGAAATGCTGAAGTCCTGCTCTTTTCAGGAAGAAAGCACCCTGGCTGGGCACTGGGGCAAAAGGGTCTCCTGTGTTTTTTGGCTGCAATAGTCTTTAGAGTGGAGTTTCCACATCCCTCGGCTGGAGAGATGACAGAGCACATGGAGGGAGCAGTTTTGGTTAAAAAACCACAAACTCAAACATTTCTTACTGAATTTTCATAGATTTTTCTGAGTAGATTTTTTTTTTCATTTACTGCTTGCTTTTAGAACGATTTCCAAAGGCTTTGAAAGGCTGTGTTATTGTTTTTGTCATTGTTGTTGTTGTAACTTTTATGATTTCACTGGGGAACAGGTAAGAGGAGCTCCTCATAGTGTCCTGCCAGAAGTGGATCTCTCTTCCTCCTACACTATAAATTAAAATTGAATTTTGAAAAACCAAACACATATTCCTTCAGGATCAGAGTGTTGTTATTGTCACATGCTATGCAGCATCTGTATGCACTCCTCCTATAATGTACAGCCTCCACGCTATACTCATGAGACAATGAAAATGACAACTTAGCACTATCATAAAATTAACATTGACGTCAACTTCCAGCCCCAGTGCAAGTGTTTTGAGAACTTTTATGGAAAGTTGTATCACATTTTGAGAACAACAGGTCTAGACTTCTTTGCTAAAATACATACCTTTTGATGAGAAATAAACCCAGAATATTATTGATTAAGGCTGAAATCCAGGTTTCCTGATTCTAACTCTGGGACCATTCTACCAACATATGATGTAGCATACTTTGAATATTGATTCATTTCATCAGTACAGGTTTGAGCTGGGCACAGAAAAATCAAAATGAAGCCATTTTACCAAGAGCTCATTGAAATTATTTTATGTGTAAAAATATATAGGATAGAAAATAAAATTCTTAGCAATATGGTCATTATATACATATGTAGAGAGACAGATTTCATTTTCACAGTCTCACTTAAGATCTCCCAAATATTATGTAAATACAGTAGTTTCAAGTGAATCACTAAATCAATCTTTCATTGGCACACTAATGAGAAAAAAATGGATTTGAACTTAATAACATGTTTAATAACCTTGACATCAAAAAATGAGACCCAATCATGGAAACCTACTTTAATTTCCAATGAAGATATAAGAATTATTTATGTAGAGAAACTAGGGCAAAAGGACATTTGGATACTGAATTTATATTTGACGAGATGAATCAAGCAGCTGCCCTTAGCATCAATTTGTATGCAGTGCATGAGTTCAACCAAGGAGAAAAGCTCTTGAAGCCAGTATATATTACTTAATGGCCAAACACTTTAGATCTACAAAACTTGAGAGAGGAGAAATTAGTGACTCCAGGGGACCATGGAGATCAGAGAATGCTAATTTATGGCCCTAGAAAAAGAACCAGTAAGGAAGAAGAAAGCCTGAATGGAGAACATTAGCTTAGAGTCCCACTCATCAGAAAACAGGCACAAACAAGAGTTGCCAATTATTCCCTTTACCTCCTAGAATGCAGTCAGGATGGACTTTATTGCTAGAGTTAGGACACATTAGACCAGTTAACAGAAGGAATAAAAAGGTAATATTTGCCAATGAGAAGATGAATAGCTTTTTTTTTTCTTTAAAGATTTATTTATTTATTTATTTGATAGACAGAGATCCCAAGCAGTCAGAGAGGCAGGCAGAGAGAGAGAGAGAGAGGAGGAAGCAGACTCCCCATGGAGCAGAGATCCTGATATGGGGCTCGATACCAGGGTCCTGGGATAACAGCCCTAGCCAAAGGCAGAGGCTTTAACCCACTGAGCCACCCAGGCACCCGATAGCTTAATTGTTAACTCAAGTGGAAGTGGCTCACCGACCAGACACAGAATCCAATGTTCCTTTAAAACTAAATCTGGGATGATACGTTTTGAGTGCAAGAGAGGGTTCACATGTAAAATTCTATAAATATAGATGAATATTAGATAAGTATAAGGTTTAAGAGACTCTATATTCACAAATCACAGATCTCTAGTATCTTTTTTTATTTCGTCGTTGTTGTGCGTCAATCAAAGGGAATTTATTTAGATTAATGACCTATAGAACTCAGTGACCTAGGGAAAACTGAGAAGTCAAAGTGAAGAATCAAATTCTCATTATCACCCCATGGTTTTTATGCTCTAAAATCAGTTTATTTTGTTTATAACTTTGATGTCAGGCGTAAGGACAATGATGTTTTCATTCATTTAGTTTTCTACATGTGAATTGAGGAGCACAATGGCTGTGATTATTTGGACTAATAAATACTTTGTGCTTATTGACAAGGCATTGCTATAGAATGTGTTATGAAAATATGGCAGTGGAATATGTATAATTTAAATTGGATTATTGTAGAGTTTTTTTGTTTCCATTTAAGACCAAAAAGGGATATTTAAAGCACTACATTCTTGCTCTTTCTTAAAAATCCACATGAATCTTTACAAAATCCAGTCTTCAGTAGAGACCAAGTTATATTTTGTTGGGAGTTATTCTATTTGTAGATGGCATAAGCCTGGTGCAGTGGCTTCTTTTACAGAGAATGTAAGGGAAATATTAATGAGACGCCTTAGAAGTTGTTAGGAGTCTTGTCATTTTGCTTGCCTTCATCTACAGGAATGAGGATGATAGAAATGGGTATCCTGGAACTTGATTGTGGCAACACCTGGTGTTCTGTGTACTCTGATATCCCCTTTGCTATTCCATTCAGTCATATGATGACTCATTTCAGAGAGTCAAGCCATAAGGAACTAGGAAATAGGGGGAAATAGCTCCTTTTCTTATCATGGAAATAATCAACAAGCATGGCATAGGATTCTGTGTGACAGATGAAAGAGTGACTAATGTTCTATAGTGGGAGTGTATGATTTTAAAATGTAATATAACAAGGGAACATCTTCTCTATTTGATAAATGAAGATTTTACACACTGTAGAAGGAGTACTTCCTTCGAAACAAAGGAAACAGAATGAGCAAGAGAATATCAATATAAACCCATATACCTTTCTCAGCAAATGCAAACTTGGGTGTAGATTGTCTTGAAATGATGCATACAGTTGTAGGCATTAATCGGTTGGCAGTCAAACCCCTATCTAGCTCCCTAGAAACTTCTATCTTCGTATTTTCAGCAGTTCAGCCAAACTGTATATAGCTCAAGCAGTATCTCTCTCTCTTACCTTCAAATGTGTCACTTGAGCTCACTTGATTTTTTGCGTCTGTATAATATTTTCTCTACACAACGTTTCCAATACAGAGGATTCTAAGCTTGGATGATAAAAATCAGACTTCATGAAAAGAAATTTTACTTCGGGTGCTTGAAATTTCTCGAATACCTGCCAAATTTTGACTTCATTTTTCTTTATAACTTGAGTTCCTC
This sequence comes from Mustela erminea, assembly GCF_009829155.1. Lineage (NCBI taxonomy): Eukaryota > Metazoa > Chordata > Mammalia > Carnivora > Mustelidae > Mustela > Mustela erminea. The sequence continues at coordinate 48,695,885 of NC_045614.1, forward strand.
TTTGTTCTTTGTTCTTGTCAGATTTTATCTCAACATGAAACAAAATTTCAGGTGCAGATTTACCAAAATGTTCCTTTCCTTTGATATCTGTGTCTTTTCCCACAAAAATATGTTGTTTTGAGCCATTCTGATGATATCTACTCTGATCACAAATACATCAAAGTTAATGCAGTATTGTTTTCTGGTATCCTTGGGTATATTTCATAATCCCTCAAGAGAGTAATATAAACTGAAATGTTCTGAAGGCTTCTCGTGTGCCAGGCATTGTTCTAAATAGAGCATGGACTCATCCAACTTTTACAACATCCCAGGAGGGAGGTACCATTTTGGGAATGAGGAAGTAAAACTTAGAAAATTTAAGGAGCTTGCCAAAGGCCACAAAACTGGTTACTATTGGAGCTGATTTTAATACAAGACCTTCTTAGTTCAGAGATGAAGTCATGTTCTCCTTTGCTACATTGTCTCTTTCACATTTGCTAACGAGAAAGAGGGGAAGAGAAGAAGAGAGGAAAACGGAAGAAAGGGAAAGAGGGGAAAAAACAGGAAGAGGGAAGGAAGGAATGAAGGAGAAATCAAGCTGGGTCATCTCAAGTTCTAATAAGTCTTGTATTTTAGAATTTTTTTAAACTTCTCCTTTCAAAAGACCTAATTCTGACATACGTAAAAATAATTGCTTTTTAAAGACATGACCATTTCAGTAAGAAAGCTGTGTCCCTTCTTGGTTTTCCCTGTTTGTGATACAAAGGAAGCTTGCTGATGGCTGATAAATCAGTCATTTGTGCTCCACTGATTATACTGCATGAGAAAATGGAAACTTTAAGAAATTATTTGGCACTTTGATTCTTTTAAAATGCATTGAATTCCTTTATTATTCTCTAAACCACAATGGCTTAGCTGAGATTCCCACTGAGTCTGATTATTACAAACCATTCCCTTGAGGTGTTTTATTTTTCTTCCCTTTGGTATTCTGCAATGCTAGGTATAGCACTGCAGACTAGGAACCTGATTGTGAAGAAATGAAGAAGAGTCAACCTTCAATGCAATGATCATGACCATTTACATAAAATTTGCCAACATACTACTATTTTCTTGCAATGAAGAAGTCATCTGGTTTGCAGTTCAGTAAGTGTCAAAGTGCCAGAATAGAACATGAATAACTTTTTTTTTTTTTGTCTCAATGATTATTTCAAGAAGTGTTTTGGAATGGAAACTGGTTACCAGGTGACCATATGTGTTCACACGTATGAGTATATGAATGCACTTGGTTGTGCACAAGTTCATAGAAGGATGTGCTGGTGTGTGCGTGCCTGTCACCACAAGGATAGCGCTAGCTCTGATGTATGAGATTCTGGGGTCAGTGGATCACAGAGTGGGAGCCTCAAGCTGGACTCATGGCCAGCATGTTACTTTCATTACACAAGGCCCAGCAACATTGTGTTTCTAGTTTTGGCACTCCTCCCTAAAGGACTAATAGCAACACACTCTCTTTCAGACACTCAGAACATAAAGGGAAATCTGAGAGAACAAGTGTTTTCTCGAGTAGGGGATGTATAAATGAATGACAGAGTAGTAGGCCCTTCCCTGAAGCAACTGGTTACATGCATGCTTCCTGCTCTCCTCCTTTTTCTTTGTCTCCCTCCCAGAGCTAGATATAGGATCAAAAGCCAATCATAATTTCTCTCTGCTGTATCTATATGCCTAGGGATTATCTTGCAATACCTGATGGATGCCTGAACTAATGACTGCTCAGTCATGATGTTTCCCAATTAGTTGTCCTTCAACCAGAACAGAAAACTTACAAGTGAATTGATGGTTAGTTAAACCAGAGTGAAACAAGTATCACACAGAAGAAAAGAAATAACACATCAGATAAAACCATATTACAACTCTAGTGCCACACTTTCTAAATGTCCTCAAATCTAATTTTAGTTAAATTATCAGGTTGGCTTTTCTATAGAAAGTTCATATCCATCTGAAAGCTAGTTATCAAACTTCATAATTTATCACAGAAAGGATGGATCTATACAGAACCATAAAAAGATGTAGTGATCTTTATGTTTATTTTTATCAGCCTATAGCAAAATGAATAATAAATAATAACTCATATGTATCAAATTATACTAGGCATATTTCACATGGCTTTTACTTTATCTTATTTGCACTGATTACAGTCGATGTAAAGATGGCAAATGAGGAAATAAGGCAGCATTTGATTAAATAATTAGCTTTATCACTTTTATATGATGAAAGCAGGGAATGAATGAAACAGAATAATCCCAGAATCACATTCTACATGACTATACTATATTCCTATTCCTTACATTGGTTGTATGTCCTATAATTTTTCAGTATCTTGTTTATCTATTACTTTATTTCAACCTACAAGCTATCTCTTATGAGATGGATAATAGAAGCAGTTGTGAATGGTCTCACAATTTCTAAGTGTCCTATGTAGCTCCCAAACCCAGACTTTCTTGCCCAAGGTTGAGTACTTTTTCTATTACACTATCATTCCATTTAAACCAGCTTGGGTTGCACTCCAATTAAGAGAGTGTTATGAGTTCTTTTCCAAAACTCTTTCTTCTTTTTTTTTTTTTAATTTTATTTATTTACTTGACAGAGAGGCAGGCAGAGAGAGAGAGGGAAGCAGGCTCCCCGCTGAGCAGAGAGCCTGATGCGGGACTCGATCTCAGGACCCCGGGATCATGACCTGAGCTGGAGGCAGCGGCTTTAACCCACTGAGCCACCCAGGCGCCCCCCAAACTCTTTCTTCTTTAAATACTGTAGGTCATCCTGCTTATTGCTTTTCTTTCTACTTACTTTTTTAGTTATTTCACACATATTTTTGGTAATTTGTTACTTTTGGTTGTCTCTTGCCCACTTGTAATTTGTTTCTATTTTTTTAATGTCTTTCTTCGTAATTTCTGCTCATTCCCAAAATACCTTTTTTTTTTTTAAGATTTATTGATTGATTTGAGAAAGACAAAGAGGAGAGTTAGAGGGTGAGGGAGAGAGAATCTCAAGCAGATTCCTCGCTGAGCATGGAACCCAGTGTAGGGCTCAATCCTACAACCCTGAGATCATGACCTGAGCCGAAATCAAGATCTGGCCACTTAATCAACTGAGCCACCCAGGTGCCCCCTCAAAATGTCTTTTAAAGCTATTATGACAAATAGCCTGATGCATTACATACTGTCTGTTCTAAAGATCTACATTTGTATGTGGCATTCATAAACATTTATCCACAGTAAATGGAAGTATCACTATGTTACAATACAAGTGACCTTCCCTATCTCTATTTCATACATTTGAAGTTAGTATCACAGATTAAAATGAAAAAACAAAAAAAAGTATCTAACGTTGTTTTGTTCATTTTTCTGCTAGTAACAAAAATGAAGGTGATTGTCATATTTCTTATATTTCTGTACAAATCCAATCATCTCCGTGACAAATAATAAAGAAGTTTGACAAATAACTTTCCAATGAATGGTCTATAGTAAAGCCAGCCTGATAATTTAGCTAACATTAGAATTGAGGACACTAAGAAAGAGTGGCACCAGATTTTTAATATAGATCATCTGATTCATTGCACTTATTTTTATTTTCTTTGACGTTGCTTTCACTGAACTTCTAAATCACTTGCAATTTTTCTGTGGTCATCTGATTGGTCCTCTTTCCTATATTTGTTCTCTTTCTTTCTTTGTGTTGCAAACACTTTCTTGCTCATGCTATCCCTCTGAGTATATGTATGTATATGGGTGCATTTTGTATTGTAGATTAGCATTTCCCTGACACACCCAGCAGTGATTCATCATATCCTACATTGAAAGCAATGAGGCTGCTTCAAAAATCAGCACTTGGGCTGCTTTAATGCTGTGGGTCATTTCACAGCCCGACAAGTAAATCCTACAATAATCCATCTTGCTGTGACAGGGAGATGCAGCATCTTATATTCTAATAATAATCCAAGAAAATGCAGCTTTACAGCTCAGTGAAAAATAAAGTGCAAAATCACTTCCCATTAACCTACAGCATTAGTTTGCATGGTGTATTGTAGTTACTAATGAATAACAGATTTTTACATAATTAATTTTTGAGCATTGTTTTAATCAATATTCAAAAATATATCGAATTCTTTCTCTGGGTTAGAAAGCATTCTGCTTTCACTAATGGAGGAGAAAACAAACGCAACAGAAATGTTTCGGGACTTGTTAAGTTTGTTATTCAGTCTGATCTATTATCTTTCATATAATTTAAATATATATGTATATGAATATGTATATATATATATATATATATATGTATATATATCTGTATGTTGGAAATGCTCAAAGCGCTGAAACTTCTGAAGGGAACATAACAGTCTTTTCCTTTTTGGTGCTTACTGACTTGTACAGAAGATATGTTAACCCATGAATTAGGTTTTCCTTAACTGGGTTGAGTGTTATGAGAACAGAGTATAGAACAAATAACTCAATCCAAGGAAATTCAGTTCATTAATACATTTCATTAAATAAAGCAAATTAACATACCATATTATTTATCTTTATGAAGAATCTCCCATATGCTTAAAAGCACTTCGCATTACCCTTTTTCCATGATTTTTTTCAAAGATACAATGAAAACTATAGTCTTTTGTCCACGTGACTCCTAACATATGACTAATGTTATTGGCAAAAAATAAAAATCTGTATGATCTGTGTCTTAAGGTTGATATCCATGTATTGTTTTGCTTTGCTTTGTTTGTTTTGTGACTATAGGCATCAGCATTAAGTTTGCAGTTGGAAGGTTTGGTCCCTCCAAAAAATACATTAGGGACTGCTTGGCTGGTTCAGTCAGAAGAGCAAGTGACTCTTGCTCTCAGGGTTATGAGTTCGAGCCCCACAATGGGTGTAAAGATTGCTTAAAATAAACAAATAAACTTTAAGATGGAAATATGAGGTGACTAAATTTATCTGTCCACCTTTAGCTATCCTAAATTTATTTCTGTTATGGCAAAAAAAGGACCACTTTATAATATGCGTTGTTGATAGCCCTGCAATGTGGTCTGATGAAGAAAAAGCTGTATCTGGTTGACCTCAGCTTACTCAATTACTTAGTGTGCTATCACGGAAGCCACATAGTAGTTACAGATGCTATATGCAACTAGGGTGGCCAGACCTGCAGATAGACACATGATTATATCTCCCCTGTTTAGGTTCATGTTCAGGGTCCAACTAGACTTCAAATAAAAAACACATTAAGAAAAGTTTCCCCTGTTATTCCTTTTGTTTTCATGCATTGTCTACTATAAATATGTCTGCATTCACAAAATCCATATTTATGTTAACTTCTTTTATATAAGTGTTTTCTTTTTTCCAGGCTAGGAGTGGGTTACAGAAAATAATCACAATTAATCACACTCTGAAATCTCAAACTTGCATATAGTTACATGACCAAGTAGTTTCATTCCACTTGAAAACTCTTATCCACTAGTGGTGTTTGCCTTTGCTGCAAAGTAGCTTGAAGCTAAATCTGAGCTCTGCAAGAGAGTGCCTGGATTAATCAGACATGACTGCCATGAACGAAGGAGACATTGTATCAGCATGCATGCCAAGTATTTGACATGCCTGTTCTAATTCTTTCAGGACTATTTCATTATGAAGAGTAACTGATTAACTAAGAAGTGGAGTGTAGGTTTTCATTTGATTGAAATAAGACTAATAGAAACTGTTCTCCATTCTTCTTGAAATAGGTATGTTTACTATGATATCTTATCTAGTCCTATTTTTAATTTTCTAAAACATCTGTTGTCCTTAAAAATAGATTTCTCTCCAGAATCCATGTAGTTCTCTTAATTCTCATTTCTATTGCAATAGTTTTAGGGAAAAGAACAATGGGTTATAAAACAATTTTATGATAATTTTATTTAGTATGACTTCGAGGCATAAAGAAATAAATCTTTAGAACATTTTAGTATAAGGTACAGTATTACTTTTAAATCTATTTCTACAAAGAAAAAAATAAAAATATATAATCTATACCACTAACCCTATAAGACTGGTGTGAACATCAAATGGGACCCTGGAAATGAAAGCACTTTGGAAAGTACATCAATGCAAAGTATTGCATTATTTATTTGACCATCACTTACTGAGGTGGGATGAAGAAATGCTCAGAGAAGCTTCTGAAGGCACTGTTGGTTGGACAGGTTATCAACCAACAGGTTTAAGACTTGTCTCACCAGATTTTTATATGAGTGTAAATCTCGATCTTCATATCAATTTGTGTACTCCAATAATATAGGATTGTATACAATGATTTTCTCTTGACATTTATCTGTTACAAGTGCAGTGAAAGGTTTGATAAGATCCAAAGGAGACCTTAACACAGTCTTAACACAAAGAGGCAAGTCACACCCTAGTTACCACCTATTAAGGAATATTCAGCTCATCCTTGCTTTCCCAACATAGCCTCACAGCATGCCAACTGTAGCAAGGTGTCTATAAATTACACTCTCCCCCAAGTGTTGTGAACCCATTTATGTTTTCCCTTACTCTTCTAAAACCAATGAAAGAAAAACAATAATGGTAACAATAACAAAAGAAAAAAAAAAAAGAACACTGGCAACGTGGCTTTAATTCTCTAAAATTTCCAAAAGGGTATAAATTTCAATGTCACTTCTGGATCTCATTGGCATTTCTCTAAAATTTGATGTAAATTATTATTTGATGGCAATTGATAGGCCACTATTTTGGCCATAAGGATGTTTTTAAGTGTACTGAGAAAAATGAGGCAAGAGGCTCATAATTGTGGGAGTGTATTGGGAGATCAAGATAATATACATTATCTTTTACTATCATTATACACTTAAATATTGGGCATGTACCATTCTCTTTCTTTTATTGAGTTTGTCAAGGACATTCTTACAACCAATGCCTTCCTAGTCTGTTTTATACAGCCAGCTTTAGGTTTCTATCCATTAGCCAGATATTATAAAGTCCTTCAAGAAACTCAAGAGAAATGGAGTATTTTAATACAAGGTAATTACCTGCCCCAGATGTTTTTATCTAGAAGATGCTAAAGGTGAATACAGACAAACATTTGTTCTCAGAATAGTTCGGGTCTTGAGTTTTTAGTCTGAGGTTCACAGGTAGGCTAAAGGGATTCCACCAACTTCCTCAGATTGTAAGCACAACTGTATGTAAATGTGTTTGAATTTTCTCTGTGGCAACTGGAGTCTAGAGCACTCCTCAATTTCTTGAAAGTGTGAGCCAAAAAAAAAAAAAAAAATCAGAACTGCAAATTTATATTCAAATTATAAAATTGCCTCTCTTCTATCATCTTTGATATAAGACAAACAAAACTCCCTCTTGTTTTTCTTTTCCAAGTTCAGATTAATATTCCAGAATGTGAGTTATAGTAGAAGCTGAAATGTGGCACAGAAGATAGGAAATAGGGTTCTCTCTTATAGGTGACATTGTGGGAATGAACCATGTTGAGGTAGGCCTTGGCTTCCTCATCCATAAACTTGAAAGTTAATTAGAAAACCCTTTGAGGTCCATTCCAATGCAAAGAGTCAATGGTTCTTTGAGAAAGGAGAGTCCCTTGGACCTACTAAATCTGTTCAAAATAAAGCAGCCTAGGAACACAGAGAGATTCCTTTTTTCTTGCTACTAAACCTAAGGAACAAAAGAAAAGACACAGAAAGAGAGAGAGGAATTAGATCAACCAAATATTTCTGGGACATGTTCATTTGAGACATGTTCACTGAGCATCTTCCGTGGTTGGTCATTATTTTATACACTACACAGTATAGTTCTTGGTCTCAAACGCTGCATCAATTTCCTAGTTTAGAAATGATAGCCAAAAATTGCCTTTTGTGTATTTTATCACTTCAATATTCAATAATATTTATGGAGTGCTACAAAAATTTTAAAAATGCAGTAATTAATTTGTAGTGCACTTTTGGACACATAGCTTATCCATTAAATAGTTAACTTTCAACATTGCAAGAGCGCTCTGGGATAGGTCTCATGCAAAATTAGGTCCATGATTGGCCAACAAAGAAACTGAGGCTCAGTGAGGTATACAGAGCTGAAATTTAAGCAAGGTCAGTATAACTTGAGAGTCAAGACTCTTAACCAATAAACTGTAGTTTCGTTATCTTCCTCAGCCATTATTGATTTGATTTTCTCAGCTGAAAGTGAAAAAGTATAATAAGGAAAGATGACCACATCTGAGTACAAAATAGGAATATTGCAAAAGGACTAGATGAGGGAACTGGGGCTTAACTGAGCCTGTGAAAGAATAGCAACATGGAGTTCACTGTGAGTGAAACATGTCAAAAGTGTGATATGGTGGCTGGGCAAAAAAATGAAAACAAAACAAAAAAAAACCAAACACACAAACTGGGAAAAAAAAAAAAAGAAAGAAAGAAAGTTGCCATCAGAGACAAAAAGTGTTCAGAATGAGGAAGATGGTGTTTCATTTTAATCTTTCTGAATTAGACTGTCCCCGGAATAGCATCTGTTCTTTTGTGGGCATCACTTTTGCTAACACCAGCAGACTGATGGGAATTGGAAAGGTACTCAGCAATAACCACAGTTACATTTAGCTTTTGTTCTGTAATAAGAAAAGCAGTGCAATTGCTAAGAGCATGGGTCCTGAAACCAGGCTGCTTGAGTTCAAATCTTGGTCTTCCCATTTTGAGATGTTATTAAATAAGTTATTTTAATTTTCTGTGCCTTACTGCCTCCTCTATAAAATGGGGATAGTAGAGCACCATCCTCAAGGATTTCTGGGAAGACCGAGTTCATGTATCTAAAGGGTTTAGAACACTGTAGGTGCTTTACCAATATGTTCACAATAGAATATATTGGAAGAAAGAGAGACTGTTTAGTGCATAGAAGAGTAGGTTGAGGGAGAATTTACCTCCAGATGGCTGGAAAACAGAAGTAGTATCAGTAAAGTTATTTAGAGATATAAGGGAAACAAATAGTTTTGTGTCTGCCTTGAGGTGTATTTGATTACTTGTCACTCACCAGAAGTATTTAAGCATTTAGCATATCTTAGAGAGGATTGAACCATCAGGTGGAGGATATGAAATAGATAGACTAGGTTATAATTATTATTTGTTTTTTATTAATACTGTTTGGAGAGTAAAATAAGAGAGTTAAGCAATGCTGAGAATTACAAAAGTAAAGGTAATGTATCCCCTCCTAGTTTATTCCACACTGTTCCCCACAAATAATCAGTTTTATTTTCCTCTGGTGGTCCCCATGACAATAAGAAATACACAGAAACTTCTGGTTTCCAGTGATTTATCCATATTTTTCAATATATATTATTTTCCCACAGGGAAGGATAAGAGGTAATAAACTCGTCTTATTTCCTACTTCTTTTCCCTTATCCATACTGTTATTATTTTCAGTTATTGTTGTTTTTTATTAGTTGTAGTTAATTCTGTTTTTAACTTGAAGCAATATACTTCCCCAGAGTTAGAGTTATTTCTTGGGCAATCCATTGTCAACACTTTCTATCAACTTACCAACATGTGAAATAAGGAAATTAAAAATTTCTCCACATCTCTTGCCTGTAATTATAATGAAGTCTTTGAAGTCTTGTTCTAAGACATTAGTATTGAGAGTATTGAGATCATGACTTTCCTGGGGTGTTCTGTTTTATCTTGATGTGTTTTTGTTTTTAATAGTAGTTTTTGGTTAACTTTCTTTTATCTTGTAGTCAAAGAAATAACCACCTAATTTTATATGTATATATGTGTGTGTGTGTAATCTGCTAGGATATTTACCTTTTCCTTACATGATGAATCTCTCTTCTGTCTTCCTCTTTTAATTTGGACTAGTTTCTTAGGTCTACTGTAAAGCTGGCAACCAGAAATAGAAACATTAATAGTGTACAGTGCACACGTTGTTTGTTAGAATAAAACTAAATGTGTACACACACACACACACAGAAATATATGTTTTTAATGCATGTCTTTTTATTCCCTTATTCTTTCTAGGATTGTCTCACCAGAGGTTCAACTATTATCTTTAAAAAGCTGATCTTCTGCGTCACTGAATTCCTGAAATATATGTGTCTTGCCCTCACATACAGTTGCCAGTGTGCCTAAAAACTGAATTCTAGACCAACAATATTTTTAATTATAATTTTTAATGTATCGTTATGTCATTCAATCCAGAAGATATGTGTTTTCTTTTGTAGGAAACTTGATTTTCTTCTTCCCAGTATTCCAGTTCTTTAGTGTAGACATTGCTTTTATTATTTCACCTTGCCTTATATTCAGTTGACCTTTTTTTTTTGGTGTGAAGATTGGACTTTCTTAACCACATATGATAAACTTTTAAATTTTACATGAAACTTCATAAGTGAATTTGGTCTACATTTTCTTGACTTCATCACTTTGCTTTCAAAGTATTTCAAGACTTAAAAAATCAGTATGGGAAGGGTTGCCTTTACTTCCTTCCCTATTCTACCCAGAGGTTACCAAATTTGGAGTATTCAGTAGGTTTAGCTATAAAACAACCTGACGACTTTTGTGTCTGTGTGGGTGAAGGGGACACACAGGAAATTATTTTTGAATACCAGTTTAATGTCTTTTTTTTTAAGATTTTATTTATTTATTTGACAGACAGATCACAAGTAGGCAGAGAGGCAGACAGAGAGAGTGGAGGGGAAAGCAGGCTCCCCACTGAGCAGAGAGCCCGATGGGGGACTTGATCCGAAGACCCTGAGATCATGATCTGAGCGGAAGGCAGAGGCTTTAACCCACTGAGCCACCAGTGGGTGGCTCACCGGTTTAATTTCTTAAAATGTTTCCTATCTCTTATAGAGAACAATTTGATATGTTACAGGAATGTCCTTTTAATTCAATTTTTCAAATTCAGAAGTATGCATTGGTTTACAGTGATCAATCAAGACATTTAAAAACAGATACCATATGATTTCACTCATATGTAGAATTTAAGAAACAAGCAAATAACCTTGTGGGTGGGAGGAAATAGAGGCAAGCCAGAAAACAGACTGTCAACTCGAGAAAACTGTGGAAGGTTACTAGAAGGGAGGCGGGTAGAGGGATGGGTTACATGGATGATGGGGATTAAGGAAGGCATTTGCAATGAGCACCAGGTGTTGTATGTAAGTGATGAGTCACTAAATTCTATAGGTAAAACTAATATAACACTGTATGTTAACTAACTGTAATTTAAATAAAAACTTGAAAAAAAAAGAAAAGAAAATAAGTAACCGCAGATGTTACCTATTTAAATTGTAATTATTTTATTTTTATTGCATTATATTTAAAATTTTATTCTCCCAGTATAGGTTTTAAATAGCAATTTTGTTAGGACATAGCATACATAAAGAAAACTATAAAAAAAAATAGTGCGGTCTAGCTTGAGGAACTTTTATCCAGTGAATACACCTATGAAACTGCCACTCAGTCATGAAAGAATATTATTAGAACTGTAAGCCACTCATAGGAACCTCTCTGTCACTACCCTCTTATTCTTTCCATAGGACACCTTACTCTTAATTTATAACACCATTACATTTTTGAGATTTCTGTATGTGTATATTTTAAATATTTTTAATATTGGTTGCTCTTGCTAGTAATTTTTTAACTTTATTATTATTTTCTAAGAAAGAAGCTTTTGTCTGTCTTAATATTCTTCAGTATATGATTGGTTTTTTGTTTTATGAATTTTAATTCTTACCATTATTATATCTTTCTTTATTCTTTATGTGGATTTATTTGCTGTTCTTTTTATGATTTCTTGAGATGGAAGTTGATACAATTGATGTTTCAGTCTTTCCTAAATAATATGAACATTTAAGGTGATAAATATCCCTCTGTAAAGGATTGTCTCCGTAGCTCATGAGGTTTGATATATTGCATTTCCAATATGATTCAAGAGCAAAATATTTTCCACTTCGATTTTTATTTCTTTATGGTCCCTGTATTATTTAGAAATGTATCATTTCCAAGCATTTGAGGATCATTTTCTTTTTTTCCTCTGCCTTTTTGTTCAAAGTCCCTTCTTTTTCTTATCTCCTCTACCACATCATTATCATCACTATCCTGATGATGATGATTATGGTATTGACTTATAACCTAATTCATATCCACAAAAAGACAATACTGTAAATATTTTCAATGTTTTTGTATTTGTTGAGAATTATTTTATAGGCCAGCTGAAGTCTAATTTTCAAAATTCATATTTATATCTAAAAATACACAGTCTGCTGTTATTGGTTATTGTGCAGTCTCTGAGAGACTGTATATTAATTTTGTATTCATATAGTCTCTATTTTACTGAATCGTCTTCTTTTCCTGCAAGAGAGAGTTTCTTTCTTCTCCTAGTGGAAGTGAATACTCATGTTATAAACTACATATGGAGAGGGTCATGTGGCAAGAAACAGGCCTCTAACCAACAGCCATTAAGTCCAAGCCTTTATATATAGCCATAAGGAGATGTAATACAGGCATAAGGAAATGATTTCTGTCAACAACCCAACTTGAGCAGATACTTCCCTGGCCAGAAGATAAAGAAATGACATGGTGATGGCTAATTTAATGTATTTACTTAAATTGGGCTAAGGGATGCCAGGACACCTGGTAAAACATTTCTGGGTGTGTCTGTGAGAGTACCCTGAGAAGAGGTACTTTGAATCACTAGACTGAGTAAAGCAGATCACCTTTACCAGTGCAGGTGGATATTATCTAATTTGTTGAGAGACAGAATAGAACAAAAATATGGAGGAAGAGCAAATGCCCTCTTTTTGCTGTGGCTGGAGGAACCATCTTCTCCTGTCCTCAGACCTAGGACTCTTGATTCTTGGTCATCAGACTCCAATCAGATCAGGACTTACACCATCCGCTCTCCGATTCTTAGGTCTATAGACTTGAACTGAATTACGCCATTGGCTGTTATGGTTCTGTACTTGTGGACGGCATATTACAAGACTTGTCAGCATCCATAACCACGTGATCCAGTAACTATAATACATCTCCTCTCATATACATATTCTATTTCTTTGGAGAACACTGAATAATAAAGACACTTTTTGAAAGAAAATTCATATGAACACCAAACCCATATTCAGTGAAATAACATTTCCCGACAAACAGAAACTAAAGCAATTTTTCTTCATCATTTTCATTGATGAAGTGAGAATGAAGTTCAGCCAACTTCTTGGTAGCAGTCTGGTGGGACCCTAAGCCAGAGAACCCAGCTAAACCATTCCTGAACTTTTGACCCATGGAAACTGTGAGATGAATAAGTGTGTATTGTTTTAAGCTGTTGTATTTGTGCTAATTTGTTACACAGTAATAAAAAGTAATACATATTCTATTATAAGAAATGGGCTTCTTCAGTCTAGTAATGCTTTTGACCTTAATGTCAACTAGATTTATATTGGAATAGCTAAATCAGCTTCTTGTTGTTCTTAGTATTTATAATGATGGAATATCATTTTATATTCTTTTACTTTGAACAACCTATGCCTCGTATTTAAGTGTATCTTTTCTAAGAAAAATGTTGTTTATTTTTGTGATATTTTGTTGCTACTGTTTTATCCAGTAAGACAATTTCATCTTTTATTTGGAGTAATTTGCTTATGTGCATACTCACTATTCAATTTCAATCTTTCTAACCTCTTTTATGTTCATCTTTCTCTGCTTTCTTTTATATAAAATGTTTTCCTTTTTTCTCCATTTTCCTTTATTCTCCTGTTACTTAAACATTTCTACCTCTTTTATTATCTTCCTAGATACTAAAAATTTATTTTTTTAAGATTTTATTTGTTTATTTAACAGAGAGAAAGTTAGAGAGTACAAACAGGGGAGCAGCAGAGGGAGAGAGAGAAGCAGGCAGGAACCCTGATGTGGGGCTCGATCCCAGGACCCTTGGATCATAACCCAAGCTGAAGGCAGACACTTAACCAACGGAGCCACCCAGGTGCCCCTAACATATTCATTCTTGAATCAGTACAGTATAATGTAAATTAGTACTTATTTCTAAGACAGTTGTACTTACCATCCCACTGTGATTGCTGTCATTGGCATGCATTTTAATTCTACATGTATTTTAAACCTCACTAGATGTTACTAGCATTTTGTATAGTCAATTTTTGTTTAGATATACCTGCATAGTATTATCTTTTTGATCAGCATTCATTCCCTCCTCTGTTTCCAGTTTGCTGTGTAGAATAATCTCCTTTTGTCTGAAATTCATTTTCTTTCTTTTTCTTTCTCTCTTCCTTCCTTCCTTCCTTTCTTTTCTTTGTTTTTCCTGTAGAATAAGATTGATGAGGAAAGTTATCATTGTTTTTTTTTTTTTTTTGCCTAGAAATGTTCTTATTTTAGTGAATATGGATTTGGGGGTTTCTTTAAATGTCAGGTCATTTCTTTCAGTTAAAGATGCTTTTATTGTCTTCTGGCTTCCATTTTTTTATGTTGAAAAGTCAGCTCTTAGTTTTAGTGTTGTTTCTTTAAAAGTCACAGATTATTTTTCTCTATCTCTATTAAAGAATGCTTTTTAGGGGCACCTGGGTGGCTCAGTTGGTTAAGCGTCTGACTCTTGGTTTCGACTCGGGTCATGAGCTCAGGGTCCTCAGTTCCAGTCCTTAGTCGGGCCCGTGCTCAGCATGTTTCCTAGAGATTCTTTCCCTCTCCTGCTCTTTAACTTTCTGCCCCTCCCCATTTTTTTCTCTCTCTCAAATAAATAAATTAATTTAATTAAATCTTAAATAAAAATAATGCCTCTTTATCTTTAATTCTAAGTAGTGTTAAATATTAGTATGATGTGCCTTTTTGTTTTTTATTTATTCTGCTTGGGCTCCGAACGTCTTATGAATCTGTAAGTTAATATGTTTCATCAGTTTTAGAAAACTACAGCCATTGCTTGATTGTTACTTTTATCATTCTTTCTCATCTGCCTACTCTGAGGCTCAAATGACATGTGTGTTTAATGTGTTCACTCTATCTCAGATGTCTCACACCTGCTTTATGAATCTTCCATCATGTTGCTTTCCATGTGCGATCTACACATTTTCTGATTCCTTCTATTTCAGTTCACTCATTCCTTCTGCTCTCTGCAGATAAATTCATTCCTCCAATTCTTAACTTCATTTTATATTGTTTTGTTTTCACTTCCAAGGTTTCCACTTAGATCTTTTCATACATCTGATTCTCAGTGAGTTCCTTTATTTTATCACTTATTTTCTTGAAGTAATGGCGGTGTTTTCATTAAAATCTGATAACTGCAGTGTCTATATCACTTGTATTTCTGTGTGTGCTCATTCTCTCCCTCAACTGTGTTCATTTGTTCATGCACACATGCACGCATATGCATTTATTCACTCATTCAATATGCTTAGTGATTTTAACATCAGATAAATGTTCAGGATTTTTTTTTCTGTCTTTAGAAAGAATTCACTCCATTATCTGGCAGGTAGCAGATGGATAGATTATCTGAGTCCAGTCAAGAACTGGGAGGTTTCTAAGCCATATGGCCATGTTTGCGAGTCTTATTTCTACTCTGAGGGTGTAATTCATTAGATGTTTTAAATGTGAACATGAAATATTGACTAGGATTCTTCTTAGTGGATAATGAATTTCAGTTTTGCTGTATGCAGCACCATAGGGCTGCCATAAAGTCCATTGTGATTTTTAGCCACTGTTGGCATGACTTCTTTTTTTTAAGTTTTTTTTTTTTTTTTTAAATGTATTTATTTGTCAGGGAGGGAGGGGGGGAGAGAGAGAGAGAGAGCACACAAACAAAGGGAGCCACAGAGGGAAAAGCAGGCTCTCCAGTGACCAGGAAGCCTGATGTAGGATTTGATTCCAGGACCCTGGGGCCATGACCCAAGTCAAAGGCAGATGCTTAACCAGCTATGCCTCCCAGATATCCCTTGGCATGACTCCTTAACATTTTGCCTTGGCAGCTTAAAACTCAGTAAATGCCTCAATATGAAAATGTGTGTCAAGTATTGGGCTAACTTCTTTGGTGCACTTTTCTGTAAGAAGATGCTAGTTACCTTCATATCTCTGACTTCTAATTTTTGTCTCCAAGCCCTAGAATACTTGATATTTTAATTGCCTCTTAGAACCCATTTTCCGTTACTTAGCCAAGCACCAAAAATAGGTAAATGCTCCCAAAGGAAAAGCAGTGTACAAAAAGTTGGGTTCAACCACTGAGATTCCATTTTCTCCAAGGTCTGGCCAAGTGTCCTTGCCACTTTAGCAGGATTTCTATGCCTTCTGAAAGATTCATTTCTGTATTTTATATATTTGTTTCCTATTTGTTCCCATTGGGTGAATTCCTATGCCACAAGCTATACTATCATAGCTGGAAGAACTCACCTACAAAAGTTACTTCTAAGTTTATTTTTTTAAAGATTTTATTTATCTATTTATTTGACAGAGAGACAACAAGAGAGAGTGCATGAGTGGGAAGCAGGGCTAGGGACAGAGGGGAAGGAAGAGGCAAACTCCTTGCTGAGTAGGGAGCCTGACACAGGGTTTGATCCCAGGACCCCAGGATCATGACCTGAGCTGAAGGCAGACACTTAACTGACTGAGCCATCCAGGCTCTGACTTCAAAAACTATTTCTAATTCTATGACTTCTTCAGTTTCACAATAGTCTTCTCTTTTTTTAGGTAGACAGCATGATCTTGATCTTGCTGAAGAGACTTACTAGAATCTTAAATTCTCTTCTTTTTGTTACATAGTATCTATTTCTTTTTATATAAATTGTCCTTGGTATTCATAATCTTTCAGTTTCATGCTTCAAATTTTTATTAATTTTTTGGTACATCATTTAAGTCTATTTTTTGTGGGTGACTAGTAGAGGTTTGTTTTAAAAAGTTGTGTAGGTCTATTTACCTAAAAGACCTCTTTACTGAATGGAAAAACTTTGCTGTGGTCTCTGTGTAAGTGGAAAATCTGATCAACTGGCAGGATTTTGTTTATGGTGGTTGACTATGTAGTAGAAATATTAGATTAGAATTCTTATAATTGCCCAGCTAAGGACTTTTTTTTCCTCCAAGTGAAGTGCTTAAATATATTTGCTCCTAGTTGGAGCTCCCTTTATTTCTTCTCTGAATCTTTTTGTAGATTTTGAAGTTATTTTGGCTCACTTTTCTCTCAACAGCTCCATTATGCACACAGTGGATCCTTCCCAAGAAAATAATTTACTCTGCTTGGAGAACACTCTGTTTAAGTTACCAGCTAGGAATAAATTTTGTAGGCAGAGGAAAGAATTGTCTTCCCAGTTATGGAGGACATTCTATAGGACAACCTGCAAGTAATTCTCCAGGGGACCATGAGAAGTTTCCATCAGTCCTCTATTCACAGGTGCTCATTTTTACTTGGATGTTTTTTGGAGATTCACCTGACAGAATTATCTCTCAAATATATATTCTCCCTTGTGCATTTTCCATCCATATAAACCCATCGTTTTTGTTCTTCCTAGTTACATCATTGGGTTAAATTCAACTTCGTCTGACAATTTTCACCTTTTGCTTTGGTTACTCCTGACATTAAGAATACATCATTAGCAGGCGCCTGGGTGGCTCAGTGGGTTAAGCCGCTGCCTTCGGCTCAGGTCATGATCTCAGGGTCCTGGGATCGAGTCCCGCATCGGGTTCTCTGCTCTGCGGGGAGCCTGCTTCCTCCTCTCTCTCTCTCTGCCTGCCTCTCTGCCTACTTGTGATCTCTCTGTGTCAAATGAATAAATAAAATCTTTAAAAAAAAAAAAAGAATACATCATTAGTGGCATCTAGATTTAAACTGGGGGAAAACAGATACTGTGCATTTTCAATTTTTGGCTTTTAAATAATATACTAAATAATAATAAATAGTTAAATTCATGACATTGTGGATTTTATAAAGTTATGTAAAATATATATGAATACAATTAAAGTATCATGTAAACTATTTGTTTATGCCCAGATCTACTAAAATTTACATACAAGATGGCCATAAATTCATATCATTAAGCTAGACTAATGGTATTTTCTCACTTTGGACTCTTGTAATTATTTGTCATAGCAAACATTATAAATACAATCCATTTGCTGTGATGGATAATTTCCTAATATTACTTAAGGCATTAATAAAATTTGTAGATGCCTTGCTTTTCACATATCCCATCTATGTACACAAAGTTTATTATATTTACTTTGTACAAAATATATACTTAAATCCTTCTTTTATAGCATATTCATTTTTTCTGCTGACTCTTTATTCACTTCAGTTGCACTGCCAAGTTAATTAAATGAATTACATATAAATGACTTTGGTTTTCAATGAGAATTAGGAAACATTTAAGAAAAAAGTTCATAAAATAACAAAGTACTCTTAAAACTCATACCACGATCAAAGTATCTTGTGGAAAGTAATAAAACACTTCACAAAGATAGCTATAAAATATGTAACAAAACCCATTGTTATTTTAATTTATAAATATATTTAATGTATTCCAAAAATGTATCAAATGTCTAGTAAATGCGTAATATTCTGCAGAGTGAATGGAAGGACTGGGAAAATGCAAAAATTAAAAAGTCTTCCTTTTCCTCTTGTCTCCTTCCTTCTTTTTCTTTTTCCAGTTTTATTGCGATATCATTGACATACTGCCCCCATACTCCCTCCTTGTAGAAGACTTGTAGAAGACTCCGTGCTAGAGAAGGAGGATGTGTAGGACAGACAGGTAAATATGAACCTTGAGTTATGTTGAGTTAATGTATTAAGATTTCAGGAGAGATGAACAGAGGGTCCTAAAGTCACACATAGCAGAGACATCTAGCATGGTCCAGAAAGTCACAGTGGGTTTCTCAGAGAAGGTGAGATATGAGGGAGCTTATACCACACCATACAGGGCTATGAAGAAATGTACACAGAATTCCGTAACTCACTTTGTCTTTCAGCTATCCTTTTATTTCTAATCCCCTCACCAGACTTTCCTGACATTTTATTATTTATTTATTTATTTATTTATTTGTTTGTTTGTTTGTTTTAAATCACTTTTGGGCAATAACACCAGTGCCAGCTGCCTCCATTTCATACTAATGCTATCTTATATAAACCAGGTCCTTTTTGTCCCTGAGGGTTCAATCTGAGAAGCAAAAACTGAGAGTGATATAGTATAAGGGGTTTCTTATAGGGCTATGATATATATATAGTTCTGGGACTGATTAAACAGGTGTAGGAGTTAAGGGCAGGACACCCCCAGATGGGTCATTGTGGCATGAACATTATTTTGAGTTAAAAGCAATCAAAATTCGAAAGGTTCAAAAAACTCTTTACCACCCCCCCTTAGCTGCCTGCCTGTACCAAGAAGGGAGCTATTAACAGATATTCCTCTTTACCTGAGAAACTTATCTGCATAATAATAGGGCTCCCTGTGATATCCAAACATTTCTCTCCCCTTCCTGGTAATGGTCTTCCTCCCCTTTGTATCTTCACACCCCTACCCCTCTCCTTAGGTCTTCTAAGCCTCTTGTTGCCTTATTGATTTGGAATTTCTCGTGTGTATGGATTCCCTATATGCATGAAAGTAAATCTTACTTTATCCTGTTAATCTGTCTCATGTCAGCTTGATTCTTAGTCCAATGAGAAGGACCTAGAAGGGTAGAGGAAATTCTTCCTCCTCAACACAGGACATGCGTGCCTGTTGCTTCTGCATCTCCTGCCAAGGTTGAATGGGCAGAGCAAGTGATTAGGAAGGAATGTGGAAGAAAAGTAGTGGGGAGCAAGGACAAATTGGCACAGACCAATAAGGAGAGCTGGAATCTATGTTTCACCAGTGTCATAGGCTCCACCATAGTGCTGAAGGGAACCTGCCAGAGAGGGTGGTTTTCTGTATCATAAAGCTAAAGGCATTGGCTCTGGAGTTGGAAATGTTGGAGGAGAGGTGACAGTGGGAGGACCTCCAGGCTTGACTGATGTCCCAGGTGCTGTACTCCGTGGCTCAGGATTTAGAAAATGAGGTGTGGCTGGTGCTCAGGGACTAAGAGCATGGCCTCCCACATGGATCACAGGAACAGGGACACAGGGACGGCTTGTGTGAGCTGGGTGTGCACTGCTGCACTGCTCTGACTGTCAGAGCAGAAAAGAATGTGTGTGATGCTCTTCTGTCTTCCAGATCTTACACAACTTGTCTGTTTGTGACTAGAATTATGCAGAGGAAGAGTTCTGGGAAACACAGCCCCAGTTCACTGACTTGGTCCTGCTCCACAAGAGCCACTTAAAATATTCCTTCCATCTTAACCCCGAGTCCCAGGGCACACTCCTTTGCAGTTATGGCAAAGGTCTTTTGCTGTCTTATGTCTCAAAGTCCAATCTGATTCTTCTCATGCCTGGTTGTCTCTCATCATGGATAAGGGGGATTTAGTCATCCTATAGCTTCTCAGTCCTGATTGTCTTCTGCTATCTGACCATGGCTGCATCTTTTTGAGTCTTAGTTTCTGTAAAATGTGGAGAACAATGGCCCATCCTCTGTTTGTGGTCAGGACTAAGGGGAATATTGCTGGAAAGTACAGAGAACACAGTATCTGGCAAATATTAAGTGTTCTTTGCATGTTAGCTCAGTGGTAGTATTGAGACATTCTGACAGCAAATAACCTTGCCTCCTCTCTTATTAAACTAAATTTCTTCAAAATGTCTCCAACCACCTCATGGAAAGAAGTATTTCTCTGTGTTTCTGAAGGGAAGTCTTCCTTTTGTTTTCTAAATCTCAATTTGTCACCTTTATTTTCTGATCTATTCTATAAATGCTGAGTTACTGTGTATTATAATGCCAAGCAGGGAAATTACATTGCTGAATGGAACAGATTCCCTTTTGTGGAGCTTAGAGAAAACCAAGAAAGCAGGATGCTTTCCTATCTGGATAAGTTCTATCAAGGAAATAAATGATATTCTGTGATCGGGTATGATTCCTGGGCAGACAGTTTCAGAGAGTGTTATAAGAAAAGATCTTTTAGAGAAGAAAACATTTGAAATGAGACCTGAGACCTGAAAATCATCCAGGCTGAGAACCACATGCAAATATATTTTTGAGTCTCTCCTAGCTTGAGCTAGTTCAGGAGCATTAGTGAGGCATCAGATATGGGGAGGGGGCATGAGATGAGCTTACAGTGATGATGGAACCAAACATTGTTTTGTAGGGAAGGAAAGAAGAATTATTCTATCAATTTTCACTGCTTTTACTAGTGTTTTCAAGTTCTCTTTTTCTACTGGATATTGTACTTCATCCTGTAGTTATAGTAAAGTCTTCTCATTTCAATTAATTAATTAAAATACTTCATTGTGCTACCTTTTCAAACTACTATCCTAGCTCTCCCATTTCCTTCAAGACCAGAATTTTCAAAAGAAGTTTATAGCTGTTACTTAATTTCATTTATTGTTTAATCCATGGGGCCTGGGCACATTACCATTACTCATCTACTGAAAAACTTTCTTAAAATGAGCCCCCACTTGCTACATCCAGTGGGAGTGTCTTGATGGCTTTACTTCTCCATTTCTTTGGCCCTTTGGCCCTTGTGTGGTTTTTCTATCACAGCAAGTTCTAGACCTCTTACCTTTCTAGCACCGCTATCTCCTTCCAATCAACTTCTTGCTCATATAGAAATTTAAAAGACTATTCATGGTCAATTTTCTTTGTCTGTGTCGTGTAATCCTTTGGCTTCAACAGCTATCTCTGTCTGGATAATCACAAATCTGGACCTTTAGTCCTGATAATTCTCTTGCATTGTCATGTTTCACTTCTAAGAACCTACCAGCTAGCTCTAGCTGGATGTCACTCAGGCACTGCCAGCTACCTATACCAAAAGATAGATCTTCTTCTTAAAGAATCTATCTGGGCTCCCTATTTTTATTTATAGTGATTTTACCATTTGAAGATAGATGGTTAACTTTAACTCCTTTCCTGTCTTTCTTCCCTATTCTTCACTGTCATCTTATCAGCTTTCCTTATGTTTTGAAGAAAACAGACAACAACCACCTTTCATTCCCTTCCATATATTTCTACCACCCTAGACTTTCCTTACTGTGCTTACCTTCTCTTCTTCCACCTGGTACAACCTCCTTGAAATGTGTAAACATGAAAAGTTCTTACCTCCCCAATGTAACAAAAGCAATAATAACGGACACAACAGAAATGAAATAAATCCTTCCCTAGAGCCTATATTCCTCTTTTTCCTCTGTACTTTTTCTCAGCTTTTACTTAAAGCTGAACTCATAGAAATAGTTCTCTTTCTTTAAAAAAACAAAAAACAAAACAAAACAAAACACCCAGAACTCCAGTTCTTCCTCTCCATTAACGCTTAATATTCTTAAAGTCTGGTTTTTCCCTAAACTCCATTGAGATACTTTTGTCAAAACCCAGTGAACTGGGGCGCCTGGGTGGCTCAGTGGGTTAAGCCGCTGCCTTCGGCTCAGGTCATGATCTCAGAGTCCTGGGATCAAGTCCCACATCGGGCTCTCTGCTCAGCGGGGAGCCTGCTTCTTCCTCTCCCTCTGCCTGCCTCTCTGCCTGCTTGTGATCTCTCTCTGTCAAATAAATAAATAAAATATTAAAAAAAAAAAACCCATTGAACTTCATGTGATTGGTTATAAGGATTAGTCTGCTTTTGTTGACTCTTTTAGAGACACTCAGCATATTTGACTCCTTTTCTTGTTGGAGTCTTCTCTTCTTTTTTCTTCTGGTGCATTCCTTTGATTTCCTGGTTTTCCTACTACCACTTTGGTGGATACTCTTTAGAATTGAACAGTTAATAATACTCTTATTTTTTAATGATCTGGAAGTTTAGCACTTAACCATACAACAAGGAAAAAGAATATATATTCATCAAAGGTTAACATAAGATTTCTGAGTCTGTGATCTATTTCCCCCCACACAGCAGAGGTTAGAATGTAAAGTCCTTTTTGCACTGACATTCAGTCAAGGGAAAGACTGAAATGTTCAACTTGGGGCATTAGGGTATTCTTAAACCTTGGGATGGAATGGAAGAGTCATGTAAGACCCAGGCAGTATATGGAAAACTCCTTGATGCCTTCAAAATATAAGCAAAGTTATGAATATGAAGAAATTCTGAAAGTTCTCTAGACAGTTTATTGGCATTCAGTAGTCAACAGTATTGTTGTGCCTATTTTTTTTTCCCCTTAGGGTATCTTCTCATCCTCTTTTATTAACTCATACATTGAAAATATTTCTAAGCTCCTCATGTGATAAAAGCCTCACAGAAAAATAGCCAATCTCCATTTGACATAAAGTTGGCAGCAATTCACTTTCTATTTCCCTCTGAGCCTTTTTGGTTTAGAAGTTATGTCAGTACAGAAGTAAGTTTCTTTGTGACTTGCTATGATGATTTTATCTCTCCATTAGTTTCTGGTTTTATGTTCATTTTTAATTGAATTTTAATTTTTATTAATGTTCAGTTTTAATGATACAAATTCATTTTGTTGCATTGGTTTGTTTTTTAACATGATAGTATATAATGAAAGGAGATAATGGGGGTAGAATTTTTGCTTAAGTCCACTTTTTCACAAATATCTGTTTGATTCCTCTGACTCTCCCTTTTTCCATTTTTCTGTCCCATTAAAATTACTTGATTTATTACTTTTGGACAAAAGATAAATCATTTTGCTGACATATCTCTAAATCAAATCAAATAAGAAAAAACTAGTTTAATACTTTACTCCAGACTTACTATCTCTAAAACCTTTGGCTTACTCCTGTCAGGAGTGATATGTCAATGATATCCCTTTGTACAGTATTTATTTCCCCTAATGTCCCATCTCTCTTTGTGTGTGTGTGGACTGTGACAAAAAGTGAATTCCACTGTGATTCAATCTTCCAGTTGCTATTTGATTCATTCCCTTTAATTTGCCTTTTATTATAGTTACTATCTTTTCTCTGACTACTATTAAATGTGGGACAAAAATCACAGCTCCTTTTTTGACATTCAAGGCTTTCTAAAATTTAATGCCAGCTATGAATATTTGTTTTCCTGTCCAGAATCTTTCTTTTCTTTTTCTTGTAAAAAGATGCCATTTGGAGAATTAATTTTTCTTCCATTTCCAGCTGATGTAGTTTTCATTCTCATGGCTGACTCTGCCACCAGTTCCTGGGTACTTATAAGATGCAGGCCTGGTTCTTCAGCACAGTAAACCAAGGTGCCAACGTTTATTCTGGGAATGAGTAAAAACCTGGTCAGAGCTTCTCATAGCCAATTATAGGACTTTTTCTTTTCTTTTTTCTTTTTTTTTTCTTTTTTTTTTTTTTTTAAGAGAGGCGTTGGGCAGAGGGAAAGAATCTCGAGCAGACACCATACTCAGCACAGAGCCGGTACAGGGTATCTCATGAACCTGAGATCATGACATGAGAGTCAGGCACTTGACTAACTGAACCACCCAGGTGCCCCCAGTTATGGGACTTTTGAAAGAGAGATGACTCTCTTTATCCCCACACTTGGAACTGTGAATGTGTAAACCTGGAGCTCTTTGAGTGCATCTGAAGATGAAAAGCAACCACAGGGATAGATAGAAATAGGATGTGGTTTTGATAACATTGTTTTAGTTTCTTGGTTAATCCATGCCTAAACATGGAAGCCTTTGGATTTCATTTACAAGAACTAATGAATTTTCATCCCTCTCTTTCTCTCATCTCCATCTCATCTCTGTTTCTATCTCTAGCTCTTTCTCTTTCTTTTTATAATGCCAGTTTTACTGAATTTCCCACCACTTGTTACTAAAAGTATTTAACCATCACATGTCTAAACATTCATATGTGAATACTCTATCTCATAAAATGCCTGTTTTTAAGATTTTTTTTTGATGTTTTCTTAGGCATATTTACGAGTCTTCTTCTTTTTTTATTCTTTCAAAATTAGTGTCTTTATTTTTTTTATTAATTTTTTATTTTTTATAAACATATATTTTTATCCCCAGGGGTACAGGTCTGTGAATCACCAGGTTTACACACTTCACAGCACTCACCAAAGCACATACCCTAATTCTGACTTTTACCAATATGATTTTTCTTTCATTTTATATTATTTATTTTGCTTTTGTACTATTTGTTTTGCTTTCTGAATTCTTACTACCTCAACTTAAGATCCAGATAGATTTGGGTAATAAGAGTTATTTATATTGTACCATGTCATGATACTCTTCTAACATTGTTTTTAACTATCATTTATATATTGTGCTATTGAATGGCATTTCTAATTTAGGTTGGTTATAACACTAAAGCAGATGTTGCTTAATAGCTATATCTTGTATTTTTTTCTATCTTCCATTATGCCTAGGATTAATGCCTTGCCTTAGAAGAACTCAGAGAATATTTCTCAGCTTTTTACAGAGTATGTATGGAATGTGTTCATTTGTGGGAGATTTAAAGCAAGAAATTCTAAACTTAAGTACTATACATTTAGACCATAGTTACTAAACTATTGTACTATATCCATCATTAATAGTGGCATAGTCACACTGGTCTTTCAAAGCCATTGCCCTTTAAAATACTAAAGCTGTCATCAGTCAAACAGAATGGCCAAGCCAAGCCAGTTCTGCCCAATCCAGTCCTGTGCTGATGGCCACAATCTTTGTTTAATGTGGTCCTCACTCCTCTAGCTTTTAACTAATGATGCTGTACTTCTAACATTGTTTGAAAGATCCCAACTCTCTACAACCAAGTATTCCCTAATATTAGAGCATGAGTATCCATTCCATTGTATGAATATATTACATCTTCTAGAAGCTGTGAAGGGTTGATCATAATTAAACACTTTGTGTATTTAAGGGGTTGTTAAATCATTTAATTTGTACATAATTTAAAATGGAACTATATTAAACAACTATGACTATATTAAGATGTAGGTTATAAATTTTACATCAATTTTTTTTAAGATTTTATTTATTTATTTGACAGATAGAGATCACAAGTAGGCAGAGAAGCAGGCAGAGAGAGAGGAAGAGAAGCAGGCACCCTGCTGAGCAGAGAGCCTGATGTGGGGCCCAATCCCAGGACCCTGGGATCATGACCTGAGCCGAAGGCTGTGGCTTTAACCCACTGAGCCACCCAGGCGCCCCTAAATTTTACATCAATTTACATTAGTAATTTTTGGCATACTTTTTAAGCTAATTTCTCTCTCTTTCTCTCAAAACTCTGTAACTCCTCCCTCTCAATAAAAGAAAATATTAAAAATGTACCAGGTATCTGTGTTCTACTGTTTCTAGCTGTTAGGCTTATTTTGGTGCGACAATTTAAAAAACACTATCCTAAAATGATATGTTTTGTATTTTTCTAAGACATTTTGGGAGTATCCATACATTTATTGAATTATATGCTTTAATTTATTGATATCTCTTGTCAGTTCAACCTAGTAATTCTTGGCTTGACTGTGCCAGAATCTTGTCTTATGGTGAGGAGATTCTAATTTAAATACCTCCAGGTTCCAACAAAATATCAATAATTTGTAAGAAGGAAAGAGTGCACTTCAGTCAAACTGTAGTTGTTCTGGGTTTAACATTCACACTTCCATGAATACGTGAGGTAGCAGAAAACCAATGCCAAGGAAGGTTTTTGCAGTCTTGTCAAGGTTGAGGTTTGGATTTTATGCCTGGCTGGTTATCGAGTCTAGCTGACCTCCCAATGTTGATAATTCACTCCTTCTATTATGTGTTGTATTTCGTGAGTAAAGTGAGGTACTTTGGAACGTTATTGGATGTGATGATTTGCAAAGGTCTCAGGATGTATCCATCACAAATGTCAGGGGTTTTCTCTACAGAGATTTGTTAAGTACTTTAAGAAGGTTTCTGATTTTTAAGGATTTATATACTGTTATAAAGTGCAAATGCTTCTCTGCCCATGGAAAATGAGAAAAGCCCACATCCCACCTGTTCGTCTCCTCCATTCTCTTTATCTTCATCTAAATATCAAGAAATCTTTTCTGAGACTTTAGAGATTTATTTTTTAAAAACTTAGTGTTAAGGGTGCTAGAATCCTCCTGCTGCATGTGGCTTGAAAACCAGCATAGCCTGGTCCTCTCTTTACATTTGCAGAGGGGGCTATGTCTAGTTTAGGTATACACAAGTGTGTACGGGTATGCTGTTACTTTATGTAATGAACAAATACAATGAATGTACTTTACAGAGGAAGAAATGTGTACTGTAACCATTCCAGTGGTGGGGGTAAGGAACATTCCCAGGAATCTTAAAGCTTTACTGGGAATTTTAAAGTAGGCTCCGTGCATATCAATTGAATACCTGGTGAGTGTCAAAATGAAAGAGGTAGCGAGGTTTGTATCTAAGACATTGTGGTCACAGATTACCAAAGAACAAATGTGCATGGTTATTCAGAGTGCCATGCACCATATTATTTCTTTTACAGATCTTCCCCAGTGGGGGAAAGTTTCTCAGTACACTTAGTTTGAGGGACAGAGGAGCGGGAATAAAACTTTTTAAATTTTAGATCTCAACTCTGTTGCTCTTTAACCAGTAGACTTTGTGATCCTATTTCCTCAGTTGTAAAATGGTGACACTGATTATAGCAGTATCATAAGAATAGGATTGGTAATATTTAATGAAATGATGAAATTAAAAGGACTGATAAAGTACTTGGCACTCAGTAAGGAAAATGCACCCATCTCTCTCTTTCTCTTTGATAGTCACATTTAAAAACACTTAAGGAACAATTAAAATGATGCAATGGATCACATATACTTTTTTTGATAGAGGTGAATAATATTTTTCCACTATTACCCAACTCATATGCCACAGTGTAAAGAACATTTTAACTGGAAATATCATGTATATTTTAATTATTTAATTTAATTATTTGAGCTTTATCATTCTGCTCAGTGACAGTTCCTTGGCCCTTTCTCCATTGTGCTGGGTGGTGCTATCATCTTCTGGTGTATTACGCTCTCTATTTTGACTGACAATAAATTGCTGCGTTTAATACCATTTGCAGATAAAAACCTAATAACTTCTAAAGCTCCATTTATTTTAGTTTCCCCCTTCTAACTCCCATGGCATATTCTTCAGAGATTTAGGACACTCTGCACATTGTGTTCTTTGAAAATAATGATAATTGGTGTTTCTGAACCAGGAAATAATATAAAGCCATGAAAAAATAAGATGTGGAGAATATAAAAGTAGGTATGTAAAAAATGTTTATTGTAGATCTGTGTATCGGGGCAAAACAAAAAGGAAAAATTTGGGAACAAGTTAAATATCCATGAATAAGAGAATTATCAAATAAATTGTGGTTCATTCATGCCATGGGTCATGGAAAGCATCATCATGGTGGGGACTTATGTCATTTCTTTTGTTCATGCTGTAGCCCCAAGGCTATAAGAATTTCCAGTGTATAGAAGACACTAAATAAATACTTCTTGGATTATTAAATGTAATGAATTAAATCTGTTATTTTTTGACTTGGAATAATGTCCACAAGAAGTGGACATGTAAAGTGCATAAAAATGTGAAGACAAAGCAAGAAATCATGTATAATTCATAACTATTTGTACATGTGTACATTAGGAGAGTGAAAGGTATGGAACAGTATGTACTAGAATATTAGGTTGTTTGGTGGATTGGTATGGCAATGGCAATGGTAGGGGATACATAAGAAAAAAATATTAGGAGAAAACAAAGCTCAAATTCTATGTTAAATAAAAATGAGGAATGTAAAGCTCCCTTTCTAATTTTTTTATATATGTAAAAATTAAATATTCATATGGAAAAGGGCAAAAGATAAAAAACAGAAACTACTGATTTTTTTGGTAAATGGATTGTAAGCAATATTTGTCTAGAATTTATTATTTAATTTACTTTTGTATTAATGTTATACATTATTTATAAAGACAATAAAGGATAAAAAATAAAAATACATGTAATTTCACAAATCAGTTATAAACACTGCTAACATTGCTTCCTTCTTTCCAGCTGCTTCTTTTCTTTCCCTCTTCTTCTTTCTTTTTTCTCTTTCCTGTTTTACTTCTTTTTCATTCCTTTTTTCCTTTATCCTTCCCTTCTCTTCTCTTCCTTCCCTCTTTTTTCTATTTTTCCTATGTATCTAATAGAACTGGTTTTGTGTTACTATATTGGTATTACAGTTGGAACACTTTTATGTAACTCTTAATATCTTTTAATACACAATTTGTATTAGCTGCTATGCTGTCTTTTTTTATAATTGAATTTTTTTATTTTTCTATAAACATATAATGTATTTTTATCCCCAGGAGTAAAGGTCTGTGAATCACCAGGTTTACACACTTCACAGCACTTACCATAGCACATACCCTCCCCAATGTCCATAACCCCATCCCCCTCTCCCCACCCCCCTCCCCCAGCAACCCTCAGTTTGTTTTGTGAGATTAAGAGTCACTTATGGTTTGTCTCCCTCCCAATCCTATCTTGTTACATTTATACTTTTCCTACCCCCCAAACCCCCCATGATGCATCCCCACTTCCTCCTATCAGGGAGATCATATGATAGCTGTCATTCTCCAACTGACTTATTTTGCTAAGCATTATACCCTCTAGTTCCATCTGCATCATTGCAAATGGCAAGATTTCATTTCTTTTGATGACTGCATAGTATTCCATTGTGTATATATATATATATATATATATATATATATATATATACATACATCACATCTTCTTTATCCATTCATCAGTTGATGGACATCTAGGTTCTTTCCATAGTTTGACTATTGTGGACATTGCTGCTATAAACATTCGGGTGCACATGCCCCTTAGGATCACTACGTTTGTATCTTTAGGGTAAATACCCAGTAGTGCAATTGATGGGTCATAGGGTAGTATGCTATCTGTCTTATGGTGATCCCATGATCTCTTAACTTGTTAATCTTCTAAGGTTCGAGCATTTGACTTCTACCACATTGTTTTGAATTTCTACTGTTTTGCACATGACCAGGGTCCTCCTCAAGACAAGGTGAGAGTCTGATTTATCATGAATGTCTTATGTGTTCTGAACAGTAACTGTATACTGTTAGTGCTCAGTATTTCCTTATCTGAATACAGAAATCAGTTAGCATGTTGTCCCACCCCAAATGTTAACTATGTCAAACATGAAGATCCCTTATGGAATTCACAGTTCACAGTTGTGTTTACATGTCTATCAACTGCAGTGCTTTTTTGGAAGAAAGTAATACTCCTTCACTCGATTAAAGTTATGCATGTTTTTAGTAAAAATTAATGCTTGCATTTCTACACTGAAATTTTAATTTTATATGTCCTAGATTTCACCAAGAAGACCTGGTTTAAAACAACAGTTGAATGTTCTTTCATTTATAATCAACATACATAGCCCATTAAAATAGCAAAATATTAAAAAAAAAGCAAAATATAAAAAAGAACAAAATATAATTTCCTCTTCTATAGATATATAAATATGTTTCTGATTTATGCATTTATATATTTATGCAATTAAGATGAACTCCATCTAGTCTTTGTCTTATCTGTGTATATGTAAGCATGTATAATACTTATTTTAGAATCTTTACTGAGTGGCAAGTGGCAGCTATTATTTGCCCAGGACAGATGATTAAAACTGAAGAAATGTTTTCATATCATGACTAATGGGACAACGTATACTGTTGAAAGTACTAACTGGGGAAAGAAATATGTTATAGAAACTGTATTGAAGCATGCTTTTGTTGTTAAAGTAAAGAGTTTAGAATAATTATATTAAAACTTTCAAGAGGAATAAATCATTTACATGTATTTATGGGATCTGAGGCCTCAATTACTCAGAGTATTTATCTACACAGTGCTTATTATCTGGATATTGATTCAATCTTCTGCTCTGCCTGATGAAGATTTCAGTCTCGGCCTGACTACATCGGACTTGGTACTGAACATTCAAAAGGTTGTTAATTCTCTAATTTTGTCAGAAGAGAATGAAATAAAGGAAAGCTTATTCAAATATATAAGGGGTTCATACCAGAGGACATATACAATTTATTATGTAAGAATTCAGTGTCCTGAGGGAAATGAGAACTGGGTACAGACCCTCAGGGCAAAGCACTAGCAAATATATCCAGTTCTGTGACATTTAGCCACACCTGGACAAAAAAAGTTTTTAAGTTGTACTGCCAGTTTTTGTTAAAATTGCTAGTGAAATAAGTTAGTTATCCAAGCTTCTCTGTTACTCAGATCTTTTGAATTGTGTATTCATTTCTATTCTCTATTGTTTTGTGTTTTTTCTGCAGATTGGTGAATCATAATATCTAAATTTACAAAACTGGTTTAACTGAAATGGAATAATGCATATGTTCATACTAAAATGCAAGGTGTGGTAAGTAATTAGGCATCCTTACTTTTTGTCAATGTGTGTGCGTTATAAACAAATGTATGATTTAGATATTGTAGCCAGCCCATAGCCAATATCTGTAGTTATTTCAAATGTTTTAAACTATTAACACTTACAGTGCTCGCTTCAGCAGCACATATACTAAACTATTAACACTTACAAATAGAATACCCCATCTATGAAATACAGATCAATGGCAAACAGTGACTGGTCAATGCCTATAGCAAGAAAGACAATGAGAAAATTTGTCTTCTGTACATTTGTTTACTATTCTGTTGCCAGGGTTAATAGAAAGATCCTCAAATGCATAATTTTACATACCAACTTGTTGCTTTCGCACTATAAATGTGACCCAACATATTTGTTTAAGCCTTAAGTGTTTTATCCTATCCAAGAATGATAATTATTTAAGTTGTAATTGATTCAGAAAATACAGGGAGAGGCAGAAAAATTATTCAAGAATTTAAATGATTTCCAATTCCGTGAACATTAACCATGTTCAGATTTAGCTGTCCAGAATGTGTCAGTTTTTTCTGCTTATTGTCTTCCAGTACGTTTCTTAACATTAGGATCTTACCAGTCTCCTACAATTATTGACTCATATGGGTCAGCTACAATTTTTAACTTTTAATAAATCATAAAATCAGAACTTGATATGAAAGACAGAAATAATGTGTTCTATATTTACATTCGATTTATTTTCTGTTTGTAAAAAATATGAAGAACCATTTAGAAACAATGGCTATTTGTGTGAATGCCCAGCTTCTCAAAATAAAACAAACTTAATGAAAGAAACATTTAAGAAACCAAATGAGATAAACACATAGGACTTTATTTCCTTATGTTAAGCTATGTGTTTTACTCTACGTATCATATCTTTCTGGTGTACTTTCTTTGGAAACCGGACTTAAAGTACATAACATTAAGATGAATTGTTGCAACTATCTGTTTTCAGTGAATGCTATGAGGAAAGCAGATAATCCTGTGTTGATTTACAGAGCAACAGCTATCTTTGCAACCAGAGGGCTAGAAGTAAAAACTTTATCTTATCTTAAATAATAAAAATTCCTACATATTTACAGAATAAATCAAAACAAAATATCTGAAGAGATGACCTAAGCTCCCAGTCACAATATCCATATTGTTGGTCAGAATTCCCACTGTTGATAATGAGCTGGAATCTTTCCACACTTGCCTGGCAGGTTATCAGTTTTCTTCACTGGTTTAAAATCTGCTTTCAGATACTAGTGGGTACCAATGGAGGCAAGATGACTTCACGTAAAAGGCCAGGTTATGAGTACTGGAAGAAGACATCATATATCACCCAGGACAGAAACCATCAATTACATCTTCTATAGTCATAAATAATGCAGATAGTGCCCAATTAACAGTGGGCATAACTTTGATTTTGTTTGTGTAGTGCCAGATTCCTGGGTATGTTGTATTTTGTAATTGTTTTCAGGACTAGAGAGCAAAGAAGAGGAAGCCAGATAATTTCCTCCTCCTTTCTCCCAGGGGAATCCTAAATCCAATTTGACAGCTTTCCTGCCATTCCTCCACTGAGGAAAAGGAAGGACTCGAGAAAGATCAAAGGAGAAAAGAAGGGAGGAGTGTTCAAGTCAAATACTCTGAAGCAGATTTTACTTGCTCAGCATCCCAAGAGGTTTCGAGAAATGTTATGTCCATTGCTTACTTTTAGGTGGCTGGCAAAGCCAACATGTAGAATGAATTTAAAATGCTCACAAGCCTCAGAGTCAAAATGTTGTGCAATGTGGGATGGGTATGGACACACACACCATGATGCCATGGAGTATACATATAAAACAGAATTTATTGTGAGGAAAACTTAGAAGCAGGAAAACAATACTCAAGTCCCCCTGAGATCTCATTATTTCACACAAAGATGTGCTTAGGCTGGGTGTGGCTAAGCTGGATGCCAGAAAGAAAGGGCTCCAACAGAAGGATCCTACCTCGTGCTCCTCATATTTAAAAGAAAATAGGACAGTAGGATACATCTATTCAATTCTGTAACAGTGGGGATTTCCTGGGGAAAGGGGTGTCCTCATTAGTAAGGAGAAACCTCTGGAATTCTGGCTGGTATCAGTCTGATCTTCGGTTAACCTAGTTTAGCTCTGCTGAGCCCACTTTTTGTTTGCCCACCCAAATGGGGAGTAATTGAACTTTTAGTGCCATATGGATTTGTCTCTCCTCGGTGTCCCCCGTCCTTGGCACATTCTAGTGCAATGAAAAAAGCTTTAATTTGCAGCCCATCTCAGTCAATAAGGCAGCTGTGAAAAACAGCTCCCTGCTCAAAAAGATGCTGTCTGTATTCTATCCACAAGTCCTCAGCAGCCCTGGCCAGCAATGGAAAGCTACCCTGTACAGTTTGGAAGACAGCTCTTGAAAACCCATTCTAATATGTCGCAGTGATGTATCACCTTATCTCAGGGATGGAATTCTGCCAGTACAACCAGTTGCTGAGAGGCAAAGCTCATCATTTTGAAGGGCTAGGTGAAGGCAAATTTAATTTCCTCTAGGAGAAAATGTCACCACCACCATTGGTAAGCATTGAGGATTTGGAGAAAAATTTGGCTACACCTTCACATAAAGTTGCTTCTGGAAGAGAGTTGCTTCTGGAAGAGAGAGACAGAATTTATGACTAAAGAGCCAACACATTCCCCTAGGGGGTTATTTCATTTATGAAGAAAAAGAAAAGGTATTTAAACAAGAGTTTGATAGTTTTGTTGATTGTTAGAAAACCTCCCCTGTCATTTTGGCTATAATAAGACAAGCTAAACTGAATTAAAAAAAAACAACTTTCAGTTTCTATGCCAGTTACTGAGAGAGGTGATTAATAGCTCCCCAAACAAGATCCACTAATGATTCTTCCTTCCCCAAATAAGAGAACAGTCCTTGGTTTTAGATACCAGATTTTATTTCAGATATCTTAATGAATATTGAGTTGCCAGTCAACACACACACACACACACACACACACACATACACACGCACACACACACAATCTTACATGAGGTCAGAATTATTAAACAAGTACCCTTAAGTCAAGGAGCACTTCATAAAATTTTATTTGGGAACATCAGAAATCTGTTATTTTATGTAGGGTATCTTTTAGTATAACAGATGTTTTTGAATTTAACAAATTCAATATAGCAAATGGAAAATAAATAGGAACATCTTTTTTCTTTAGTTATGATTTGATTAGACATTTATGTTTTATAAAAACACTTCGGCTAAATGTGTTCTTAATTTGATAAATCAACATGTAAGCTCTGCTTTGATTGAAGAGACATTTTTCTTTGTGTCGGTTCCTACAGACATGCTGTTAAGCATGTATCCATAAAAGATAGAAGGATAAGCCCCGTACTTTCCTTACTGTGTTGTTACAAGAATTCATACACTTGTATTTATTTAGTGGATGGTAGCTGCTATTACTACTACTCCTTTTTCTGGAAGTTTAATGTATTATTCCTCAATTAAATGTCATTTTATTGTCTTTTTCTCATTAATCCCAGTTTGCACGGTCTGATTTTAATTCTTATTTCCAACCTGTTTGCATCTCTCCCAGATTTACGCTAGTTTCCCTTTCAGTGAGCACTGCAGAAAGGTCATGTTGAACAAGACAGAATGGGTGATAGTGCTTTGTTAAGTTAAGGTGAGGAGGCTCCTTTGTCCTTACCTAAGTAATCAGCATTGTTTTGATATATTCATTCAACATTTAAAAAAAAATCTTATTTATTTATATATTTGACAGAGAGAGAAAGAGTGAGAGAGCAAATACAAGCCAGGGAAGCAGGAGAGGAAGAAGCAGGCCTCCCACAGAGCAGGAAGCCCAATGTGGGGCTTGATCCAAGATGCTGGGATCATGACCTGAGCCAAAGGTAGGTGCTTAACAACTAAGCCACCCAAGCGCCCCATCATTCAACATGTTTTAAATCATCTGCCTCTCTGCATTCTTCTCCATGCCCCAGTATCTCACTATATCAATACAAAAACACCATATCAATATGAAAATATCAAATTCATGAACATTAGGACCTGGCATTCTTCTAATCTACCACTTTAATAACCCCAAACACACACACGCGCACACACATACACACACACACACACACACATACACACAAAACCCTAAACTAAGAACAATCAAACAAAGGGAGGGACTTGTCTGAAGTAAGATATTTAAAAACTTAAATATTATTCAGTTCAAAAATTTAAATTCAGTTCAACAAATAGCCATTGCATTCTAGAAGGTGGGGAACCTAAAAAGAAAAAAAAAAAAAAGGTGAGCCCACCCAAGAGTCTAAATCCTTCTGAGTCTCTCTTTCTGGGCCTAGATCCATCTGTCCTACTTTCCATGCAGTCTCTGGCACTAGTTTGGTTTTGGCCATGGTATTTTCTGTTTGTATTCTGTGTACATCACCTCCTGCCGTTATCCAGTGACACTTGAGGCAAATGTCTTGGCAGCCCCCACTGTATTTTCTTACCACCTCCTCTGCTGTCTTATATACTTAATGACCTTAACAGACATGGGAAGTAATCCATTTCAGAAGGGATTGTATTAT
This sequence comes from Mustela erminea, assembly GCF_009829155.1. Taxonomy (NCBI): domain Eukaryota; kingdom Metazoa; phylum Chordata; class Mammalia; order Carnivora; family Mustelidae; genus Mustela; species Mustela erminea. The sequence continues at coordinate 48,731,815 of NC_045614.1, forward strand.
ACTGTGAGTGGGTGGGCTCTCAATGCATCCCTGCTTTGAAATCTTGCTTAGCCAGTTTGCAAGAAGAAGATAATATTTTGTATTATTCAGACTGGTACAATCAAGCCATGATAATAATGGAAACACTTGGAAAATGGGGAATAGGTGAATTTAGCAATAGGCTCAGTTATATTTTGGGCAGGTAGTAAGTGGCCCTATTGAAATAAGGCAAAACCAATCACTTAATTATTTGATGAGTTTGTCCTACTTGTAACCAGTTGGTCAGTTAATTCTCTGCTGAGTCTCAAAACACCTTCAGAAAATCAAACTAGGGTGGAAAGAATAGAAACCAAACAATGCTTGCCTATTTTGTACATAGAGTGTGAATCGACCTTTCTCTTGCTACCTTCAAGGTAATTAAGGAAGATAACTGTATCTTAAAAAACTTAAAATAAACAGACAAGTGACAGAACAGATGGGGACAGAGATATATTTTTCCCTTGAGCAAGTGGAGTTATATTATTTGTGAATGGGCTCCCATGGTGCTGGGAGTGGCAGGTAATTCTTACAAATACAGTGGCCTACACGGCATATTATATTGGTCATGGAAAGTTCAGATTTCTTGCTGTGTGGGAGAACTTTTATCCTGAAAGTTAGGTGAACATCCATTGTCCCTGTTTATTTATTTCAAAGAACAGAATGATGGCTTCTGTCATTGAATATTTCTGAGAGACAAACTAACTATTCTTCTACATTGAGGCAAGGGCAGGAAAATCTTTCCATTCCATTTGTAAGGGGAAATGATAGATGTTTCCTTTAGGTGCTGTCCTATTTACCTCATGCACTTTAAGAGCTTGAGTTTTGAATGGTGAGAATCTATACAACACTTGGTTTCAGAATGTCGTGGACTGAATTACACTGGCAAGAAACTAATATTTGCATATTCCTTTGTGTCTAATCTCGAAACAGACAAAATGACTCAAGTCATTTTGGTATTTTGGATAGAGGGCTTTTTTCTCCCTTCATACCGGGATGATGCAGTAAATTTTCTCCCCTGGCTTTGGAGAACTGCAATGCTCTGTCATGCTTCTATTCTTTCCAAAGAATGCTAATTTGGGAAGATCAGCAAATTTTTGGTATATATTTCTTAAGTGAATGAAGATGATGAGCTCAAGAGTTTTATGAGAGGGAGCCTGGAGTGGGATAGGCAGGCACATTAAAAAGAAGGAAGGTCAGGAAGAAAATAATGCTGGGGGATGTGGGAGACACAAGCAAGGAGAAGTTCATAATTGGAAAGTTCATTAACAAGAAACAAGCAATGACAGATTTCTTGAATTCCCCTCTCCCTATTTTAATACCTCATTGGAGAAATCTCCAGAGTGAGAAATATGGCCCCAAAATTCTATGGATAAGAAAGAAAGGCTTTTTTTAAAATAACTTTATAAATTATTTGGAAATCAAATTTGTAAAATAAGTGCACAGTTTTGAAGAGGTATCCTTTGTTGTGCCAGGTACTGGATGTGGGACTTTTCTAAGTTGACAAATGTCTCTGTGACTCAGTTTCTTTATCTGAACAAAGAGATAATGATAGTTCCCTCACATGATTATTGATGTCCACCTAACATTAAACCCATAGCATGCATGCATTTTAAAAATTTGTTATTATGGTTAATTTCTCTCATTTATGTAGTAATATTATAATATTATAAGAAATTTTGAGAAAATACATAAAACCCTTAATAGTAATTTAAAGAATACTTAACCTGATTTTGCTGAGCATCTAATATTTGCTAAGCATGGCCATATCTGCTGCAAATGCAAATACAAATGATCATGGCCCTGTCCTTAAGAAAGGTATGACCTAATAACATAGGATATTAGCATTTGTTATTTCCTTCATTTTCTCTCTTCTTATAGATTTTTTAATATGGTAGTGAACATTGTGCACAAATACTTCTTTTTTGGCTTTTGTAACTTTCCATTCCTGCTTTATTCCTATCTATTCTTCTTTGAACAAAGGTAGCTTCTTCCCTGCTAACCACATAATGCTCAAATTCTAAGTGTTCTAAGTATTAAAAACAACATAATCCTTGATCAACCTGAAATATCAAGAGACACCAAATTATTAATAAGGATGAAATTATATTGATTATATTTGTAGAGACAAAATAGTTCCATTTCTTTAGGAATAGATTATTTCAAGATTAGTTGTGAAACAAAAGAATTATAAAGAAAATGTTTTTATTTTTTACCTTGTTTGTCCTCTCATATGCTAGGAGAGTTAGCCAATAGGCCCAAACATGCGAATTAAAAGCAAAAATTAGGGGCACCTGGGTGACTCAATGGGTTAAGCCGCTGCCTTTGGCTCAGATCTTAATTCCAGGGTCCTGGGATTGAGTCCCACATTGGGCTCCTTACTCAGCGGGGAGCCTGCTTCTTTCTCTGCCTCTCCCTGCCACTATGCCTGCTTGTGCTCTCTCTCTCTCTCTCTGACAAATAAATAAATAAAACCTTTAAAAAAATAAAATAAAAGCAAAAATCATTTTAGAATAATTTCAGATTTATAAGAAGACAAACAGGAATTTTGAAATAAAAAATTAATAAGCATTTGTCTTGGCATGGCAGATTCCAAGGATTGGGTAAGCCCAATCCTTGTTTTAATGCCTTAAGTTATTTCACAAACTAGAATCTCCCTCCCTTCCAAGCCCTGTTTCTCAGAGTCTACAGTCTCTCATGGTTCATCTCCCCCTCTGATTTCCCCTATTCATTTTTCCTTTCCTTCTTCTAATGTCCTCCATGTTATTCCTTATGCTCCACAAGTAAGTAAAACCATATGATAAGTGACTTTCTCTGCTGGAATAACTTCACTCAGCATAATCTCCTCCAGTCCCATCCATGTTGATACAAAAGTTGGGTATTCATCCTTTCTGATGGAAGTGTAATATCCTGTTTTATATATATATGGATCTTATCTTTATCCATTCGTCTGTTGAAGGGCATCTTTGTTCTTTCCACAGTTTGGCAATTGTAGCCATTGCTGCTATGAACATTGAGGTACATATGGCCCTTCTTTTCACTACATCTGTATCTTTGGGGTAAATACCCATAGTACAATTGCAGGGTCATAGGATGAGCCTGGTGGTGGATATTAAGGGTGGTACGTATTGCGTGGGCACTAGGTGTGGTGCATAAATAATCTTGGAGCACTGAAAAAATAAATTTTAAAAAATAAAATAAATCTAACATAAAAAATAGAATTAGTACATAATAAACTTTCTGAAAAACCCTTATTTTTTTACATGGCAAACTTAGTCTCTTATTATGGTAGATAAGCCTTAGTCTCACATTATGAACAAATCATTTCTATTAATTTTTATTAAAAATCAGTTGGCCTTCTAATTGACATAGAACTACTTTCTAATTCCTACCTGTGGAACGTGGACTGAAATGAGAACTACTTCAAAATATTTCAGTTGCCATCATTAGTTCTGCTAGTGTAGTAATATTTATTTTGTATCATTTCTGACCATTCAATTTGGAAAATATTGCAATGATTATATAACTACTTATATAATTGCAATAAAAATATCCATCATGAAACACTTCTGGAGCTCATTAGGTATGTATTTGTGTGAGTTTAGTGTATACCATGTGTAATTTAATTCCATGGTGTGGCATTCCCTCCCCTTCCACATGTAGACTGACTCAATCTTAAGATTATGAGGTCTTTTTAAACTTTACCTTCAGAGTACAATAGGATATTCTTGACTCCTGCTCATTATTGTGTCTGATGGCCAGGAAAGTTCTTATTCTCAATTGAGTGTAGTCTTGTGGTTGAAAAATCCACCCGAGAGTTAAGGCAATCTCAGGTTTGCCATTACTTACCTGAGTGCATTAGACATGATACTCAACTTCTCTGAGTCTAATTTTCTCAACTATAATAATGGTTTTTAACTCATGATTTTGTTAGAAGGATGACATGAGACAATAGCGTAATTCTTAGCTAAGAGTAATGCTTCTGGCTACTTTTGTACAAGTTATAGAAATACGCACAGAAAAAAATGGAATTCAGAAAAAGAAATCAACATGAACAAATGAAAATTCAGAATTAATTTTATATTTGTGTCTAAAAACTATGTGTTTAATGGAAAGAGAAAAATCTGTGCTGTCACAGAGTCAACTTGTGCTTCTTTAATATTGTGTAAGGTAGAGTGGGTCATATAACCTCTTTGAGATAGAATTTTCTGATCTGGAAAATGTGACTAATAATCTGTACTTCATGGCCCTGCTACAATGAGTAAATGAGGTGATGTGTGTAAAGTGGGTAGCATGGTATCTGGTGTATGATATGCACATAATATATTCTTTTGAAGGGTTGTAGTATAGTCCCATGAATGGGTCTAATACATTTGAAAATGAAAACTGGATCCCATTTGAGGAACCAGCCTTGAAGACATGAATTTGGGAAACTAGAATAAAGAGGGCATTTGTAAGAAAACTGTGATATCATGTAAGATTTTTAGATGGGGGAAAAAGATTCCCAATCCATGGTTCCCAATCGTGGTTATGTATTTCTTTCTCATGCAGAATCCACATAAATGAAGGTTCTTAGGTTCTTACTCAAACCCATTGAATTAGATTCTCTGAGGTGAAGATCATAGAGGATGTTTATATAGGTTTGTATTTGGGCATTAAGAGAAAATTTCAAAGATGATCTCTAAATTCAGTAGAAGTTCTAAGAAGAATGCCCAAGAGACATAAAGTGTCCAGATGTTTCTGGGGTAGACACCAAGAGAGATGAAAGTTTCAATGAAAAGATGGACAACAAAATCATATTCTATAAAAAGGATAAGAAATGATTGAAATGAAGTGGAAGTCTTAAATAGATTTCATATGACACAACATATAAAAGATAGCATAAATAAATCAAACATGTGGATGAATTTCCCTTGCAAACATGAGGGGGGAATCAATAGAAGAAAATGTATTTGCCAAAAGATGCTTTTAAAAATTTCCCCTTTAGGGCACCTGGGTGGCTCAGTTGGTTAAGTGACTGCCTTCAGCTCAGGTCATGATCCTGGATACCCAGGATCGAGTCCCGAGTCAGGATCTTTGCTTAGTGGGGAGCTTGTTTCTCCCTCTGACCCTTCCCTCTCATGCTCTCTCTCTCTCGTTCACTCTTTCAAATAAATAAATAAAATCTTTAAAAAAATAGAAAATAAAAATCTCCTCTTTTTAGAGTTGGGCCATAAAAACCACATAATAAAGAAGATGAGATATGTGGTGATCCTTAAATGCATCGGAATTGTGATTTCGTATATCAAAAAAGGGAAACTATCAGAAAGCTCATATAACTCTATCACATAAAGGCTAAGCAGTGGCTATTGATAAAGTATGGAAGAAATAGAAGTATATTTTCCTGTAGTGCCACACAGGATATTTATTCTCCTGGCTATTTGAAGCACACAGGATTAGAATATCAATAACTCCTATTTTGCTATTTGCAGATGTTCAAAGAAGGATAACATAAAATGGCCCATTGGAAATGCAAGAATCAGAAGTCTACTTGATGGTCTGACTTTAGGAAAATAATTTAAAGGGATGAGGTTTTAAGCATAAAACCTCCTATAAAAGGGAGATTAAAAATGATTAAACAGTAGCTTCCCTCACTGTTCTCTGCTTTTCTGGATGGATGCATATATACTCACATTGTATCATTGATTTATCCATCTGGTGGAAACAGGGTGCTGACTCCAGTACATGCCTCTCTGTGACCAGAATGCTCAACAAGCAACTTGACAATTTCCATGTTTTAGGGTATATCATCTGAAGACCCTTGGGATAATGTTTACAGTTTTCTTAAAATTGGTATGAATTTTCATGAGGACTACTGTCATGCCAGCCAAAAAGAAAAGTCACAGATAGCACTAGCTTGCATCAAAAATTAACCCTTTTAACATGTCATTGTTCTGATAATGTTGATTCAGTGTAGAGACTGTGAGAAAGTAATGTGTTATTAATGCTGGAAAAATATTGGTAATGCTCCCTGGATTGTGAATTCTAAATTATCTCTGGAACATAGCTCACCTTTTTAAAGCTAAAAGGGGTCCAGATGGAGCTTAAACCATCGTTTGATTGGTCAAGTTGTAAGATATCTGATTTATGAAATACACTTCAGGGGTTATGAATTATTCAGTATCATCAGAGGGTACTCTGAGGCTGTGGATTTCTTGGAGGTTTGACTGACTAGCTATACTCTCTCCTCTTCTCAAGGGGAAGGTGACATAGTACAGTTTGCTCCAGATGGAACTTTTTTTCTGGACCACCTTCACAGATTTCTTGGCAGAAATTGTATAACTAAAGTCAAACCTTGCTTTTTAAGAGATTGGGGTGGGAGTCGAGGAGTTATGCTACCATGTTTGTTGACAAAGGTTGGGGTTAAGTGTTAAAACAAAATCTATGAGAAAAAGAGTAAGAATTAATTAGGAATATGTCTTCTGTGATGTCCTTCTATATCTTTCTATTAGGACATACTAAATTATGTTTTAACTTTTCCTTAAGGGTGCTGCAAAGCACATTTTTGTTATCTTAAAGTAGTGCTTTGTATGAAGTAGGCACTTAATGATGTTTGATACATTTATCAACTTGTTATTCATTTTATTCTATTTAAAAATATTTCGTACATACCTGCTCTATTCCTATTGAAAATCTTGCAACAGAATATACAGCTATGAACTAATCTGATGATGTTCCTGTTTTCTTGAACCTGCCATTCAGTAGTAGTGAGATGGGAGTAGAGGAATACAGAGTGACAAATTAAGTAAGATAAATTCAGGTGATACAAGAGTTAGAAAGAAAATATGTAGTAAATGTGAATAAATAAATGAATGAGTATATGCATGAGTGAGTGATCTGAAATAGCCTATGGGCACTTTAATACTAGTTGCCTCCTTGAGTGAGGGTAAAAACAAATGAAACAAAACAAAAGAAAAAGCTGAGCTTGTTAGAGAGTGTTCTCTCTCTCTTTCTCTCTCTTTCTTTTTTGAGCTCATTTTCTTTTGGTTTATTTATTTCCTTAAAAATTAATATTAACACTCTTGTTCTTCTAATTATTATTTTACACTATGTTAAGGTTAAGTATAGGGACAGTGTGGTAAACATTAAACTGTGTTACCAAAGTGGTTAAATAATGCTGATTCTTGAGCTATTTAAAAATAGACAGTAGTTGCTTGGTTTAGGTGCTAATCTGCCCGAAGGCAGGGAGATAAGCAGGATGACCTCAGAAAAGCTCCTCCAGCCAAGGCATCTCATTTCTGCACTCAGCATTCAACACAATTACAAACTTAAATGATCTAGTAGCACCAGGTGACCAAGGAGGTAAAGGATTCGCATACTAGGTAGAGAAAGTGAAATCCTCTGACATCAGTGTGTGTGAAATAGGGCACTCTTCTGTACGCACTGCAAAATCAATTCATTTGGGGTCTTTTCCCTTTTTTCTCCAATACGTATTTCATTTAGAAGAAGAATCCAAAACACAGAGCAATACTAATCTTTGAGATTAGTAAGAGAGGGTCTTCAAGGCTCTAGGCTTTGAACTGCATCTTTCTTGATGAACCATCACTGATAATAAAGTTCAAAGACAATGAAAATGTGAAAGGATGCTCCTTGGACAAGGGTTGCTGATCTTGTTTATGACAAAGGCCTCAGGGTTCCCCCACTGTTCATCATAATAGTCTACAAACAGAAAGATGTGGTCACTTAAGTGTAGTCCATAATCTCAGATGGTCCAGAAAGTCATTTATCCATTTTTAAAAAATGAAAATAATTCTGACTCCATTGTTCCTTACAATCAAATAATGGGAAAAGTAATATTATGTATTATTGGAATTGGCTGCCCAGAGTTGTGTATCTGTCCTGGAGACTCTTTAGTGTCATGGCCCTGGACTCATCCATTGGACCATTGGCCATTGGGCATTCATCCTCAGGGCCAATAAGATGGCCATTGTACTATGCGCCATAATTTTGATGCTTTGGTTCTCTGTAGAAAATATAATTATGGGAAAATTGAAAATCCCTGTGCCTGGTCTCCAAGCTTTTTAGAAACCATAAAACCATCTCCTTTCAGTTCCTGGTGATTGACTGAGATACTGATACCATGACCTAAAGGACCCATTTTCTTTGTCTTATTTACTTATTTCTTCAATCTCCAAAGCCTTTCTAGCCTTAGTAAAATCTCTTTATCTTTCTTCTTCCTGCCCTTGAAGGCATTCACTTGCATAATTATTTAAAAGTTTTTTTTATAAAAGACAGGAAAAGGGATTTCAACTCTAAGTGGCTTCTGACTTCCACTCTGTAAACATCTGTAACTAAGGGCCTGCCTTCTAGCTTGTAATGAGGGAATGGAAAAAGAGAGGAAGAGCCAGTACACGTTAACATCTCAGTAAATTATTCTTGCACAAAAACATGGTGTCAGGAAAGGAGAAGAAAGAGAAGGAAAGAACATTTGGTTCAGTCAAGTTTAAAAAGACTAGGAGAATATAATAACAACATCTTACTTAATATTTCATATTCCCCTTCTTGACTATTTTCAACTATATTGTCTACCCAAATCAGAACGGCACACATCTCTCCTTTCTTTGGTAGCCATGCTTTAAATAGTATTAGGACAGGAAAAACTGAGTGCAGGTTTTCATTGAGGTAAATCATCCCCAAATACCTATTCGTAGTAGAGTGAAATCTCTTCTCTGCTGAAAGCAGGCATATTTCCTGCCAGTCTTTTTTAGCTGCAATGCAGTGAGCCATTTCTCCAATACTCTGTACAAAAATGTTGGGGCAGGCCATGATGCACTGGATGCTGAAACAGAACAACCCATAGATGGGTACCAATTTGTTAGCAGCAGAAGCAGCTGGGGAGGCTTGGTGGTGGCCAAGATTCTGAGCTTGATGGGCTTTGTCTATACCTGGGTGGGAAGGGGAACCCTGCCACTAAGCAGGTAAATGCAAAAAAGAAGTATAGCTGCCAACACCAAGGTCTGCACTCTAGATGTGAACTCTAGACATGTGAGCTAGGCCAAATAATTCTTCTGATTGTATTTTTTGAAGGTTGTCAGTGTGATGTGGACCCATAGGCACAACAGAAAGAGGTAAAGTTTGGTTGCCATGAGCAGACTGCTTTTCAGGAGGGCAGAGGAGGGGAGGAGAGAAGATAGGATGAAAGTAAGAGATTACAAACAGTCTACTATTTACTGCTGACTCTGACTGAGGCTGAGATCCAAGGAGAGGTAGTCAAGGTTGAATCAAGTTCAGGAAGGAGTGCAGGTCTGAATGAAATCTTGCTCTGAGGTGAGGGTAATGTAGTCCCGACTCTCCAAGATCAAGACATCAGCCTGACAGAGTTCTTAAGGCCCTACTGTGCTTTGGAAATAGTAAGTCTAGCTGTTAAAAATGTAAGGACACTAGCTTTAAGATACCCCAATAATTGTTCTTGGTCAGGAAGACTCTGAAGAATATAATATATTTCTCTAAAAATGGTTGAACCTATATAGACCAGGGATTGGTACACTTTTTTCTTTAAAAGTCTAGATCCTAAATATTTTAGGATTTGCAGGCTACATATATTAACAGTAACCTGCCACACTAACCCTATCCCCCCACCCCTTACCACCAGTTGCCTGTTCTGTGTTGTTTATTTTGTTTTGTTGTATACAACCCTTCAAAAATGTGAAAAGTATTCTTAATTTGAAAGTTTTATAAAATCAGGCCCTGGACATAATTTTCCAGCCCCTATCTAAAGCATCTCAAACCCAAACTGGATGAGGCCTTAAAAAAACACATGGTTAGGAAGATACAATAAGGAGTGAGAGTGGAAGGAAAGCCAAAATATTCTGAAATGCTGTACTTCAGAGGTAAGTGAGGAACAACTACTGTTAGGTGAGCTCCTTTCAAATACACAGAGCATTCTGGTCCTTACAGAGTCAAAGGCAGCACAGAAGCAATTGCCCCAAACTGAAGAGGCAACCCTACAGCCATTGATCAAGGGAAGGTTGACTGTAGTCTGTTGTAATAGACTATGACGTCAGGTTGGCTGTAGGTCTCTTATTCATAGTGTGATCTAGTTAATTTTAATTCTTGCCTTTTCTCTTAAAATTCCCATTAGAGATTTTTGCTGGCATTTCATCAGGCACAAATAAACCTGAATCTGGGTGGACCCTAGTTCCCTACTCCAAAAATGAGCATCCTGACAGAAACAACTCATAGGTTTATCCCCCTGGAATTAGACCATTTCCTCCCACCCAAATCACATTTTTTCCCACTGTAGTATTAAAGACCCAACAAAATTCCATATTTTCTTTTTCTTCTCTAGACAAGTCAATTTTTTTCTGTGAGTTTGAAGATGACTCTTTTCTGTGTCTTTTCTTGTCTGTCATACGCAAGTGTAATTTGTGGGGCCCAGTACAAGATAAAAACCTTTTTTTCTAATGTTATCAAAAATTTCAGGACAGTAACATCAGCACATTAAACTAAGCCTGGAATCATTCTAAGCCCGGGGTCATATGCCACTGCACAGGTACCATCTCCTTGAACCTGGCCCTGAATGGAACATTCTCACAAGATTCACAGGAAAGATGTATGTAACAATTGTAAAGCACAACATAAAAAAGTATTTTAGCAGCCTTTGTTAAATCTCTTGATAAATAATTTGTTGTTAAACTTCTTTAAGTGTTTTCATAATTTTTGGAAAACTATTTTTATCTCCCTATTTTGTAGATAAACTAAAAATCGGGAAACCAGCGTTTCATTTCTTCTACAATCCTCCCTCCTCTAGGCTCATGTCTAGCATGTTGTTGTTTGTCATCAAACAGGTGTTCAGTAAATAACTAAAATCTAAATGGTCAAGAGAAAAAATATATTCTCCTGTGATGTCTTTAGATTCAGGCAATATGGAAATGTGCTCAACTTTTTATGTTTTTGATTACAAAAATTTTATAACCTTCTCTAGAACTAAATTAATATAAACACTTCTGTTTATATTTGACTTATTTAATTTTTTACAGTGGTGCTAATACTAAACAGAAGTTCTTTTCAACAGTCAGAGGGAATTATTGTGTTCATTTACTGTGTTATTCAGATGAAATAAAACTCAATGACTAATGGAATTACTGGCCACATTATAACAGGTATTTCATGTGGGTTCCTGTGCAAAGTGATTCCTATCCAAACACCACAGGTCTGTTTGAGAGGTTGAGGAAGGAACTAAATAAACCAAAATAAGGATAGTTTATTTAAGCCATTTATGTGTAAATAAGAATGTAGTTAGTGTCAAAGGTCTATGTTTGTCAGGAGTAAATTGCTTTTTCCCTTCTAACGCTTGTAGGCAGAATTGATGAAACACACAGTAACCACTCAAAGTCTAACTTGCTATTAAATACAAATGAGCTATAAATATAGTCTAGGAATTCTTTTTCAATAATCCTGTTGGCTTTCCTGATTCTGTTATTGCTTATTATTATTATTATTATTATTATTCTAGTAGCCTACCTCAGGAATAATTTCAAATGAATATCCTGCAAACACAGGAATTTTAGTGGCGTGCAGACTAGCTGGAGGTGATGTTAAAAGCAAGTACTGGTAATCATATTCATATTGCTAATCCTCTAAAGAAATAAGGCAGTTGTATGTATCAGAGAAACTCTGGATATATCCATTTAGAATATTCGGGTTGTTAAATTAATAAAACTCTTTTGTGAGATTTTTTAAAAATACAAAACGAGTATGCTTTCCACATATAAAGATTAATACCAATAACATGGAGTGTGGAAAATTCTTTCCTTTACATAGATTAAAAAATAAATACAAAAACCTGAAGACCGAAAGTTTTTTTTAATCATTTTGCTCCCTTGAACTCAAGGGATATACAGATAGTGAAAATACTTTCCTTCCAATATATTTATTGAGCATTTTAAGATTATAGAACTGTGTGGTGCATTTCCATAATATCACAGAAGTAAAAGATGGTGCTTGTCTTCATACAGTTTAAAATTTCACTGGAGTGACAAAACAGGCCAAATAAAAGCTAAATAACATTTTTAAATAGTGGAGAAATTTAAATGTCAAATAAGTGAGGCAGTCATATTTGTAAGAATTCTGAAGTAGATGCTTTCTAATTTACCTTGAGCAGTTAGGAAAGTTGCTATTTGCATCCTTTATGGATATAAATTCATCTCTTTTCAACTAACATTTTTTTTGTACTTCATTCTTAGATACTCATATATTACTTTCTGGACATATGGGTAATTTACAATTTTTTAAAACAGAAATTATTACTATGTGTCCATTATTCCAGCCCTCCCTTACATGATGTCTGTCTATATCATTACCAGTCAGGTTAGTTATTAAGTTTGTAGGAAGAGAGAATAATATTTACTGAGTTACTTTTCTGTCAAATCTCACCTAGAGACTTTTGAATTCCTGACACTTTTTTTTTTATTTTTTTTTTTAGAATAACCATCATGATAGTTAACGACGCATTATTGTTAAACCAATTCAGCCTAACTCCCAACATGACCTGCTTCAACATCCAGCTTTAAAAATTGGGCTTATCTTGTAAGATTATCCGACACATCACACAGAACGGCAACAGAGCATCTGGAAGGAATTTTTCAGTTTAGTAGGATCACAGGACCAAACGAGAGCAACTGAATCGTGAGTTCCGAGCTTTCTCCTCAAGGGAAAGCACTGAGCAGGTGGGAGAACAGCCCCTCGCGAGCTGAGAGAGTTCTTCTCGCGGGATTTTGGGAACGCGCCATGTTCTGAGGCTCCCAAGCAGCTGCCGGGTAGCAGGGCAGGATTGGCTGACGCGGCTGGAGTTGCCTAACCTTGTTTAGAAAGCTGGAGGAACGGAGGAACCTAGACTGTGGAACCTCGAGTTGGCCTGGCATTTTGAGGATTCGCTGACGGGTTACATTGCGGTTCTGGTCAGGCGGAACATTTAAAGGAACACGGAAGTTTGGCGTGCTGAGGCGACAGGGGCGGCTGAGTCTTGGCCCTAGGGGTTTATTCGAGCAGAACCCTCAACCGTTTCTTCACGTATTCCAAGTGCACGTGTGGGAGACGCACGGGCCGGGGCAGAGTAGAGGTGGAGCTGGACAAGTTGGTGCAGCCAGGTGGGTACCTTCGGTACTGCCCTCACAGGCCGGTCCTGGAGACCAGCACTTAATTAACGGTGACACAGAGCGAAGTCCATCCGGTGATGAAGAATGCACTTAGGAGGCTCGGGAGCAGGACTGATTAATTCTTCGTGGAGAGGTCAGGAAAATCATTACAGAGGAGGTAATATTTGAAATAGGTTTGGAAGAAGGAGTGGAAATTCAGCTAGCAAAGATTAATGGCATTTCGGTCAGAGTGAATCGTGTGGGCAAAGGCAAGGAGACCTGAAACTACGTGACCTTTTTCTTGATTTTAAGCCTAAAGTTTCTTTTATTGGTAATCTGAGCTTTCTGAGCCTAGGAGGGAAGTTTCAAGAAAATGTGTGTGTGTGTGTGTTGGGGTGGGGAGGTTGTCAGAGAGGAATCAAATGTCTGTCTCCTCTGTCTCCTCCTTCCACCAGGGAAGTCCTATCCCCGTTCCTGATGGGATGCACTTTTACCTGTCAGCTGCCTTGACTGCTTCGAGAGGGGTGGGCCATGTGGCAATACGATAACCAGGTTCTCACTCCCAGAAACCCCGCCCTTGAGCGTAAGTGACCCAAGAAGGAATAACGGATTAAATCATTCATCAATCCGGGTATATCATCAAAAAGTGTCATCTAACTGTTTCTGCTTCCTAGAAGGTCAGAGCACTCAGGCTTTCTAGTCTTTTGGAACCTCCTTTCACCTTTTCCTAACAGATTGTTTTGTTTTCTGGAGTTAGCTAGAGTTGCTTTTTGTTGTTTTCAATTCTGAGAGAGTAAGGAATGAGAGAGCTTCCTCAGGCAAGTTAAGAGGAGGTTGAGGATAAGTTATGACTAACTAAGTTATGACATAACTAACTAGTTATGACTAACTTAGTTAGAAGCTTAGAAGGAATGGGGTTATGGCTAAGTCAATGGTTAAAGTGAAGGCTTGAAGCAAAATCATAGCCAGCCAAGGTGGTGGGAGCTACTTGCTGGAGTTTTCTGTTTAATTCTCCATTTGTCTATTATAAAGTCCATTTAATGACTCATGACACATCTGTGGAAAGATGTGAGGCTCAGGTATGCATTAGATACTTCTATTGAATAGCTCAACATGGAGACTTGATGAATGCTGACACAGTCTTTAGTTTAAAAAAATCATCTCTGAGTTTTGGTGCAGTTTAACATAACTCACTGAAATGATTTCAAAATAAAGTTGGAGATTATTTTAGCACTTAATGGCTTTCATTTTCCTCTGACTCTTCCAGACAGACTAAGTGAGTCTAAAAACACCTTTCATCTCTGTTAGTTTTTCTTAAATCAATTTTTGATTGAATCATTAGTTATTAATGTCACTGTAATTTTTCCTTTCTGTTGGGATTCCAGTTTGGAACAAAAATTTATTCTGTTTGTCTTAAATTGTTTGAGTGGTTTTGAATAAATGCATGCATACAAGGGGGTTGAACTTTTAAACATGTACAAGTAACAAAAGCAAAGCTAGTAATTTGAAAATAACCTGCTAATTTGGATGTATAGCAAGTTTAGAGAATAATTTACCTTAGTTTATATAAATGTGTTTACTTTCCCAACAAATTTACTAAAAAGGTAGCTGTAGGAAATACATTCCCAGCGCAAAGGAGGTCTTTTTTTTTTTTTTTTAAAGATTTTATTTATTTATTTTACAGAGATCACAAGTAGGTAGAAAGACAGGCAGAGAGAGAGGAAGGGAAGCAGACTCCCCACTGAGCAGAGAGCCGGACTTGGGGCTCCATCCCAGGACTCTCGTGAACTGAGCAGAAGGCAGAGGCTTTAACCCACTGAGCCACCCAAGCGCCCCGCAAAGGAGGTCTTTATAAAGGTAATTCTTTTGTTGATTTAATGTGTTCCTTTCATAGACAGTTGTTTTTTCACTTAAAGAGACTGAATTGTTTTATCACATAGATTCAAGTAAATTTGGGGTCATACTTGTTATTTATTGCCTGATGTGATGAATCATCGTTTTGCTGAATGCCTACGCATTACGAAATGCTTTTGCGGATGTAAAAATGAACAAGACACAGTCTTGTCCTCAGCATACGGTGTAGTAGGAAAGAAAATATGAATCACCTAATTATAACACATGAGAATATGACACAAGATAGCTCAGTGTATACAGTAGTAATTCAGAAAGGGTTAAAAAACAATGGATTGAGGTAATTAGTAGTGACTTACTGAAAGGAATCACATTTCAAATGGTCCTTAAAGGAATTGCTAAAGGAATGGTATGTTCCTTAACTAGAGAAAGGAGAAGAGACAATTCAGGAGAGCACAAAACAAGCTCTCTTTTGGTAGTTGTGACCTGCCAGATATTAGTAGGTAAGATAGGGACACCTGCGTGGCTCAGTGGGTTAAGCCTCTGTCTTCAGCTCAGGTCATGATCCTAGGGTCCTGGGATTGAGCCCCACATTGGGCTCCCTGCTGAGCAGGGAGCCTGCTTCCCACTCTCTCTCTGCCTGCCTCTCTGCCTACTTATGATCTCTCTGTCAAATAAATAAATAAAATCTTAAAAAAAAATTAGTAGGTAAGATAGAAATTGGGGCATTGAATGGGTATTTCCGGCCAGCTTTAGCTAACATTTGTCTCAGCATTTGTAAGGGAATAGATTAGTGTCACAACATCATCACTGTCATCACCTTCCTATCCTCTCTACCATTTCCACCCCCAACATCCATGCACACTGGATTTGGCATATAAGAATGAGCGAATTTTTCTTAGCATTGCCACAGACCAAACCCTAACAGGTTGATATCAACTTGAAGATACTGCTTAGGGACAAAGAACATACAACACTTGCATTAAACGTAGAACATTTTAAAAAATAATTAAAGGAAAGCTTACTTGTGATGGTTGTTTGTTTGTTTGTTTTTAATTGGGCGAAGTCACTTTGAGCCTGGAAAGCCTATGCATTTGTCTGGTCGCTGGATTTTGTAGGCAGATTCATGTTAAGATTTGTGATTCGGAAAGATTCATTTATCAACAAAATGTAGGTTGTATTGGAGGGGAATAGTAATGGAGGTGGTTAATATTTGATGTGTTTCCATTTAGACCATATCAAAACATTAAGCATCAAAGCTCAATAATACAGACGTCATTTTGTATAGCATATTGTAGTTCATAATGGACCTCTCTCTATGCATTTTCTTATTTCATCTTTATAATATTATAAGGTGGGAAAGATGGCTTGCTCTTTTCTAGAATACTGAGACTTGAAAATAAAAAGTATTGAACTAGTTACTGAACTAGTTAATGGTGGAGACAAATTGCTAAATTGCAAATCTAACTCCATTTCTATTCTCTGCTTTTATGTCATGTAAAGATTAACATTTGTTGTTATAGCCATGATAATTACTGCCTTCCCACCTTTCACTGCCTTGAATAAAAATGGTTTCTGTAGGTGTTTGTTTAAGATGATAGAATAGATAATAATGCATACTGTACACTGTTCAAAATATATAAACATGCACAGTGAAATATAAGTCTCTTTTCCTTTCCCCAAGTCATTTGGTTCCCTTCTCACAAAAATAAGTTGCTATATTTACAATAATATTTATGTATCTTTCCACACAAACAAAGTATCTTTTTTGTTTTCACTTAACAACACTAGGGAGGGAATTCCATAATAGTACATCCTTTTAAATGACAAAATAGTTTGCCATTGTACAGATATAGCATGATTTATGTAACCAGTCCTTGTAACCACATGTAGGGTTTTGCTGGCCTTTTGCTAATATAATCAATGATGAAATGAATGTTTATTCGCACTGCTATTTTTATACATGAAAATAGTATATACATAGTCTTTCTGCAGGTGAAAATTATTTTTAAAATGCAAGTTCTGTAGTCCTTTTTATTTAATGGATTTCAGCTAAGTGAGTAAGTAGCTCATTCTTACGTTATGTTTTAGTAGCACTAAATATATGGCTGGTAGAACATTTTTAGCTCAAAATTGCTATTTTTCCTGTCTTCTGTATGAAACCAATAAATGCTTGAGTTCTACTTGTAGTGTAAGACTGAGAATGATCATCACATAGTTATTTTGGTCATCCTAGCCTCTTTATACAAGGGGTTAAAAGTGTATTACTTCATGCTTCTTAAACTTCAATGTATAAGGAAATTATCTAGAGTTCTTAAACTTCAGTGTATAAAGAAATTATCTAGAGATGTTAAAATGCAGGCTATGCTCAGTAGATCTGGTGTAGGACCTGGGAGTCCATATTTCTAACAAGCCTCAAGTGTGGACCAGACCACAGAGCACTAAGCAGAAAGGACCTTGGGTGAACTGAGGAAGGGTTATTAGAAGGGCTTAGTGGACAGTGGGCCAGAAACAAAAGTTTTAGATTTAACTTTCCTATTCTTTTGAACTATAGTTTTTCCAGCTGGCCAGTGAAGGCTCAATTTACCCATTTGTTAAATTGGTGTAAAATTTCCAGTGTGCCCAACATTATCAGAGGGTTGAATTGAGACTTAACTCTGAATACACACATACTCAATTTTGACATGCTGGAGGGTTAAACACAGGTTCAGAGACAATAATAGTGATTTTGTATGACACCTTGCTTCTGGAAAGAGATTATGTGAGTATGTTAAATCTTAACATGTTTTAAGTAACATGAGAAAACATAACAACATACAAATGTATGAAGTAGAGTTCAAACCTATGGATATGATTGCATAGAAAAAAATAGAGGAAAAGAATGACTATTAGCAATTATCTGGGGGAGAAAAATTATGGTTTCATAATTTTCAAAATAAGACAAAATTTTTGTCTTATTCTTTATGATAGTTTTTCATAGTTTTATGGATTCTATAAATGAGTGTGTATGACTTTTATGACAAAGAAAAACAGTTGAAAGTTAAGTAGCCTCTAAAATGTGGTCATTATCTTTTGGGATTTGGGATACATTGTTTGGGATTATAGATTTGGGATACATTGTTGTGGCACATCATCATTATAAAAAGAGAATAATGAGCTAATGTTTATTGAATTCTAATTATATACCAAACATTGAGTCTAGTCCTTTAAGTATGTGAGCTCTTTATCATAGCCCTGTGAGTTAGCCCCATAACATCTCTATGCTTCAGAAGGAAGTCTTTTTAATATACACGTTAGTTCTCACTTCTCCTCTATGTGAGACACTCCATAATTGCTCAGCCTATTCATAGGCTGTAAAGTCTGATGGAAAGCCAGCTTGTCATCTACCAGCTTGCTTCTTAATATTTCTGGTCCAGCTGCAGTGGCCTTGTTTCTGTTCCTGAAATTCCATTAGTTTCATTCCTATCTTGGAGCCCTTGAACCAGCTACTGCATCTGCCAGGATATTCTACCTTCCCAACCTGTACAAATTAAATGCCTATTCACTTGTGGCCTTGTCAAAAATAGAGTTTGATGGGGTTCAGAATATGCTATCTCAAGATATGGCACAGTGGTATATTGACTGTTTGAAGCTGAAGGAATCTGAGAAATGGTAGGACCAATAAGGACTCTCTGGCCTCCCCTTTATCTCCTGAAGCAGGTGATAAGACCCTCATGTGAGAGGTGCCCTCCCTATACCTGGAGAAAAGGAACATTCTTATCTCCAAAGACAGTGATACCAAGGGGAATCTGAACTAGTAGGCTTCACTAAGTTTTTTCCAGCTTGATATCCTTAGCTTATACCCTTTTGTTTTTACCACATCTTTGCATGACATTCCATTCTTCATCAACCCAGTCTAAAAATGCTCAGATTTAACCATCTCTTCAGGTCCTCATTTTCTTTTGAAGGCACTTGTGTCATGCAAAACTCACATTAAATACATTGGTGTGCTCATCTCTTACTAATCTCCACTACCCCACCCCATCCCCACTCACTCCCTCCCCCCCCAATCCAGTTTACAAGGCCCCATCCAGAGAACCTTAGGAGGGTAGGAAAAAGAATCTCTTCTTCCCTTCAAGGCCTTACTTTTAAAGATAATATTCTACCTTGATTAGTGTTCTTATAGTGTTCATATGTATATGTTCTTATCTAACTAATAGGAGTTAGAACTGTTTAAAATTAAGTAATTTGTTTGTTTGTTTCTTATCTTTACCTTCCACAAGAATGTGAAATTTTCGAGGTCTCTGGGACTTTCTTTGCCTAGGTAATTAGGTCTGGATTTGCTGGACTCAGTCTCTGCTGTCTGCTTTTTATAGATTCCAGTCAGGTCACAGGCTTACCATGTATGTATGACAGTGCATATGGTAGAATCCTTGGGAGAGCTTAAATGTAATGCCATGTTTCCAATGTGTGCATATTCCTCAGGGTCAAGAAGGTAGGGTAATAGAGAAGGAGAACTTACTTGATCATCTCAAATGTTGTATCTCAGTGTTTCTGAGGTGTAGAGAAAAAGATGGTGGAAAGAAGAGTATACAGGGTGAACACTTGTGATACCTTCTTGCATTCACCTTGCCATGCTAGTGTCAGGAATAGATGTGCTTTGGATACTTCTGGATAAAAACAAATTTTAAAAATTGCTTATTCTTAACATTTGAAATACCTTCAGGAAGAATTAGTCAGTAAATCCAGTTGTCTTTAAATTTGGAATGTTGTCCTCTTACCCTTTGATATGTTCTGAATAACATACAGCATGAAAATGGATAGCTGAAAATAAAAATTCTACTTAGGTTATTTGGGGAAAGAGATGACAAAACTCCTATGAAAAGGCTATCATAATTGTGACTCTTGTGTTCAAGAAAACACATTGCTCATTGGGTTTTCTAGGGCTTCCAGGATGCTCTAGAAAAGAAGTAATACCTTCTAAACCTTATGGTATATACACTATGGGTTCTGCTGAAATTTTTAATATAAAAAGAGTTTGGTAGATGTATTTAGAAGGTCATTCTTTTATTTGTCTTGAAGTGAGTTGACCAGGGGAAGAATTTTTTACCTATATTTAAACCTGTGGTTTGCAGTAGAATAGAGGAAAGAATCCTAAAATTTAAAAAAAGTAGAGGAAAATTTATAGCCATAGGGCCATTTCCTTGAAACTCAGCAGTCTTTAAACAAAAGGCTTCAAGCAGTAGAAGGTACCTTTGCATTTCTTCTGGTGTCTTCTGTGATGGGGATCACTTTGAATTTCATTAAAAAATGAGTGTCAACTATCCTGTTTCATTTAATTAGCAGCATAGGAGAGATGAAGAGTGCTAATATATTAATTTAACAGGAATAAATAGAACAGCTATCCAAAGCATACCAGACAGTGGACAACATATAAATAAATATTTTTAGTATTTATAACAATGTTAAAGTTTCCTTTGGCTTATTAAATTGCCTTAAGAATTATGGGTATTTTTATCATGATGGGATGAATCTTCTAGACAGTTTTTAAAGCCTTCACAATCCATAAGACACAATAAAATTCTTAGGTTTTTTTTTTTTTTTCTTCAAATCCTCCATTAAAGTCAATAGACCTTTCTTATAGTCTTTAAACATCTAATAATACATTGGTGGTTGTAATTGCCTTGAAGATAAGTCATTTGTATTAACCCACTTCAATTTGCTGCTGGTACAGTTTCTGTGAAAGAGTATACAAATTATAATGCAAAATAATCATCTCCTAACCTATTCAGCAAAATAAAGTTTTAAACCTTAATGAAAGTTGTAGATAGATTCAGTCTTTACAGCTTCTTTCAAAACAAGGCTTTTAAAGAATATATTTACTACCCGTGTCAAACAGAGATAATAATCTTGCTTCCCTATTACTGTTTTTATGACATTAAATGAAATAGAATAAGTATATTGGTTGGGATTGTCTTCAGTGGCAAGCAATTAGGAAACCAGATAAATTGTGGTTTAAATGCGTAAGTACTTACTTTTTTCATATAACAAGAAGTCTAGCAGGCTGACTACTGTAGGTGCTCAGGGGTGCCATCGGAGACTGTGCTCTTATATTTGTCTCCTTTGCCATCCAAAAGACTGTGGCTTTTGAGTTCACATTCTAATGTGGATGCTTTACTTCCAGATGCTGTGTGTGTCTTTCAGACAGAAAGAATGAAAAAGAGTAAAGGACAAGTGGCTGGGGATGTGCACTGCCTGTGGGAGGTTGCATGGCTCAGCAGAGTTTATGGAGGGTGGAGGGGGAGAGGGACTGGTGTCTTTGTGTTCTGGACCAACCAACCAGAGGGGAGCAGACTGAGGCTTCTCTCTGAGAAGGAGGTCTGGGTGCAGTTTGCTTTGCACTAAACCTCAAGAAAAGCTGCAAAAAGCTGCCAAAGAACAAACACCTCCAGAGAACAAAAGCCTGAAAAACTGGTTTCCACAGAGCCCAGGAGCAAGACTGCCTGAAAAATAATGCAGCAGGCTCCTCCCCCAGAAAGCCAGCCAAAAGAACGAGAGGACAACCACCACAGAGTCCCCATAAACTATAAAACCCCAATATCAAGGGAAAACAACATATTAAACGTCTGGTATTACCCTAAAACCTGTATATTTCATACATACAGCTTTTACTTGTAATTTGTTCTCACTATTCTTGGTCTTTTTAACTTTTTTTAACCTACTTACCATTACATCTAGAGGTTTAATACAACATATTCCATAGTAACCTTTTAACTTGAACTTTTTTCATACATATACCTGTATTTTTATTTTTCTTTTCTTTTTTTTTTACACTATACATATAGATATAGGCTTCAAGGTAATCCTCTTTCCCTAATCAATAGTACCCCTATATAGAAACCAGTCTTAATCCCCCTTTTTCTCTGGAAAATTGAGCCCTTTAACAAAGATAGCAAGATATACCCAGGAAGAATCAAAATAACCTTCCCATCTTCTTCTTCTGTCATTGTTTCTGTGTATTTGTTTTTGTTCTGGTATTATATAAATCTTATCCTTGGGGCTCATTTTGGCTGGGTTCTTTTTTTTTTTTTTTCTTGTCATTTACTTTTGTCTTTTTGTTTGTCCATTTTTGTTTGTATACCTTATAAATCTTACCTTTGGGGCCCATTCTGGCTGGGTCTTCTTCTTCTTCTTCTTCTTTTTTTTTTTTTTTGTCTCCTCTTTCTCTCGTTTTTTCTTTCTCCTTTCTTTTTGGTGGTGATTTCTGATTGCTCAGAAGCATTCCAGGGTGCACCTTGCCTGGATTGCAATGGCTATATTCAGCCACACATCCCCTCAACCACCTCTCACCAAGATGACTAGGAGGAGGAACAACCAACAGAGGAAAAATTCAGAGACTGTGCTCTCTCCATCAGAGCTATTGGACATGGATATAAACAGTATGTTGGAAAGGGAGTTCAGGGTAACAATTATCCAGGCAATGGCTAGGTTGGAGAAAACTATTAGTGACAACATGGAATCGACTAGAGCAGAAATGAAAGACACCGGGGAAGAAGTTAAAAATGCTATCAATGAGATCCAATCTAATCTAAACACTCTAAGAGCTAGAGTAACTGAGGCAGAAGATAGAATTAGTGATCTAGAGGACAAACTGATAGAGAAAAGGGATCAGGAGGAGGCCTAGAAGAAACAGCTTAGAAGCCATGAAAACAGAATTAGGAAAATAAATGATGCCACAAAATGTTCCAACATCAGAATTATTGGGATCCCTGAGGGGGAGGAGAAAGAAGGAAGATTAGAAGATATAGTTGAATGAATTCTCCATGAAAATTTTTCCAATCTTGGGAATGGAACCCCTTACGTATCCTATAGGTAGAAGGAACATCTCCCAAGATCAACAAATTTAGAAAGACCTCAAGGCACTTGATTGTAAGACTGACGAATCATAATTTTAGACATGAAGTTTTGGGAGCAGCAGGGGGAAAAGATTCCTTATGTACAGAGGAAGGTCCATTGGAATAACAGACCTGTCCATAGAAACCTGGCAAGCCAGAAGGGGCTGGCAAGACATCAAGGGCACTAAATGAGAAGAACATGCAGTCAAGAGTACCTTATTCAGCGAGGCTGACATTCAAAATGGATGGAGAAACAGAGCTTCCAAGACCGGCAAGATTTAAAAGAATATGTGACCACCAAGCTGGCACTACAAGAAATATTAAGAGGGCTTCTATAAAAGAACAAAGAATCCAAGAGTGTCATAGAACTGAAATTTACAGAGACAATATGTAGAAACAAGAACTTCACAGGCAACATGATGTCAATAAAAACATTTCTTTCAATAATCACTCTCAACATGAACAGCCTAACTGCTCCCATAAAATGGCACAGGGTTGCAAACTGGTTAAAATGAAAGGACTCGTCCTTAGTTTGTTGTACCCAAGTTTTCGCATCCGAGAGACCACCAAGGAGCCAACACTGATGCAATTACATGAGGGTTTATTTTACAAGCTTAAGCTTGGGCCCAAGTATACCCAACACACCGGAGTAGGGAGTTGGACCCTGAACCAGATTACAGTCAGAGTTTTTAAAGGCAGAGTAGGGGTGGACTCGGCAGTGAGTGAGGACAAAGGGGATTATGGATGATGTAAGTCTCTAAGGAATTTTGGAAGCAAGGTCTCCAGGACCTTGAGGGGCTAGCTATTGTTGGGAGAAAGGTTATTTATTACCAGTAATAAAAATCTTCTCGTGAGACCCTTTAGATGTATATCAATGGGTCATGTGCTTGGGAATGATTGTTGACACTATCTTGGAGGTTTAGAGATAAATTTTCCTAAAGGAATTATTAAAGTAGACTTAAAGGATCCTGGTTGGACCTGTTGGAGTAGGGGGGGGTTGGTCAGGCTAGGATTGGCCTTTGCAAAACTTCAAGGTGAGGGCACTTGAGTCCCTAGGGGAGCACACTGTGTTTCAATGGCATGTCAGTAGGTAAAGGATTTTAATGATTTTCTTCTGCCTCTGTTTCCCACATCAATGTTGTCTACAAGAAATCCATTTGGAACTTAAAGATAAATCCAGACTGAAAGTGGAGGGAAGGAGAAACATTGTTCACGCCAGTGGGCCTCAAAAGAAAGCTGGGGTAGGGGCGCCTGGGTGGCTCAGTGGGTTAAGCCTCTGCCTTCGGCTCAGGTCATGATCTCAGGGTACTGGGATCGAGTCCCGCATCGGGCTCTCTGCTCAGCAAGGAGCCTGCTTTCCTTCCTCTCTCTCTGCCTGCCTCTCTACCTACCTGTGATCTCTGTCAAATAAATTTAAAAAAAAAATTAAAAAAAAAAAAAGCTGGGGTAGCAATTCTCATATCGATAAATTAGATTTTAAGCTAAAGACTGTAGTCAGAGATAAAGAAAGACTACATCATTCTTTTTTTTTGTTTTTTGTTTTTTGTTTTTTATTTATTTATTTATTTATTTTTGACAGAGAGATAGCACAAGTAAGCAGAGCAGCAGGCAGAGGGAGAGAGAGAAGTAGGCTCTCTGCTGAGCAGGAAGCCCGATGTGGGGCTCAATCCCAGGGTCCTGGAACCATGGCCTGAGCCGAAGGCGGCTGCTTAACCAACTGAGCCATGCAGGCGCCCCAAGACTACATCATTCTTAAAGGGTATCCACTAACAATTGTAAATATTTATGCCCCAGTACAGGAGCAGGCAACTACACAAGACAACTGTTAATCAACATAAAGTATCATATTGATAGGAATACATTAATAGTAGGGGATCTTAACATGCCACTCTCAGTAATAGATCATCCAAGTAGAAAATCAGTAAAGAAATAAGAGCTTTAAATGATACATTGGGCCAGATGGACATCATAGATACATAGAGAACATTCCACCCTATATCAACAGAATACTCATTCTTCTTGAGCGCACATGGAACTTTCTCCAGGATAGACCACATACTGAGTCACATATCAGGGCTTAACCAATACCAAAGATTGAGAATATTCCCTGCAAATTCTCAGACCACAATGCTTTGAAACTGGAACTCAACCACAAGAAAAAGTTTGTAATTCAAACACTGGGAAGCTAAAGACCATCCTGCTGAAGAATGTTTGGATCAACCAGGAAATCAAAGAAGAACTTAAACAATTCATGGAAATCAATGTTAATGAAGACACTTTGGTCCAAAACCTCTGGGATATGACAAAGGCAGTTCTTTTTTTTTTTTTTTAATTTTTTATTTTTTATAAACATATATTTTTATCCCCAGGGGTACAGGTCTGTGAATCGCCAGGTTTACACACTTCACGGCACTCACCAAAGCACATACCCTCCCCAATGTCCATAACTCCACCCCTCTTCTCCCAACCCCCCTCCCCCCAGCAACCCTCAGTTTGTTTTGTGAAATTAAGAGTCACTTATGGTTTGTGTCCCTCCAAATCCCATCTTGTTTCATTTATTCTTCTCCTATCCACTTAAGCCCCCATGTTGCATCACCACTTCCTCATATCAGGGAGATCATGAGATAGTTGTCTTTCTCCACTTGACTTATTTCGCTAAGCATTATACGCTCTAGTTCCATCCATGTTGTCGCAGATGGCAAGATTTCATTTCTTTTGATGGCTGCATAGTATTCCATTGTGTATATATATCACCCCTTCTTTATCCATTCATCTGTTGATGGACATCTAGGTTCTTTCCATAGTTTGGCTATTGTGGACATTGCTGCTATAAACATTCGGGTGCACGTGCCCCTTTGGATCACTACGTTTGTATCTTTAGGGTAAATACCCAGTAGTGCAATTGCTGGGTCATAGGGCAGTTCTATTTTCAACATTTTGAGGAACCTCCATGCTGTTTTCCAGAGTGGTTGCACCAGCTTGCATTCCAATCAACAGTGTAGGAGGGTTCCCCTTTCTCCGCATCCTCGCCAGCATCTGTCGTTTCCTGACTTGTTTATTTTAGCCATTCTGACTTGTGTGAGGTGATATCTCATTGTGGTTTTGATTTGTATTTCCCTGATGCCAAGGGATATGGAGCACTTTTTCATGTGTCTGTTGACCATCTGGATGTCTTCTTTGTAGAAATGTCTGTTCATGTCCTCTGCCCATTTCTTGATTGGACTATTTGTTCTTTGGGTGTTGAGTTTGCTAAGTTCTTTATAGATTTTGGACACTAGTCCTTTATCTGATATGTCGTTTGCAAATATCTTCTCCCATTCTGTCAGTTGTCCTTTGATTTTGTTAACTGTTTCCTTTGCTGTGCAAAAGCTTTTGATCTTGATGAAATCCCAATCGTTCATTTTTGCCCTTGCATCCATTGCCTTTGGCAATGTTCCTAGGAAGATGTTGCTGCGGCTGAGGTCGAAGAGGTTGTTGCCTGTGTTCTTCTCAAGGATTTTGATGGATTCCTTTCTCACATTGAGGTCCTTCATCCATTTTGAGTCTATTTTCGTGTGTGGTGTAAGGAAATGGTCCAATTTCATTTTTCTGCATGTGGCTGTCCAATTTTCCCAGCACCATTTATTGAAGAGGCTGTCTTTTTTCCATTGGACATTCTTTCCTGCTTTGTCAAAGATTAGTTGACCGTAGAGTTGAGGGTCTATTTCTGGGCTCTCTATTCTGTTCCATTGATCTATGTGTCTGTTTTTGTACCAGTACCATGCTGTCTTGATGATGACAACTTTGTAATAGAGCTTGAAGTCTGGAATTGTGATGCCACCAACTTTGGCTTTCTTTTTCAATATCCCTTTGGCTATTCGAGGTCTTTTCTGGTTCCATATAAATTTTAGGATTATTTGTTCCATTTCTTTGAAAAAGATGGATGGTACTTTGATAGGAATTGCATTAAATGTGTAGATTGCTTTAGGTAGCATAGACATTTTCACAATATTTATTCTTCCAATCCAGCAGCAAGGAACATTTTTCCATTTCTGTGTGTCTTCCTCAATTTCTTTCATGAGTACTTTATAGTTTTCTGAGTATAGATTCTGTGCCTCTTTGGTTAGGTTTATTCCTAGGTATCTTATGGTTTTGGGTGCAATTGTAATTGGGATTGACTCCTTAATTTCTCTTTCTTCTGTCTTGTTGTTGGTGTAGAGAAATGCAACTGATTTCTGTGCATTTATTTTATATCCTGACACTTTACTGAATTCCTGTACATGTTCTAGCAGTTTTGGAGTTTGAGTCTTTTGGGTTTTCCACATATAGTATCATATCATCTGCGAAGAGTGATAATTTGACTTCTTCTTTGCCAATTTGGATGACTTTAATTTCCTTCTGTTGTCTGATTGCTGAGGCTAGGACTTCTAGTACTATGTTGAATAGCAGTGGTGATAATGGACATCCCTGCCGTGTTCCTGACCTTAGCAGAAAAGCTTTCAGTTTTTCTCCATTGATAATGATATTTGCGCTGGGTTTTTCATAGATGGCTTTGATGATATTGAGGTATGTCCCCTCTATCCCTACACTTTGAAGAGTTTTGATCAGGAAGGGATGCTGTACTTTGTCAAATGCTTTTATAGCATCTATTGAGAGTATCATATGGTTCTTGTTCTTTCTTTTATTCATGTGTTGTATCACATTGACTGATTTGCAGATGTTGAACCAACCTTGCAGCCCTGGAATAAATCCCACTTCGTCGTGGTGAATAATCCTTTTAATGTACTGTTGAATCCTATTGGCTGAAATATTGGTGAGAATTTTCGCATCTGTGTTCATCAAAGATAATGGTCTATAGCTCTCTTTTTTGATGGGATCCTTGTCTGGTTTTGGGATCAAGGTGATGCTGGCCTCATAAAATGAGTTTGGAAGTTTTCCTTCCATTTCTATTTTTTGGAACAGTTTCAGGAGAATAGGAATTAGTTCTTCTTTAAATGTTTGGTAGAATTCCCCCGGGAAGCCGTCTGGCCCTGGGCTTTTGTTTGTTTGGAGATTTTTAATGACTGTTTCAATCTCCTTACTTGTTATGGGTCTGTTCAGGCTTTCTATTTCTTCCTGGTTCAGTTGTGGTAGTTTATATGTTTCTAGGAATGCATCCATTTCTTCCAGATTGTCAAATTTGTTGGCGTAGAGTTGCTCATAATATGTTCTTATAATAGTTTGTATTTCTTTGGTGTTAGTTGTGATATCTCCTCTTTCACTCATGATTTTATTTATTTGGGTCCTTTCTCTTTTCTTTTTGATAAGTCTGGCCAATTTTATTAATTCTTTCAAAGAACCAGCTCCTAGTTTTGTTGATTTGCTCTATTGTTTTTTTGGTTTCTATTTTATTGATTTCTGCTCTGATCTTTATGATTTCTCTTCTCCTGCTGGGCTTAGGGTTTCTTTCTTGTTCTTTCTCCAGGTCCTTTAGGTATAGGGGTAGGTTGTGTACTGAGACCTTTCTTGTTTCTTGAGAAAGGCTTGTACTGCTATATATTTTCCTCTCAGGACTGCCTTTGTTGTGTCCCTCAGATTTTGAACCATTGTATTTTCATTATCATTTGTTTCCATGATTTTTATCAATTCTTCTTTAATTTCCCAGTTGACCCATTCATTCTTTAGAAGGAAGCTGTTTAGTCTCCATGTATTTAGGTTCTTTCCAAACTTTCTCTTGTGGTTGAGTTCTAGCTTCAGAGCATTGTGGTCTGAAAATATGCAGGGAATGATCCCAATCTTTTGATACCGGTTGAGTCCTGATTTAGGACCGAGGATGTGATCTATTCTGGAGAATGTTCCATGTGACTAGAGAAGAATGTGTATTCTGTTGCTTTGGGATGAAATGTTCTGAATATATCTGTGATGTCCATCTGGTCCAGTGTGTCGTTTAAGGCCTTTATTTCCTTGTTGATCTTTTGCTTGAATGATCTGTCCATTTCAGTGAGGGGAGTGTTAATGTCCCCTACTATTATTGTATTATTGTTGATGTGTTTCTTTGATTTTGTTATTAATTGGTTTATATAGTTGGCTGCTCCCACGTTGGGGGCATAGATATTTAAAATCGTTAGATCTTCTTGTTGAACAGACCCTTTGAGTATGATATAGTGTCCTTCCTCATCTCTTATTATAGTCTTTGGCTTAAAATCTAATTGATCTGATATAAGGATTGCCAGTCCTGCTTTCTTCTGATGTCCATTAGCATGGTAAATTCTTTTCCACCCCCTCACTTTAAATCTGGCGGTGTCTTCGGGCTTAAAATGAGTTTCTTGGAGGCAACATATAGATGGGTTTTGTTTTTTTATCCATTCTGATACCCTGTGTCTTTTGATTGGGGCATTTAGCCCATTAACATTCAGGGTAACTATTGAGAGATATGAATTTAGTGCCATTGTATTGCCTGTAAGGTGACTGTTACTGTATATTGTCTCTGTTCCTTACTGATCTACCACTCCTAGGCTCTCTCTTTGCTTAGAGGACCCCTTTCAATATTTCCTGTAGAGCCGGTTTGGTGTTTGCAAATTCTTTCAGTTTTTGTTTGTCCTGGAAGCTTTTAATCTCTCCTTCTATTTTCAATGATAGCCTAGCTGGATATAGTATTCTTGGCTGCATGTTTTTCTCATTTAGTGCTCTGAAAATATCATGCCAGCTCTTTCTGGCCTGCCAGGTCTCTGTGGATAAGTCAGCTGCCAATCTAATATTTTTACCATTGTATGTTACAGACTTCTTTTCTTGGGCTGCTTTCAGGATTTTCTCTTTGTCACTGAGTCTTGTAAATTTTACTATTAGGTGATGGGGTGTGGGCCTGTTCTTATTGATTTTGAGGGGCGTTCTTTGAACCTCCTGAATTTTGATGCTTGTTCCCTTTGCCATATTGGGGAAATTCTCCCCAATAATTCTCTCCAGTATACCTTCTGCTCCACTCTCTCTTTGTTCTTCTTCTGGAATCCCAATTATTCTAATGTTGTTTCATCTTATGGTGTCACTTATCTCTCGAATTCTCCCCTCGTGGTCCAGTAGCTGTTTGTCCCTCTTTTGCTTGGCTTCTTTATTCTCTGTCATTTGGTCTTCTATATCACTAATTCTTTCTTCTGCCTCATTTACTCTGGCAGTGAGAGCCTCCATTTTTGATTGCACCTCATTAATAGCTTTTTTTGATTTCAACTTGGTTAGATTTTAGTTCTTTTATTTCTCCAGAAAGGGCTTTTATATCTCCTGAGAGGGTTTCTCTAATATCTTCCATGCCTTTTTCGATCCCGGCTAGAACCTTGAGAATTGTCATTCTGAACTCTAGATCTGACATATTACCAATGTCTGAATTGACTAGGTCCCTAGCCTTCGGTCCTGCCTCTTGTTCTTTTTTTTTTTTTTTTAATTTTATTTATTCCTTTGACAGAGACAGATCAGAGCATGCAGAGAGGAAGGCAGAGAGAGGAGGAAGCAGGCTCCCTGCCGAGCAGAGAGCCCGATGCGGGACTCGATCCCAGGACCCTGAGATCATGATTCGAGCCGAAGGCAGAGGCTTAACCCACTGAGCCACCCAGGCGCCCCTCTTGTTCTTTTTTTTGTGGTGAATTTTTCTGCCTTGTCATTTTGTCCACATAAGAGTATATGAAGGAGCAAGTAAAATACTAAAAGGGTGGCAACAACCCCAGGAAAATATGCTTTAACCAAATCAGAAGAGATCCCAAATTGTGGGGGGGAAGAAAGGGGATAAAAAGAGGTTCAAAAAGAAAAAAAGAAAAAAAAGAAAAAAAAAAGAAAACGAATAAAGAAAAATATATAAAAGAAAAAATATATATATTAGATAAACTAGTTAAAAAACGTTAAAAAAGTAAAGGGTAAAAGTTGAAAAAAATTCAGCAGAAGTAGAGAAAAAAAATGAAAAAGAAAAAAATTAAATTAACTGCAAAACTAAAAAAAATCACAGGGAGAAAGCCATGAGTTCCGTGCTTTGCTTTCTCCTCCTCTGGAATTCTGCTGCTCTCCTTGGTATTGAAACCGCACTCCTTGGTAGGTGAACTTGGTCTTGGCTGGGTTTCTTGTTGATCTTCTGGGGGAGGGTCCTGGTGTAGTGATTCTCAAGTGTCTTTGCCCCAGGCGGAATTGTACCGCCCTTACCAGGGGCTGAGTAATCCGCTCGGGTTTGCTTTCAGGAGCTTTTGTTCCCTGAGCGCTTTCTGTAGAGTTTTAGAGGACGGAAATACAAATGGCGGCTTCCTGGTCTCCGGCCCGGAGGAGCAGAGAGCCCAGGGCCCCACTCCTCAGTGTGCCCTCAGAGAACAGCGCCCAGTAACTTTCGTCTGCCTGACCTCCGGCCGCGCTCCGAGCTCACCGATCCTGCGACCCGTTCAAGGTAAGCCCGAGCTGTGATCTTACTGTCGGCTCTGTCTCTGTAGCCGGCTTCCCCGTTCCAATACCCGCAATCTCTGCGACACTCAGACACCCCCATCCTTCTGTGACCCTGCGGGACCTGAGGCCACGCTGACCCCGCGTGTGCTTCATCCCTGTTTAGCTTCTGGAGGGATGTCCCTCAGTGGAACAGACTTTTAAAATTCCTGATTTTGTGCTCTGTTTCTCTGCCGCTTGCTGGGAGCCGGCCCCTCCCCCCGGGGTCTATCTTCCCGTGGCTTTGGATTCACTTCTCCGCCAGTCCTACCTTTCAGAAAGTGGTTGTTTTTCTGTTTCCAGAATTGCTGTTCTTCTTCTATTCAATCTGCCAATGGATTTGCAGGTGTTTGCAATCTTTAGATAAGCTATCTAGCTGATCTCCTGCTAGCTGAAGTAGTCTCAGCCTGTTACTTCTCCGCCATCTTGACTCCTCCCTCCACAAAGGCAGTTCTAACGGGAAAATACATAGCCATCCAAGCCTCCCTCAAAAAAAAAAAAAAAAATCCTGAATATACCAGCTCTCTTTACACCTTAAAGAACTAAAGAACTAGAGAATCAACAACAAATTAAGCCTATCCCACACGCAAGAAGGGAAAAACCAATATTAGAGCAGAGATCAATGAGCTAGAAACCAGAAATACAGTAAAACACATTAATGAAACTAGAAGTTGGTTCTTTGAAAGAATTAATAAGATTGATAAACCAGTGGCCACACTTACCCAAAAGAAAACAGAAAGGACCCAAATCAATAAAATTATGAATAGAAAGGGAGAGCTCATGACTAACACTAAGGAAATAGAAACAGTCATCAGAAAGTATTATCAACAGTTATATGCCAATAAGTTAAGCAATCTAGATGAAAGGGATGCATTCCTGGAAACCTATAAACTTCCAAAACTGAATCAGGAAGAAATTGACAACCTGAATAGACCAGTGTCTAGTAACGAGATTGAGGCAGTGATCAAAAACCTCCAAAAAACAGAGCCCAGGGCCTGATGGATTCCCTGGAGAATTCCACCAAACATTCAAAGAAGAAATAATACCTGTTCTCCTGAAGCTGTTCAAAGGATAGAAACAGAAGGAAGATGTCCAGACTCCTTTATGAAGCCAGCATTACCCTCATCCCCAAACCAGCAAAGACCCCACCAGAAAAGGATAATTTTAGGACCAAATATCCTTGATGAATATGGATGCTAAGATTCTCAACAATATCCTAGCTACTAGGACCCAATGGTACATTAAAAGGTTATCCACCATGACCAGGTGGGATTTATCCATGGGGTGCAAGGGTGGTTCAACATTTGCAAATCAATCAGTGTGATAGAACATATAAATAAGAGAAGAGACAAGAACCACATAGTCCTCTCAATTGATGCAGAAAAAGCATTTGACAAAATCCAGCATCTGCTCCTGGTTAAAACGATTCAAAAGTATAGGGATAGAGGGAGCATTCCTCAACTTTATAAAATCTATCTGTGAAAAAACCCCACAGCAAATATCTTCCTCAATGGGGAAAAAGCTGACAGTTCTTCTCTCTGAGATCAGGAAAACAACAAGGATGTCCACTCATGCCACTGTTGTTCCACATAGTACTAGAAATCCTAGCAACAGCAGTCAGACAACAAAAAGAAATAAAAGGTATTCAGATTGGTAAAGAAGAAGTCAAATTTTCTCCCTTCGCAGATGACACGATACTTTATATGGAAAAACCCAAAAGACTCCACCCCGTTACTAGAACTCATATAGCAATTCAGCAGGATACAAAATCAATATACAGAAATCAGATTGTTCCTTATGCACTAAAATGAACTGTAGAAAGAGAAATTAGAGAATCGATTCCATTTGCAATAGTACCAAAAACTATAAGACACCTTTGAATAAACCTAACCAAAGAGGCAAAGGATCTATACTCCAGGAACTACAAACACTCATGAAAGAAATTAAAGAAGGAACAAAAAGAAGGAAGAGCATTCCATACTCATGGATCAGAAGAATAAATATCCTTAAAATGACTATGATGCCCAGAGCAATCCATAAGCAAACAATCCTAAAATTTGTATGGAACCAGAAGAGACCCCAAATCGCCAAGGAAATGTTGAACAAGAAAAGTAGCTAGGGGAATCACATTGCCTGATATCAAGCTTTACTACAAAGCTGTGATCACCAAGACAGCATGGTAGTGGCACAAAAACAGACAGAGACCAATGGAACAGAATAGAGAGCCCAGATATGGGCTCTCAACTTAATGGTCAACTAATCCTTGACAAAGCAGGAAAAAATATCCAAAGAAGGAAAGACAGTCTCACACTATAAACAGAAGACTGAAACTGGAACATTCTCTTACACCATATACAAAGATAAAGTCTAAATGGATGAAAGACCTCACTGTGAGACAGGAATCCATCAAAGTCCTAGAGGAGAATGTAGGCAGTTACCTCTTTGACATTGGCCACAGCAACTTCTTTCAAGACACATCTCCAAAGGCAAAGGAAACAAAAGCAAAAATGAACTTTTGGGATTTCATCAAAATAAAAAGCTTCTGCACAGCAAAGGAAACAATCAACAAAACAAAGAGGCAACCCACGGAATGGGAGAAGATATTTGCAAATGACACTACAAAGGGCTGATATCCAAGATCTATAAAGAACCTCTCAAACTCAATACCCAAAACACAGGTAAGTCAAAAAATGGGCAGAAGACATGAGCAGACACTTCTTAAAGAAGACATATAAATGGCTAACAGGCACATGAAGAAGTGTTCATCATCATTAGCTATCAGGGAAATTCAAATGAAAACCATACTGAGATACCACCTTACACCAGTTAGAATGGCAAAAATCAACAAGGCAAGAAACAACAAATGTTGGAGAAGTCATGGAGAAAGGGGAACCCTTTCCAACTGTTGGTGAGAATTGCAAACTGGTGCAGCCACTTTGTAAAACAGTGTGAAGGTTCCTCAAAAAATTAAAAATAGAGCTACCTTATGACCCAGCAATTGTACTACTGGGTATTTACCCCAAAGATACAGATACAGTCCACATTAGCCAAAACGTTTTTATTTTAACAATGTACATAGGTCCTGAAAAGAGAGGGGTCACTGTATCACATCAAAAAATACCTCCTTATATTTTTCAAAATAGGACAAATATGTTTGATATGATTGAGAGGGGTCTGCACACTATTTTTTTCAGGCTTAATCAGAACTTCCCTATGTTTTTATAAATAAAACTTTATGAGAACACAACCACAGTCATCATTTATATATTTTCTGTGGTTGCTCCACTCACTCAAAAGGCCCAGTTTGGGTAATTGTGACCAAAAACTGTACAACTACAGAGAATAAAATATTTCCCATCTGGCCCTTTCAAACCCTGTTAATAGACTTTTAATGAGGTATTAAAAAATCGGTTTTATGACATTGTCAAATTTTGCAAAACCTTGGGCACTTTTGGACAAATTCCATGATGCAACTTGTGATTAATATTGACTTCTTTCCTAGGATATTACAATTTTTTTCAAGGTTACCAGAAGCCTCTGTTCAAATAAAATTTTAAGCACACTCCCAAAATATAAATCAGAATGAAATTGAGTTGCCCTATTTAAAGTAAAGAAAGAAGGCCCAGATCTCTCTAAATATTGAGCCAATCCTTCTAGGCAGAACAAATTATTTTGGAAAACACTGCTCTAGACTTCAAGAATAAGATGGTGTTCTACATTTCCAAAGAAGCCATTGTAATTTATTTTACCCTAAAACTTTTTATAAATTTTTCTTATAAAGTTTGCATTAATAATATAATGATGAACAATATACTCAGCAAATTCAACATTTAACATTTTGCCATATTTGCTTTTTCTAAATAGTGCAACTATATATTTACAAGCTTTAATAGAATTTTTTTTTAAGGATTTTATTTATTTATTTGTCAGAGAGAAAGAGCACAAGCAGGGGGAGAGGCAGGCAGAGCAGGCAGAGGGAGGAACAGGCTCCCCACAGAGCAAAGAGCCCAATATGGGACTCGATCCTAGGACCCTGGGATCAAATGACCTGAGCCAAAGGCAGACGCTTAACAAACTGAGCCACCTAAGCATCCCAAAAATTAATACTATCTAATCTGAAGGCATCAGGATCCTTCATCCTCAAGTTCTTTAGGATACCTCTCTTAAAATGAAGATGCTCTTACATGACCAAAATACCATTACCACTCACAAAAATAATTAGCAACAATTCTTAATGTCTAATATACAGTCCACATTCAATTTTTTAAAAAAGATTCTATTTATTTATTTATTTATTTATTTGACAGAAATCACAAGTAGGCAGAGAGAGAGGAGGAAGCAGGCTCCCCGCTGAGCAAAGAGCCCAATGCGGGGCTCGATCCCAGGACCCTGAGATCATGACCCAAGCTGAAGGCAGAGGCTTTAACCCACTGAGCCACCCAGGTGCCCCAGTCCACATTCAATTTTACCATTTTGAATTCAACTCTCAAACTCATGCACTGAATTTCTTTATGTCCCTCTGGTTTTTATTATTGTATGGCAAGTACATATTTCTTTGTTTCTTCTATTATCTTGACTTTGTAGGCAGACTAAGACAGTGTTTTGAAGCATATTCTACACCTGGAATTATCCCATTATGTGCGTCTATTATTGCATTCATTCTTTCTTGTACTTCCTGTAAAGTTAATTGATTTCAGCACATTTAATAAATAAAATCTCACACATGTCCATGATAATATGCTTAGAAGGAAAAAAAAAAAAGGAGAGAAATAGTAAAAGCAAAAAACACTAAAAATCTTCACCTAAACTAAACTAAAAACACTAAAAATCTTCACACACACACACACAAAAAAAACCACTAAAAATCTTCACCTCCAGATCACTGGAGGTGATTATTACATCAGTTTTTTACTTTGAAAACTTCTAATCAAAGTGAAATAAGCATTCAGCCTGTTGGTTTTTTTTAAAAAGAGGAACTGTATTTTACGCCAAAGATGAGAAAAAGTGCTTCTTCATAAGAAATTCCAGTCAATAACTGTAGATGGAAAGAAAAGAATTAGAAAATCAGCATTCTACAATGCCCAAGGAATCATTGATCAAGAAACAGATGCTAAAATGATTAGATGAAAGTTTGTTACAGAACCAGCAGTTCAGTACCAAAAAAATCTCCCACCTTTTCCAGGGTACTTATTCATTATGAAGGAAAAAATAAAGTTTTGGAATAAAAAAATCTGTTGGGGGGGGTCACCTGGGTAGCTGAGCTGGTTAAGCACCTCATTCTTGACTTTGGCTCAGGTCATAGTCTCAAGGTTGTAAGATCGAGCCCAGAGCCCCACAGGGCTCCACACTGGGCTTAGAGCCTTGTTAAGATTCCCTCTCTTCCTCTCCTTTTGCCTCTCCCCAGCCCCTGTATGTTTTCTCCCTCTCTCTAAAAAAAAAAAAAGAAAGAAAAAAAAGAAAAAAAAATCTGTTGGCCCACCTTAATTAGCACCACTTATACGGAGACAGTCTGATTTCATGTCCTTTTGATATGACACAATGTAAAATACACTTATCACCTACAAAAGGATCTTACCAAGCTTTTCTTTTTTTCTTTTTTTTTTTTTTTTTTTTGCACCTAAAGGTTTATTATTCTAATTAGGTGCTTGACGAAATAATCTCATAATAACAATTTGATAAAATAGGTTTTGTTTGTTTGTTTCTTTGTTTTTTTTAGGTTGTAAGTAAACTTGAAAACAATGATTAAATCAGCCTGGTTAATAGGTGTGACCATTTACAGCTGAGCTGGGTTAATTGAAAAAATTGCATACTGGAGAGAAAGGGACAGGGAAATAACTATACCTACAGTACCCACACTTACATGTTCAAACCATTTGTAACTAAAAAGCTCAGTGCCTCTGTCTACTGTAATTTCTTCTCAGGGCCTCAGTTTTTTCCACATATATGGTAGGTTTTAAGTAACTTACTTCTCACATTATATACCAAAGTTCTATGAATTTTTAAGTCACAGGAAATGTTCTTCTAATACAGTTTAGTATAGTGGTTAAGAATAGGGACTTGAGATCCAGACTACAATCCAGAGTCAGATTGTAGAATCCAAGCTCCCCACCTGTCATATCCTCTTGAAGCATCAGCTCATTGGTCCATAAAATGGAGATCTGAAATTACCTTACCCTACATCATGTTTATAGTAAAGATTTATTCAGTTAATGCATATAAAATGCTTAAAAATGACAATTGCAAGTAAATATTCAATACACATTATTAATATTAGTGTTGTTACCTAACACACTAATTAAAATGATTGTATTTTACTTGATATGGGGTCTGAATTAAGACACTGCTGCTATCAATTACACTACAGAGTTACAAACATCACTGTTGTCAACAGCTTGTAAGAGGCATCTGACTCATCAGTGAAAACTGTGCTAGGCTTTAGACTGATCTGACATCTGAAAGCCACTTTCCACACCCTTCTACTTTTTATTTCTCTATTTAGAGGCAGTAAAACCTTTAGCAAGAGAAAACTAAGTGACACACTTCTTGCTATGAGAAGTTAATGGATATCAACTGGTGGAGCATCTAGCAAAACTCTTCTGAACAAGACAGACTCAGCTGGCATCACTGCTCTTGTCCTTTACTCTTTTTTGTTTGATTTGTTTGCTAAATTTTATTTTACTTTATTTTCAGTGATCCCTAATTCGTTGCTTAAGCATCACACCCAGTACTCCAAGCAATACATGCTTTCCTTAATATCCACCACCAGGCTCACCCAACTCCCCAACCCTCTCCCCTCCAAAACCCTCAGTTTGTTTCTCAGAGTCCAGTCTCTTATGGTTTGTCTTCCCCTTCACTTTCCTCCAACTCACTTCTCCTCTCCATCTCCCAATATCCTCCATGTTATTCCTCATGCTCCACAAGTAAGTGAAGCCATATGATACTTGACTCTCTCCGCTTGACTTATTTCACTCAGCATAATATCCTCCAGTCTCATCCATGCTGATACAAAAGTTGGGTATTCATCCTTTCTGATGGAGGCATAATACTCCATTGTATATATGGACCATATCTTCTTTATCCATTCATCAGTGAAGGACACTTTGCTTCTTTCCACAGTTTGATGACTGTGGCCATTGCTGCTATCAACATTGTGGTACAGGTGGCCCTTCTTTTCACTGCACCTGTATTTTGGGGGTTAATATCCAGTAGTGCAATTGCAGGGTCATAGAGTAGCTCTATTTTTAATTTCTTAAGGAATCTCCACACTGTTAAGGACTCTCCACAGTATTTTCCAAAGTGGCTGTACCAACTTGTTCCCCTTTCTCCACATCCTCTCCAACAATTGTTGTTTACTGTTTTGTAATTTTGGCCATTCTAACTGGTGTAAGGTGGTATCTCAATGTGGTTTTGATTTGAATATCCCTGATGGCTAATGATGATGAACATTTTGTCACTGTGTCTGTAAGCCCATTTGTACGTCTTCTTTGGAGATATGTCTGTTCATGTCTTCTGCCCGTTTTTTGACATGATTATCTGTTTTTGTGTGTGTTGAGTTTGAATTCTTTATAGATCTTGGAAATCAGCTGTTTGTCTGTATTGTCCTTTGTGAGTATCTTCTCCCATTCCATGGGTTGCCTCATTGTTTTGTTGACTATTTCCTCTGCTGTGCAGAAGCTTTTGATCTTGACGGAGTACCAAAAGTTCAGTTTTCGCTTCTGTTCCTTTGCTTTTGGAGACATGTCTTGAAAGAAGCTGCTGTGGCTGATGTCGAAGAGGATACTGCCTATGTTTTCCTCTAGGATTTTGACAGATTCCTGACTTACATTGAGGTCTTTTATCCATTTTATCTTTGTGTGTGATGTAAGAGAATGGATGAGTTTCATTCTTCTACACATAGCTGTCCAATTTTCCCAGCACTGTCTTTTTTCCACTGGGTACTTTTTCCTGCTTTGTCAAAGATTAGTTGACCATAGAGCTGAGGGTATCTGGGCTCTCTACTCTGTTCCACTGGTCTATGTGTCTGTTTTTGTGCCAAGACCATGGGGTGTTGGTGATCACAGCTTTGTAGTAAAGCTTGAAATCAGGCAATGTGATGCCCCCAGTTTTTTTCTTTTTCAGCATTTCCTTGGCGATTTGGGGTTTCTTCTGGTTCCATACAAATTTTAGGATTGTTTGTTCCAGCTCTTTGAAAAATGCTGGTAGAATTTTGATCGGGATGGCTTTGGAAGTATAGATGGCTCTAGGCAGTAGAGACATTTTGACAATGTTTATTCTTCCAATCCGTGAGTATGGAATGCTCTTCCTTCTTTTTGTTTCTTCTTCAATTTCTTTCATGAGTGTTCTGTAGTTCTTCAAGTACAGATCCTTTATCTCTTTGGTTTGGTTTGGCTTATTCCCAGGTTTGGTAACGTTTATTCCCAGGTATCTTATGTTCTTGTTGCTGTAGTAAATGGAATCGTTTCTCTAATTTCCCTTTCTATATTTTCATTGTTAGTGTATAAGAAAGCAACTGATTTCTGTATACTGATTTTGTATCCTGCCACATTACTGAATTGCTGTATGAGTTCTAATAACTTGGGGGTGGAGTCTTTTGGGTTTTCCATATAAAGTATCGTGTCATCTGCGAAGGGAGAAAATTTGACTTCTTCTTTACCAATCTGAATACCTTTTATTTCTTTTTGTTGTCTGACTGCTGTTGCTAGGATTTCTAGTACTATGTGGAACAACAGTGGCATGAGTGGACATCCTTGTTGTTTTCCTGATCTCAGAGAGAAGAACTGTCAGCTTTTCCCCATTGAGGAAGATATTTGCTGTGGGTTTTTCACAGATAGATTTTATAAAGTTGAGGAATGCTCCCTCTATCCCTATACTTTGAATCGTTTTAACCAGGAGCAGATGCTGGATTTTGTCAAATGCTTTTTCTGCATCAATTGAGAGGACTATGTGGTTCTTGTCTCTTCTCTTATTTATATGTTCTATCACACTGATTGATTTGCAAATGTTGAACCACCCTTGCACCCCATGGATAAATCCCACCTGGTCATGGTGGATAACCTTTTAATGTACCATTGGGTCCTAGTAGCTAGGATATTGTTGAGAATCTTAGCATCCATATTCATCAAGGATATTGGTCTAAAATTATCCTTTCTGGTGGGGTCTTTGCCTGGTTTGGGGATGAGGGTAATGCTGGCTTCATAAAAGGAGTCTGGACATCTTCCTTCTGTTTCTATCCTTTGAAACAGCTTCAGGAGAACAGGTATTATTTCTTCTTTGAATGTTTGGTGGAATTCTCCAGGGAATCCATCAGGCCCTGGGCTCTGTTTTTTGGGAGGTTTTGATCACTGCCTCAATCTCGTTACTAGACACTGGTCTATTCAGGTTGTCAATTTCTTCCTGATTCAGTTTTGGAAGTTTATAGGTTTCCAGGAATGCATCCCTTTCATCTAGATTGCTTAACTTATTGGCATATAACTGTTGATAATACTTTCTGATGACTGTTTCTATTTCCTTAGTGTTAGTCATGAGCTCTCCCTTTCTATTCATAATTTTATTGATTTGGGTCCTTTCTGTTTTCTTTTGGGTAAGTGTGGCCACTGGTTTATCAATCTTATTAATTCTTTCAAAGAACCAACTTCTAGTTTCATTAATGTGTTTTACTGTATTTCTGGTTTCTAGCTCATTGATCTCTGCTCTAGTCTTAATAATTTCCTTTCTCTTCCATGGATTAGGTTTAATTTGTTGTTGATTCTCCAGATCTTTAATGTGTAAAGATAGTTTGTATTTTGGGGATTTTTCTATTTTTGTGAGTGAGGCCTAGATGTCCACAAGAGCCAAAAGGTGAAAGAGCCAGGATATCTTGCCCTTCAATGGGCAAATGGACAAAGAAGCTGTGGCCCATATACACAATGGAATATTACTGAGCCATCAGAAAGGATGACTACCCAACTTTTCCTTCAACTTGAATGGGACTGGAGGAAATTATGCTGAGTGAAATAAGTTAAGCAGAGAAAGTCAATTATCATTTGGTTTCACTTATTTGTGGAACATAGGAAATAACATGGAGGACACTAGGAGAAGGGAAAAATGAAGGGGGAGAAATCAGAGTGGAAGATGAACCATGAGAGACTACGGACTCCAGGAAACAGAGAGTTTTAGAAGGGGAGGGGGTTGGAGGATGGGTGAGACTGGTGGTATTAAGGAGGGCATGGATTGCATGGAGCACTGGGTGTTATATGTGAACAATGTCTCATGGAACACTGCTTCAGAAACTAATGATGTACTGTATGGTGACTAACATAACACAATAAATATAAAAATATAATAAAAACAAAAATAAAATCAGAGCCTGATAGTAGTTACAGCAGTAAAATCATTTTAATCAGGATCTGTTGCAGCAGGGAAGAGATATAGTTTAGAACTAAGCCCAATTTTTATTTTAATGTGGGAAAGTAGGAATATACAAACAGGAATCAGGGTTAGGATCAGTGGATATAAGATTACTAAGTGGAAACATGGGTAAAGGAGGATTCTGGCAAAACCATTCTAACAGGATTCCTGCTGAAGGCAGGCGAGGTTGATTAGACATTACCAGGAGGATGGTGATAATGAGGAGTTTTATTAGATACCAAGGTGGAGGTTCTGACAAGATTGACTTAGTTGGATCCTTGCTAAAACTGGGCTCTTGAGGAACATGCCTAAGGGCTGGTCTTAGTCATGTGCAGAAAACCTAGTGAGAGTTTAGATAAGAACAGAGGTTTGCCAGCATACTGCTTTCTTTCTGTGGAAATTTCTCTCCTCTTTATCATTTACTTTTTTTTTTTTTAAAGGGAGAAAGAATGACCATGCAAATTGGAGGTGTAGGGGAGGGTAGAGGAGAGGAAGAGAGAGACTCTTAAGCAGGCTCCACACCCAGCACAGAACTGATTATGGGCTCAAACTCAGGATCCTGAGGTTATGCTTGAGCCAAAATCAAGAGTTGGACATTCAAATGGACTGAGCCACCCAGGTGCCTCTTATTTCTAATTCTTAATTTCTCCCTTTAAGCATAACATTCTCAGCAAAGATTCCTTAATTAGGTCACATCCTGAATTGCAAGATTTAATTCTTCTTCCTAGTAAGTATGTATTTGTGTGATTATTAATTGTAAAGGCCATTGATTAATGATCACTTTAGGATATAAGTCAATTGAGGACAGGAACAATTTCTTTTTTGTTGTGGTAGTGTTGTTAGTTAACTGCATTTATTTTTACCTTCTTTCTCAGTATTTTATCCCTAATCTAGTAAGGTACCTGGTACTTAGTAAGCACTTAAGTACTTTAGTGAATGGATTGATCAGTTACTGTTCAGACTTAGTTGCTATTATAACATCAGTGTGAAGTATGAGACAGGTTCGAAAAATATTGTTAATGAACACATTAACTTACAAGTTGGGATAAGTTATTTTTCTTTTCTAATCCATTGTC
The DNA here is from genome assembly GCF_009829155.1 of Mustela erminea. Lineage (NCBI taxonomy): Eukaryota > Metazoa > Chordata > Mammalia > Carnivora > Mustelidae > Mustela > Mustela erminea. The sequence continues at coordinate 48,774,535 of NC_045614.1, forward strand.
TTTCGTGCAAGTAAAACCAGATCATAAGAAATAAGACATAAAGCATATTATTTAGCATCTTAAATGTTTTAGCTGGATTGTCTTTGGGAATGTTCTAATTTCTTACCATATTTGAAAGTAGTCTTAAAGCATAAGTAATGAAGTAGCCATATGAGTTTTTCATCACTAACACGTAACTTAACTCACTTGAGTCCCCTTTTTTGAGGACTTGGGCTTACTATGTTATTTTCAGATAGAACGTAAATTCTATAAAGTGGTCAGTCAGGCCCCCTAATATCTTGTCCCAGTATTTAACCCTAGTTATTAACTATTTATGTTATTATTCTATTATTTTTGTGAAAATGACTTATTTTTGGATTTTGGATCTCATTCCTCCCCCCCCCATGGCTTTCTAACTCTGAAATTTTTACTGAGTTTATTTCCTTAATTACCTTATACTTTCTACATTAATTCAACTGTTCCTTTTTCTTGTAACTATTTTACAACCAAAACATAAATTGACTTTATGTAATTATTTTATTTTTCCTACACTCTCTCATGTAACATATCCTGTGTACGTGAACACTTAATTAAAACATTTTGGGTATTGAGATGCCTTTGGGAGGGAGATCTAGATGACAAGAGGATTCTTAATTGCTCCCATCTACAATATGTATAATACATGATTTAAATCATAATTCAGTCTGAAGTTTCATTCAGTTTAACTTACATAAATATCTGTCTGCTGGTTTTTATATTTTTAAATAAAGTTAACTAAGATTTTCATGTTGAACCTTCATGGGCAGAGAACATATATAAATGTAACCTCTACAGTTCATCTGCTTGAGATTTGGTGTTTACACGATGAGGGGTGATTAAAATATTTCCTAAGAATAAAGTTTGTATTTGTTTAAAAACAAGAAACCTCTCAAAATGAGGGGAAAAGGTCAGCCTCATTAAACTGAGCTCAGTCCAAATGAGCTAAATTTCATTTTCTACCGTACTTATTTTTCTTTAGTGAACAGAAAAATGAAAATATATTTCATGTTGTATCCTAATGGAGCATGAAGAAGGAAAGGGAGACAAAATCCAGAGCAGTTTATTTTCATATTCGTTCACTGATAGGAGGTGATCCATCTCTGACTTAAGCTTTTTTACTGATTAGGGAAGGGTTAGGTATTATTCGGGGTGTGTAGATAGATGCCTTTGCTGAGTTTCCTAAAATGATTTAAACTTTATTGAATTCTGGTTTCAGAAGAGCACTTTATATTTGTTGACTCAGATTCTGTATCTAAGGAGAAATTAGGCAATAATTTGAGGTGATTTTCTGAATAATTCAAGCCAAAGCACTAGCTACTGAGAATGGTATAGTGTTAAGGTAATTGATAACTCTTTGATCCTTGTTTTTGAAATGAAAACTTTAATATGGGTTGTTATTTGTATATTCATTGATGAGGGTACAGAGGGATGACGGAGGACAAAGCAAAAGCTGACTTCCTGCAACCTTACCCCGCCCCTACTCCTGGGTGGGACATATGTGGCATTCTTTAGGAATCTCCCAACTATCTTAATGTTAATACCTACTAGAGGGAAAAACCTGACAGTGACAAGGCCTCAAGGCCTCCAGTATCTTGTAAGTCCTCTTTTTTGAAACCTCCCTTTTTCTTTATGTCCCTTGACCCCATTGTATATAACCTGCCACCCCTCACATCCCCAGTGCAGCAGCTCTTTCTGCCCATGGATCCTGTCCCTGTGCTTTAATAAACCACCATTTTGCACAAAAGATGTCTCAAGAATTCTTTCTTGGTCATCAGCTCTGGACTCCACCCCGCTGAACCTCACCTATATTCTAAAAGTTCATCATTCATTACCATAAATTTGTATGTTATTCTGTAAGATATTGCAAATTACTTTAGCGAATGGGAAATAAAGGCTTTAAGTTGGGATTTATAAAAGTCTAATTTTAGGACATGGTGATAAAAATGGTGCCTGGGTGGCTCAATTGGTTGATGTGGTTGAGGGTTTGCCTTCAGCTCAGATGTGATCTCGGGGTGTTGGGATCAAGCCCTGGGTCAGGCTCTCCAAGGGGGAGAGGTTTTAGCTTCTCCCTCTGTCCCACCCCCTGCTTCTGTGTGTGTGCATGCCCTTTCTCTTGTTTTCTCTGTCTATAATAATAAAATGTTTTTAAAAAAATGGCCGAGGAAGGGTTTAGTATTTGAGGTCAGAGGTGGAGGATATACAGTCCTACCCAGACACACTTCAGAAATCAATTACAAGTTTAAGTGTTGCCCTGAGCTTTTAATTTGAACAGCTTTAGATTAGGGATTCTAATGACCCCCCTCTATGGGTTCATTTAATTGCTAGAGCAGTTCATAGAACTAGGGAAATATTTCACTTACTAGGTTGCTGGTTTATTATAAGAGGATATAACTCAAGAATAGACATAAGGAAAGATGCATAGAGTAAGGAATGTGGGGAAAAGATACAGCGGTTCCTATGCTCTTTGAGTGTGTCCCTCTCCTCAAATTTGCATGAGTATACCAGCCCAGAAGCTCTCTATACTTCTATCTTTGGGGTTTTTAATGGGTCTTCATTACATAAGCATGACTGAATAAATCATGAGCCATTTGTGATTCGTGATTGAACCTCTAGTCCCTCTCCCTCCCCAGGAGCTCAGGAAGGTGACACTCAAAATTCTAGCTCTCCACTCACATGGTTTGTTCTCCTAGCAAACCAGCCCTCATCCTTAGTTTTTTTTTCCCAAGTTATCTCATTGACATAAACTCAGGTATGGTTGAGAGAGGTTTGTTAGGAATATCAAGACACTTTTATCACTTATCACTTAGGAAATTCCAAGGGTGCTAAAAGCTCTGGGCCAGAAACTGGGATGAAGACAAAACATGTTTCTTTTTTAAAAAATTTTTTAAATTTCTTTTTTAAGATTTTATTTATTTATTTGACAGAGAGAGACACAGCAAGAGAGGGAATAGAAGCAGCGGATTGGGAGAGGGAGAAATAGGCTTCCCACTGAGCAGGGAGCCCTAGGTGGGGCTCAATCCTCAGACCCTGGGATCATGATCTGAGCTGAAGACAGATGCTTTGTGGCTGAGCCACCCAGGCACCCCAACAAAACATATTTCTTATAAATCACAGTATCACAATGGATAGCCTTTATGTAAAGGGGCTTACTATAAAGAATTGGCTCATGTGATTATGGAGGCTAGAAAATCTAGAATCTTACAGGCTGGGCTAATAGGCTGGAGACTGATGAGTGCTAATGTTTCAGGTCCAAACTGAAAGGTGTCAGGCTGAAAGCCTAGGAAGGCTGATGTTCTCATTTGAGTCTGTAGATGGTCTGCTGTAGAACCACTAAGAGCCACGTTGCAGATGAGGTTAGAAGACAGTCTTATGGAGAATTTTCTTTATCTCAAGAAGCAAGTCTTTTTGTTCTTTTCAATCCTTAAATTGATTGGATAAGGCACACCTATATTATGGTGGGCAATATGCTTAATTCCATGTCTGCCAACTTAAATGTTAACCTCATCTAAAAACACCTTCACACTCAGAATGATGTCTTACAAAATACCTGGGCACCTCATGGCTCAGCCAAGTATACACATAAAGTCAAACATTATAGTAAGTTATATATGATTTTGCAGGTGCATGTTAAGTGTTTTCCAGAAAGCAGTGAAATATTTTATTTTCCAGTACCACAATTTGTAAGGCTCGTTCCAGATGACACAAAGTCATGTTTTGAATGATTTTCTGGTGTTTAGAAGAGTAGATTCTTTTTAAGAGAAAGTGATGGCAATTTTGTCTACATTGCATTTTATAGTTTGCAAAGCACTTTCACATGCATTACCATTTTTGATCAATCAGTACCATTCTTTTCAAAGCTTTAGCTACAGGTCCTGCCACCAAATTATTGACATTGTCTAACACAAGCAAAGTGAAGCCAAGGGTCAAATAATTATTCAGTGAACCTGGTCGATAACATAAGCCAGTATGAGCAGTTTAGCCAAACACAATCCTATCTTTAATTGAAACTTCTTTTGTCTGAATTAGTGGACAAATGCTTCCTTTTAACTGTGCTGTTTTGCAGAAGGTTGTGATACCCACATTGTAACAGCTTGTCACCTTGAAATTTCCAACAGCTAAAATCATTACTGGAACATTGTTAAATAAAAGTATTTTTGGTGGTAGTGAATCGATTCATGATCAGATTAAACTCTCCTCAAATAAGCTCGAGATAAAATAATACTAGTTCAAGGTGTGTGTGACCACTTGTTCATTTGTTGGCAAATTGCTAAGTACTGTCTCTCCTTTGTCTCCTATTTGATTCCTTTTGCAACCTTTTCCAATTGGGTTTGAAACAACTACTATTTTAGATTAAGCCATAACCTCTCAGTGTCCATGTAAGCACGTTCTTTTTATTCATTGTATCTCTGACCAACACACGTTACCTTTCTCCTTCTCTTGCTACATTTGTACTGATTTATGTCTTAGGTTTTTGCTTAAGTCCTTCCCAGTGGCCTCTTTGTAGGCTTTCCTGTGTTCAATTCATTCTACACATTGCTTTCATGAGTATCTTTCTAAAGTATGAAAAATTAATCATTAGTGTCCTCAAAATATTTAACAGATGTAAAAAAACAATAATAATACTGCAATATGAGGTGGGGACAAATTTGTAGAAATAGAGCAGCATTTCTGTTTTCAGTAGTGGACTCAAGGTTTGAACACATTTCACAAGATGATAAGGCTGTAACTTTTGACCTTAGAATCATTAAGTTATATCTGGCTAAAGGCAAGATGGGTTCCAGAATTCAAGTTAATACTGATCTAGAAGTAAGGGGTTAACTCAACTCTACAAGGAAGTGTATAAGAATTATGGGTCAGGAATAAAGAATGGTATCATGTTGTTGTATAAGCTGATAAACTAAATGATCTGATCTGTGGTAGTGATGATCTACTATGCTAAAGTATACTATGAAAAATGCACATCTGAAAATGTCTGAATAACACCATGACCTGCTTTGCCATATCCTAACTGTACTTTCTTGAGGTAACACAAATCTTAAATGATTTTATGCCTTAGTAATGTAATCATATATTGTCCAGAGCCAAAACTAATTTAATGGAGAATTTATAGTCACCAAAATCATTATTACTTCTCAATGGAATTCTTTTTTTTTTTTTTTAAGATTTTATTTATTTATTTGACAAGAAAGATCACAAGTAGGCAGAGAGAGAGAGAGGGAAGCAGGCTCCCCGCTGAGCGGAGAGCCCGATGCGGGACTCGATCCCAGGACCCTGAGATCATGACCTGAGCCGAAGGCAGTGGCCTAACCCACTGAGCCACCCAGGTGCCCCTCAATGGAATTCTTAATTTTGCTCTGCTCTCCGCCTATCAGTAGAACAATAAAATAATAATTTCACTTGTATCATCTACTCTTTATCCTATATTATCTATCCTTCTAAGTTCTACCTCCTTATAATACTTGACAACTGTTCTGATCACTGAGGAATTTTCATTTTAGCATGAGAATATCTGTTGTTGTCCCAGCCCACCCCATCCAGCCTCACTAAAAATTCTTTGTGTCAGCTGCGTAAAAAAACAAGACTGACCACTTTGTGTCTTTGCTGCAAGGTGAGGAAATGCAGGTTCAAGAATAACATTGCCTGGCCTTGAGCTCCTATGGCTTAAATAAGAGCCTGAAATACCTGTTCAGCTCCATTGGAGCCATTCTTACATTAAAACTAGCTCTTCAGCATTCAAGTAGTTAGTCACTTAGCTTTATTTCATAGCAATTAGACAGTTAAGTATCTTATTTGTTACAGAATATAGCATGAAATGTCAATAAGCTGAACATTATTAGATCAAGGCAGAAATAAGAATATGACATGGCAACCAAAAGAAGAAAAAAATGTTTTTTCAAGAGACACTACAGTTGTCTCCCAAGTTTATTATTGCCATTGATCACATTTATGAAAATAACAGTTATAACACAAGTAAGAAGGTTACAATATAATGTAAAGAATTCTCTCTATATACAGTTTGACAACTTTATTTCCACTACAAACTGGTGTTATGGTGCACATAAGTTATCCTGCAGCAGGATACCACTGGTGGGTTATGTTACTATATGTTATTTGTTATCAGAATAACAATAATGTTGCAGACTATTTATTGAAATATCTAAACCCAACTGGGGAAAAAAATGACTTCTGCTAAGTCAGCTGTATTTTCCATACTCATCTTGACCATTACTTCTTATTATTAGGTTTTTGGGAAGATTATTCTCCTGCTGACAGGCTTTCAGAACTGTAATCCAGAGGAATAAAACTAGATAACAAACAACTACATTTAAATGTTGTAGCACAGAGTCCATTGTCTTCATTTCACATGGTCAACATTCTTTTCCAATAAAAATGATTCTTCTGGGCTTAACTTAAAATGTTTCTTTGTTCTGATATATTGGACCTCTTAGGAATAGTAACTACTTAAATTTTTAAAATGTAAACATTATAAATGTTACTTGATGATGCTGAAGACCATTACTGAGGTTTTGAGTTTTTATTACATCTACTTTAGTGTATTTATTTAATTTTCATAACAACCAGATGAGCAAACAGAGGTTTAGAGACTTACCTACAATCGCAGTGAGCAGGATATGTCTAAATTTAGAGATCCTTCATTGAACACCTCCCTCCCTCCTTTCCTTCCTCCTTCCTGCCCTCCTATCCCCTCCCTTCCTCTTCACTCCCCTCCCCTCCCTCTTTGTATAATTGACAAGCAGCATTATTGTTTTAGGAATACAATGTAATGATTTGATATTTGTATATATTGTAAAATGATCGCATTGTACATAGTTAGATTTGTTTTTTTTTAATCTTGAGATGAGAACTTCTAGGATTTACTCTCTTAGCAACTTTCAAATATGCAATGCAGTATTATTAAATATAATTGCCGTGCTGTACATTACATCTTCATAGTTTGTTTTATAACTGAAAGTTTGTACCTCTTGACTCTAATCATTTGGCATACGTCCCTACCCTCTTCTTCTGGTAACCAGTCTGTTTATATCTGTGACCTTCTTGATGTTACTGTTGTTGTTATTGTTTTAGATTCCACATATAAGTGAGATTACGTGATATTCATTTTTCTCTTTCTGACTTATTTTATTTAGCATAATGCCCTCAGGATCCACCCATGTTGTTGCAAGTGGCAAGATTTCATTCATTTATGGCTGAGTAATATTCCTGTGTGTATGTGTGTGTTTGTGTGTACATGTGTATGTGTGCATGTATATTACATTTCCTTTATCCGTTCATTCATCAGTGTTTACTTAGGTTGCTTCTATGTCTTGGCTATTGTAAATAATGCTGCAATGAACTTAAAGGTGCACATATCTTTCTTAGTGTTTTTGTTTTCTTCAGATAAATACTCAGAAGAGGAACTGCTTTATTGAATGGTAATTCTATTTTTAATTTTTTGAAGACCCTACATACTGTTTGCCACAGTGGCTGCACCAATTTATTCTTCCACCAACAATGCACAAGGTTCCCTTTTATCCACATTCTTGCCAATGCTTGTTTTTTTGGTTTTGTTTTGTTTTTTTCTTTTTGTCTTTTTGATAATAGTTATACTGCAGTAGCTCATCATGGTTTTGGTTTGCATTTCCTTGATGATTACTGATGTTGAGCATCTTTTCATGTACCTACTGGTCATCTGTATATCTTTGGAGAAATGTCTGTACAGCTCTCCTGCTAATTTTGAGTTGAATTGTTCGTATTTTTGTCATTGAGTTCTACATATATTTTGAATATTAACCCCTTATCAGATCTATGATTTTTAAATATTTTCTCCCATTCAGAAGGTTGTCTTTTCTTTTTGTTGATGGCTTCCTTTGCTGTGTGGAATCTTTTTAATTTGATGTAGTCCCACTTATTTATTTTTGCTTTTGTTCCCTTTGCTTTTGGTGTCAAACCCAAAAAATCATTGCCAAGATAGATTTCAAGGAGCTTAGCTTACTGCCTATGTTTTCTTCTAGAAGTTTTATGGATTCAAGTGTTACTTTCAAGTCTTTAATCCATTTTAACTTAACTTTTGAATCATTTTCTTTCTCTCTCTCTCTCTCCCTCGTTCTCACTCTCTCTCTCTTTTCTTTTCTTTTCCTATCTTCCTTCCTTCCTTCCTTCCTTCCTTCCTTCCTTCCTTCCTTTCTTCCTTCCTTCCTTCCTATGTATTATTTGCCCCAGGGATGCAGGTCTGTGAATCATCAGGCTTAAACATCTCACAGCACTCTCCATAGCACATACCCTCCCCATTATCCATTAACCAGCCACCCTATCCCTACCCCCACCCACCAGCAATCCTCAGTTTGTTTCGTGAGATTAAGAGTCTCTTGAATCATTTCCATTCTTTTTGGATTGTCCAGAGGAGTGATACTACCCTCTGTGTAGTGTTTATTTATCAGAAGTTCTTAAGTCTGCTGTTTGGTTATGCCCCTTGAAAGAGATGTCTTAAAGATGTGTTAGCTGAGATAGCATTACATGAAACTGTTCAAATATAAATTATCAGTTGTACATCTGGGCAAATAGAGTAAGCCACCACAAGCTACCAAGACTTCTTCCAGTGATGGTGTTCCATATGGATGCTTCATGCCATGGTACATTCATATCTGTAAATTAACATAGTTATGGAAGCTGGTACGGAGCCAACCAAACCTACATGACATGCATGTAAGAGCAGGTGTCCATTAACATTTTATATCAGTCATATTTCAGGCCAATTTTACATTTAGTTCTGATCTTCATCTGCTCCACTTTATAGGAAAATATAATCCTGATGCTCATTAATACTTTACTGTCTAGTCTGAGTCTTCTAATCTCTATTTTCCACATTCAACATACTTGTTTTCTGGATCAGTCTCTGTAGCTTACAAAAACATATTGTGACATATAATTAAAGATAACTAATTATGTAAAACAATACTATATGTGTAACAAAGCTATGCATGTGTGACAGAAAGCTAGAAGCTCAAAGTCTATAAAAGTGCCTTGAGAAAGATGTACTATTACCATTTGCATTTTTTTTAAAGATTTTATTTATTTGATAGAGATCACAAGTAGATGGAGAGGCAGGCAGAGAGAGAGAGAGAGAGATGGAAGCAGACTCCCTGCTGAGCAGAGAGCCCGATGCGGGACTCGATCCCAGGACCCTGAGATCATGACCTGAGCCGAAGGCAGCGGCTTAACCCACTGAGCCACCCAGGCGCCCACCATTTGCATTTTTAAACAGTAGGTGTCATGCAGATTCTTACTGATATTTTAAGTAGTTTGGAAAAAGCATGTAGAAATGAGGACACACAAAAATAAAACTGAAGCCAAAGAAGAAAAGAAACATATACTGGATAAGAGAAATTTTATTTCATTTTGATGAAGTGTTTTCGAAGTTCTAGGGAGACTTTTTCTTTTAACCTCCTATGTTATATTTATCTCCTGGTTTCTGAGGTAACCAAGAAGAAAAAGAAGATAAGAGGAGAGAACAGAGAGATATATTTTCTTTTCTCCTTGAAGTCTTTTTCTTGGATACATATAAATGCAGCACAATGGCCGAAAGAATCATCACATTTTAAGGGCAAGTGGAATTTATAAGAAAAGATAAATAGCTTCTTTCCCAAGCTCTGTTTCCATCTCATCAGTAGTAAAGTAGGTTTCTAAAAGATTTTTTTAAAAACAGGAAATAATAATAATAATAATAGTTATTATTATTGGAGAGAGAGGTGGGAAGGGCAGAGAGAGAGCGGAAGAATCCTAAGGAGGCTTCCCACCTAGCATGGAGCCCTATGCAATGCTCCATCTCACAACCCTGAGATAATGACCTGAGTGGAAATCAAGTTAAGTTGGACATTTAACTGACTAAGGCACCCAGGCACTCCTAAATAGGAAATTATCAACATTGCTTTGGATGCTTTCGTGAATGTATACTATTGTTATATTTGAGACCTCATAATATTTAAGGTATGTCTTTATTCCTTTAGTTCTTTGTTTTGAGAGTATATTATTTAAAATAACCATATGGCACTATATAATTAAAATAAGTTCATTTTTATGGAAAAAATGACATTTTTGTGATTTGAGTTCTATCATAAGTCATTTAACATTTTAAGTAATGTCTTTTTAATGTACTACTGCTGTATTTATGGACAACTCCACCATTTGTTCATCAGCCATTCAACAATCATTTGGTAAGACACTTCTAGAAACCTGATATTTTGTTCATTGCTGAGATTATAATGATGAGTTAATATTTTCCTATCCTCTAAAAGCTTAGGCTTTATAGGAGGTGCTTATTAGACTTAGGAAAGTGAAGATCTTGTCTCTGATATATACTAAAGATTATACACCGTGGAGAGTGACTCCTTCCTTTAATAATCAAATCTAGACCCAGCCCAGTCTTTCTAAAGCCCTTTCTCCTTGGGTTATTTGGGATTAATATTAATGACCTGATTTTTGTGGGCCACAGTAGAGAATATTCAAATTTTATACCCAGATACTCTCATTTTTTTAGCATAATTTTATCTCAAAGTTGTTCTCAAACACAGTTTGTCATAGGTTTTGAAATGAGGTTAGTAAAGGAGAAATGATACAGCTAAACTGTCAGTCCTCCATTTTTAATTCCTAGAGTTAAAATTTGGCACAGTTTTCCCCAAGATTTTGATTTTTTTTCTTTTTGTATCTGTTATTCTATGTATTTTGAAATAAATTTATATTAAAAATTGGAAACTTGGCAAGCTTTCAACAAGAAAGCTTTTACCAAGTTTGAAAATTATTTTTCAGAACAAAATAATGTTATAGGCAGACAAAAGATAGTTTAGCCAACTAAGCTTGAAATATAAAACACCTGTGTGTGTATATGTGTGTGTGTAAATAAAACAAACTCTTTGAGAGAGGTAAATAGAAACTTACCAGTTTAAGAGAAAATGTTCTAGTTTATGAATTTAATGTATTTGGGTCTGCTACATTGCTTTAACTCCAGTTTGGTGCGTTATGGTGGTTGGAAAAAATTAAAGTTCTTAATATTGTTTAAACATCTGCTTTTGAGGAAATGTATCCTTTCCTTTTCCAGATATAATACATATAAAATACTCCATCTGGGCTGAATGCCAGGGAGGCACCATGCTTAAGTAATAAGCCCAATTATCTTGCTAATAAACAGCAACTAGAAATTGAACTCCTGTTGGCAGATATATAGGATACTTAAACACTAAGTGGGATTAATTAAACTCTAAAAGGACTTACATTACAAACAAATATAATAATAAATCATCATATAAATATTAAGTATAGCAATTATCTCATTTTCTCCTCTTTTTAGTTAATGAAGTTCATGTTTTTGAACTATCAAGAGAAAAGGTTTTAAAAAATAGTGGAGCGCTTACCTTCAAGGATCTTCTGAGGCATAAATGTCAAATTCTAGACCAATGAAAGATGAATGTGATAATAAATATTTTACTTCCATTGCCAAAGGACATGAATGTGATAATGTATCAAGCAAAAATTTTTGGGGGGACACAGTGGATGGCAGTTGAGATGGTTCAGGTCAAGTACATCGAAGAGTGAATTAAGATCAGTGTAACATATTTACTTAGAAAAGTATTACTGTTTTTTCTATAAGTCTGTTTGGGCTGCTATAACAAAATACCATAGACTGAGTATCTTAAAAGCAACAGAAATTTATTTCTCACAGTTCTGGGGGCTGGAAGTCTGAGATCAGGATGACAACATGGTTGGGTGAGGGCCTTTTCTGGTTTATGAACCTTCATCATATACTCATAAGACAGAGGGGGCTTGGGAGCTTTGTGAGATTTCTGTTACAAAAACACTAATCCCATGCATGAAAGCCCCAACCTCATGATCTTAGCACCTCCTGTATGCCGTATCTCCAAATACCATCACATTGGGCTTTAGAATTTCAGCATACGTATTTTGAGAGGACACAGTCAGACCATAGTAATGGCCAAGGAAATACAGGAAATTTCAGGGCAGAATTGTGCTATATTTGGTCATGATACCATATTTGGCATTCGCATTAATGAATTGACAAAATCCTGAAAATTCTAATAACCTTAACTCTCAATGGAAGGAGATATTATTTCCCTCCCTTTTATTATACAGAATGTTGAGGGATTGTTGAGGGGTTGTTGAGAATGTTGCTGATGGGGAGAGAAATGTGAAAATCAATATCAACAAGTAGATCTGAATGTTTCTGATAAAGTTCTAAGTTCTTAAATTAGTCACAGCTTTGGTTGTGATGATGGTGGGCAGGGGTGGGAGTGGTGGTTTTCTTCTCCTAAGTACAGAACTACATTTAGTTGGAGCAAATGTCAGAGGATATCTAAGTCATCAGAATATGTAAGAGAGATGTAGTCTTCCCACAAAGAATATTCAAGATGCCAGTGTGGCTCTTATCTCTCGTCTATCCCCTGTCCACACCACATACTATAGAAGAGTGAAATATCTGTACTATCCCCCTATCAAATTATAAGTCAGAAAAGACAAGTAAGTGCCAGGTAAATTTTAAATGTAATAAACAAAATTAATCTCAACTGTATCAGAATAGGTATAAAACCTGGACAAAGTTATACATGTTGGGTAGGAAGAAATGAAATACCATGGAAATGAAGCAAACATGGCAGAGGAGAGGGGGTGTAAAAGCAGAATATAATATGCAAAAACTTGTAAAGATTTCAGTCTGTAATAAAGTATAACTCAGGTACTTAAATAATATCCATGTGAGTGATTTACACAGGGATGGAACATAAGCAGGAAATATTTTCAGTAAAGTGATGTGATGTAATAATAGCTAACACAGTGGTTAATGTATTTCTCCTCTGAGCAGTTTACATGTATTAACTTTATTATTAACTTTATTCTCATGCCAGTCCTAGAAGGTAGGCTGTGTTTTTCATTTTACAGATGAAAAAACTGAGTCACAAAGATCTTTAGCACGAGGCACAAGGTTTTACAATGACTAAGTGATGGAACTGAAATTTTAAATTAAGCAGTTTGGCTCCAGAGTCTGTGCTCTTAAATGGAATGATAAAATGCCCGTTAACAAAATTACACACACACACACACACAAAGGTACACTGCAAATGTAAAAAAATTAAAAAAGATGAGTAAGAAGAACTAACAAACAAAGTTGAAATAGCATGTTGAAGCTGAAGCTGAAGAATAAAAGATAGAGACAAATAACTATGATAGTTTTGGTTATCTCTTACTGCATAACAAACTACCCCTCAAAGTTTAATAGCTTAAATTCATAATTATTTTAAAGGTGGCAGTTCTGTGAGAGGCTGTTCAGGCATAGCTCTATGATTATGGTTCCTCTCTCTTCTGCCTGGTATCAGCTGGGAAGGTTCAATGGGGGATGGGGGATATAGAGTGGCTTCATTTACGTGGGTTGGACCTTGATGGCTTCTTCATGACCTCGCTTCACATTGTTTTCCACAACTCAGCAACTACATAGTAATAGAATGAGGCTTAAAGCTGAGGCAAAGAATCAAGTTCTGCCACATTCTATTGCTCAGAGTTAGGGGTAGGTCAGATTCAAGAGGGGAAGAAGCAGACACTACTCCTTAATTGATGAAGTGGAAAAGTGGCTTTGAAAAATTGATGCAGAATGGTAGGGATTGTTTGGCAATCTTTGAAACAACTCAGCAGGTAAAGAGTATTATACTACCTGATAGTTAATAGCTAGTACTCATTTTAGCTGCTATTTTCTAGACTCTATTAAATATGGCATTTGTGAATTTATTTGATCCTTACTAGAACCCTAATAGGTTGGTATTACTATAATGTCTGTTTCCATTTTGCATGTTAAGGAAAGAAGGATATATGGTCCCTTTTTAAAAACTGAGCTTCGGGGCGCCTGGGTGGCTCAGTGGGTTAAGCCGCTGCCTTCAGCTCAGGTCATGATCTCAGGGTCCTGGGATCGAGTCCCGCATCGGGCTCTCTGCTCAGCAGGCAGCCTGCTTCCTTCTCTCTCTCTCTCTCTGCCTGCCTCTCAGTGTACTTGTAATTTCTCTCTGTCAAATAAATAAATAAAATCTTTAAAAAAAAAAAAAAAACTGAGCTTCATGTCTGTGGATCTACACAAGCTCATGCTTTTAATTATATAGGTTTATGATTTTTTTGTTACTTTAGTGGGTATAATTGCTTTTTAATATTCTTTGTTATTCTGGTATATGCATTTTTGATAAGTCAACTTTAAATTAAATTGCCATATTTTCCCCATATAATCCCTTTGAGAATTTGATCAAAAGAACATTGAATTCATAAATAAGTGTGAGGAGAAATTACATTCTTAGGATATTAACACTCCCAACTAGCATTATGGTATATCTAACAAAAATGACTAATCTTTTGCTTTATATTGGTTTGAATAATTTGTGGTGAATTTTAATTCTGTGGATTTTGAAGTTCTGTGTACTATTTGGATCATACTTGTTTTTAATGCATCGTTTTTCATTTTTTATGGTTGCTCTATAGAAAATATATTCTTGTGAATGCTTTTTCAAAATATCTTATTAAATTCTTATCAGTGTTAATGCATTCTCAAATTATTTTCAGGGATTTAATGGATCTAATTTGAAAATAATTTATATGTTCTTACATTATTTACCCAATTTCTTACTCTTCAGTATTGTATTTGCTTGTTCATTTTGCATTAATAATTTTAATTATAGTTTCATCTTTTATTTAGCCAAGTTAGTAATAAACACTAAATTATATGAATTATTCTCCTTTTTTAAAAAAATTTTCTAGATGTTTTTTCTCCTTTAATTTATTAACTTGATGGTCTATATTGACTTTTTAATGTGAATTCATCTTTACATTCCTGGAACAAACCTTTCTTTTGTATGGCATATTATTATTTAGTTTAGTGTTCAATTTATTTACTATATTTATATATGATTTTTATTCATACTCCTAGGTTAAACCAATATTTTACTAGCTTATAGTGTTTCCTTTTAGTGTACATACATTTAGAATTGTAACTTGTTGATCATTTGACACATCTAACATTATGAAATATTCCTCTTTCTGACAATATTTTTTTGTCTTGACATCTGTTTTGCTTGCTATTACACAGCTCCTTAATTGCATGGTGTATTTCTGTCCTTTAGTACCTTTAGTACAGATCTCTGTCTTTTTAGTTAAGATTCCTTTCTTGTAGACAATACATAGTTCTTCCTTATTCTTTTATCCAGTTGGATCTTCTCTGGCTTTTCTTTGGAATTACTTAAAATGTAATTATCGATATGGTTGGTTTTAAAAGCTCACAGCACATACAGTAATGAACTCAGATTGTTAATGTAATTTTAAGAGCTAAATGTAGAAAATTTTTGGAAGTAAACATAGGAGCAAATCTTTTGACCTTGAATTTGGCAAAGATTTCTTAAAGTAGGACATAAATAGTAAGAATAACAATAGAATATAAATCAATAGGTTGAGCTTCAACAGAATTGAAAGCTTTAGTTATTCAAAAGTCATTGTTAAAAAAATGAAAAGACTAGGAAAAACAAATATTAACAGATATTTTTAAAAATCTGACAAAGTACTTATATTTAAGTAATATAAATATTGACTTGTAATTAACAAGTCAATAAAATAATGAGTGAGACATATGAATAAATACTTCACCAGAGATACTATGTGAATGGTACATAAGGAAATAAAAAGATGTTCACATTATTAAGAAATTACTAATTAAAAGCCAATGAGGAACTGTTGTAGATACCTTAGAATGTCTAAAACTTTAAGAAGCTAGCCAAACTAAGTGTTGGGGAAGATATAGAGCAACTAGAATTATGTTTTACTGCTGGTGGGGACAGAAAATCTTACAAGCACACTGCAATCAGTTTGACCATTTTTTTTTCTTTTTTTGATTTAAAGAAGGAGCTAGCAGGATGGGAGGGGCAGAGGGAGAGAGAATTTCAAGCAGGCTCTACATCGAGCATGGAGGTGGATTAGGGGCTCAATCTCATGATCCTGAGATCATGACCTGAGATCATGAGCTGAAATTAAGAGTTGGATGCCTAACTGATTGAGCCACCCAAGGCATCCCTCAGTTTGACAGTTAAATTTACCTCTGCCATATGATTCAGCCATTACATTTCCAGATCTTTACCCATGAGAAAAGAAAACATGTATTCATGCAAAGACATTCATGGACACAAATAGTCATCATAGCTTTATTTGTAATAGCACGAATTGGAAACAACCCACATGTCAATCAATAGGCAAATGAATAAATCTATTATGATATACTCATGTAATGGAATACTAATCAGCAGTTATGAATCAAATTGAAGTAATGCTTGCAACAACACAAAAGAGTGCATATCATATAACTGCACGTTTTGCAATTCCTTCTAGTTTGCCTATAGATGACTACAGATGTATGAGTGATTCTAACCAACATTAGAAGAACCACTCATTTGAGCCCAAGACTAACTTACCAACTGTAGAATCATAAGCAAAGCTTATTTTCTTTAAACTAGTAAATTTTAGGATGTTTTGTTACATAAAAGCTAGATCACGGTTGCATCTCTGGGCAAAGTTTTCTTCATATGTAAAATGGACATGAGGAAAATTGCACACCTGTAAAGGCTACTTGACTTGGGATTTTGGTAAAAATCAAATGAAGTAATGTGAATGTCCTCTAAAAATTATAAGATTAAAAAAATACTTCATAAACATATTTTAGTTTTTTATTATAAAATCTTTCAGAAATACTTGTCAATAATGTGGTTAAAACACTTTAGAGTTTAGGTTCTGAAATTTGGAAATCACATTTCATTGAGTTTACCTTGAGCCTGGTAAGAAGATAAATAAAACAACCTAGCATAATCAAAGTAATGTAAATTGTAAATAGAAACAAAAGTATTGTGTTATTCTAGTTCAGAGATACTAATAATAGTATAATCAATTAAGTTCTATTGTATTAATAGGAGATAATTTAATTCAGTAATTAAGATGTTTCTCAGATTAAAGGGCCCAGTATGAAAACTATGCTTGTCATTGGGGGAGCTGAACACTGAGAATTTCCATTAAATTTATTTTTAATGAAGCAAAAACTTGGCTGAAAAAGTTCTTATATGTAAACACATAAAATAATAGTTTCAGTTTTAAAACACAAATATTTTTCATTTGTTATTTTATTTATAAGATACCCTTATGCAAGCTTCAGTCACTATTTTTCTATTAAATGTAGAAATACAGTCTTTCAGCTTTTGTTAAAAGATACAGGGTTTATGCATTCTGGCTCTAAGTTATGCTTATAAGGACACCTGGGCATCACATAGTAAGTAATATTTTAAGTCATTAAAATCCATTAATTTGCTGTGATTTGGTAATAATATAAATGCCTTTTCTTTTTTTTAAGATTTTATTTATTTGAGAAAGAGAGAGAACACAAGTGGTGGGGCGGGCTAGAGGGAGAAGCAGACTCCCTGCTGAGCAGGGAGGTGGAGGACAGGGCTTGATCT
Source organism: Mustela erminea (assembly GCF_009829155.1). NCBI lineage: Eukaryota > Metazoa > Chordata > Mammalia > Carnivora > Mustelidae > Mustela > Mustela erminea. Next base: position 48,792,072 of record NC_045614.1, read on the forward strand.
GAGAACCCTTGGATCACAACCTGAGCCAAAGGCAGACATCTAACCAACTGAGCCACCTAGATGCCCCTATAAGAACATTTTGACAGGAAAATGAGGTTCAGGCAAATTTACTTCCTCAATCTTACATAGTATGTAGGATTTACTCAAGGAAGTAATTTAGAACCAGATATCTTGATTATTCCAGGATTCTGTCTTTGCCAGCAAGCTGAGTATGTGTTCACTCTTCTTATGCTCATTTTGACCAATTAATCAGTGAAATGTATTGAGTTTTTAATAGAAACAGTATGTATTTTTGATCTGAATTGTAAGTACAGGACAGAATAAGGGTCCTTGATATCAAGAATACCCACATCTCAATGGAATTAGAGGATGCAGACATAAGCAGTCAAATGACATGTTACAGGGTAGAAGAGGAGAGCTGGATGCTTGCTAAATCTATTATTTTTCCCTGGATATGGGGCTAGGTGATGTTTCCATAGCCCTTTGCATCCATCTGGGGTTATGTGACCAGTTCTGGATGTTAGAATGTGATCATGTACCAGTTATGCCTACAGAATTTAAGAGAAGGTGTACCTTTATTCCCTTTTTTTCTCTCTTTTTCTCCCTCTCTGTTTCCCATCTGCCAACTGGATATCATTGTCTAAAAAATACTGGAAGATACATGTTGAAGATGATGGAGTTTCTAACATCCTCACTGACCTACTTTGGACTGTTCTGTGAGCCAAAAATAAACCTGTTTTGGGGTTAAGCCATTGAGATTTGGGGGTGATTCATTATTGATCTATCATGACCAATTCTTAAACACATTTACTTCATTCACTTAACAAATATTTACTAAATGCCTACTAGGTTACAGAGACTATACTGAAAACCCAGGGGGACAAGTAAAAACAAGACAGAATTCTGCATTCACAGAGCATGAATTTTAGTGTGGGAGACACAAATTAAACGTATGTTTATATAATGGAAATTGTATTGATTATGACCTGAACCATGCAATAAGTAAACTAAGTTACATGACTAAGAGTAAGTGAGGGCTATTTCAGAGGGATTGGTCAGGGTATTCTTGGAGAAGGAGGTAGTAATGAAGCTAGACCTAAAGGATTATAAAAAACACAGTAAGACAAGGAGTCTGGGGAAAAGGCTTCTAGCAGAGGAAATATAGGACACAGAGAACTGTGTCTGGAAGAACTTGGCAGGTTCAGAAAATTGAGAAACTTGCATAAATTGAGTAGGAAGAGAGGGCTTATTGATTTGAGACTGGAGAAGCAGGCACTGGCTTTTTGTAGGATTTTGAGGGGGTATTTATTTACTTTTATGTTTATTCTAGGTGCCATAAAACATGGAAGAGTTGTACTCAGGTGTGTGATATGGTTTAGGGTAATTTATTTGAGTTAACATGTGGGAAGTATACAAATATTTTAAACCCTATATACATGTTAATGATGGTGGCAGAAGCTATTGTTATCTTTTAAACTATGACTCTGGATACTGTGGGATATACAAAAGGAGTATGGAGGTAAAAAAGAAACTAGAGAGATCACTTAGGCTATTCTGGTGTCCTAGGTGATGACAGTAGCTTGACCTAAGTTGGTGAAAGAGGAGATAGTGAAAAGCAGTTGAATTGCAGGTACAGCATGATGTGAATGTGGGAACAGGGAAAGAGAGAAGCAAGGAAATGTCTCCTAGACTTGGTGTTACTGTCAAGAGGTACTACTATTTTTTTTTTTTTTTTGAAAGGGAGTCATACATTCCACTTTTGATGTTTTAGACTTCAGATGCCAGTGTAACATCCAAATGGAGAGGCCAGATAGGCAGGGGAATATTTGAGGCTGGAGCTCAGAAGAGAAATCTGGGATGGAGATCTATATTTGAAAAGTGTTAGTGAAAGGATAAGCTTAAAGCCTTGAGACAAATGAATCCCTAAGAAAAGACTATGGACAGTAAAGAAAAGTAAGCCAAAACCCAGTCCTACAGGAAGTCACGATTCAGAGGTCTTGAATAAAAGAAGGAAATACTGAAACTCTGTCCTTCGGTTTGTGCCTACACAAGTTCTAATTACTGTTAAGTTTCTGAAGCAAGCTAAGCAGCTCCATGGATTTTGAATATACCATTCCATCTGTCCACAGTTCCTTATCCATCCATGCCTCTTCCCTTTCAGTCATTCCCTGTGGGTTAGAAAATCTCTTTCTCACCTTTCTCTTGTTTCTCAGTATCTTCTTTCCTCTTCTTGCTGTGTTTGTCTGGTGTTCTCTGTTCTCCAGTCAAGATCCTGAGGGAACCAGACTATTTGGCCATGATAATTACAAACATTCTGATTCCCAGGGAGAGTGTAGCAGTCCACCTCAACAGTCACCTAACTAGTATGCGGATGGTAACCCTTCCTGTAATTATCAGTGCTTGTTTCTGCATTGAGTAGCCCGGTCTCTTTTTTTTTTTTTTTTCTTTTTTTAAGGTTTTTTTTTTTTTTTTTTTTATTTGTGGGAGTGGGGAGGACAGGAGCAGGGGGAGGGGGACAAGGAGACTATGCACTGAGCACAGAGCTCCATGCAGGACTCATTCCCATGACCCTGAGATCCTGACCTGAACTGAAATGAAGAGCCAGACCCTCAACCAACTGAACCCCCCAGGTACCCCCCACCCAGTATCTTTTGTTTAAACAAATGGATTCTTTAGCTACTAGGAGCTTTGAAGATGGCATTTAAGTGACAAGTCTAGGAAAATATTTACTGAATTGAAATTATTTCATCCTGCCATTTCATTTGTGCCAAACTACATTTGTCAAACTTTTCCTTACCCTTTCTTTTCATCTATATCACCATTCTGAGAAGTGATTAGTGATTATCTTTCAGAAGTCCTGCAGAAATCTAGAAGGAAGTGTCCTGTATAAGAACTGGTTAGAAAACTGTTAAAGTTTGATCATTTTTGCCAGACATCTCCAGTTACTCAAATATTCCTGTCCCAGAGCTTGGCTAAAATGGAGAAAGGAGGGCAAGAGTATATAGTTTAATTTTGTGGTTACAGAAATGGGTAAAAAATGTGGTGGTCCATTTTTGAGGTGTGAGAATGTGCCCTCACTTTTATTTTTAAGTGTACAATTTTTATTTTATTTTGTTTGTGTTTTTACCACTTAGAACTGCCATTTGGGGGACTATCATATAAAACATTTGATACAAAAATATTTTAGTTGGAGATGGGAATAATTTTGTTTTCCTTATTCTGGATGGACCATGACCTAATATATTAGGTTATATTTGGACAATCGTGTTTGTAAAGCCAGAGCCTGTTATCATATCTCTGACATTTGGGTGAGTGTTTTATTTTTAAATGCTGTTTTATGGAAAGAGTAAGAAACACATTACCACACTGCTGATTAAAGTTTGTGGTTTTTCCTTCAGAAGACTATTTTACTAACTCCTTTGGAAATCATTCTACTAGTTAGCTCAAAACCAGGTCTTTGGCCTTGTTGTCAATAAATAATACACTCAGAAGTTTTTAAACATTTTTTTAATTTGACAAAAGTGTTAAGTTTAAAAAGCATTTTAAATTAAGTTTATATCCTTGCAATATTGAGATGAACATTGGATTTCCCCACCAAAGAGTATTGCCTTTCTTGGCAAATGTGTTCTATTTTTCTGGTAGTCTATGAATATTCATTCATGAATATATGATCATTTCAGTGTATTTCAGATGCTCATTAAATATTCATATATTATACATTCATTGTGTGATAAATGTACTACAGGTACATGTTAAAAATCAATACAACTTTCAACTGAAATAAACTATTTGCAGGTCTCATCCAGAAGCTTTGGTTTTATAGATTGCCAATTTAAGAGGAAAAATCTCGGACTTCTTGTGAATTCATGAATGTCATAAATTTCACTGTGAAGAACTATTCAAGCCTCTGCCTGTGGAGTTAATGGTTGGCCTACTCCTCAGCTCCTGCAGTGCTAACTCCTCCAGCCCCCAGGCTACTGTGTTCACAGAGTGGGTCTTTATGGAACATGTAAGTAGACCTTGAGCTCTTGCTGTGGGCAGCCTTGTAACACAAAGGCTCTTCCTCAGACCCAACAAAAGACACTGCTATGAGGAAAGGTGTTAAGTGGTAGGGAATCTTAGAGTTTGATAGGGTAGTAAAACTCTTTGATGGTGGTCATGGGGTTTTCCTGTTTTTATTGTTTGCCTCTTCTTACATAATAACTGAATTTCTTATTCTCTTTTAGGAACCACTCTTCCAACCCTCAGTCATGTGGTTTGTATGGCAGCCCTGCTCCCATGGCTTATAGGTAGTTATGGGAGTCAAGCCCAGCCAAACAACTCACCAAACCACAGTGCCCATGGTGATTAGTCCTGGGTGTTCAATGAGAGCCAGATCATTGAAAACATAGAGACTAGTTTGCTTCCTTTTTTTTTTTTTCTTTTTTTTCTTTTTTTTCTTTTTAAGTAGGTTCCATGCACCCAGCTTGTAACCCAACACAGGGCTTGAACTCATGACCCTGAGTTCAAGACCTGAGCTGAGATCAGAAGTCAGATGCTCCACTGACAGTGCCACCCAGGTACCCCTAGTTTGTTTGCTTTTTAAACTATAATTACAACAAATTTTTCTTCCTCTATTCTACCATTCAGTCTTGGCTGCCACAATCAGAAAGAAAGTGTGAGGATGCTTTTTTTTTTTTTTTTTCCCCTTGCATCTCTAATGGAAACCATAGCAGCAGACAGTAACAGCTGCATGTCTGTCAGATGCATTTTAATTTTAATTTTTTTCTGAAATTATTAGGAGACATGCTGAACCTCTTTACTGAGATCACTAGCTGTAAGGATACTTAAATCTAGGAGGCAGTGGGCACTTCCTTTGTTACCACAGGGGTTTTAAGTATCTGAAACGAGGAAGGTAACACAGAGAAAAACAGATTCAAGAAAGAGACAGAGAAGTTCTCTGACATAGTTGGAATGTATAGATCCAAAGTACCTGAAATTGCTCCTGTTCCCTATCATTTCTGTTTAGTGTATGTGCTCTATTATTGCAATTGAAGCAGAATTGTTTTGTTGTCTCCTCTTGAAACAAGATTGGAAATAGAGCAGTGTTTTCTCTTCAGTTTTAGATTATTATTTTACTATTTCAGAACAGTTTCAAATTTATACAATTTGCAGTAATAAAAATAGTATGAAGAAAAATCACATATAGCTTACCCAGATTTACCTACGTCAACACAGCCAATTTGCTTTTTTATCTGTTCTCTCTCTGTTTATCCCTAGATATATCAATGTATGTTTCCTAAGGGTGATATCCTCTTAGTCACATCATAGTACAGTTATCAACTTTATAAATGTAGACAAATATAATTTCTTAAATTACAGTGAATTTTCCAATTTTTTAAAAAAGATTCTATTTGTTTATTTAGAGAGAGTGAATGTGGGAGGGGCAAAAGAAGGGGGGAGGCATATTAAGCCCACTTGGCATTGAGTGAGGAGCCTGAAGCAGGGCTTGATCTCAAGACCCTGAGATCATGACCTGAGCTGAAATCAAGACTTTGCTGCTTAACCAACTGAGCCCCCACCTCCCACTACCCCCTGGCATCCCTGTGCATTTTTCAGTGTAGCAGTATCCTCTATAGAATCCATCCCCATCCTATCTTCCCTAGATCCAGTCCAGAATCAGGTATTGCATTTCTTTGCCTTGTTTCCTTAGCTTACCTTAGTCTGTAATATTTCCATGCCCTTTGTTTTTTGTAACCCTGAGAGTTTTTAACAGCACAGTTCGCCTTTCTTTTTTTTTTTTTTTTGTTATAGAGCATTTTTTGTTGTTGTTGTTTGTTTGTTGTTTCTCACAGTTAGATTGAGTTTTCATTCTCAGCTGGAGTACCATATCAGGGATGCTTTGTCTTTCTCAGGTACAAAGTAGCCATATGAGAATCATTTTTGATGATAACTTTGATCACACAGTCAGGGTGTTTTCTGGTTTCTCCAATATGTAGTTACTTTTTTTTCCCCTGACTTTCCGTTGCTAGTCAGTCTGTGAAGAGACCTTTAAGACAATGAAGACATCCTGCTCCTCATTAACATTTCCCAGTAACCTTAGCATCTTGATCTTGCCTGATCTAATTTTTATCATGATGGGTACAAACTGACAGTTTTGTAGTTCCAGCCTTGCCTTCATGTTTACTAATCAGATTTCTGCAAGTACATAATTTTTTCACTTAAACTTTTTATTTGACATCATTCTAGATGAATATGCAGTTGTAAGAAATAATACAAAGACAGCCCATTATCCTTTATCCAGGTTCCCCATTGGTGACATCTTTCAATATAATATAAAAAATAGGGTGCTGACATTTTACAGTCAAGACACAGAATATTCTCATTACCTCAAGGACCCCTTATGTTGCCTTTGTATAGCTATACCCACTCTGTTTGCATTTCCTTACAGTCCTTAACAAATCACAGTCTGCTTTCCATTTTTAGAATTTGCTCATTTCCAGAGTGTTATGTAAATGAAATCACCCAGTTTGTGACTTTTTGGGATTGACATATTCCCTGATTCTAATTCATGTGACAGAGTAGTATTTCCTGTCATTAATGCACCATTGACATTTGGGTTGTTGCTAGCATTTTTGTTATGAAGAAAGCTACTATAGATGTGCATGCACAGGTATCCATGTGAACAGAAGTCTATTTCAATGAGATAAATGCTCAGAAATGCAACTGCTGGGTCATATGGTAGTATCATTTTTGGTAGTCTAATAAATGGCCAAATGGTTTTAGGGGTGGCCATACCATTTTACATCCCTACCAGTTGTGTGTGAGTTCCAGCATTTGGTGTGGTCACTGTTTTTAGTGTAGCCATGCTTACAGGTGTGTAGTTGGAACTCATTATAGTTTTAGTTTGCATTTCCTCTACATACATTTAGAATTATATAAGGCAGAGTTTTAATTTTGCTTCAACCATGAAATGTAACTAGAAACTTAGTAGGAAAAGGAGTCTATTTTATTACCCATGTTTTTGCTTACAGTGTTCTTTTATCTTTTCTGATGTCCCAGACTTTCTCCTTTGTTTCTTTTCCATTTGGAGAATTGTTTCTTTTCTCTTTGGGGCTTTTTTGTAGAGTAGCTTGGCTAGCAAAGGGATTCTCTTAATTTTCTTTCATTTGAGAGTGTCTTGATTTCCCCTTCCATCCTGAACTATATTTTCACTGAGTATAAGATTCTGGATTTGAGTCCTTTTAGATTTTATAAATATGCCCCACTTCCTTCTGGTATCCATGGTTTCTGATAAGAAACTGAGATCATTTAAATTGTCCCTTTCCCGCCCCCCCCCCCCCCAGCAGAAGTACAGACTTCCATTGTGTTCTCCACTGATGTTACAATAAGGTGATCTTTTGGCCGGCCACCCTACTTGACCTTCTCTGATATTCCCTTTACAGGGATATTAGGGCACCTCTTAACTGCCTCATAAGGTCAAGTCTAGACTCTCCATTCTTCCTCTGCTCATGTGGGTATGGATGGGGCCATAGTATTTTTCTGTGGTATTAGGATGAAGTATAGCAGTTCTTGTCTAAAAGTTTTCTGTCTAGGGGTGCCTAGGTGGCTCAGTTAGATAAGAGTTAACTGTCTGTCTTTGGCTCAGGTCATCTCAGGGTTTTGGGATTGAGCCCCAGTTCAGTCTCTCTGCTCAGCAGGGAGTGTCCTTCTCCCTCTCCCTCAGCCCCTTCCCCCCAACCCATGCTTTCTTTCTCCCTCAAATAAATAATTTTTTTTAAATGAAATTTTTTGCCTTATTAGGATTCCATTGTTCTGGTCTTTGGCTAGATGGATGGGCTCTGGTGGGGCTTTTTTTTCTGTGCCTTTTGGTGTTTCTGGCTTGCTCCAGATGGAGGACATGTAGTACAAAAGAAACCACAGGGAGGTTACCCCCATGACTTTCCTCAAGTCCTTGATTCCTAGGTGGCCTGCCTTTCATCCTCTACCTTTCAGTATCTTCTTATTTTTGTCTTATAAAAATCCAGGATTTTTAGGTGTGTTTATCAGGAGGAATAGGCAAGGCATGTCCATTCCATTTACCCATAAGCTGACATCACCAGTAGATTCTTTTTAAAATTTCTTCCTAGTGCTCCCCTCTCTGTTGTGTCAAGTTATCACTCTGGAGAGTGGCCTTTGGGTCTTCTTATATATGATATATTGGCCTTCCATGGAATAAAGAGAATATGGATGAATAGCAGGCACGATTTGTTGAGGGTGCAGTGTTTGTTTGCTATTATGTTCCAAGAGAGAAAATAACTTTTTACTTACATTTCTGCTATATTTTTACCCCTTAGTGAAGTTCCTAATATGCAGTAGAAGTTCAGTAAATGTTTTTGAAGTTACTTATCTTGGAAACATCTGAGGACAGAGAAACACAATTCCTATTTGGTTTTTCAACTTGACCCCCAGCTCTCAGCATTGGCTTGTAGATCTCAATCCCCCTAAAATGTTATAAACTTAAATTTGACTATACTGAAATTGCCTTTAAGGGGAAAATTCTATGATTAAATTTATTGTTAAAATCTCAAATGGAAGATTATTCTCAAAATTTTGTTGTTGTTCTGAGGTTTTTTTTAATAGTTCCCTCCAAAAGATGTGAAGATATGCACCATGTGATCTGCATTAGTAGGTAACTTAATAGCAGTTTTGGGGGGAACCTTTTTGGTTGCGACTCTTATTACTTCATTGTTGGTGCCTTCCTGACTTTATGAAGTAGTGGGAGGTGAGAAAGAGCAATTGGATGTGTATGATAAGACATGCTGTGTTTAAACCAATTTCTATATCAAACTACCTTTGGAGACTTTTCATACAATAATAAAGGAAGTACTTCAGAAATAGTTAATTTTTTTTCCCCATAGTGAATCTTCCTCGTGAGGGAGGGAAATGCTACTAAAAAAGAACAACACACTGAAAAATGATTCAAACAAATGTGCTATTCGAAACATGCAATTAAAATAAATTAAAGTGGTGAGTAAAGATGTGATGCTTTATTTCTTACAATTCATCTATGAACATCCATACTTTGGGACTCATAAAAAGGATAAATGAGTTTTCTTTTTATTTTATTAAATCTGTAAGTCATTGGAAAATACACAGACCCACACTTCTTTGCCCGAATCCCATTCATCTCTGAGAGAGGCTAAAAGTAATGGCTCAAAAATATTCCCCATCTTTGTCAGCGTCATATAAAGCTATTGATTGCTTGTTTCCAACAAATGGTGATGAGCCAACTCTGAAGCACTCCATGTCCACACCACTCCCCTTACTAGAGCTCCATTCTAGCTGCTTTTGTGTTTTCAATCATTAGTTTGTAATCTTAATACCATCCATTTAGCTCTCAACAAGGTATATAAGGTTGTTTTTTTTTTTTTTTTGAGGAAGAAAAATGAACATTTTATGTGTTGAAATCATGTTTAATAATTTAGAACCACACATGGGTTTCTGTTCTTAGAAACTGCAACCAAATTCCTTATCAGTAGATTTGATTATTGAAAGCACAGGATAAAAGTTAAGTTGCAATGTATAAAAATGCTGATGAAGAGCAGTGGAATGCTGTGTGGCGCAGCTTTGATCTACACATGAACTTGGGTGGCCTGTTTTTGGTCATTACTCAGAATTATTGATACCCTTAGATCAATGAAATGTTTTCCTTTCAGCTTGTTTCAGTTTGTACTTCTTTCAAAGAATGAAGTTTTACTGGTTGTGCCTTTGTTTGACCTCCTTGAAACCTAATAGTTCAAAATCCACGTGAGAAGATTTTACTGCATTTTGATATTTTAGATAAATAAAAATATCTGCTTGGAAGGATGGCTTTCCTTTCAGTGCAGTGGTATTGCCCCCTTTTATTAGATTCTTGTATAGTCCTGGTTTTTAAAATAAGAATTTTCCTTGATCCTGCAACTGTCTTTCCTGATTTTGTTGACCATTTGACATTAGAGTTACTCAGGTAAGGACATCTCTTTTCTTCTTCCTTCCGTTTCCTCCTTCCCTCCTTCCTTCCCTTCCTTCATCCTCTTTCTCTTCCTTTATCCCTTATATGACCAAGTTGTTAAGTGGCAATTAAAACCCACATTATTTCACATAAGATCAAAAACTCGATGTCATTTTTGAGTATACCCTCCCCCTTACTCTTCATGTGCAATCAATTATCAAATTGTATTGATAGCTTTCCTATGGTATCTCATCAGTCTGTTTCTCCTATTCCAATTGTTGCTACCATAATTAAACACTTGTAATAATCACTGATTTTCATTGCCTCCAATTTTGGCTGTCTATAATCCAAAGCATTCTTTACTTCTAAGCTTCAAAGGTTCAGCTGCAGAAATTGAATGTAAAATGGTACAGTTTTCTGGGAAGAAAGTACACATATTTTGATCTGATTTTCAGAGGGAATCTATGACTTAAAAAAATGAAGAAAAGTTAAGGATTCCTGTGATAAACTGTCTTCTGGTGTACAAGTTTTTAATGTTATTCTATACAAGTCTATATGAATGTCCAGAGTGGACAGTTCATTTGTGCAAAATGATATTTTTATCCTAGGTCAATTATATACTACAGTTACCACTCTTAGATATATTTTGACTTTTATATTTTAACAGTTACTTTCTTTAAAATTTCTGTTGTTTGTCTATCCAAAATCTTCAGTGAAACCAACTGCCAATCATTAGGGCACTGATTGAATCAATAATGCTATATCTACTCAATGGAAGACTACATAACCATATAAAGCAAATCTACCTGGCTTAACATAGAAAAATGGCCAAGATGGGAACTAAATAAAAAAGCAAACTGTAGAAAAGATTTAGAGTAGATACATAATTTTGTTGAGGAAATAAGTATATGTATAATGTTAAAAATAAAATTCAGCTGAGTAAATTTTAAAAATCTTATTGGTGTTATTTGATTATTCAAGAATTGGCAGGATCCCATCTAATAGAACAGAGTTCTGAGGAGCTGTACAAAATGAAGTACTTTCATGGGCAAATGGGAACAAGGACGATGGAGTTACACCAGCAAAAAGTGGATTGGCTGTAGCAAGGTAACTTTCCTTAGGAGACAGCAGAGGTCCATCAGGCAGATTATTTTACTAGTACTGACCAGATAGGTACTGCTGGGTTTAAGAATTTATCTGCCCCCCCACCCCGTCGGTGTTCCCTCTCTCACTGTGGCTCTCTGTCAAATAAATAAAATCTTAAAAAAAAAATGATTTCTAGGAGGAGACAAAACTGTAAAGTCTCAGTTTCGTGACTTGGGCTTAGCATAAGCAGCTCCATTTTGGGCCTTTTGTTTTGTTTTTAACAACACATGCATACATGTCTTTGTATACCAAATGTCTAGAAGGTTGTACCTCAAATTTTTAGTTTCCCTTTAGAAGTGAATGTAAAAAAGAGGGGAGCTTGGGTGTTAAGTTAAACTTACGCCTTTGGCTCGGGCAATGATCTCGGGCTTCCGAGTGTCGAGCTCCCTGCTCAGTGGGGCTTCTGCTTCTCCCTCTCCCTCTGCCCCTCCTGCCTGCTCATGTGCACTCTTCTTTCTCTCAAATAAATAAAATATTTTTTAAAAATGTAAAAAAATATGCATTTAATTACTGATTGAAATTTTCATTAGGAGTATACATCACTTCTACATGCAAAATTGAAATTTTTAAAAGTGATATCTACAAGTAACCTATACAAACAAGTGTAAAATTAATATTCAAGATTGCTTCTTGCAGTTGACCCCTGCCAATATTCTACCATTATTGCTCAGTTTGTTAGGGTAAGCATGAGGTAAAATTACCTTCAAGGTTATTTGCAACTTGCTCTTCTGGTTTGCTCACTCTGTTTTGACCAATGTTTGCTCTCGCCTTTCCTGAATGTGCCTCATGTGAACTTGGGGTGATGTCTCTGAACACCTTCACGTACAGGGATGAGTCTGGCTTTCTTTAAACACTGGAATATGTCCTCTGTATTCCATTATGTTTTATATGTCCAGTACTTCTACCTTTCAATATTGACAGTGGAGTTTTCTGACCTTCAGAGAATGTGTGTCATATAGTTACAGTTTTTGCAGCCTCTAATATTACATAATTTATTTAGATTGCCCTGTATTTTCATTAATGTTTTAATGAGGATAGCTTTGTATAATTAAGTATGAACAGTGAAACCACTGATAGGACAAAACAGTTTTGTATTTACTTTAATGAGTATTAGAAAAAAAAAGTTTAAATATTTCACATACTAAGAGTAGTAAGTGTTTTCTGATCTAATAACGCATTAATCATTCTGATAATTCAAATGTGTGGAGTTTTTCCTAACACCAGGAAATTCTCTGACACCAAGTGGGAGTCCTGTAATTCACGTCAGTTCTGACATTTTGTACTTGGAAATAGCATGGTGTCCCATAGGTTAAGGGCTCAGTGCTACAAGACCTCCCACCCCCCATTCAGGTGCCAAACTCACGTCCAGGTTGTTACCTATGCTTCTGACCAATTGGCTATGTAGATCAGAGGTTATGAAGATACTTCCTTGTATTCAGTTTGCTAGAGAGGCTCACAGAACTCAAGAAAACATTTCCTTACTGGATCACCAGTTTATTATAAAAGGGTAATTGAGGAATAACCAGAAGGTGTATACTGGGTAAGGTAAGGGGAGGAGCAAGGAGCTTCCATGCTCTCTGAGCACACAATTCTATCTGAATTTCCATGTGTTTATGAATCAGGGGGCCCCTGACCCCTGTTATTTGGAGTTTTATGGAAGCTACATTGCATGGCATTATTGATTAAATTATTACTCACTGAGGATTGATTCAGCCTTCAGCCCCTCTTGTACTTCCTGGAGGTCAAGGTAGGTGGGACTGAAAGTTTTAACCCTCTAACCTCCCAATGAATAGCCCTGGGGAGATAGTCTAACAACTTGGGTGGTAGTGGCTCCTAGGGTTACACATTCCTGTGTCCCTAAAAATCCTTAGTCCTTAGTAAACTCACAAAGTGCTTGGAAGGAGTGGATTTCCTATAGAAATCAGGGAAGGGCTGAATTTGAGAGGTTCTACTGGTAACAAGCTCCCATCTTTAGGTACTTTCCAAAAGTCATCTTATTACCATAAACTCAGGTGAGGTTGAATAAGAGCTTGTTAAGACAATCAAGACATCTTTGTTGCTTTAATACTTAGAAAATACCAAGGGTTTTAGGAGCTCTATGTCAGAAACTGGGACAAAGACCAAATATATATTTCTTATTATAAATCACAGTATCACACATACCCTTTTGCACAGATGAGCTGTCCACTTTGGACACTCATATAACTATACATATTTTATACATATAACTATGTATAAAATAACTTTAACTGTCTTTTAAAAAAATCTCCTCCTTTATCCTGTATTAGTTCATAAGAGCTGAAGGCCAATGGCACATTAAAAAAAAAATGCTTCATATAGGTCTACAGACAACTTTTCAACACCTTATTTAATCTGCCTCAGTTCTTCATTAGGTCATAATAGTATTTCCTACCAGATAAAATTGTTAATGGGAATATATAAGATAATGATATTTAAAACAAGTTTAGAATAGTGCTTCGTGTATATTACTGTTATTTGATTTAATCTGTACTGGGGACTCATCTTGAGAGTTTAGTGAAATTTAAATAGAGTGCCTGGCACTCAGTAAGTATTCAGGTATTTTAGAGATGGTGGTGATGATTATGTGATGGTGATGATTACTACTTAATCTAGAAAGGCAGTGTTGAATGTTTGGACAAGTAAGCATGACTCAGAGGTGGAACCTAACCCAGTTTTGCTCGTCAAACCATAAACCCTTGGGTGGAGCTGTGCCACCCCTAAGAAAAAGGAACTAATTTTATTTTTCAATCTGTGCAGTGGCTCTTCTTGTACTTTTGTCTACCTAAAGAAAACCTTGCCATTAAATTTACAAGAAATTGGCATCAAAGTTAGTGATGACCTTAGAAACACAGTATTTGTAGTCCATGCAAACATGTTTGAAGAATTACTTAGGGAAATATTTCCCCCCACCCTTTAAATTCTACCCTGCCAAATTTCAAAAAGGTTTCTAGGCATCTTTTATGCTCCTGTATCTCAGGGAAGGTTTGTATTTTGGGACTAACTGCAGAATTTTCCTGTAAGAAATTTTCCCCTGAGTTTCCCCTGAATTTAGCCTGAGTTTCCTAAGTGTCTGTGTTGAGAACTGGGGTGTTGGAGGGTGCACATGAGGAAGTAATAGATTTTGAAAGAAACAGAGAGTTTGGAAGTGGACTTCTAGAGGTGACCAGTCTCAGCATACATTCCCAGGTGCCTACATGACATAAATAGCTGCTAGATTACAGACTTGGAAATTTCCATCAGCCTACCAGGCTTTTGAGGCTAAGACTTGACTATAATTCAATTAAATGAAATTAAATGATTAAATGAGAATAAAATCATTGATAATTCTTGCATATACTGTAAAACTAGATTCACGAGGTTTAACCAGAGAAATTGGGTCCTTTTTAAAGGCTAACTTTGTCCCTTTGAAAATGGAATATGAACCTAATAATCTGGAAGGATGGTTTAATAGTTAATAATCTCAGGCTCCCAGATACATTATTCATCTTATAGCCACTCTTTGGAGGAAATGCAAATGGCTTTTTACTAATCTTCATTCAGGAATGAGCCTTAAAAAGTTCTGGAAATAGAAACAGTATGAGCTCCACTGAGAAAAATGCTGAGGAAACACACACTAAATAGTGAACTAGAAGTAATCTGAAAAAGTAGATTGTGCTCAATTTGAACTGAAAATTCTAAACCTAGTGATGGACAGTAGAACTGCAAATGAAACATCATCTGGTCACTATAGACTTCCTAATGAAGCATAAACCTTAGCTTTGTTGCAAGGATGAAAGTAAAAATATTCTCCCTTAATGGGAGCAGCAATCACCTCTTCCAAGTATAAAATCACTGGTGATAAAATCACCTCATCATCCTTATGGAGGTGAGGATCATTTACAGAAACCTAAAGTTACCCCTGACAAACAGGCTCTTTGTTGATTTCATTAAGTGTCAGACTTGGCTCACTCAGATTGCCTCTGGGTACACACATTTCATTTCCATGAGTATTCTGGGAGGATAGTTCATGTCATTTGCCAACGTCCGGGCCAAAATCCACATAATAAAATGCAACCACCATGGAACATGGGCTGAAAAACATCCATCTAGTCTTTAATGAGTAACATTAGGATGCTCTTAAAAACACTAATAACAAGTTTAATTACTGTTCATTTTAGTATGGATGGCAGCTATCCAAAACCCCAATTCTTACTTTATTCATTTTAGTAAAAGCATAAAATAAAACATTTCAAAAAAAGATTGCAATTGCAAGTTATTTCGAGAAGTTAGACTTATATTAACCTGACATTAGCTCAGAAAATAAACACCTTTTACTTTTTTTCCAGATTATAATTTTTTAGAGAACCCTTCCTCTCCTACTCTGACTTTTAATCTTATATTGTCTTGGAATTAATTTCATTTTTTTACTTTAGAAATGATTAAATATTCTGGACCCAGTTCCAGTACGTGTGTATTGGCTTGGGGTGGGCAGTTCCCAAACCACAAAGCAATTCTCAAATGTCAGCTAAATTCAACTCAACTCTAACACTATCTACCTGGAAATAGTGTCCAGTTCCCCAGGTTGAGTTCAGGATTGCCCCTAGCCCCCACCTCAGACACCAATAGCAGGTCTATGTTGAGTCCATGTTGTCACCTGTGCTTCTGACCAACCAGCTATGCATTGTAGGTTCCTAGGACCCCCTGCTTGGATTCAATTAATTTGTTAGAGTGGCTCAGAGAAATAAGAGAAACATAGATCATGAATTGTTATAAAATGATATAATTCAAGAACAGCCAGATGGGAGATTTGTATAGGGCACCACAGGGAGAAAGGGCAGGGATTTTTCATGCCCTCTTCAAGTATGCCACTCTCCCCAAATTTCCATGTGTTCACCAATCCAGAAGTTCTCCAAACCCTACCCTTTGGGTTTTAATGGATGCTTCATTGCATAGACATGATTGATTAAATAGTTGGCCATTGATGATTGATTCAACCTCAAGCCAATTTCCCCTCTCTAGGGATTGGGGATGGGATTGAATATTCCAACCCTTTAATCACTTGGTTGGTTCCACTGCAACCAGCCCCCATCCTTAGGTACATTCCCAAAGGTACCTCATTAATATTACAAAGACACATTTATCACTTCTAACACTTAGGAAATTCCAAGCTTTTGGGGAGTTGTGAACCAGCCAGAGAATGAAATATATATGTTAAATATATTTTGGTTATCTAAATAACCAAATATGTATTTTTCTTACAAACTACAGTATTGCAGTGATGTTATACCTTTTGGTGTTTGATCCCAAAAGATATAATATGGTTTAAAAATAATTTGTAGCTTTCTGGAAGTTACTGAGATACAGAAAAAATGCCTGATCTAAAAAGTGATAGTGCTAAGTTTTAAGCTTTTGCAATAATCTATTTTGACTGTCTTCCCATACATCTTATCTTTCTAGCCTTTACAGTAAATTCTCTGCTCCCCAGTTCTGCAGATCACATATACTTATTATTTGTGACTTGGATTTGGAATTTGAGTTCTGTTTTTCTGGTGCAGATCCTGGCAGAGGTGGCTCATTTGGTCCTGGAATTAACAACTGTGGTGAGGTTTCTTGATTTGAGGAGCTGCTTCCTAACTGTTTCAGGGTCTTCCCTGTGGTGGCAGCCTGGAATGGCCAGAACCTCATTCTATAGTCTATTGCTTCATCTCCATATGATTATAAGCTTTTTCTTCTTAGGGTAGAAAAGAAAGATGCTATTCTCTATAGGTGAACCCTGAATAAAACAGTGTTCTTGCTTAGTTCGTATATTGCCATCATTTTGGTGATTAAATGGGATCATTAATTAATTACTGGAATTAAATGGAATACTTTCATATAGATTGCATAGCCAAATACCTGGCACACAGTAGGTAATAAATGTTCACTTTTCTTCTGTCCTGCCCATGATGCCTAGGTAAGTTAGGTGTGAGCCTGCTTGTTAGAAAAATTAAATCACCTCACTACACTTTTTAGTTATGTGATGACTATGGATGGCTCAATACAGAAAGATGTAGAGACAGTGTGTTATAATGGTAGGAGCAGAGAAAAGTAAACAATAATTAGAGGCAAATGATCTAGACTCAACTGTCAGAACTACTTATCATTTGGCCATGGGCATGGTTTTCTAAAATTTATTTCTTTGATCAATAATGGGAGTTGGACTGGGTCATCTCTGAATTTCCCCAAATCTTTGTAATTCTGAGACTTATATTCTAGTTTCTTTTGCTTCTAATTATTTTTAAAGAATTTATTTATTTTTAAGAAAGAGAGAGAGAGAAAGCATGTCAGCACACAAGCTCTGGGGGTAGAGGTAGGGGCAGAGGGAGGAGAAGACTCCCTGCTGAGCTGTGAGCCTGATGTGGGACTTGACCCCAGGACTCTGGGGTCATGACCTGAGCTGAAGGCATATGCTTAACCAGCTGAGCCACCCAGGTACCCTGCTTTTAATTTTTCAATAATGACTTGAAATACCAGGAATATTTACTTCTTTAGATGATTCATTGTTTTAGGGGTATGATAAAAACAATGAAGATATTTTCTTTCCTTTTTTTTTTATTAACATATAATATATTGTTTGCTTCAGGGGTATAGGTCTGTGAATTATCAATCTTACACAATTCACAGCACTCACCATAGCACATACGCTCCCCAATCTCCATAACCCAGGCACCCTATCCCTCCCTGCCCCCCCAACCCCCAGCAACCCTCACTTTGTTTCCTGAAATTAAGAGTCTCTTATGGTTTGTCTCCCTCCCTGGTCCCATCTTGTTTTATTTTTTTCCTTTTTTTCCCTCCAAGCCCCCCATGACCCCACGCCCCGCCTCTCAAATTCCTCATATAGGAGAGGTCATATGATAATTGTCTTTCTCTGATTGACCTATTTCACTTA
Source organism: Mustela erminea (assembly GCF_009829155.1). Taxonomy (NCBI): domain Eukaryota; kingdom Metazoa; phylum Chordata; class Mammalia; order Carnivora; family Mustelidae; genus Mustela; species Mustela erminea. Next base: position 48,810,098 of record NC_045614.1, read on the forward strand.
GCATAATACGCTCTAGTTCTAGTTGGCAACATTGTTGCAAATTCCAAGATTTTTGGTTTTTTTGTTGGCTGTGTGGTATTACATTGTATGTATATACCACATTTTCTTTATCCATTCATCTGTTGATGGACATCTAGGTTCTTTCCATAGTTTGGCTATTGTGGACATTGTTGCTTTAAACATTAGGGTGCACGTGCCCCTTTGGATCACTACATTTGTATCTTTAGGGTAAATACCCAGTAGTGCTTGCTTGCTAGGTCTTGGGTAGCTCTATTTTCAACTTTCTGAGGAACCTCCATACTGTTTTCCAGAGTGGTTGTACCAGCTTACATTCCCACCAACAGTGTAGGAGGGTTTCCCTTTCTCTGCATTCTTGCCAATGTCTGTCATTTCCTGACTTGTTAATTTTAGCCATTCTGACTGGTGCAAGGTGGTATCTCATTGTGGTTTTGATTTGTATTTCCCAGATACTGAGGGATATTGAACACTTTTTCATGTGTCTGTGGTCATTTGGATGTCTTCTTTGCAGAAATGTCTGTTCATGTCTTCTGCCCATTTCTTGATTGGATTATTTGTTCTTTGGGTGTTGAATTTGATAAGCTTTTTATAGATTCTGGATACTAGCCTTTTATCTGATATGTTGTTTGCAAATTAAAGATATTTTCTTTTTAAAGACTTGCCTGATGCTTGCAGTCATAAAAGGCAAATGAAGCAATTCAAGGAAGAAAACAAAACGAAGGTGAGAATGGTGTGTGTTTTGGGGGGTAATAGAAAAAGTCCTGTTAGCTTAGTTTGTCAGATCAGTGGGGTTTTTCATGGAGGAGTCTGGTTATTGTTCTAAAATATGAACCTTGAGGCTTATTTTGTATTGTTTTTGGATTTTTTAAATTTTTATTTATTTATTTTTTTACAATTGGAAACATTGATTGGAATGTTACAAGTTAGAAAATTTAGAGATGATATCTGTCTTTTTTTTTTTTTTTAAAGATTTTATTTATTTATTTGACAGAGAGAGATCACAAGTAGGCAGAGAGGCAGGCAGAGAGAGAGAGAGGGAAGCAGGCTCTCTGCTGAGCAGGGAGCCCGACGCGGGACTCGATCCCAGGACCCTGAGATCATGACCTGAGCCGAAGGCAGCGGCTTAACCCACTGAGCCACCCAGGCGCCCTAGAGATGATATCTGAAGGACTGAAAAATACAGAAGATAATAGAGTCTTTTAAACATGTAGGAAGTAAATACAATCTCTGGAAGAAAAAATCAGGTTTCACTACAATGCAGTGGAAAAGGATATTCAACTGAACTTATTATAAATGCACCTAACTAAAAGGGAAGAAAAAAAATCATTGGAGGAAAGGAGGCTATCTCCTGGTCTTACTTTAGGGTCTTGGTGGATGTCAGGAAAGATGCAGAGTGTTATGTATAATATTCTTTCTCTTTCCAAGATGCTTTAAAAATCCGTAAGAAAATCAAGACTGCCTTTAGCTATGAAAATTGAGTTTTAAAAAAATGAGTTCAGATGTAGATCGACATTACTAACTATATACTTTTCTTTCAGCACATATTATTGCAGTACCAGTGTTTGAATCTGGCCCATCGGTTCCAACAAGGAAGATTATATCAGGGAACTAATGGTTTTGTTATATGGTTTTGATATATGGACTTTGATTGGAACAGGACAATTAGGCATAAAGGTCAATATTTTTCAGCCTCTCTGAGTCTGTTTTTCTCTGTTCATCCAATTTCCCATTCCAAACTGTGGAACTTGTCTACTTACTCTGGTTTTCTGCATTTTCATTATCCAGCTTGTCTATTTGCATATTTTACTTTCTCTAGGTTATCTTTCCTTTCTAGAGTCCCTTTCCCCCTGCTAACTTATGTTTATCTCATTTGTTAAAATGAGAACTCTTGCCTTTTCTTGGGGAAAGGAAAGCATTTTCCTCTTCTCTCCTCAGACTTGGGAATATATGACTATAATATGATTGAGAAAATGGAAACCTGGGCTGTAGAGTGTTTACCACTAATTCATAGTCTCATTTTTGTGTTTTATCTGCTTCTCCGTAGTTTCAGTTTGGAGGGAAACAAAGAAGTCTAGATTTTTAATTCCAAGCTATATTTGATTTCAATAGACTGAAAGCATTAAAATTTCCCTTTTGATGTCTGTGTATAGTCTGTATATATTGATTTGGTTCAAGATCGGTAGGGTAGTGGTTCTCATCTGCGAGTGATTTTGATAGGGGATACATGACAATGTCTTAAAACATTTTTGATTGTCAGGACTAGAGAAGGAGGTCTACTGGCTTTTAGTTGGTAAAGTCCAGGGATACCACTAAGCATTATATGATCTATAGGATATCAACCCACATTAAACAAACAAATCAACAACAGCAAAAAACTGGTCTTAAGTGTCAGTAGTGCAGAGGTTGAAAAATCCTGTCATAGGAGAAATGAAGAGTTTGAAGTTAATTATTGCCTTTAACTTAACCTCTCTTTGGTTACCTTTTCTAACTACTCTCTCAGTTACATCCTTCTAGATTACCATGACGAGATATGATTGGCAAAGACTTTTTTTCTTTTGTTTTTTATTATTTTTGTCCAGTATAGTTAACATAAAGTATTATATTAGTTTCAAATATACAGTATAGTGGTTAAAAAATTCTATACATTTACTCAGTGCTCATCATGGTAAGGGTACTTTTTAATCCCCAGGGGCTTCTTTAAAATACTTTTTAAAAATAATATCCTGAAATAGTCATTTTAAGGACTATAATGAACTCTTAATCTTAATGGACTTTTAATCCCCTTCACCCATTTCACCTATATCCCTACCACCCTCCCCTCTGGTAACCATCAGTTTTTTCTCTGTAGTTAAGAGTCTGTTTTTTGCTTTGCTTGTTTTCTTCCTTGTTAATTTGTTTTCTTTCTTAATTTCCACATGTGAGAGAAATTATATGATATTTGTCTTTCTCTGACTTATTTCACATAGCATTATTCTCTCTAATTCCACCCATGTTGTTGAAAAAAGCAAGATATTCTTTTTTTATGATTCAGTAGTATTAAATTTTATATGTATACTACCTCTTTATTCCTCTTTTGGAGTACAGTTGAGCTGCTTCTATAATTAGGCTATTGTAAATAATGCTGCAATATACATAGAGGTGCATATATCCTTTTGAATTACTGTTTTCATGGAGTTACTCAATCATATGGTAATTCTAGTTTTAATTTTTTGAGGAACTGCCATGCTGTTTTCCACAGTGGCTGCACCAGTTTGCATTTCCCCCATCAATTCATGAGGGTTCCTTTTTATCCATATCCTTGCCAACACTTCTGCTTTGATATTAGGCATGTTTACAAATGTCAAGTGATATCCCATTGTGGGTTTGATTTACATTTCTCTGATGATGAGTGATGTTGTGCATCTTTTCATGTGTTTGTTGGTCATCTGTATGTCTTCTCCAACAGAGTTTGGAGAAATATCTGTTCATGTAGTTTGTCCATTTTTTAAATTAGATTATTTGGGTTTTTGGTTTTGAGTTGTATAAATTCTTTGTATATTTTAGGTAATAACCTTTTATTGACTACGTCGCTTGCAAATATCTTCTTTTGTACAGGAGGTTGTCTTTTAGTTTTGTGGATTATGTCCTTTGTTGTATAGACATTTTTTATTTTGATGTAGTCCCAATAGTTTGTTTTTGTTTTTTGTTTTCCTTGTCTCAGGAGACATTTTTTAAAAGTGTTGCTATGGCCAATGTCAGAGAAAATACTGCCTGTGTTCTCTTGTAGGGTTTTTATTGTTTCAGGTCTCACATTTAGATCCTTAATCCATTTTGACTTTATTTTTTTTGAATGGTGTAAGAAAGTGGTCCAGGTTCGTTCTTATGCATGTATCTGTCTAATTTTCCCAACACCATTTGTTGAAGAGACTGTCTTTTTCCCTTTGTATGTTCTTGCCTCCTTTGTCAAAGATTAATTGACCATATAAACATGGTTTTATTTCTGGGCCCTTTATTATCTTCCATTGATCTATGTGTCTGTTTTTGTGCCAGCACCATCCTATTTTGATTACTGTGGGTTTGTAATACATCCCAAAACCTGTAATTGTGGTACCTCCAGTTTGGCTTTTCTTTTTCACTGTTGTTCTGACTATTTGGGGTTTTATATGGTTGCATGCCAATTTTAGGATTATTTGTTGTAGTTGGTGAAAAATGCTGTTGGTATTTTAAATCTAGAGATTGCTTTGGGTAGTGCCCATACTATTAACTAACAATATTTTTTCTTCAATCCATAAACATGAATATCTTTGGTTTGTTTGTGCCATCTTCAATTTCTCTCATCAGTGAATTACAGTTTTCAGAATATACGTCTTTCACCTCTTTGGTTAAGTTTATTCCTAGGTATTTTATTACTTTTGGTGCAGTTGTATATGAGATTGTTTTCTTAATTTCTCTTTCTGCTGTTTCATTGTTAGTGTATAGAAATGCACTAGATTCTGTATATTGATTTTGTATCTTGTGACCTTATTGAATTAATTTATCATTTCTAGAAACTTTTTTGGAGAAATCTTTAGGGCTCTTATATACAACACCATGTCTTCTGCAAATATTGAAACTTTTACTTCTTCCTTACCAATTTGGATACCTTTTATTTATTTATTTTTGTCTGCTGTGGTCTAGGACTTCTAGTGTTATGTTGAGAGCTGACATTCTTGTCTTGTTCCTGACCTTAGGGAAAAAGCTCTTTTTTCCCTATTGAGTTTAATATTAGCTGTGGGTTTTTCATATATGGCCCTTATTAAGTTGAGGTATGTTCCCTCTAAACCTTTGTTGAGAATATTATCATGAAAAAATGTTGAACTTGAAAATACTTTTTCTGCGTCTTTTGAAATGATTATATGGCTTTTATCCTTTCTCTTATTTATGTAATGTATCATGTTGGTTCACTTATAAATATTGAAACTCCTCTACATTCTAGGAATAAATCCCACTTGATTGTGTGAGTGATTTTTTTAAAATGTATTGTTGGGTTTGTTTTGCTACTATTTTGTTGAGGACTTTTGCACCTGTGTTTATCAGAGATATTGGCCTGTACTTCTCTTTTTTTGTAGTGTATCTGGGTTTGGTATCAGGGTGATACCGTCCTCATAGAATGAGTTTAGAAGCTTTCTTTCCTCTTCTGTTTTTTAGAATAGTTTGAGAAGAATAGGAATTAATTGTTCTTTAAATGTTTGGATAATTAACTTGTGAAGCTATCTGTTCCTGAACTTAACGTTTGTTGGGAGTTTCTAGAATACCAATTCAGTTTCACTGCTGGTAATAAGTATGTTCAAATTTTTCTGTTTCTTCCTGATTCCATTTTGGGAGGTTAGATGTTTCTGGAAACTTATCCATTTATTTTAGGCTGTCTGATTTGTTGCCATATGGTTTTTCATAATACTCTGTTATAATCCTTTATATTTCTGTGGTGTCAGTTGTTATTTCTTCTCTTTCATTTCTGATATTTTTGAGTTCTTTTTCTCTCTCTCTTTTATGAGTCTGGTTAGAGGTTTATCAGTTTTGTTGATTTTTTTTTTTCAAGAACCAGCTCCTGGTTTCATTTTCTGTTCTATTTAGCTTCTATTTCATTTATTTCTCCTCTACTCTGTTATTTTCTTCCTTCTTCTGGTTTTGGATTTTGTTTGTTCTTTTTCCAGCTTCTTTATGTATAAGTTTAGGCTGTTTATTTGAGATTTTTCTTGCTTCTGAGGTAGACCTTTATAAACTTTCATCTTAAAACAGCTTTTGCCCCATCCCAAGGATTTTGGATCTTTGTATTTTCATTCTCATTTTTTCCCATGTATTTTTTATTTCCTCTTTAATTTCTTGGTTGTCACAATAATTATTCAATAGCATGTTGTTTGGCCTCCATGTATTTGTGTTCTTTCCAGATTTTTTCTTGTGGTTGATTTCTAGTTTCATAGTGTTGTGGTTGAAGAAGATACATTGTATGACTTTGATCTTTTTAAATTTGTTTAGACTTATATTGTGGCCTAATATGTGACTTATTCTGGAGAATATTTTGTGTGCACTTGAAATGAATGTGTGTTCTGCTGTTTTAGCTTGTAATATTCTGAATATATCTCTTAACTCCATCTGGTCCAATATGTTGTTTAATGGTGCTGTGTTTTTGTTTTGTTTTATTTTCTGTTTGGATGATCTGTCTGTTGATGTAAGTGGGGTGTTAAGGCCTCCTAATAATTTCTCACTATGAATTAATTCCTTTATATTTGTTATTAGCTGATTTATGTACTTGGGTACATAAGCATTTATAAATATTATATCTTATTGTTGGATTGTTTCATTTATGATTATATCATGTCCTTCTTTGTCTCCGGTTACAGTCTTTGTTTTATTGTCTGTTTTATCCAGGTGTCAGTCAATTAAGTGTTTGACTTTTGATTTCGTCTGGAGTCATTATCTCAGGGTCGTGGGAAAAAGACCTGCTTTGGGCTATGCACACAGGAAGGAGTCTGCTTGTGATTCTCTCCCTCTCCCACTGTCCCTTGTCCCATGTGTGCTCTCTGAATCTCTTTCCCTGTTTCTAAAATAAATAAATAAATAAGTCTTTAAAGTCTGTTTTGAGATATTCATTTACAAATGAATGGATAAGGAAGATGTGGGTATATATACCATGGAATATTACTCATCCATCAAAAAATTGAAATCTTACCATTTACAATGATGTGGATGGAACTAGAGGGTATTATGCTAAGTGAAATAAGTCAATTAGAGAAAGACAATGATCATTGACTTGATATGATATGAAATCATATGATTTCAGTCATATATGGAGTTTAAGAAACAAAACAGAGGCTTGTAGGGGAAGGGAGAGAAAAATAAAACAAAATGAATTCAGAGCGGGAGACAAAACACAAGAGACTCTTAACTATGGAAAACAAACAGGGTTGCTGGAGGGGAGGGGAGGGGGAGTAAGGGGGATGGGATAACTGGGTGGTAGGCATTAAGGAGGGCATGTGATGTAATGAGCCCTGGGTATTATATGCAACTGGTGAATGACTGAACTCTAACTCTGAAGCTAATAATACAGTGTATGTTAATTAATTGAATTTAAATAAAATAAAATTAAACAAACATGAAACCAAAAAAATAAAGTCTATTTTGTCCAATATAAATTTTGTTACCCTGGCTTTCTTTTCACTTTGATTTGCGTGATAAATGCTTTTGCCTCCCTTTACTTTCAATCTACATATGTTTTTAGAGAAACTATTCTCTTATAGGAAGCACATGGATGGGTTTTGCTTTTTTTTTTTTTTAATTTTATTTATTTATTTATTTTTTAAAGATTTTATTTATTTATTTGTCAGAGAGAGAGAGAGAGCAAGAGCGAGCATAGGCAGAGCGGCAGGCAGAGTCAGAGGGAGAAGCAGGCTCCCTGCGGAGCAAGGAGCCCGATGTGGGACTCCATCCCAGGATGCTGGGATCATGACCTGAGCCGAAGGCAGCTGCTTAACCAACTGAGCCACCCAGGTGTCCCGGGTTTTGCTTTTTTTAATCCATTCCTTTACCCTATGTCTTTTGACTGCAGTTTTTAGTCTATTTACATTCAAAATGTAAATTGGTAGGTATGTATTTATTGCCATTTTGTTATTTGTTTTATGGTTGTTTTTATACTTCTCTGTTCCTTTCTTTTCTTGCTCTCTTCTCTCACTGTTTACTGGCTTTCTTTAGTGATGTACTTGGATTCCTCTCTCTCTTTCTCTTTTTTTTTTTTTTTGCATATCACTTGTTTTGATATGTGGTTATTACATTTGTATATAATATCTTCTGCATATAGCAGTCTGTATTAAGTTGATGATCATTAAGGTTTGAACCCATTCTTTACTTCTCTCCCTTCCCACTCTCACACACATTTTAGGTATATATTTTCATACTTAATATCCTTTATTCTGTTAATCCCTTGACTGATTTTTGTAGGTATACTTAATTATACTGATTTTGTGCCTTATACCTTTCTTACTTCTATTTATGATCTTTCCTTTCCATTCAAAGTCCTCTTTAACATTTCTTGTAGGGCTGGCTTAGTGGGGATGAATTCTTTTAACTTGTGTTTTTCTGGGAAATTATTTATTTCTCCTTCTATTCTGAATGATAGCCCTACTGGATAAAGTATTCTTGACTACAGGTTTTTTTGTTTGAGCACTTTGAATATGTCATGCCCCTGCCATCTGGCCTACAAAATTTCTGATGAAAAAACAACTGATAGCCTTATGGGGTTTCCTTTGTATGTAACTATTTTTTTTTCTCCTGCTGCTTTTAAAGTTCTTTCATTATTGCTTTTTGACATTTTAATTAGTATGTGTCTTGGTTGGGACCTCCTTGGGTTGATTTTTTGGGGGGCTCTCTGTACTTGCTGGATTAGGATTTCTGTTTCCTTCCCCAGATTCAGGAAGTTTTCAGCTATTATTTCTTCAAATAAACTTTCTGTCCCCTTTTCTCTTCTCTTTCTGGGATCCCTATTATGCAAATGTTATTAGTCTTGATGGAGTCACTGAGTTCCCTAAGTCTGTTTTCATTTTTATTACATTTTCTCTCTCTTGTGAATTTGATTGCTTTCCATTATTCTGTCCTCCAGGTCCCTGACCTGTTCTTCTGCTTCCTCTAGTCTACTATTTATTACATCTAGTCTATTATTAATTTCAGTTAGTGAGTTCTTCATCTCTGATTGGGTCTTCTTTATGTTTTCTATCTCTTTTTGTAAGGGTCTTACTGAGGTCCTCCGCTCTTTTCTCAAGTCCAAGAGTATCTTTAATGATCATTTCTTTTAAATTGTCTATCATGTGTATTACGTACCTCAGTTTCATTTAGGTCTTTTGTTAATGCTTTTGTCTTGTTCTTTCCATTTGGGACATATTCCTTCTTTGTTCCTGGAGAAGCCTGCCAAGGATCATTGCCCTTTAGCACATGCTCTTGATTAGTAAACAACTTTCCCTCCTGTTTTCAAAGTGCTGCTTCTGTGTTGTATCTATGTGTTTGTTGTGCTATCTCCTTAAGGGTGGGGGCTCAGTTTTCTTTCACCCTCCTGGCTGTACCAGAGCCCAGTCGCTGATTTTCAAAGTTCCAGGTGTTCAACCCTGCTGATTGTAAAAAACTTTTGATATTTGGCCACTCTGTTTCTCAAAGCCAAATGTTATGGGGATTTGTGTTTCACTTGTGGGCTCCCCAGTGTGATGGTCCTTTTTGTTTTGTTTTGTTTTGGTTTTGTTTGTTTTTTGTGCTGGTCCTCTGGTGTCTCTCTCTCCTGTTGATAGTTCTGCACTTTAATTTATCTCCCAACTGTGTCTCCACCCTCTCTACCTTTCTCAATGTGGCCTTTTCCCTACATTTAGCTTTGGAGAGACTGTTCTGCCAGTCTTCAGGTCTTTTGGGGGGTTATTTACACTGATGTGGATATTATCTAGTTGTATTCATGGGACCAGGGGAGCTAAGAGTCCTCCTACTCTGTCATCTTCCCTGGAGGTCAAGACTGCTTTTGAGCTAGGCTCCACAGGGCATAGATACTTGCCAGTCTATGTATTCAAGTACTTTAGTCTAGTCGCCGAATAAGTAATGAACCCAGCAAGGTATCAGCTATGGTGTGTAAAACATAGACACATTAGCATTCATCTCTAAAAAAAGAGCAAGTTTTATAAAGGGGTATGTTTAGGCAGTATCATAAAAACATCCTTAGAAAAACAATAAAATATTACTACCTCAATATTTAATAACTTTTTATTGATGACAAAAACACAAGTAGGTCTTCTAACACATACATTTTAAGGTAATGTGATTGAAGACTATTGTTTCAGATAGATAGTTTTCATATCTGTGAGAAGCTCTTTGTTTTTTATTAGCTCTGAGAAGAAGGGAAAAAAATTACATAAATAGATTAATTTGCTGAGTTTCCAGGGTACCCTGGGGGTCCATGATCCTTATTCTAGGAACTCTTGTAAGCTTTTTTCAAGAAAAAAAAGTCTCAGAAACAGAGAATGCAGAGTCAAGGCAGGGCAGATCATCTTAGATGCTGATAATCACTAGAAGAAGAGTAGGGGAACTGTTTTCCAAAGTGTGAGAAGTGTTTCCCTACCCAGATCTTGTTAAGACTTGAACAGAACTATTTTGTGTCATTCCCTCACAACTTGCTGAATATTTGCCTACAGAATATAGTGATTAAAATGAATGATGGAGCTAGAATTAAAACACTGTTCCGGTTGTTACTATATGTTGGGAAACACTTGTTGATTCTAAGGCCCTGGTTTCTCTTGTGATATGACCAGGCAGAGAGCAGCCATTTTCTGAGGAGATGGAAGTAATGATCATCTCACAATAAATATAAAGCTCACAGGGTGTGTGGAAGAGCCGGGGATGATGAATTGGGAAAGAATCACCTTAGATGTTGTTAAAAGAAAATTTCTCACAAATTTACTCATCTAGTAGGTTTTTATTCAGCAATTCATGAATTAGGCAGCATACAATCTAGGAGAGGGAAGTATCTCTGAGGAGATGGACAAAATAAGAGATTTTTTCAAACCAAAGTGAGCAAGATCAAGGAAGTTATACTGGGCTTCTGCTAATTGGTTAAAGCAGAGCTCCATTTCTTATAAGGAGCAAAGGGAAGTTTTGAAGACAGATTAGGGTCAGGTAACTTGTGCTCAGTAGACAGGCACTGAATAGTTGACCTAGGCCTGCCTTTTCTGGGAGAGCCCAGAAAAATAATTTAGTTATGTTTTGGTTTGCCAAAGGATAACTTAGCATGAGTGACTTCATATTGGGCCTACTTTGGTTACTTTAAGAGTCCTTGGTCTCTCACATAGTCTTCAGCTGTGCAAAATAGATCAGTCATTTAATTTTGAACCTTAAGGTTTGATAACCTTCATCCTGAAAACAAAACCTACTTTTCAATATTGTGACAAGACTTTTAAGAGCTTCCTTCACAGCTTTGCTGCTTACCAGGAAACTGATGTTATGCTGTGAAAGCTGTTCAGTTCTAGAATATTATTGTGTCTCAATTTTCTCATTTGTAGATTGGAGAAAGTTTTTGAGAAGTAACAGGAGTTTTGAGAAGTAAAGGAGTTAATATCTGCAAAGCACTTGTAATAGTGTCTGTCATAAATATTATCTATCATTATTAATGCATGCTGAGCTTTTAGCACAGTACTTGACACCTGGCAATCATTCAATCAATGGTAACTATTTTTGTACACTATTAGGCATTATTATTGCTAGAAACAAAGAAAAAAAGGGATTTTTGGTAAAAGGCAATGTAATAAATGAGTGTGAAGGTCTGCTATTGCCTAAACCAACATATATTTTAGGATCATGGTTAGGCTGGATGGGAGGAACCATCAGTCAAGCAGGAAGAATGAGGTAAAGGAAGTAACCTTTTTAGTAGACATCTGAATGATTAGTGAATCTGATGATATTTTGGCTGGAGATGTAACTTGTCAAAAATTGAAACACTCTCCAAATACCATTTATAAGGTAAACTTACCTTATTACTTACCTTATTACTTATTGGCAGCATAAATTTCTACTCTGAGGATATTCTGTACATTTGTGGATCTCATTTCAGGGTAAAACCAAATCAACAGAATCTTTCCATATCTTTCGTTTCTAATGTAACTTCTACTACTACTACCAGCAGCAAAAATAAAATTTTTTTTCATCTACCTCTAACTCACAAAGTGGACAGAAGAGTATTTTGAGACAGACTAAATGGTGAATTAGAGATCTAGATCTAGTGCAGGTTTCGTGACAACAATGCCTCATACTGGCACTTAACTGTTTTTTAAAGTACATCCTTATAAATAATCTCCTTGGATATGTATACCCTAAAATAGAATATAACTAAGAATATAAAACTGTTATTATGTATTACAAAATAAAAAGCTGATGTTTCTCTGTCAGTATATACTCAGCCTACAGTCAGCGATTCCAGCTCTCACTGTTGGGTATGCTGGCTTCTCTTCAGATTATCAGGAAACCTAGGGTATTCCCCAGCTTTAATCTGACCCTAAAATAAGCTTCTGGGCTCTCTTGAGTTAGAAACTGATAGACCTAAGGCAATAATTTGAGTTATTTTTCCCTATTTTAGTTCTAGAGCTAATTGTACCTGCAGATCTTTGGAGTTATTCTTTAAATCTTCCCTTTAATAAGTCTGAATCTGCCTATCATGAATTACAGATCTTTTTACTCATCATTCTCCAGAAAAATAGAGTTTAACTACTTGCCAGGGCAGTGGGGTGGAAGTATTCTTCAAATTATTCAACTAATACTGATTGATGACTAACAGTATTAGGATCTTTTCTGTGTGTTTTTGTGCAACCATAAACAGAAAGATAAGATCCCTGGTCTTGGGTAATTTAAATATTAGGGCAAGGGAGATAAGTGATAGTTAAGAAAGGAGATAATTTTAAAACTTTATTCAGCAATGTTTCTATAAAGAAGATGTAAAAATAAAATAGAAATAATTTCCTGGAGCATTATATTGCATGGGGCAAGAAGTCCTCACTGAAGAAGTTGCTTTTGAATGACAAAAAGGAAGCTAGATATTTAAAATTCTAGGGCCCAGGGTCCTGGGATCAAGCCCCACATCGGGCTCTCTGCTCAGCAGGAAGCCTGCTTCCTCCTCTCTCTGCCTGCCTCTCTGCCTACTGTGATATCTGTCTGTCAAATAAATAAATAAAATCTTAAAAAAAAAAATTTAAAATTAAAAAAATTTAAAATTCTAGGGCAAGAGGGAGAGGAAAATAAAGGAAATAGCTAGTGTAAAGGTAGCAGCCAAGCTGGTGTGTTCAAAAAATAAAGGGAATTTCAGTAAATACGGACTAAGTTGACCAAGGAGGTAAATGGGAAGAATGAAGTTAGAGATCTAAGGTGGGAGTCAGGTTGTATGGGTCCTTATAGTGCATAGTTGGGATTTGCATTTCATTCTAAAGCCTAATGATATCTATTGGTATTAAGTATGGAGGGACTTGATCAGATAAACAATTTTTAAAAGATTAAATTGGCTGCTTTCTGGACAATGAATTGTAGATAAGCAAGAGTGGAGGCTAGAAACTAATTTGAAGTTATCCAATAAACCAAAATTAAATAAATAAATAAATGAATAAAATTAAATAGAAGAAGAAGAAGAGGTTATAATTTTCACACTGGGGTTGGTAGAGAGGACATTGAAAAATAAATCAATTCAGGGATGTTTGGCTGGCTCAGTTTGTTGGGTGACTGACTCTTAGTTTTGACTTTGTCTTGATCTTAGGGTCATGGGGTATGTCCCACATCAGGCTCTTGCTCAGAACAGAGTCTGCTTGGGATTCTCTCCCTCTCCTTCTGCTTCTCCCCCTTGCACTCATGCACTGTCTCTCTCTCTCTCTCAAATCAATCAGTCAATCAATCAATCTTTAAAAAAATAGATCAATTCAGGATAAGTTATTTAGCTATGAGGACTTGATAATGCATTGTTTTATTTTAGAGTTGGGGGAGATGGTGATTGAAAGAGAAGTATTATATCTCCCTCGTTGGATGACTTGAGTAGCTGGATGGACATTATTGTTCTTGCCTGAAATAAAGACTCAGGTTGAAAGATAGTCTTTGGGCTGGCATAAGAATGGATAATTCTGTTTTAAAAAAATGTACTTCTAGAATTCGTGTTTTGTTTTAGGTGAATTCTTTAAGTTCTTAAGTGTTCTTAGGAATTTGAGCCTTTATTTCTATTATGTCAGTCTCAGTTATAGTTGTTTGTTTAGCAACATGTGTAGAAAAAAATATGTTCAAGGGGAAAATATGCATTCTGTTTAGATTACACATCTTGGTTATCTAATTTTAGTTTTATTCATTGTCTTTCAACTATTTTGTGTGCAAGTTGTAGGTGACTGAGAGATTTATATGTTCCTCTCTATCCAGTAGAGGGTTTTTTTGTTTTGTTTTGTTTTGTTTTTAAGATTTTATTTATTATTTGACAGAGAGAGACACAGGAAGAGAGGGAACACAGCAGGGGGAGTAGGAGAGGGAGAAGCAGGCTTCTTGCCGAACACAGAGCCCAATGCGAGGCTTGCTCCCAGGACCCTAGGATCATGACCTGAACCAAGGGCAGACACTTAACAACTGAGCCATCCAGGCGCCCCTCCAGTAATGATTTTACTTGACTCCTTCTATCTTATGGAAAAAGCAGTTTTGCCCCCAATTTGCAATTCATCTCAACATTCCTTTACTCATATGAATTTTTGTTCTTTTGAGTCAGTCACACTGTGCCTGGTCTCCTTTTATCACATGAGTAAAATAAAATCTTTAACACATGTTCATTTCTGTATCCATATGAGAGTCATGGTTTTATCTTTTTGTGAAAATTATGTATTAGCACATCTCACCAATGGTGTATACAGCTCTCATGGTCAAATGAACATGCCTTTTTCATGTGAACTGCTATCAGGTTGTATCTCCCAAACCCTATATTTAATAATGTGACTTTAATACATTTCCTTTCTTATATTGCCAATTTCCCTGACAAATTCTGGAATTTAATTTTAAATAGCTAGAATAACTTTTGCCAGTACAATGATGAATTCAAAAAACAAATGATTCATATTATGTCTCAGCACCAAGAATATTACATCTTCCAGGTGGAAGGGAGAATTCTTTAGCTGTTCTGATCATCAAACTTTGTCTTTTCACAAGCCTTTCCATAAAATTTCAGACACTGATGCACAATAGAATTAGTTTGACAATAATGAAAAATATCATGGTTTCCAAGCAAATTCACATGTTGCTTCTATTCTCCAAAATATATTCTTTAGTTTCTGAGAGATTGTTAGTTCTGAGAGATTGTTACTCATTATTTTTAGAATTTTAGAATTCTACTTGAAACTATAATCTCAAACTGTCTTTTAAAAATTATTAGCTTCTGAGTCATAAATTGGAGTGGTTCAGTTTTTTCATCCTGTCAAGTAAGAAGAAAACAGACTTCACTAACAAGAAATAAAAAAAAATAAATAAACATTACATCTTTGGCACAGTGAAGTTTAAATATTTAGAAAAGTATGGGGGCACCTTGGTGGCTCAGTAGGTTAAGCCTCTGCCTTTGGCTCAGGTCATGATCTCAGGGTCCTGGGATCAAGCCCCACATTGGCTCTCTGCTCAGCAGGGAGCCTGCTTCCTCCTCTCTCTGCCTCCCTCTCTGCCTACTTTCCCTCGGTCAAATAAATAAATAAAAATCTTAAAAAAAAAGAATCTGTTTCTTAAAAAAAACTGTGATTCGTAATTTTAAAAAGGTAACGATCTAATATTATTTCCAGACCAGTACCTAGGCAAACACTTTTTCCACTCATATAAAATTAATTGATTTTAGGTATCATTTGGTTGTGTAAATTATTGACATTGAAAATAGTAAATCATTAGCTTTAAATAAGAGACACTTAATTTACAAGGACTGAATTAATCTACCATTTATTTTATACCTTTTTAAAGATTTAAAAAAAAATTTATTTGTCAGAGATTGAGAGAGAGAGACCACAATCAGGCAGAGAGTCAGGAAGAGGCAGAGAGAGAAGCAGGCTCCCCGCTGAGCAAGGAGCCCAATGAGGGACTAGATCCCAGGACCCTGGGATTGTGATCTGAGCTGAAGGCAGCTGCTTAACCGATGGAGCCACCCATGCGTCCCAATATACCTTTTTTTAAAAATATTATGCCAAGCCTAAAAAATTTGAACAAGCATTTTAATATCTTATAAGTCAATTTTTGAATATGACTATTTGAGAGGAATTATAGATAAAACCAGAACTTTGATTGCAAAATAAGAATCTTAACAAAGAATCATAGATTTAATGATAATATACCTAATGTACTGTGGTGTCTATGAGAACAATATACTAAATAGACTTGTGAAATGAATCAGTGGTTGCCAGTTTTGTTCTGACCTTGTGAAAATGCAAAGTCAGATGTTTCACAAAACTTATTTTAGAGTTAGTATGAACAGTGATTGAAAGAAATTAGATGCTCCCTAGTTTGGGGATTTTAGTAGCCGGGTCAGCACTATTGTCCTTATCTGAGATAGGAAAGACTCGGGCAGAGATATGGTCTTGTGGCTGGAGAAAGAATGCCTTCTTTTTTTTAATTTACTTTTAGAGTTCACATGTTATGTTAGGTGTGTTCTTTGTGCATGCCCTACAAGATAATTATAGTCTCCCTTGAACTTGAGCCTTTTTTTAATATGTCAGTCTCAGGTTATAGTTTTTTTTTTTTAACAACGTGTAGGAAAAAAAAATCATCAGTGGGAAACTGCATCTTCCTTAGGTTACCATCTACAAAATTTTTACTTTAAAAAATGATAGTTGAATCTGATTTTTCAGAATGGGTTGAGATTTGGGTATATTTTAAACAATTCTAAAACAAAGGATTTCATTTGTCATTGAGATATACACTAGACTTGGGGAAATGTGGGGGCTATCCTGGCAAGGCCTCTCCTTTCTTTTTCCTCGTTTTAAAAAGATAAAGTATTAAGTTTCTGGAAACTTGGGGCTGATTCCTTTCATTATGTTAGAATATGCTTTGTATTGACTTTATATTTCCTTCAAATAAAGCACCAAGCAATAAATAGGTATTTTCATACTTCTGTAATCTCTCTGCTTGAAGGAGAGATCTCTTATTACAGTTATTTTAGCTCCAGAACTTACATTGTTCTTATGATTACAGGTAGATACCACAGAGGTAGCTGCCTTAGAGAGGAGTCTTTATATATCTTATAGGATTCCAAGGTCAAAGGGAAAGAGGTAGGACCCCATTCCTAACATTTCTCAAAGTCCCATGGTGATAAAGAATCACAACTCTCTTAACACATTTTGTATCCTAGGTGGCAGATTTTTCTTCATTCCGCATGAGAAACATTTTAAAAAGAAGAAAACATCATTTCTAATCAAAGAGAGGTTTTTCAAAGGAATTCTACAAAGCTTACATGTTCTCTTCCTTTGGGACAATACATAAGATACATCTTTCTGAAATGTGCATCCACATCAAATCATGTGCTTCTTCCTTAAGGAAAAAAAAGTCCTATTTGGTCAATCCTGTTTGCTTTCCAGGAGGAAAAATTAAATAATTGTTTGGGATGTCCAGAGAGCCTCAATACCATAATGAGTATTTTATGGAAAATTTCTTATAATTGAAGCTGAACTGGATGAAGTCTAGTTTATGATTCTCTTTCAATAATCTCTGCCATATTTATTTTTAACCTGTCCTAAAAATGGGGATGGTATCAGTTGATTGAAGTAACATAAGAAAGATTTTGTATTTGAAGGGTTTGGGAAAAGGGAAGAATATGAAGTTCTGTTTGTTTATTTTACCATCTTCTCTCTTGTACCCAGCACTCAAATTCTAGGACAGTTATGGATGGGGACTAGGGGAAAGGAGAAATGTGTACTGTTTCCCTTGGAACCAATAGGATTCCTGGGAGCCTCTTGCCCCTTTGGAAGAAAAGTAGCTTATATAACCTAAAATTTTGAGACAATGTGAAGGGAAACTGGTACAAGATTTATGCAAAATAAACCCCTTGTTGCTCCTGTTGGAACAGAATATGTGCCTGACCTGTATTATTATATATCTCTTATCTCCATATGCCTTTTGCTAGGAAAAGCTAAATCTCAGTTTGCCTGGTTCCTAACAAATGGCCATAGGTCAATTACTGATGACAATTCAGTATTTTTGAAACAATATTTTCCATTGGCATTATTTAGGGCATAAATTTTTAGTTTGAAAAAAAAATTGGAACCAAAAGAGTGATGTTTCATAAATGTAAAAAAAAAAAAAAAAGTCAATGATTTTGTCTGTTTCCTAGATTTAGAAAATACCTAATGAGTATATTAAAAAATAGTTTTAATTGTCACAAAAATGAAGTGACTCAGGGTTAATTTTAGCAATGAGAAAATTAGACAATGAGTTGTATAAACCCAGAGGGTATTGAGCAAATGATTGAATACCAGTTTTTCCTTCAAGATTGGTATAGATTTAATCAGTTTGTGTTAGCATATGAGACAAAGACCAACAAAATTCAATGAATAGTTAACAAAGGTATATATACCTCATTTTTCTTTTTTTTTTTTACTGTTTTTATTTTTTAATTGTCAAAAATCTAATCAAGAAATGGGCAGAAGACATGAATAGATACTTCCCCAAAGAAGACAGATATACCTCATCTTTAAATTTTAGCTGGATTGAGAAAAACTATAATTTCTCTTAATAATGCCAAAGTGTGGGTGCCTGGGTAGCTCAGTCAGTTAAGCATCTGCCTTTCAGCTCAGGTGATGATCTCAGGGTCCCGGGATCCAGCCCAGTGTCAGACTCTCTGCTCAGCCGGGAGTTTGCTTCTGCTTACCCCCTCCCTCTGTGCATGTACATTCTCTCTCTCTCTCTCACTCATTCTTTCTCTTGGTCTCTCAAATAAGTAAATAAAATCTTAAAAAAAAAAAATTTGCCCAAATGGCAACTTGAGGAGATACTGGAATGATCCATTGAATTATAGGCACAATTATTTTTCAGAGTAACTTAAATCCCCAAACCTTTGCTTATCAAACCCAGACTTTCTGGATCTTATAACCTATTATTTTACTAATTTTTGGAGGAAGGGAAATGGAACATTTCTTGTACCAAAATTCACCAGAATCCTTTTTAGCTGAATTGATTTTAAAAGCAAAATCGTACATTTTCAAAGTATTGTTTTAAGCATTGAAAATGACTATCAGTAGCATTTTTCTATTAACTGAGGAAGAAAAAAATCAATATGATTTTTGGCATCATTTTCAGTTTTGATTTTGGAAAACCTGGTTGGCAACATTCTCAAACAAATTATTTTTTTCTGCATGTTTTGAAAAAATATGTATTTAATAACTAAATATTTTTTACTGGAAATTGTTGCTATAATTCCATTAATGGACATCATTTGGTCCTGTTTTCTATCAGATTTAGGAAGATTAACCTCTTCTAAATTTTCACCCCTGTGACAGCAGCAGTTAATATTAAAATACTCCTTTAACTGTGCTGGCGTATTACAGGTTTTAAGGTATGAGAGGAAAATCAAGTTAAAAATAGTACATATATTATATATGTTATATATAAATATATAAATTTATATTATATAGATATCATACATAAAGCCTACTTTTATTGATAGTACATATTAATTTCAAAAGTAATAATAATTAGTGGTATAATAAGTAATAATAAAAATTAGATTTTTAGAAGCATGTTATGGAGCAATCTCAAAATGACTTTTTGGTAAATAATATCAAAATATGAGAAATGGTGCGTATTGGAACATGAAATTTTGTAGGTACTCCTTGGTGATATTAACACCTTTCTGACTTAGTAATATTTTTAAATTATGATTTTGAAATACATATGTGCACTCTGATATCAGTTTTGTATTTTATCACTATTTAAGAATGCCCTTCTACTAGTTTTCCTTTGGGTTGTCATTCTCCAAGGGCAGAAACTGTGACAAATTATCCAATTCCACAAAACTGAAGCTATTGCACTGTTCTCTATTCATTCGAAGGCACAATTCATCTATAAAGTGTTCTCACTGTGTGTTTCATGTAGAGAAAGAAACTTCTGTGTCAGAAACATGCTGCAGTTATTTTCCATTTCTTCTTTTTTTCTGCAGCGATAAAAGGAGAAAGAGAGTTAAACATTTATTTACTTGTCAGACTGGACAAAATTCTTCAAAAAGAAAAATTATATGCTACCTTAACCACTTTAGCAATTTTAGCAACCTAAAAGGAAAAAAGACAGATTGATTTCTGTTTACCCACTTTATTTTTTTATTCTGTCGGTAACACTGTTTTTTGGTTTGTTTCTTTGTTTTTGTTTTTTCCCTAGACATTTCCCTCCTGCAAAATTAAAGGGTTATTTTAGAACAATGTTGTAGTATTTCTTGAAAAACTGAAGTTCTCTAACAGACTGCCTGTTCTATACTTGAAATGTGCAACTATTGGCTACTCTGGAGGTACTGAGGTGATAGATATATTCTATATAAGTGCTCTTTGTGAGTTGGTGTTTCTTAAGCCTGTAAGATGCAGTTAAAAAGAACATGCAAATGGATAATTCACTCAATAAGCCACAGAGAGGAAAGACATATTGTTTTGGCATTTATAAGATATAATAACACTGTGTTAATTTTTTTAAAAATCTGGTAATCATACATTATTTGGAGGAGTATAATACATTAATTCTAGAGGTGGAAAAAAGAAAAGGGATATTAATTACCTCCCTTTCAAAGTAGTCACTTTTCTGTTGTAGAGAATAGCTAACTAAAAAACAAACAAACAAACAAACAAAAACCCCACAAAATTTGTACATGGGGTATGATACCTTTCATAGCAGGCAGTGGTGATGAGACTTTCTAAGGAAGGATTCTTCTAGTTCAGTGAGGTTTCTTGGGCCTATCAAAAAGGGTCCTGCAGACAATTTTCATCTTCAGATATTTTCCACATTCTATGATATGTGGGTTACTGGTGTTACCAAATGTCAGGCCTTATTAATCAGACCATTTCTTACAGACTGCCATCTGCCAACACAACACATATGTAACTGGGTCAACATTGTTCTGATTAAATTATCTTGACTATTTTCCTTTTTCAGCATTTAATGTAAGGACTCAGGTCTATCTGAATTCTAGATCAACATTATTCAAAATGGTATTTCCAAATTGATTTGGAAATATGGTTGGCCGTTGCTTTCTAATGTAGAATTTCAGATGCAAAACGTTATTTTTTTTAATTTTTAATTTCTTAATTTTTTATTTTTTATAAACATATATTTTTATCCCCAGGGGTACAGGTCTGTGAATCGCCAGGTTTACACACTTCACAGCACTCACCAAAGCACATACCCTCCCCAATGTCCATAATCCCATCCCCCTTCTCCCAACCTCCCTCCCCCCAGCAACCCTCAGTTTTGTTTTGTGAGATTAAGAGTCACTTATGGTTTGTCTCCCCAGATGCAAAACATTATTACTTATATCTGCCAATTTTCTTTTTTGAGGCAAAAAATAACAAATAATTCAAGTGTCCACATTAATAATGTTAATTACTATATCTGGAGTAGGCAAACTATGATCTGTGAGCCAAATCAAGGGTGCAGCCTGTTTTCCTATAACTTGTAAACTAAGAATGATTTTTACATTTTTTATAGGATTATTAAGAAAAAAAATATGTGGCAGAGATGTTATGTTCCAGGTATTTATTATCTGGCCATTTAAGAAAAAGTTCAGCAGACTGTTGTTGTACATGAAGGTATTTATATATACAAACATACAAAGTGTTCCTCTTTTGTAAATCTCTAATTTTCAGCTCATACATTTTGCCTTAGGCTTATAACCTATTACCTCTCTTTTGTTTTTGAGCTCTCCCTTTAGAGCCCATGTACATAATCATGTTCTTCTACAGCGTAAATTAAGAGGTCTTTAAAATGACATGTGCCATGGGTGTTAGAGATGAATATGTTGTTACTTAAGATTATAATCACTGAATACAGTGAATATCTGCCTTTTATTTTTTTCAGTTGTGTTTCTTAGTGATCTTTGTGACATATCATTCTGTCTAGCCTGCAAATATTAATAAGCTGTTTATGTGTACAGTGAATAAGAGACAGTCTATGACCTCATATGTTTATAGTTTGAGAAAGAGACAGAAAATGAGATCGACATTATAGCACATCACAACTACTTTGTACTACCTCATAACATAGAGTAGGTCATAGTAGGGAGACAAAATTCAATGGTAAATAATATGGAAGATGTTTTGGGAGACTTGTACTCTGCATCCTGAAGACCTACTTAAAATTGTCCAAGTGTAGGAGAATTTAGGGAGGGAAAGGGGCTTATGTAAGGTTCCAGGGGTAATAGAGAAATAGTCTGTTCTAGAACAAAAATGATACTGTGTCTGATTAGAAAGCTGGCCATTGATACCCAAATTT
This sequence comes from Mustela erminea, assembly GCF_009829155.1. Taxonomy (NCBI): domain Eukaryota; kingdom Metazoa; phylum Chordata; class Mammalia; order Carnivora; family Mustelidae; genus Mustela; species Mustela erminea. The sequence goes on from NC_045614.1 coordinate 48,832,088, forward strand.
ATAGTTTCATGGAGCCTGAAACAGAGACATTGTGATCATAATCCCAATATTTTCACGAAAAATTGAATAACTTTCTGGTAGTTGTAGCCTGTTACTGCTTTAAAAAAGAAAAAGAGAGAGAGTGGCAAAACATAGATTTTCATGACAGCAAATCTTTAGACCTTTTGAAAAGCCCCTTTAACTAGAAAGCAGTTGTTCCATTTGAAAGTAAAGCTTGCCAGCAGTGTCATTTTGAACTAATAAGCAATGTCAGTTTTCTTTTCTCAGGCGTGAATGGTCAACTACATAGGCCTTATGAGCAGTAACAAGGCACTTCAGACAGGAAGACCTAGGGACCAGAGTGGAATTTTTTTTTTAAGATTTTATTTATTTATTTAAAAGAGAGTGAGTAAGAGAGTGAGCAGGGGAGAGAAGCAAATGGAGAGGGAGAGACCAACTTCTCTGCTGAGCAAGGAGCCTGATCTGGGGCTTAATCCCAGGACTCTGGAATCATGACGTAAGCAAAAGGCAGGCGCTTAACTGACTGAGCCACACAGGTGCCCTATTGTTTCATTTTTTTCAGTCTGTATAGTTTTATTAACCTGAAAATTGAAAATAAATGTTTGATTTCAGTTTGCTTATTCTAGCTATGCTGTCCAACTCAACAGATGCTAGCTGCATATGACTATATTAAGTTAAATTAAATTGAAAACTCAGTACTGTATTTCACTAATCACATTTCAAATGCTCAGTAACTACCTGTGACTGGTAGCTACTGTAATGGGCGATGGACATATAAGACATTGCCATCGTCACAGAAAGTTCTGTTAGAAAGGACTGACAATTAGATTAATCACTAAAGTGATTCAAGTCATAGGTATTAAGTTCTCTAAATTACAGTTGTCATATAGTCACACTTTTTTTTGTAATTACACTTTAAAGGATAAATCTTTGAACTTGACTCTTTTTGTCTTAGCTACATATTAAGTCTTCCAAAGTTTTCTTCAAAAGAGATCCCCACCATGCAAAGCACTTGCAGCCCTACTTACTTTTTAATTTTTAGGTTTTGAACATTTTTTTATCATAGTTAACATGAATATAGAAAACTACATCTAGCCTAGTAAATCATCTTGAAATGAATACACTCATGGACCATCACCAAGGTCAAGACTCAGAACATCATTTGTTATAATTTTCCTTACTGAGTAACTAATGCATTTGAAAGAGTAGATTTTAAAGAATAGATTTTTCTTTCTATTTTTATGTGATTAAATTGTTTCATAGAGAAAATTTTGAGTTATTTAATATATAGACAATTTATAAATTGTCACTTTACATTTTCTTATTTTTCTTCTTCATGATTGTCATAATATTGGCCTCTTTTGTTAATTATAGTAACTCTCTCCTCTCTCAGTCACAGTTTTTAGATATGTTGAATTTGAGGGGGAAAGAGCCAAGCACCAAATAATAAAAAAATGAAGTAACCATATTCTGCTACTTGGTGCTTTGACTGTCACTTTTTTGCTGGCATCCCATATTCTGAAAATCTGAACTGCACATCTAAATGATAAACTAAGAGGACACACTAAATGACAGTGGTTGTATTTTCATTATTATTTTTAGAGTAACCTTTTTATTTAGTAGTGATACAAAGATATATGCAATTAGAAATAGTGACTTTTTGTATCATTAAAATTTTTCTCCCATGTCATTTTTAAAAGGCTTCAAGGTATTCTATCCCGCAGATATATAGTAATGTAGGGAACTAACTCCTGTTGCAAATTTTTTTTTTTTTGGTCTTCTTGCTCCTCCCTCTACAATGGTGAAAAGATGAATTTATCTGTATTTAACGTATTTCGTGACCGCTTCTAGCTTTTCCTTAGAATAAAATTCCTAGAGGTGAAGTTTCAGGGTCAAAAGAGATGTGCATTTTTAAAAATTAACTTTAAAATTTTTTTAAATAGTTTTAGGTCTATGGAAAAATTACAAAGATACTGCAGACAATTTCTATATATCCCATACCCGATTTCCTCTATTATTAACATTTTTTACATTAGTATATACACATTTGCCACAATTAGTAAGCCAATACTGAGATGTTATTATTATAATGAAGTCTCTAGTTCTTCTAGATTTCTTTGGTTTTTATCTAATGTCCTTCTCTCCCTGGTTCCCATTGAGGATACCGTGTTGCATTAAATTATCTTGTCTTCTTGGGCTCCTCTCGGCTGTTACTGTTTTTCAGACTTTCCTAGTCTTTGCTGACCTTCACAGTTTTGAAGAATACTGGTCAGGCATTCTGTAGAATATCCTTCAAATTAAGTATATTTTTCTATTTATTTTCTATTTATTCTTTTTATTGAGATACACTTGGCATATAACATTGTATTAGTTTATGGTGTAGAACATAGCAATTTAACATGTGTATTTATACTGAAATGATTACCACAGTAAGTTTAGTTAACATCTATCACCACACATACTACAGATTTTTTTCTTGTGATGAGAACATTTAAGATCTACTTTGTAAAGCAGCTTTCAAATATACAATGAAGTATTGTTAACTATAGTCACCATGCTCTACATTTCATCCCCAGAGCTTATACCTGAAAATTTGTACCTTTGACCGCCTTCACCCATTTCATGCACCTTCAGCCCCTGCTTCTGGCAGTCACCAGTCTATTCTCTATATCTGAGTTCAGTTTGTTTGTTTTTTTGGTTTGTTTGTTTGGTTTTAGATTCTCTATGTAAGTGAGATCATACAATATTTGTCTTTCTCTTTCTTACTTTTTTCACTTAGCATAAGACCCTAAAAGTCTCTCGTCACAAATGTCAGGATTTTTTTTTTTAATGGCTGAATTATGTATATACTTAATTATGTATATACTGAATTATGTATATACTTATATATACATATATGCATATATGTATTGCATTTTCTTTATCCATTCATTACTCGATTGATACTTAGGTTTTGGCTATTGTAAATAATGCTGTAGTGAACACTGGGAGTATAGATTTCTTTCTGAGACAGTGATTTCGTTTTCTTTGAGATAAATACCCAGAAGTAGAATTGCTGCATCATGTGGTAGTTTTTTGTTGTTGTTGTTTTCGTTTTTGTTGTTATTGTTGTTGTCATCATTTTTAGAAATCTCCATATTGTTTTCCATAGTGGCTACACCAATGTATATACCTACTAGCACTGCACCAGGCTTCACTTTTGTCTATATCTTCACCCATTTTATTATTATTTTTTCTTTCTTTGATTTCTGTAGCAATGATATTTAAGAATATGTGGTCAACATGGCTTTGAATATATTTTTTAAATTTGGTGAAATAACATGTATAAATAGATGTATTTTATGTTATCTGGAAAACAAATGTTTTTCATAAAGTTGACATACATAATTTAGAATTTAAAATCTCTTTGTCGTCGTACATAAGCTTTCTATAGCAAATCCTTAGTTAACTAGGCATTAAGGACAGGCCACTGACTAGATGGCTTAGTTCTACTTCATTTAGCTTTTTCATGTTTCAGTTGTGTTTTGTTTTATATCTTATGAATGGCAAGCTGCTGTGTTCCTTGTAAGGATAGCATAATGAATGATACTCTTTTTTCAATAAGAAAAAACATATAGTTTCTAAGAAACTATATGAGTCAGTTTGAGGATTAAGTCAGTTTTCATTATTAGGTGTTTAAGAGCAGCACTAGTTTAATAATTTCAAGTCAAAATGACAACTGATTCCCACAGGTATTTATCACAGTTTAACTTAGTATAGACAAAGGATCCTTAATTGAGTACTCATAGACTCTTAGGATGAGCTTTAAAATATTTGAACTTCCTGAAATGGTATGTAAAACCTTGTGTTTGTATATATATTGGGGTGGCTTATGTCTTTGATCATATAGATCAATCTAATTATTTTTTTAATTTGTCCATTCTGTTTGATCCCTGCTACCACACTGCCCTTAATCAAGGCCTCAGCATTATTGGGTGATAATTTGTTCCACCAAAGTCAAGTTATTTAACTATTGAAAAGCTCTAGCAGCTATCAAAAATACAAGGTGGAGATGAATAGAAGCATTTGATTTGATTATCTTGTCAATTCTTTCTAGTGGGTCACAGCTGAACTCTTTAGCATGTGAAAAAGGTTGACTATTTTCTGTTCCAGCTGGCAGAATTAATGTCTTGTCATCTTTGCTTTGAACTGAGAGTCCTCTGCTCATTGAAATTTTCTTCCTTTTCCTTGTTCACCTAGGAAACCACATTTATTCTATATAATCTGATTAAGGCATTCCTTCTCCTTCTTTAGGAACTCTTCACATGCTGAATATATTACTTTTTGCCTAATACCTGGGCATATCATTATCATTACAATTACCACAGCATAGGTGTGTAACTTTAGTGAGTGTGTGTGTGTGTTTATGTTATGTGCATGTGTGATGTTTCACTCGACAGTGATCTTGTCAAAAATAGGCCTATTTTGTCTATCCATAGTATCAAGCACAGAGCCTAGGGCACCTAAGGTCCTCAATACGTATATGGCAAGTAAGTGAATGAATGACTGAAATAAAGAAGGATTTTCTGCTCACTAATTAAAACTGATTTATTTTAATGAGGACTTACACACACACACACACACACACACACACACACACACAGGACCTGATGATAAATTTAATTACAATAAGTTGACTTCTGAAATTATAAAGTGACTTTATTAGTTTTCTTGGCAAGCTTTTTTTATGAAAAGAATATGAAAATCATATGTTCATATCAGGCTGGAACTCTTTCCACGAGCATTTGAAGAGATCAGAAAGATTAATATTTTATAGTTCAAGAATGAGGGGATTGAGTTTGGTAGATATGAAGCAGAGTGGCATTAAGTCACCCCGATTTATCAGTACATTATACTTGGGGCAAAGCTGTTACTCTGATCCTCACTCTTCACCTCTTTAAAATGAAATAATGATGACTACTTCACAGAAAACCTCTTTGATCATTTGGGTAAATCTCCTAGTACACTTGCTCCAATATAGTTTATTTTGTTTGAATTAAAATGGGAAAGAAAAAGAAAGGAATTGGGGGGGAGGAGAGATTGAGAATTAAAATACAAAAAAATTACAAAAATAGTGTAATATTATACTTAACTGTTTTCTGTTGTACTCTTTTTACTTTTTAAGTGTGGTATTGACTGCATAGTATTCCTTCACATAAATACACTGGATTTTTTTAATAGCATCCCCATTTTAGGACATGAAGGAAGTTCCCATTTATCCAACCACATGTAATGCAACCTTGAGCACTTTCTGTGTTTGGAATAATTTCCTTACTGTTGATTCCCAGGAATGGAAGTTTCTCATCATATCCTCAAAGCCCTATTTTCTGCTGTCAACAGCATATTGACCTCTCTTCCACCACAAGTGTAACAATTTGTCACATTTAGAGTAGCCATCTTCTAAGAGTGAAGCTTCATCACCCTTCAGAGACTGTTTGGACCTTCTTGTCATTGTGGGATGTTTTCAACAATTTGGCCATCTATTGATAATGCCTTCATGAAGGGGATCCAGTCAGCTGGCATTTTTGACATCCGGCAGGGAAACAGCTGTATTTGAAATGATAAAGCTCGTGGCTAAGACATATGCTCTTTGGAAATGACTCAACTTCTCTGAGAACGTGAGCAGTGGCAGTCATATATAGTAGACAATTTTATGTGCATGTGTAAATTGTTATGTGATTGTCTTTCCCATACACTCAAAGTTTTATTTATTTTGACTATATTATACAGATGCTGCCATCCAAAGGTTGCAGAAAGGATGCTGTGTAATATGTCAGCCTCTGGGCTAAGATGTAGGAAAAATATTCAGGATCACCTCTGCCTCTTAGCCAGGGTGACTTTGGAATACTTGATGCCTCTACTTTTCAGATTCTTATCCTTGTTATAGGACTCTCTGAGATGCCTGTTATAACTAATATTCCATGATTGATTCTGAAAGGAATCATGCTTTAAAAGAATGAGCAATGGGTTTCTACTCTCTGTTCCTCAGGTAAACAGAAAAGTATGATATAATAAATTGCCAGAAAAATTATTCTAGTTGCACTTGCCATTGTGCATTGCCATTGGAGCATTTCAGGTGGGGTATAGATGGTCTGGACAACACCCCAAACCCATTGTTGGGCTAAACTAGCTTCCTGATACATAATAAACTAATAATGCAAAATGTTATTAGAATTGAGTTAGCCACACAGAGAATTGCCAGATGCAATCAATATTAGCAAGTTCTGTTTGATAAACAGTGTTTCTGAAGAAATCACCCAGTCAGCAATGCCACTGTCCCTGCAAAGTCAGTCTCTCTGTAGGTTTGGGAAACTCGCTTCTTGGTATAGACAAACCATTTTCTATTCAGTGTTCTGTCATCATTTGAGAAGAGCTTACACCATAACTTGCCATGTTCATTTCTGTGACTTTATAATATTTGGCCTTTCTGAGTCTTAAAACAGACATAGTCTCAATAAAGCCATTTCTTCATCCAGGAAAGAAAGGGGCTGCCCAGATATTGCTGATGAACGGTGCCTCTGCTTTCAGTTTTTCAGCATCCTGGCATGCCTACATTTACCTTGGGAACCAAGACAAGCAGGTTTAATCTCATAGAACACTCTTAACCCTGCCCCTCTTCATTCATTCACTATTGCTTATGAGTGAAGACTAAAAGCTGCTTTTTATCTGAACCTCTTGTTTAAATAGCATTGTGATGTTCCATTGACACATTGATTAAAGTGGAGCCATGTCTGACTCAGCACTTAGGGTTTAGAGTCAGCACTTAGGGTAAAATCCATGTCTAGTAAAATTTGCCCTTAGAAATCCATTAAGTTGGACAAAAAGTGCAGTGTAAATGGATTTATGTCCAGCTCTTTGCATTAAAATGTATATGTGAAGAAATGTGTATCTTCAAACTAGGATCACATTCTGTGCATGCTATAAGATGATAACACTGAGAGAGGTTCCCAGGAACTGATACCTATTGTAGATTCAGTTCATTTGTGTCTCACTGTTCATGACTCTTGTGGTTATATTCAGTGGATGGAAGAACAAGCAGACTCAGGCTACTTAAATTCTTGTTTCTCTCCTCTCTGTCTCCTCAAATTATACAGGTAGAATATTGTAAGCTAAATGCCCAAATGGTATAGCTTTTTAAAAGCTCTGTAAGCTACAGCTGGCTCAATTGCTCCAGAGAATTGGTTTAAATTACTTTTTGACACATCAGAGAACATTTACTGAGTGCCTATGTTATGGACTGAATGTGTGCCCCGTCCAAATTCATATGTTGAAACCTAATCCCCAAGGTGATGGTATTTGGAGGTGGGACTGGGGAGGTAATTAGGTTTCTATGAGTTCCTGAGGTTTGATGCCCTCCTGATGGGATTAGAGCCCTTAGAAGAAGAAAAGACAGGGAGTTCTCTCTTTCTGCATACTAAGCACAAACGGAGAAGGCCAGGCAAATACACAGCTAGAAGGTGACCATACATAGACAAGACAACAGACACTGAATCTGCCAGCATCTTGATCTTGGACTTCTTAGTCTTCCCAACTGTGAGAAATAAGTGGTGCTTAAGTCACTCAGTCTATGGCATTTTGTTATGGCAGGCTGAGCTGATTGAAACAACCAGCTTGATCACATTGTTGAAACCAGGAAAAGTATGTTGTTGCCTACATGTGAATATAAACATGGTACATGGGTGGGATGACATTACAAATCAGTGAAGAATAAATGATTAGTAAATAAATAATCCAGAGGCACTTTATTATAAATATAGGAAAAAAATAAAACCATACCTTTCAAACAGAGAAAAGGTCAGTTGCATGCAGGTTAAATATCCAGTTATGTAAAGCAAACATTAAAATGTTTTAAGAATAAAATGGTGGATAATTTTTTACAAACTTAAAATAGGAAAGGGTTTCTTCAATCAGATATAACATTACAAACCTTGAATAAAAGAGTTGATATGCTGGTCTGCATCAAAACTGAAAAAAAAAAAAAAAGTCCTGTTTAACAAAAACAGCACAAATAGTCAAGGCACAAACTGGGAATGGATATTGGCAACATATATAAACAACATAGAATCAGTATTTCAAATTTCCAAAGAATTCCTACAAGTTAACAGATACAAGGGACAATAATAGGAAAATGGACAAAGGATTCAGGGAGGTAATTTCCAGAAGTGAACAGATTAGACTGACCAATAAATAATTGACCAGATGCTCAATTTCCCTAGACATTGATGGAATGTATGTGACTTAACAAGAAAATGTTTCACACTTACCAAATTCTTAAAACATTTTAAATTCTTAAAATACCAAATTTTGGTAAAGATGTATAGAAAAGGAAATTCTTAGATCCTATTATCTGTTTCACTTGCCAAACCCAATTTGTAGAACATTTTTGTAGTATCTAGTATGTGAAATGGTACACATTTTCAACTAGTGATTTCTAATTATGATTCAAGAAAAACTCCCAAACATATACAGACTTAATTGTGAAGTTACTTATATTTAAAAAAAAAATACACATTTTAGGTACGTTTATTAGGTTTTCCTTTTATTTGTTCTTTCATTTATGTATGTATTTATTATTATTTATTCATTTATTTGGTTTCTATAGTCTGCATATATCATCACTGTAAGACCACTAACATTATCTTATATCTGTTAAAGAATCAACACTGATGATTATATTTAAATTTCAAGGAAAAAAAAATCACTCCACACCAACCCAGTATTTTACAAAACCAGTAAGCAGGCCACAGGAAAGGGTCATGGAGGCTGCACCCTGGAGGTGTGGCTGGATGCTGGGTTTTGCAGAGGGAAGAGTGAAAAAGGCAATTTCAGATAGGGGGGCTTGATTGTCTTTGGGTCATACTTAACATGGTAAAGCCCAATAGCAGAGCTAAAGTGAATTAATCAGAACTACATGTTTCAACAGTATAAATTTCAAATGCAATGTCAAGAGAAAAGAAAGCATGTGGCATGGCAAGAGTATCCGTCCTGGGCACATTATAAGTTTGGTTTAAGTAAAGTTTAAAGAAACGGGCAAAATGTTACTATTTATCATTTAGGGAAACTATTTATGTAAACAAAGTAAGGTACACGTGGGAATGAGGAGCACAAAAATGAGGGGAGTGGGTACTGAGATAGGGATGATGGGGCTGGGGGAGAGGTGTGAGATTGGGCAGCAGTTCATAAAAAGCTTCAGTTATATCTGGAAAGTCTAGTTATAAAAAAAAGTTTTGAAGCAAAAAGTAAAGGTATGATGTGTTGATTATATGAATATACATTACTTTTTCCCTAGATAACTTGATATATTTGGAATATTCCAAATGTTTAGAAATTTAAAAACTGCAATGGCAATTTTTGGAATATATTAATTTAGCAGCTCTATGAAATGTTTGACAATGACAGAGTAAATTGTCCTATACTTAATAACTCAAATGGTAACAATGCATAATTTTAAAATTTTACCCAGACGGATGTCTGGGTGGCTCAGTCAGTTAAGTGTCTGCCTTCAGATGTCTGGCTGGCTCAGTCAGTTAAGTGTCTGCCTTCGGCTCAGGTCATGATCCCAGGGTCCTGGGATCTAGTCCCACATCTAGGCTTTCTGCTCAGTGGGGCGCCTACTTCTCTGCCTGCTGCTCCCCCCGCTTGTGCGCTCTCTCTCTCTCTCTCTGAGAGATAGATAAATAAAATCTTAAAAAAAAATTTACTCAGAATTTACCTGCATAAACTTTGCGGTAGCCACATGGTTGAATTTAGGACTTTTATATTGATCAGCATTACTTGGAATGTAATCAAAGATTAATGCTAGAGGAAAACGTATTTCTAGAAAGGCTAAGTAAAATAAAAGAACTCGGATAATTTATGGATTCACGGCATAATTACATTGTTATAGGTTTACAGTAAAAAAAATTAAGCTACACAATGGAAACATTAAGAAATATGCATAAATTTCCTTTTCAATAAGAAGTGCTATAAACAAACATAGTTAAGTCACACATTGATCTTAAAATCAATAAAGCTCTCCATTTTCTTGAGTTTGGTTAAGAAAGCCTGCATCATATGAATTTCCAGATTTTAAATGGAATAAAGGGAATAAATGGAGAATATGTACAAAAAATTTAATAGGTATATACATATTTTACTTTTCTGGTTTTTTTATGATTATACTTAGGTACCATTTTATGAAAAAAAAGAAGCAAATATTTAGAATGAAAAACAGATTTTTCAAATGAGAGAACTCACAACTTTATGATCAAATAAGTATTCATTCAAACAGTAGTTCATTTGGGGAGTATCTGCTTTGTGCCAGGTGTAGATCAAAATACTGAGAAAGGAACAGTGAATATAATACACAACAATCTGCCCTTACAGAATTTATATTATATAGGGGAAGGGAGGAGCTTACTTTCTTATAATCTAGTACCCATATAGTAGGACAATCTACTAAATGACAATTATGAATCTTTGTGGCTTTTGGAAGAAAAGGTGGGGTCCATTGAATGGACTCCTTGATAACCTTAACATAAGTTAAATTTTTTTAGAAAGAAAACACTTGCTGACCTTTTATGTTACATAAATAAAAACGTTTATAGTAGTTTTACTGGGAACAGCAGGCTCAAGTGTTTCAAATGCAGAAGAAAAACAAATGGTGGAGTCTGCTTTTCAGCTGTGCTAAGACTGTTTAACTGTTTTTCTTTGGCAAGTCTTTTGAGCTCATTACTTAATTATTGGGTTTTCTTTTCTTTCTTTCCTTTCTTCTAAAAGATCAGATTATTAATGTCTTTATATAGTAAGGAATCCAAATAAAATTTAAGGTACTTTTTTATTTAATGGACTCTTTACTTTTTTATTAAGACCTTCTATCTGTGTCAGCATGGTCCTGGGATCTGCGTATTCAGAAATACACACCTGCTTCTTCAGGGAGTACAGGGTCACAGAGCCAACTGCCAATGCCAGTTATCATGCAGTGGGGTAGGGGCTCTTAACAGAAGTATAAACACAGTTCTGAGTGAGCAATTCCTTTCTACCTAGGATTAGAGAAGTTGGAAGATACATTTTTAGATACTTTTTTTTTTTTTTGGCAGGGGTCAAGGAGGCTTCAAAATTGAACTGTAAGGCAGGATCTTAAGTAGTTATTAACCTCATGTTTTCTATTAATCAACCAGTATGTTTATTGCCTTTATGTGCCTTAATTTCTGAATGCCATTCATTCATTTGGTCACTCATTTATCCATTAATTTATGGATCATCAGAATTATCATATTTATTACATATCCTGTGTTGGCACTTTGCTAAGGAATGGTAAAAAAGAGTAAGCAAGACAGTGCTGTGCTAACTTTCATTTTATATGTCAGCACCAATGGCTTGACTTACAGACACATAACTGTTTCAATCTAGAGGTTATTGAATTGCAAAATATTTGAGTTATTATAGTTAGATGGGTAATATGATTTGGTTTTGAATAAAAAGTACAAGTCATATTCTAAAGTTACTGGGAGTACTTGGAGTTTATATGTCATTGAATCACAGTATATTTAAAACCTGGTGAGAAAAAACAAAACAAAATTCCAGAGTTTGATTTACATACTTGTTTCCATACCATCTAAATAATTCCCTTTAACTACAATTTTGGAAGAACATAACACTATACAGAACACTTTTAGATATGGTATCTTGTTTGATCCTGACAGCATCCCTCTGAATCATATATAGAGTCCATGACTTTCCCAAAATAAAGCATTAGTATGTGTAAGAATCTAGCATTCATTCCATCATGCCCTAAGACACCTTGAGAAAGCTCTGGAATTCCTTAATGCCTCCCAGACTTCTTTTTCTTTATGTTAATTTTTTTCCCCTCTAATACCTGTTTTTATTATTTTAAAACAACCTTTTCTTACTTAGTTTTTCTTTAACTAGAAGGCAAATGTTTTGTTTTGTTTGATTTTTCCCGGTAAAATTAGTGAAACAGTGGGATTATTGGCTACCAACATGTAAAGGTTTATACTTCCAAAATAAGAGAGAATTAGGGATGCCCAGGTGGCTCAGTCTGGTGAGCATCCAACTCTTGATTTTGGCTCAGGTTGTGATCTCATGGTCCTGGGATCAAGGCCCATGGTGGGCCCTACATTCAGTGGGAAGTCTGCTTGAGAATGCTCTCTACCCCTCCCCCCTGCAAGTGGGCACATGTGCAATCTCTCTTTCTCAAATAAAGCTTTAAAAAACATCAAATTAAGGTAGATTTAGGCAATATAAGTGTAGTTTTTGTTGTTGTTGTTGTTGTTGTTATTGTTTTTGGCCCGGGAAACAGCTTAAATAAATTAGATATAGTCACAGATGTAAAGTTATATTTCTAAACATTGATATTTCACTTCATCATAAGATATAAACAAAGTGCTAAAATGAAAACAAATTTGGGATTTCAAAGACACATAAAAATAATCAATCAGTAGCCTGAATTCTTCCTTCTTGGTGAATCTTTTCCTTTTAGGATACATGCTTTTGCTAAATGCCTGGACTTAAGGCATGTCAGTGCAAAACATAAGTGAGGAATTTAGAGAAACTTAGTTTCACCAGTGGAATAGAGATTAAGGAGGAAAGGAGTCTTTGACAAAGTTGGGCAGAGCTGGGGAGGGATGGGGAGGGGGTTAATTTAGCTTGGGGCAGTTGGGCTTTCAAGAAAGGTCTGAAATCTGATGAGTGGAAATAAGAACGTTATGAAGAACTGTGAGGAAGGGTCAGCAATTATTTATAAAACTGTGTTCCTGCAAGACACAGTACTTGGTCTCGAGAACTCATTGGCATTCTCCGATTTTTGAGGTTTGGAAAAACATGAGTAGATTGGATAAGGAGATAAGATGATCATAAAAGGAGGTAGAAAAGAGACCCTAAGAGGTGGAGTAGAAATTTGAGATTTAGGACTATTATTGTTAATGCCAGACCTTTTGGAGACTTATTAGGCAAAAACAAACTTTTTAGCTTTTTAAGAAAAACTACTATAAAGAAAAAATAACTGGTTATAAACGCAGACCCAAACATAACTCTTGGTATGCTGTTCTCTTATCAGAACTGCCATAATTTGAAGAGAAGGGAGAAGAACAATGCTAATCTTGTCAACTTCAAAGTGCCACAGAGGATAGTATTGTGTATTAGTATTTCAGAAAACCGTCTTAACTGCTTGTAGCATAATCCCAGGATTTTCTATTTAAGGCAGTGTTAATTATTTGCCCTAACTGAAGATCACACAAAGCATTTATTTCTGAACGAAGAACAGTTAGTTGACTTATTTCAAGTAGCTTTTGTTGCGCATGTACTAAGTGAATAAAAACAGTATGTAGTCTGTAAATCCTGTAGAGTCCTTCACACCATAGGGACTAGAGGCCGCCAATATTTCAATGCACTGACAGGCAATAGGTCTTCAGCAGCAAAATAATCCAGGCCAAAAAGAACTAGTAAAAGATTTCTGGGACTTAGTTATATTTTTTTTATTGGCCTATAATTTGTACCCAATGAAATGCACAGTTGGGTACTCTCTTCTTTATGAGTTTTTTTCATTGAACTCCTTGAGACCATATTGCCTCCTACATCTCCAGCTGTTCTTGCTCTGTCTCCGTTATGGATACCTATCCCTTCCCTAAATGTTGTTGCTCCTATGTCATCTGCCTGATACTTTCTACTCTTTACAGCTTACGTATGTTCTTTGTTTTATGTTGCTTTCAGTAAGCACATATATGCTCATTTATCACCACATCCACATATGTAGACTCTGTCTCCCACCTGCCTCATTCCTATGTATCCAGCGAGCAATGGAACATTTTCGTTTAGTGCTTCCGTCAGAACTTTAAATTTATCAGGTGTACAACTGAACTTATTGCCTCTCATTACAAATATGCTTTTACTTAGGTTTCCATCATCTGCACTAGTACAAACCATTCAAAACAATTTAAGCAATTGAGCACCTTTGTGCCAAACATAGTAGGTTGGGTGACCCTGCTTTTGAGGGAGGAACTAATAGATTAGCCATTTATTCAAGACAAACCTGGACATCATTTCTGGAGTTTTGTTTTTTCCTCACCCATCCAAAATCCCCACAAAATGCTACCTCTCCCCACATCATCATGAACCCTTCATTCTTCCTCTGGAATCTCTGAACCCTGTGCCTTTCCACTGTACCTGTAGCTGTACCACTATCTTGTCAAGATCTTTCTGCTTTGTTTCCAGGATTCCCACGCAGAGGGTAGTGTTATAATGGATTCAGACTATGTACCTTGGGCATATAGGCAAGGAAAATATGAATTCTGATTAGAGGATCTTAGACTTTATTCATCAACCATGTATTGCTTTTCTATTAGGCATAAAGTAAGTATATTAAAGTAGCAGAACATAAATATAATTGAACAATAAAGTAGATAACTTGTTATGGGGAAAGCTTCTAAATAATACCTATTTATAATCCATGGATTTTCTATTTGTCAGTTAAGTCTATGCTATTTTTCTCAATAGATTATTGCTTGAATCCTCATTTCTGATTCACCTTGAATCCTGTCTCAGTCTTAGACTCTCCTGAGATGGTTTTTTTCTTGGTTTTAGGCTATTTTGGCAGAGACACTTTCTAGGCTGCTTTTTCCAGCTGCTGTTGTCTTATCTCTGTGTTTCTCTCATGGTGCCTGCCTGCCCACAGGCCCAAATTGCTCCACTTGAAAATCTGTTCAGTCTGCTTAGTTTAAAATAAAGGGATTGCTTTATTTATTGCTTTTCAAACCCACTGCATCACGGAAATCTTAGTTACCAGGAAAGTTTGAAGACATCTAGTTGAATTTCCCAATCAGTGCTAGAAATGCTCTGAGCTCTGAGTTTCTTTCTGCTCACATGGAAAAAGAGGCAAAAGTAGCTGAATGATACAGCTGAAAGATATCCATGTGTGCATCACCTAGTTAATAAAAGGCACTCAAAATAAGCCTTATGGTTTCTCTAGTGTTCTCTTTCCCTCTTTGTTCATTTCCACTGTTTCTCATCTCATATCACTGTGGACAGTGAGAAACTTAGAACATCTCTCCTTGCATTTTCACAGAAGGGATAGGATTTTCACTCTTTCACATTGGAGAGAAGGCCATCTCTCTGGTCTCCGAATTCTACCCCTCACATTTTTTTTCCTCTTCGAAGAGGAATGGATAATACTGGTGAGAACCATTCAGTGGTTTCTCTAAAGATACTTTCATTGGTTTCTTCTGTCTCTTCTTCCTTTCCCTCTTCTTGGCACCAAAGCACCTAAGGGTAGGCTTGATTCAGCTTCATGTCCTTTCCTGCTAGCAGAGACAGGCCAGAGTCTTCTAGTAGTCTTTAGATCTAGTCTTCCACAGAGGAATACCAGGATTCTGGGTTTGAGGGTAAAGAAGAAGGATCAAGTCAAATTTGGGTTGTGCTCCAAGGTGCATTCTGAAATCCAGCTTTACAAGTAATGAAGTTCCTGTTTT
This sequence comes from Mustela erminea, assembly GCF_009829155.1. Taxonomy (NCBI): domain Eukaryota; kingdom Metazoa; phylum Chordata; class Mammalia; order Carnivora; family Mustelidae; genus Mustela; species Mustela erminea. The sequence continues at coordinate 48,847,591 of NC_045614.1, forward strand.
GGCAATGGGGCACTCCTTCCCTATTACTCATTGTTTCACTTAGATCGGGATTTCAGGGGAGTCTAAATATCTCTACTTCCCTCGGATTCTGAGCCAATTGGGTCAATAGGCTAGTAGGCAAATAGGAGAAAGAGAGAGAGAGAAAGAGTTAAATCAATCAATCAAGGTAAAGATATATTCATGCAGTATCACATTGAGGATATTAACCACTGCCCAATTGGGTACCATGGATATGACATGTCCTCAGTGGTTTATATTTATTTAGTATACATTTAGCTGAGCAACTCATACAAACATTGTGCCAGGCACCAAAGTTTCGACAATGAACACAAGAACACATTCTCTAGTTTCATGGGGCCTACGTATTTACAACCTAAAAGGAAGGATGTAGAATGAGCTTTAGAGTCATCCAGACCTGAAATCAAATTCTGATTGCATAAAGTATTAACTGTGATAAAAATACCTTTGGTTGGTTATTTTCTTAGCTATTTATTATAATGGGTAGACTCGGGCATTTTATCATTTCCTGTTATGGAGTCAGAAGTCTTGAGTGCTGGAGCATTGGCTGGCTCAGTCAGTACAGTGTGGGATTCTTGATCTTGTGGTCATGAGTTCAAGCCGCATGTTGGATATAGAGATTACTAAAAAATAAAATCTTCAAAGAAAAAAAAAGATTTCAGTGCCAATTCACACCAATGAACTACTTGTCTTTTGCCTATGCAGAAGTCATTAATCTTTCTGACGCTCTCTTTTCTTGCCTGCATTTTGGAAAAATTTGCAGTATTCTGGTGAAGATTATAGGAGATCCTGAAGTTAAGAACCAAGCCTTGGTACACCCTACCTAATAATTAAAAAAACAACTAGCCTTAGACATCTCTGGACCTTTCAGGAGGTGGAGTAGAGCACAGAGATGTGCTGTTTTGAAGTTAGTATTTTTTAATTTTTTAAATTTTAATGTCTTTGTATGAGTCGCCATTAGGGAGGAAAGTAGAGCCATTCTTCCAAGAGGGAAGTGGATCTTATGATATCTCCCACTTGTGTCTGTATGCCTGACAATGTTTTCACATACACAGGTTCTACAGTTGGGAAATACAAGCTTTCTCTAGACTGTTAAGGTACTTTAACTATAACTTATATTTAAATCAAATACATCAAGTCTTTACAGAATGTGGGAAGTGTAATTTCATAACCAAACTATTTGATATTCTAATTAAAGGAAGATATTTCTAACATGCAAATCTCTGACATTTGCCAATATATTTGTAAAATACCGGTGTAGCCAGAGGGAATTTGTCTATAAATGTTCTACATGACATTCAAGTAATGAATTCCTTGTATTAAGCCACTAAGCTACTCTAAAACATAGTTACTTCCTAGTTGTAGGATCCCAAGGTTTTGCCTCTCTGTTTTAACAAATACTTCTTGATCCCCAGTGTGGAAAGAGAAATGAATCTGTTTCAGTTTGAATTATTTAAGATGCTCACCCAATTCATAATTCAAAGAGACTATTGAGAAGCTTATACTTTCAGATATAATAGAACTTTATCTTAAGGTATTTTATAGATTAAGTTATAAAGATTGAGAGTTATTCAGATCATCCCTAGCACTCTTAAAATCATAGTTATTGAGAATATTTTATATTGCAGACTTTGTTGTAGGGTCTGTAACATAATTTAGCCTTTCCAATAATCATATGTGTATAAAAGAACAACCTTTTTTTGCCCACCTTATCATGTTAGATATGTACAACAGTGGACCCCTAAGATAAGTCAGTCCTAGACGTCAGTTTAAATGTAAAATTTCAATTTACCAAAACTATGTATGGCTTATAATAGTATCTTCTCTTCCCTTTCCAGGTCCTCATTCATTCATTCTAAGAATTTTATTGGTGCCCACTATGTGCCAGAGAGAGAAATCATGCACTTGAGACCCAGGTAAGCAATACTGTGTTTCATCTTCACCACTCATCATTCTTGCTCAAATCACTGGATAAACAGATATGTTCCAACAATGCATCAAATAGTATTAGTAAAAATAAGAGACTCTACCTCTTGCTGTTTTAAATCACATTTTTTGTTAATTTTAGAGGGTTACTTTAAGAAAATCTATTTCTTACGGTGAGGAATATTTATCGTTCAACGATTGTTACATCCTTTCCTCAACATCTTCATCTGTCAAATTCAAGCAAAAGTAGATTTATTCTGAAACTTTCAGAATCTCATGGAATGACCCCATTTTTATCTTTATGTACTATCTTTTTTTTCAGGTAATCTTTCTTTCTTTTTTTTAAAATCTATCCACCATCCATTTATATTCACAGACCACTTATCCATACATAAATATATGCAATATAAAAATAGATTTATTTACCGGTGTCCCTGACTTGAAATAGTTCAGCTTATGATTTTTCGACTTTACAGTAGTGTGAAAGTAAATGAATTTAGTAGAAACTGTAACTTGAAATTTGAAATCTGAATTTTGACTTTTTCTGTGCTAGTAATACACAATAGGATCCTCTCTTATGATATTGGACAGTGGCGGTCAGCAGTAGATCATTTAGCCCCATGATCACAAGGATGAACAACTGGTATACTTAAAACTATTCTATACTCCAAAAAACAGTATTTTCATTTTCATTATAGCACTCAGTAAATTATAAGAGATATTCAACATTTTATTAAAAAATAGGCTTTGTGTTAGATGATTTTTGCCCAGCCGTGGGCTAATGTAAAGTGTCTTGAGCATGTTTAAGGTAGTGTAAGCTGAGCCATGACGTTTGTGGTAGACTGTGTATTAAATGCATTTTTGACCTAAGGCATTTTCAACTTATGATAGGTTTATTGGGATATAACACCATTGTAAGTCAAGGAAGATCTATATTTTCATATTTGCATAAGCAAGGTCTGAAATTATATGAGCAATACTAGTAATTTTTTAAGTAGAGGGTTTTTTTTTAACTTTTTTGTATTTTTGTGACTATGATTTTTCCCCTGTAGTATTTTTGCAAGAAATTAAGTTTTTAATAATCTACATTAAAATAAAGCTATGTTTTAAAAATGTAGTGGTTCCACACTACATGGATAAACACTTCAAATGTTTAAAAAATCAACTTAAAATGAATTTGAAAACTTTTTTGAGTTAATGAAATGTATATAATGTGCATTTAGATGTAGGAAAAAGATTCTCAAGATCTAAATGGATTATAAACTAGATTACAGACAGGTAGCATGTGTAAAATAAGGCAAATAAATAGAAAATATACAATATAACTCATCCTAAGTAATACTACAGTTTTAAAATTTCTGTGTTGAGATACTATATGTTATAATGAGCAAGTATATACCTACTGGACCAAAATGAGGTTTTAATAAGTTATCAACTAGGCTGGTACTCTATTAATGAGTAAGGCTTTTGCTTAGGAGAGGAATCCTAAATAACTCTAGACATCAGATAACATTGATTTATATGAATGTCAAAATAATTATTATCAAGTAGAAAGCAATGTCTACATATTTGTTCTTAATTATTCCTACTACTTATTGAGCATTTACTGTTAAGTACAGTGCTTTACATTTCATAAGAACTTTCTCATATAATCTTTTCATCAACCGTTCCTGTTTACTGGAGGAAACAAGTTATAGTTATAAGCAATTGATTCAAGTTTATACAAATTTGAAAATTGAACAAGAGCAGTCTGAAGCCAATGTTTGCCCTAGCTCTAATCTATTCCCATTGAAAAAATATATATATAATACTGTCCCAAGATTGAGTGCTGGCTAAATTTTATGTGTCTACATGACTAGGCTGTGGTGTCCAGTTGTTTGGTCAAACAAGAGTCTAGATGTTGTCAAGGTATTTTGTAGTTATGATCAGTTGTCTTTAAGTAAATGGATTACCTTTTGAATGTGAGTGGGCCTCATTCAGTTAGTCAGAGGCCATAGGAATAACAACTGAGGTTTCCAGAGAAGGAATTCTTCTATAAGAATGTAGTAGAAATCCTCACTGAATATCCAGCCTGTTAGCCAGCCCTACAGCTGCAAACTCAAGACTACAGTATCAACTCCTGTCTTGAGTTTCCAGCCTGCTGGCTTGCCCTGTTGATTTTAGACTTGTCAGCTCCACAAATGCATGAGCCAATTCCTACTGGTTCTGTTTTTCTGGAGAACCCTAACTGTTATAGAGTCTACACAGTATCTTTTTATTAAGCTTAGCTTATTTTAACTTCCTCAAGGTATTTTACTAATCGGTCAAAAATAACTAATATGATTTTATTTATGGATTGTATATTTGTACTAAGTACCAAGTCTTATTTTTTGTCATAAGTACATGTAGTCAATTCTAATGAATGGTTACAAATGGTAAAGAAGTAGAAGAAACATTACTATCCCTTATTCAAAATATGAATATTTTGGGGTGCCTGGGTGACTCAGTTAAGTGTCTGCCTTTGGCTTGGGTCATGGGATCCAGCCCCACGTCAGGCTTTCTGCTCAGTGGGGAGCCTGATTCTCCCTCTCCTTGCCACTTGTGCTCTCTGTCACTCTCTCTCTGTCTCTCTCTCCCAAATAAATAAATAATATCTTTGAAAAATACATATGCATAAATATTTTGCTTATTTTGGGTATATACTTGAAGCTAGCCTCTGAACAGTTTTTCACATATATTTTGTTGCTAATTTAACTGTGTTACATATTATTTAAGTTGGACATTTTTTGTTTGTTTGTTTTTTTACTGTGTTATGTTAGTCACCATAAAGTACATCATTAATTTTTGATGCAGTGTTCCAAGAGTCATTGTTTATGTATGACACCCAGTGCTCCATGCAATACATACCCTCCTTAATACCCACCACTAGGCTCACCCATTCCCCAATCCCCTCCCCTCTAAAACCCTCAGTTTGTTTCTCAGAGTCCACAGTCTCTCACAGTTCATCTTCCCCTCTGATTTCCCGATTCACTTTTCCTTTCCTTCTCCTAATGTCCTCCATGTTATTTCTTATGTTCCACAAGTAAGTGCAACCACATGATAATTGACTCTCTCTGCTTGACTTATTTCACTCAGCATAATCTTCAGTCCCATCCATGTTGATGCAAAGTTGGGTATTCATCCTTTCTGATGGCTGAGTAATATTCCATTGTACATATGGACCACATCTTCTTTATCCATTCATCTGTTGAAGGGTATCTCGGCTCTTTCCACAGTTTGGCTGTTGTGGACATTGCTGCTATGAACATTGGGGTATATATGGCCCTCCTTTTCACTACATCTGTGTCTTTGGGGTAAATATCCAGTAATGGAATTGCCAGGTCATGGGGTAGCTCTATTTTTAATTTTTTGAGGAATCTCCACACTGTTTTCTAAAGTGGCTGTACCAACTTGCATTCCCTCCAACAGTGTAAGAGGGTTCCCCTTTCTCCACATCTTCTCCAACATTTGTTGTTTCCTTCCTTGTTAATTTTTGCCATTCTAACTGGTGTAAGGTGGTATCTCGATATAGTTTTGATTTGAATTTCCCTAATGGCTGATGATGAACATTTTCTCATGTGTTTGCTAGCCATTTGTATGTCTTCATTGGAGAAGTGTCTGTTCATGTCTTCTGACCATTTTTTGGCATGATTTTTTTGGGTGTTGAGTTTGAGAAGTTCTTCATAGATCTTGGATATCAGCCCTTAGACATATTTTAAGGGCTGGGGCCAATAGAAATATTTTTTACCATCCCCTACCTGTAGCATACTGTAGTGCACTTTGAGCTGTACAATTTCTGAATAAGAATCCATTTATTATCTAGTTCAGCATTTCCCAATCATTCACTACTTCACTTACTTTTTTGCCATAATTGTTGCCACCTATATTCTTATTTACTTAATATTTTAAAATCATTTCACATTTTATGCAAATAAACTTATTTAAACAGTGAACTTTAGATCACTATCACAAAAGAAAATTTAAAATGATTTGCCAGAAGTAAAATGTGAGGATGAAAAATGAATATGAACTTAACAAAACAGCATACATGTGTACCTTGTTTTGTTGTGCTTTGTAAAATATAGTGTTTTTACAAATTGAAGTTTTGTGACAACCCTGCATTGAGCAGGTATACTGATGCCATTTCTCTAACAGCATTAACTCACTCTATCTCTCTGTGTCACATTTTTGTAATTCTTGCAATATTTCACACTTTTTCATTGCTATTATATGTTGTGCTATTCTGTGATCAGTGAGATGTCTCTCTGAAAGCTCAGATAATTAGCATTTTTTAGCAGTATTTTTAAATTAAGGTGTATATATATATATATATATATATATATATATATATTGCTTTTTTAGACATAATGCTATTACGCACTTAATAGACTACCATATAATATAAATATAACTTTTATATGCAGTAGGAAATCGGAATATTTATGTGACTCACTTTATTGCAATATTAACTTTATTGTAGTAGTCTAGAACCAAATCTGCAGTAACTCTGAGATAAGCCTAGTGGATTATGGTTGTCCATTAAATACTCTGAATCTGAAGCCTGGATTCATCTGGTTCAAAAGAGGATTATGAAGTGTTTGAGTCATACTAGTGCTTAACTGAATCTTTCTCTCCATGGACTGAGGACAAGTAAAGAATAACTTTGTTATTTAGTTAAAGTTATTTAATGCTACCAGATAAAATTATCTCATGCTTTACTAAAAAGAAACATAATCCATTTCTCTTCCCCACTGCTAACTTTCACTGAATGTATCTGATAAGTGGCTGCCTTGTCTGTCCCTGATATCCCCACAGATAAACTTCATGAGAAATCACATTCCCATTTACTAAATTACTTTAGTTGTGAGAATACCTTCTCTTCTAGTGAACTAACATCTCTTCCTTTTTCTGTTGGTCTTAGATAAGCCACCCCTATCCAGACCAGAGAGTCTAATCTCTCATTCATAAAAGATTTTTCTTCATTATCACCTCCATTTCCTATCTTACTTTGTTGCATGTTGTGACACTCCTCTTACTGAATTCACATGCACATGTACCACAACAAGTTTTAATGGTCAAGAGGATAAAGAAAAAGAGCAACTTCCTTGGCAAAGAGAAATTCTTTTGGGAGGTAAAAGTCAAAGAAGTTTTACTTTTTTGTTATTTTCCCCAGCAGAGGTACCCTTTTTACTGTTTTTTTTTTTAAATATATAATTATTTTTAAGATTATTATTTTAAGAAGAAGCAAAATATTAAACACAGAAAGGGAAAAATATACTTATGACAGGAGTAAAGGTAACATGGATTAGCAGATAATATGATGGTATTTGTTAGTAGACATAGCTTTGCTATCTATAATGAGTAAATTGGGCAAGATTTAGTGTTTAATCCTTGCCACATTGCGTGGTACAGAAAAGATGTCATTAAACTGTTGGTGAATGACACATAGCCCTAAAACACTGAGTTTAGTTTTATTTAATGAAGAATTTTACAATTTCCCTGTGTGAAATACTCTTAAAATTACCTGTTAAAAATGACAGAAAGGCTAACATAAATCATATATAGTTGTTCACTGTAGAAAACATGACCACAATGGGATAGTTTCTCTCATGGGATATAAGAAGAAAATTCTGTTATGGATCATTATTAGTCAAGAGTTCTTGTAGTCTTATTGGGAGAAAGGAAGGAAAGAGGGAAAGACCCTGATATTAGTGGATGTTATAAGTTGATACAGACATGATACAGATGGAGTTTGCATGGCTATTTGAAGATAATTTCTGAAACAAATCTCTAAAGAACAATTGTTTATGGTTTCAAATTCCCTCGTCAAAATACGTGATTTAAAAAATTAGATTTCTGATGATGATTTTTAGATAAAACATCAAAAGCACAATACATGAAAGAAATAATTGACGAGCTGGATTTTATTAAAAAACAAACACACCAAACTTCTGGTCTGCAAAAGACAACATCAAGGAATGAGAAGCTATATACTTGGAGGAAATATTTGTAAAAGACATAAATAGGAAGATGCTCCTATCATATGTTATCAGGGCAATGCAAATTAAAACAACATTGAGGAGTCAAGATGGCGGAGAAGTAGCAGGCTGAGACTACTTCAGCTAGCCGGAGATCAGCTAGATAGCTTATCTAAAGATTGCAAACACCTGAAAATCCATCGGCAGATCGAAGAGAAGAAGAACAGCAATTCTGGAAACAGAAAAACAACCACTTTCTGAAAGGTAGGACCAGCGGAGAAGTGAATCCAAAGCGACGGGAAGATAGACCCCGGGGGGAGGGGCCGGCTCCCGGCAAGCGGCGGAGCAACCGCGCACAAAATCAGGACTTTTGAAGGTCTGTTCCGCTGAGGGACATCGCTCCAGAGGCTAAACCGGGGCGAAGCCCATGCGGGGTCTGCGTGGACTCAGGTCCCGCAGGGTCACAGAAGGATCGGGGGTGTCTGAGTGTCGCAGAGCTTGCGGGTATTGGAACGGGAAAGCCGGCTACAGAGACAGAGCCGACAGTAAGCTCGTAGCCCGGGGTTACCTTGAACCGGTCGCAGGCTCGGTGAGCTCGGAGCGTGACCGGAGGTCAGGCAGACGGGAGTAACTGGGCGCTGTTCTCTGAGGGCGCACTGAGGAGTGGGGCCCTGGGCTCTCAGCTCCTCCGGGGCCGGAGACCAGGAGGCCGCCATTTGTATTCCCCGTCCTCTGGAACTCTACGGAAAGCGCTCAGGGAACAAAAGCTCCTGAAAGCAAAGCCGAGCGGATTACTCACCCCGGCCCCTGATAAGGGCAGTGCAATTCCGCCTTGGGCAAAGACACTTGAGAATCACTACACCAGGCCCCTCCCCCAGAAGATCATCAAGAAATCAGCCGAGACCAAGTTCACCTACCAAGGAGTGTGGTTTCAATACCAAGGAGAGCAGCAGAATTCCAGAGGAGGAGAAAGCAAAGCACAGAACTCATGGCTTTTTCCCTGGATTTTTTTTAGTCTTGCAGTTAATTTAATTTTTTTTCTTTTTCATTTTTTGTTTTTTTTCTCGCCTTCTGGTAAAATTTTTTTTTTAACTTTTACCTTTTTCTTTTTTAACGTTTTTTAACCAGTTTATCTAATATATATATTTTCTCTTTTTAATATTTTTCTTCTTTTTTTTTAATTCTTTTCTTTTTTTTCTTTTTTCTTTTTTTTTTTTCTTTCTTCCTTTTTGAACCTCTTTTTATCCCCTTTCTCCCCCCTCACGATTTGGGATCTCTTCTAATTTGGTTAAAGCATATTTTTCTGGGGTTATTGCCACCCTTTTAGTATTTTCCTTGCTCCTTCATATACTCTTATCTGGACAAAATGACAAGAAGGAAAAAATCAACACAAAAAAAAGAACAAGAGGCAGTACCGAAGGCTAGGGACCTAATCAATACAGACATTGGTAATATGTCAGATCTAGAGTTCAGAATGACAATTCTCAAGGTTCTAGCCGGGCTCGAAAAAGGCATGGAAGATATTAGAGAAACCCTCTCTAGAGATATAAAAGCCCTTTCTGGAGAAATAAAAGAACTAAAATCTAACCAAGTTGAAATCAAAAAAGCTATTAATGAGGTGCAATCAAAAATGGAGGCTCTCACTGCTAGGATAAGTGAGGCAGAAGAAAGAATTAGTGATACAGAAGACCAAATGACAGAGAATAAAGAAGCTGAGCAAAAGAGGGACAAACAGCTACTGGACCATGAGGGGAGAATTCGAGAGATAAGTGACACCATAAGACGAAACAACATTAGAATAATTGGGATTCCAGAAGAAGAAGAAAGAGAGAGGGGAGCAGAAGGTATACTGGAGAGAATTATTGGGGAGAATTTCCCCAATATGGCAAAGGGAACGAGCATCAAAATTCAGGAGGTTCAGAGAACGCCCCTCAAAATCAATAAGAATAGGCCCACACCCCGTCACCTAATAGTAAAATTTACAAGTCTCAGTGACAAAGAGAAAATCCTGAAAGCAGCCTGGGAAAAGAAGTCTGTAACATACAGTGGTAAAAATATTAGATTGGCAGCTGACTTATCCACAGAGACCTGGCAGGCCAGAAAGAGCTGGCATGATATTTTCAGAGCACTAAACGAGAAAAACATGCAGCCAAGAATACTATATCCAGCCAGGCTATCATTGAAAATAGAAGGAGAGATTAAAAGCTTCCAGGACAAACAACAACTGAAAGAATTTGCAAACACCAAACCAGCTCTATAGGAAATCTTCAAAGGGGTCCTCTAAGCAAAGAGAGAGCCTACAAGTGGTAGATCAGAAAGGAACAGAGACCATATACAGTAACAGTCACCTTACAGGCAATACAATGGCACTAAATTCATATCTCTCAATAGTTACCCTGAATGTTAATGGGCTAAATGCCCCAATCAAAAGACACAGGGTATCAGAATGGATAAAAAAACAAAACCCATCTATATGTTGCCTCCAAGAAACTCATTTTAAGCCCGAAGACACCTCCAGTTTAAAGTGAGGGGGTGGAAAAGAATTTACCATGCTAATGGACATCAGAAGAAAGCAGGAGTGGCAATCCTTATATCAGATCAATTAGATTTTAAGCCAAAGACTATAATAAGAGATGAGGAAGGACATTATATCATACTCAAAGGGTCTGTCCAACAAGAAGATCTAACAATTTTAAATATCTATGCCCCCAACGTGTGAGCAGCCAACTATATAAACCAATTAATAACAAAATCAAAGAAACACATCAACAATAATACAATAACAGTAGGGGACTTTAACACTCCCCTCACTGAAATGGACAGGTCATCCAAGCAAAAGATCAGCAAGGAAATAAAGGCCTTAAACGACACACTGGACCAGATGGACATCACAGATATATTCAGAACATTTCATCCCAAAGCAACAGAATACACATCCTTCTCTAGTGCACATGGAACATTCTCCAGAATAGATCACATCCTCGGTCCTAAATCAGGACTCAACCGGTATCAAAAGATTGGGATCATTCCCTGCATATTTTCAGACCACAATGCTCTAAAGCTAGAACTCAACCACAAAAGGAAGTTTGAAAAGAACCCAAATACATGGAGACTAAACAGCATCCTTCTAAAGAATGAATGGGTCAACCGGGAAATTAAAGAAGAATTGAAAAAAATCATGGAAACAAATGATAATGAAAATACAACGGTTCAAAATCTGTGGGACACAACAAAGGCAGTCCTGAGAGGAAAATATATAGCGGTTCAAGCCTTTCTCAAGAAACAAGAAAGGTCTCAATTACACAACCTAACCCTACACCTAAAGGAGCTGGAGAAAGAACAAGAAAGAAACCCTAAGCCCAGCAGGAGAAGAGAAATCATAAAGATCAGAGCAGAAATCAATGAAATAGAAACCAAAAAAACAGTAGAACAAATCAATGAAACTAGGAGCTGGTTCTTTGAAAGAATTAATAAAATTGATAAACCCCTGGCCCGACTTATCAAAAAGAAAAGAGAAAGGACCCAAATAAATAAAATCATGAATGAAAGAGGAGAGATCACAACTAACACTAAAGAAATACAAACTATTATAAGAACATACTATGAGCAACTCTACGCCAATAAATTTGACAAGCTGGAAGAAATGGATGCATTCCTAGAAACATATAAACTACCACAACTGAACCAGGAAGAAATAGAAAGCCTGAACAGACCCATAACCAGTAAGGAGATTGAAACAGTCATTAAAAATCTCCAAACAAACAAAAGCCCAGGGCCAGACGGCTTCCCAGGGGAATTCTACCAAACATTTAAAGAAGAACTAATTCCTATTCTCCTGAAACTGTTCCAAAAAATAGAAATGGAAGGAAAACTTCCAAACTCATTTTATGAGGCCAGCATCACCTTGATCCCAAAACCAGACAAGGATCCCATCAAAAAAGAGAGCTATAGACCAATATCCTTGATGAACACAGATGCGAAAATACTCAACAAAATACTAGCCAATAGGATTCAACAGTACATTAAAAGGATTATTCACCACGACGAAGTGGGATTTATTCCAGGGCTGCAAGGTTGGTTCAACATCCGCAAATCAGTCAATGTGATACAACACAGCAATAAAAGAAAGAACAAGAACCATATGATACTCTCAATAGATGCTGAAAAAGCATTTGACAAAGTACAGCATCCCTTCCTGATCAAAACTCTTCAAAGTGTAGGGATAGAGGGCACATACCTCAATATCATCAAAACCATCTATGAAAAACCCACTACAAATATCATTCACAATGGAGAAAAACTGAAAGCTTTTCCGCTAAGGTCAGGAACACGGCAGGGATGTCCATTATCACCACTGCTATTCAACATAGTACTAGAGGTCCTAGCCTCAGCAATCAGACAACAAAAGGAAATTAAAGGCATCCAAATCGGCAAAGAAGAAGTCAAATTATCACTCTTCGCAGATGATATGATACTATATGTGGAAAACCCAAAAGACTCCACTCCAAAACTGCTAGAACTTATACAGGAATTCAGTAAAGTGTCAGGATATAAAATCAATGCACAGAAATCAGTTGCATTTCTCTACACCAACAGCAAGACAGAAGAAAGAGAAATTAAGGAGTCCATCCCATTTACAATTGCACCCAAAACCATAAGATACCTAGGAATAAACCTAACCAAAGAGGCACAGAATCTATACTCAGAAAACTATAAAGTACTCATGAAAGAAATTGAGGAAGACACAAAGAAATGGAAAATGTTCCATACTCCTGGATTGGAAGAATAAATATTGTGAAAATGTCTATGCTACCTAAAGCAATCTACACATTTAATGCAATTCCTATCAAAGTACCACCCATCTTTTTCAAAGAAATGGAACAAATAATTCTAAAATTTATATGGAACCAGAAAAGACCTCGAATAGCCAAAGGGATATTGAAAAAGAAAGCCAACGTTGGTGGCATCACAATTCCGGACTTCAAGCTCTATTACAAAGCTGTCATCATCAAGACAGTATGGTACTGGCACAAAAACAGACACATAGATCAATGGAACAGAATAGAGAGCCCAGAAATAGACCCTCAACTCTACAGTCAACTAATCTTCGACAAAGCAGTAAAGAATGTCCAATGGAAAAAAGACAGCCTCTTCAATAAATGGTGCTGGGAAAATTGGACAGCCACATGCAGAAAAATGAAATTGGACCATTTCCTTACACCACACACAAAAATAGACTCAAAATGGATAAAGGACCTCAATGTGCGAAAGGAATCCATCAAAATCCTTGAGGAGAACACAGTCAGCAACCTCTTCGACCTCAGCCGCAGCAATATCTTCCTAGGAACAACGCCAAAGGCAAGGGAAGCAAGGGCAAAAATGAACTATTGGGATTTCATCAAGATCAAAAGCGTTTGCACAGCAAAGGAAACAGTTAACAAAATCAAAAGACAACTGACAGAATGGGAGAAGATATTTGCAAACGACATATCAGATAAAGGACTAGTGTCCAGAATCTATAAAGAACTTAGCAAACTCAACACCCAAAGAACAAATAATCCAATCAAGAAATGGGCAGAGGACATGAACAGACATTCTGCAAAGAAGACATCCAGATGGCCTACAGACACATGAAAAAGTGTTCCATATCACTCGGCATCAGGGAAATACAAATCAAAACCACAATGAGATATCACCTCACACCAGTCAGAATGACTAAAATAAACAAGTCAGGAAATGACAGATGCTGGCGAGGATGCGGAGAAAGTGGAACTCTCCTACACTGTTGGTGGGAATGCAAGCTGGTGCAGCCACTCTGGAAAACAGCATGGAGGTTCCTCAAAATGTTGAAAATAGAACTGCCCTATGACCCTGCAATTGCACTATTGGGTATTTACCCTAAAGATACAAACGTAGTGATCCAAAGGGGCACGTGCACCCGAATGTTTATAGCAGCAATGTCCACAATATCCAAACTATGGAAAGAACCTAGATGTCCATCAACAGATGAATGGATCAAGAAGATGTGGTATATATACACAATGGAATACTATGCAGCCATCAAAAGAAATGAAATCTTCCCATTTGCGACAACATGGATGGAACTAGAGCGTATCATGCTTAGTGAAATAAGTCAAGCAGAGAAAGACAACTATCATATGATCTCCCTGATATGAGGAAGTGGTGATGCAACATGGGGGCTTAAGGGGGTAGGAGAAGAATAAATGAAACAAGGTGGGATTGGGAGGGAGACAAACCATAAGTGACTCTTAATCTCACAAACAACTGAGGGTTGCTGGGGGAGGGGAGGGGTTTGGGAGAAGGGGGTGGGATTATGACATTGGGGGAGGGTAGTGTGCTTTGGTGAGTGCTGTGAAGTGTGTAAACCTGGTGATTCACAGACCTGTACCCCTGGGGATAAAAACATATGTTTATAAAAAATTAAAAATTAAAAAAAAAAAAAAACAAAAAAACATTGAGATACTATGGTATACCTATTACAGTGGCCAAATCCAGAACACTAACAACACAAAATGCTGGAGAAGATGTGGAGCAATAGTGCTGGTATGAATGCAAAATGGTACATTTCTTTTTTTTTTTTTTAAGATTTTTTAAATTTACTTATTTGACAGACAGAGATCACAAGTAGGCAGAGAGGAAGGCAGAGAGAGAGGAGGAAGCAGGCTCTCTGCAGAGCGAGAGCCTGATACAGGGCTCGATCCCAGGACCCTGGGACCATGACCCGAGCTGAAGACAGAGGCTTTAACCCACTGAGCCACCCACGCACCCCAAAATGCTACATTTCAAAGTGCATTAAAAAAATGCACTTTCAGAAGCTTTTGATTTTGATGAAGTCCCAAAAGTTTATTTTCGCTTTTGTTTCCTTTGCCTTTGGAGACATATCTTGAAAGAAGTTGCTATGGCTGATATCGAAGAGATTACTGCCTATGTTCTCCTCTAGGATTCTGATGGATTTCTGTCTCACGTTGAGGTCTTTTATCCATTTTGAGTTTATCTTTGTGTACGGTGTAAGAGAATGGTCGAATTTCATTCTTCCACTTATAGCTGTCCAGTTTTCCCAGCACCATTTATTGAAGAGACTCTCTTTTTTCCACTGTATATTTTTTCCTGTTTTGTCAAAGATTAATTGACCATAGAGTTGAGGGTCCATATCTGGGCTCTCTACTCTGTTCCACTGGTCTATGTGTCTATTTTTATGCCAGTACCATGCTGTCTTGGTGATCACAGCTTTGTAATAAAGCTTAAAATCAGGTAACGTGATGCCCCCAGCTTTATTTTTGGTTTTCAACATTTCCTTAGCGATTCGGGGTCTCTTCTGATTCCATACAAATTTTTGGATTATTTGCTCCAGCTCTTTGAAGAATACCGGTGGAATTTTGATTGGAATGGCATTAAAAGTATAGATTGCTTCAACAGACGAATGGATAAGGAAGATGTGGTCCATAAACACTATGGAGTATTATGCCTTCATCAGAAAGGATGAATACCCAACTTTTGTAGCAACATGGACGCGACTGGAAGAGATTATGCTGAGTGAAATAAGTCAAGCAGAGAGAGTCAATTATCATATGGTTTTACTTATTTGTGGAGCATAACAAATAGCATGGAGGACAAAGTGTGTTAGAGAGGAGAAGGGAGTTGGGGTAAATTGGAAGGGGAGCTGAATCATGAGAGACTATGGACTCTGAAAAACAATCTGAGGGGTTTGAAGTGGCGGGGGGGTGGGAGGTTGGGGTACCAGGTGGTGAGTATTATAGAGGACACGGATTGCATGGAGCACTGGGTGTGGTGAAAAAATAATGAATACTGTTTTTCTGAAAATAAAAAAAAAAAAAGAATTTTTCCTACCCCCTGGATGTTTTAGTTTGTCACATGACTTAATTTGGCCAATAAAATGTAGATGAAATGAAAAAAAATGCCCTTTCAAAGACAGTTTGGAAGTCTTTTACAAAACTAAACATACTCTTGTCATATGTTCCAGTATTGACAATCCTTGGTATTTACTCAAAGGAGTTAAAAACTTATGTCCACACAAAAGTCTGCACATAGATGTTTATAGTAGCTTTACTCACAATTGCCAAAGCTCTAAGGCAACCAAGATTTCCTTCAGTAGATGAATAAATATGTAAGTTGTGGTACATCCAGACAATGGGATATTATTCATTGCTAAAAAGAAATAAACTATCAAGGCATGAAATGACATGGAGGAGCCTAAGATGAGTTTTACTAAATGGCAGAAGGCAATTCGAAAAGTCTACAAATTATGTGATATTCTGGGAAAGGTAAAATTATAGAGGCAGTAGAAAAATCAGTGTGTGCGAGGGGAGAGGGTGGGAAAGGGATAAATAGTTGGAGCACAGAGAATTTTCAGAGCAGTAAAAAATACTTTGTATGATCCTATAATGATGGTACATGTCATTATATATTTCTCCAAACCTACAGAAAGTATATCACCCAACGTGAATTATAATGTGGACTTCGGGGTGACAATGATGTTCATTGTAGGTTCATCATTTCCAACAAATGTACTACCCTAGTAGAGGTTGTTAATAGTGGGGGATACTGTGCGTTTGTGGAGGCAGGGGTTATATGGAAATCTATTTTCTCAATTTTTCTGTGAACGTGAAACTGCTGTAACATTTTTTTTAACTTAAAAAAAATTAAGGGAGCCTTATAATTTGAGTTATGACCCAATATTTTTGTCTTGGTTTTATTCTAATTATTTGGGTCAAATAAAAACTTGGTTTATTGATCTATTTACAACAGTACTGACTTGCTGCAAAGCATCTTGTCGTATAATGGAGGATGCTAATCACTTACTCTGTGATCCCTTTGAGTCCTAAACAATTGTGATATCAACGTAAGGAGTCAAAAAAGTGCAGTTAGTATCTGTGGCTAAAACAAGGCTTCTTATAACTCTTTTTGAGTTGAAGATATCCAGGGTTCTAGAGAACTCAGTACAAATCTATACAGTCACAGGGAGAGACTAGCTGTGGTTAAGACACTCTCTAACACAGACCTCTTTACTTTCCATGGGGAAGAGGCCTGTTCCAATTGGTGAGGAAATCTGTTGTCTTGGTTTTAGTCAAGCACATTTCTAATGTCATGAAACCCCTCTTGCTGAATTCCTGTGCTCATGGACTACCACCTGTCTTAGAAGTGAAATACAAACCCTGATCATCATAATTTATGTCGTATTTATCTGTAATGCAGACATATGGGAAAAAAGTAGTGTTCTTAATAGCCAGGCTGGTTTCTGTCAAGGATGCAGATTTTCAAATCTGATCAGTGTCAATCGATTTTTATGAAAGGTTTCTTATTTCTATGTCACTTTTAAAGAATCTTAATATGTCTCCACAAGTGGGAGGTGAGCAGCAAATTTTGAGGGTTTTGATATGTAGGTGCAAGTAGCATAAGGCAAGTGTTTCAAGATGGGAAACTAATTAGGGCAGGGTAAAGTTAATAATATAATAGTTTATCATTGGTGATCACAGCAAGATGAGAGGCTTGAAATGAGTTTAATAAATGAGCTGTTTGCCCACATGAACAATCCAATATCTCAACAGGAAGTCTATTTGCCCAGATGTGCAACGTGTTTATTCAGATATATTGATTTATAGGAATCTACGGGAACAATCAGAGAAGATATCTATTGGTCTATAGTCTTATCTTTCTACGCAAGATTGTCTTGGAACAAATAGTTATGTTGATGGAGGTATCCTTATTTCTCAGTCCTATTAGTTAAACTATGTGGATGCAGGTGGCCCCAATTCTCATACCTCTGTAATTGCTTCTCTAACTCTCACTGCTCCCCATTCCAATAAAGCATTTCTTGTGTTGGGAAATGACTCCTTCCTTTGTAACAAGTTTCTGATCTTCTCTTTTATAGGTACTTTTATAGGTACTTAGCTGTCAAGCATAGGTATACTTAGATTGTGTCTTCTTAGAGGATAGGGTAATGATTAATTTTTTAAAAATTTCTACCTTTTAGATCAAAGCTCAACCCAATTCATAGAAGATTTCTCAAAATTTTCCTTTTGCATTTAAATTTGGCTACTTTTTTGCTTCCTTATCAGTCCCTAATCTTGTGGTTATCTTGTATTCTTAAACTAGTCTTCCCTGGATACAACAAATGCTTCTTGAGCATCTATTTTATATCAAGTATTATGTGAAGTCAGGTGTTTTTAACCTTGAATTCCATTTGAAACTTGCTGAAAGCTTAAAAATAAAATATTAAGGATCCCTTTCTAAAAGATTTATTTATTAATTTTAGAGATAGAGAGAGAGAGAGAGAGAGAATGAGCCAGAGAAGCAGAGGGAGAGAAAATCTCAAGCAGATTCGATGATGAGTGCAGAGCCTGATGGCTGGGTTTGATCTCATGAATATGAGACTAGGACCTGAGCTGAAACCAAGAATTGGATACTTAACCAGCTATGCCGCCCAGGTGCCCTAAGAAGCTTTATGGAAAACAAACAAACAAACAAACAAACTGATAGCCAGATCAACTCTCAGTGTTTCTGATTTACTTGATCTGGGCCATGGCCTAGGCATCAGAATTTAAAAAAAAAAAAAAAAATCCCTCCCAGTTATTTTAATTTTCAGCCAAGACTAAGTACCATGTGATGAAAAACACATATGAAGTCTCAGGGAACTTAATGGGGGAAGAAATATCACGTGGATATTTACAATTATAATTGTTTGAATAAAATTGTAGGTGAGATAAAAGAAAACTTCAGGATGCTATGAGAGCTTATAGCATGGCTACCTAACCTGTTAGGGATGTCAGAAGAGGAGGCCCTGGGACAGAATTGATGAATTGAAATTAACAGAATGGTAAAGGAATAACCCATGCTTTGACACTGAAAAGATCTCAATGAGTAAAGGGTCAGAAAGAACATGAGTGTGAGTGAAATTAAGTGGAATAAGATGCTGGCTGTAGTATAGTGATCACAATAAACAGTAAGTGAACAGGTGCTAAATCACTCAGGGTATTGCAAGACAGTGATAGATTTTTTACTTTGTTCTGAGGGTAATTGGAAATGGATTTAAAATATAGCTTATAAAGCTTCTACAATCAGGGAACTAAAGAAGTGATGTTTCAGTGAGGGGAGATGGGCCAGGAGGGGCTGAGGGAGCTAGGATCTAAGGATAGAAGGCTATTATAGACCATGTGGAAACTACCAAATTTGGGCAGGATTGGTAGAAGAGGTTATGGAGACAAATGGAAAGATTTGAGCTATTCAAATTCTTAGTGTCTTGAATGTGGCTATCTTAATAATTGGACTGATAGTGTAAGCACCACTAATTCTAGCTCTCTCATTCAATAATTATATCATTTTAGTTCTTTCAAAAAATTTTGAGTCAGACATATTAAGACATGACCCAAGCTCATTTAAAAGTTCTTGAGCATTGCAAATATTCCAGGTACTGGGTCAGTTTATCAATATAATTTTTTGGATGTATTAGGAAGGAAAAGGGAGCGTGAGAAATTAAAACTCCTTATAAATATCTGATATAATTCTAAACTCTTCTTTTTAAAGCAAGCCAGTGCCAAGAAAGTTGTCTTTTCTGCTATATTCATATATTCCAAGTGAGCTCACAAGTGTGAGCATACTAGGTTGCCTAGATGCCAAAGTAGTCTAGCACAAGAGAGCTTAGATTAATTAAGATCATTTTGCTATAAATTAATCTCTTGGGTTGAACAATTCTATTTTTCCAAAGAAAGCATAAAGAAAAGGTCATTCTTCCATTTGGAATGAATATAAAATTTAATCTTTACCCTGTTAATGTCACAGGTTTGTAATGAACAAGATAATATTTACGAAAACAAAGTAATCTTTAGAATAGAAACAATTTAGACTCACTGTTGACTCCCATGAAAAATTTATTATTTACATATTAAGTATGTTTACTTAATATTGGAACATTACATACCTTTCCTGAAGTAGATTTTAAAATAATATTTAGAAAACTAGTGAAGGTTGTCAAAGCTACACTGTTGCATAGTACTGACTGCTTTAGCACATTTTTATAAATTCTACTCAGATATTTCATTAACTCTATTTAGTCCAAGATTTCTGTAGCGTGTAAAGATGATCTATCTTCTAAGGCTGATTCTAGACAGATTTGCATTTGCTAACTCAGAAAAGGAATATAAATGCAGGCCATAACAATAATGATGTATATGTGCCATTATATATTTGTCAAAACCTACAGATTGTACAATGAAAGTGAGCTCTAATGTGAACAATGGACTTTGGGTGATAATGATGTGTCACTGTTGGTACATCAGTCATAACAAATGTACCGTTCTGGTAGGGGGGATAGTGGAGGAGGCTGTGGGGATTGATAGGGTGGGTATAGGGAAAATCTCTGTACTCTCTGCTCAATGTTGTCATGAACTTAAAACTTCTCTAATAAAGAAGTAAAATCTATTAAAAATGCAGGAAATATTCAAATTCAAGTGCTCTGTTGAAAAGTTTGCTAATGAGGTAGGAATCAGGACTAGGAAACACAAAACAGAATAAAGGTATCCCAGTCAAGAAGTTACAGGCCAACCATGGCGTTATGCTATAGTATTAAAGCCCGATATATATATCTATGTGGAAATGATACTCCTAGCCTATCTGTAATTGCTTATTTTTGTCTTGGCACTGGATTTGTATTTAAAAATCTGTAATTCTATAAAAAAGAATGATATCTTGCCATTTGTAGCATGGTTGGAGTTAGAGTATAATGCTAAATAAGCTAGTTAGAGAAAGGCAAATACCATATGATTTCATTTATATGTGGAATTTAGGAAACAAAACAAATGAACAAAGGAAAAAGGAGAGACAAAGCAAGAAATAGACTTTAAACTATAGAGAACTATCTGATGGTTATTAGAATGGAGCAGGTGAGGGGATGGGTAAAAGAGGTGAAGAAGATTAAGAGTACACTTAACATGATGAGCCCTAAGTAAAAGTATAGAATTGTTGGATCACTATATTGTACACCTGAAACTAACACTGTATGTTAATTCTCCTGGAATTAAAATCCAAAAACTTAAAAAATAAATGCTTAACCCCCCAAAATTTATTAATACTTTTGACCTCTTCAAAGATACACTATGCAATAGAACTATGTTATGGGGAGATTGATATGGGGAGTGTGTGTATGTGTGTGTATGTGTGTGAGAGAAAGAGAGATTTTGTAAAGATTAAGAGAGAATGGACTCAGGGCACCTGGCTCAGTTGTTAAGCATCTGCCTTTGGCTCAGGTCATGATCCCAGGGTCCTGGGATCCAACCCCACATCTGGCTCCCTTCTCTACAGGAAGCCTGCTTCTTCATCTCCCTGTCACTCCCCCTGCTTGTGTGCCTGCACATATGTGCGCTCTCCCTCTCTCTCTCTTTCACTCTGTCAAATAAATTTTTAAAAGTTAAAAAGTTTAATTTCAAATCATAGCTCTGCTCTTTTCTGCCATGTATCCTTAAGCAAAATTAGTTAACTTCACTTATATGCTTTTCTTATATATAAGATTGTGATAATATCACTACTTGTCAGGGTTGTGTTGAAGATTAAGTGATAAATACTTACATATGACTTAGCATAGTGAGTGGTACAAAATCAGTGTCATTCACTGTATGACCTTTGATAAGCCCCCTAACTACTTGGGGCCTCCATTTCTTCTTCTGAAAAGAAGGTCATTGTATGAAATTATGGTTTGATCCCTTCCAGCTAGAAAATGTGATGATTCTTTTCAGTACTAACTGGACCTTTAGGGAAACAATCCGGTAACCTCCTTTCTCATTAATGCCATTCGGTAAACAACAGGACTAAATATTCTACTAGGCTGGAAAAATCCAAGCTCTATAATATTTTACAGGTAGGTTTTCATTTCCCTCCTGAAAGTGTGGCAGATACTAGAATGCTGGAAATATAGAGAAGGCAATTTCTGTTAAATTTACTGTGTGGTAGGGGAGGGAGAGCATGTTTTACTCCTAGATAATTTTGCAAGTGTAGCTTCCCAAATCCCAAAATAAGACATAGTCCAAGACTCGAACTTCCAGATAAAATTCTGTATGCTCAGTTAAATTTGAATTTCAGATAACAAGTAATTTCTTAGTATAAATATTTTCCAAATAGTGCATGGGATATACACTAAAAATTATTATTTGCTTATCTGAAATTAAAATATAACTGGGAGAGCATGTGGGCTGCTCATTTGGTTGAGTGTCAGACTCTTGATCTCTGCTCAAGTCTCAGGTCTCTGCTCCTGAGTTGAAGCCCTGCATTGGGCTCCACACTAGTGCGGAGCCTACTTAAAACAAAACAAGACCAAAAATCCTGGGAATTCTGTATTTTTATTTGGTAAATCTGACAGCCTTATAACAACAAAATTCATATAGTATTATATTAAACTTCTGCCAAAAGTAAAAAAAAATCCCAACTACCCTCAAATCTGTCCCCTCCTCAGTAGCCCTACTACTGCCCCAATGGTTAAGACTATATTATAGACTGAATGTTTATTCCCCAACCCCCTTCACATATTGAAACACCCCTCACTTCCCACCTCCCCCACACTACCCTCCTCCCCACATATTGTGATGGTATTTACAGATGGGGCCTTTCAGAGTTAATTAGGGTTAGATTACATCATGAAGTTGGGCTCTTCATGATGGGATTAGTACTTTATAGGAATAAACCAGAGAATTCTCTCTTTCTTGGTAGTGAAGCTCCAAGAGAGGAGGTTATTTGGAAGATGAAAGAGGGTACTCACCAGGAATCTAATCAACTGGCATATTGGTCTTGGACTTCCAGCTTTCAGAAGTATGAAAAGTAAATGTCTGTTGTTAAAGCCACACAGTTGTGGTATTTTGTTATAGCAACTCAAGCAGACTAATATTCACAGTACCATCTTTGAAACTAAAATTGACAAAAGCTTCCCACTCTCTTTACTTTAGTTTTGTCTTCCATTTTGTTTGATGGAAGTTTCTAATAAAGAACAGTATAGGGGCTAGGGGTGCCTGGGTGACTCAGTGGGTTAAAGCCTCTGCCTTTGGCTCAAGTCATGATCCCAGGGTGCTGGGATCGAGCCCCACATCAGGCTCTGTGCTCAGTGGGGAGTCTGCTTCCTCCTCTCTCTGCCTGCCTCTCTGCCTACTTGTGATCTCTGTTGAGTAAATAAATAGAATCTTTAAAAAAAAAAAAAACCACAGTATAATGATGAATATTTTTAAGCCTCAATAAAATCATATGGCTTTGCTGCTTTATATCCTTCAGTTTTTCCTCACTGTCTTCTAAATTCATTAACACAGAATAAAGGTGGTAAATGGTTATGAGAGGCCACCACATTTCAGAGTTCTATAAGATAGTCTCTGAAATAACAAGGGTCTGTCATTTCCTTCTTGTGGAACTCTTTATTTTTTGAGTCTCAATTTCCTTATTTGTGAAATAAAAATTAGAGTACTACCTTATATATATTTCTGTTACAGTGGTTGAATGGATGAAACATATTGATAGGTTAGAAATACTGAACACAGGGCTTGACACACAGTAAAGTGTTAAAATGATATTACCTGTGATATCATCTTCATGATGTCCCTGCTTCCCTTCCCACCACATGACTATACTCTCCAAGTTCATCTGTCATTTTATCTTCCCTCTCCTGGAACAAGTATACTTCTGCTAGGTCTTTCATCCATTTCAGATGCTGTTCTTTCTATCTGACACACCATTTCTTCTAGAATTCACTTTTCCAGGCAGCTACTGTGTGTGTGTGTGTGTGTATGTGTGTGTGTGTGTGTGTGTGTGTGTGTATATATATATATATATATATATATATAAAATACTATATATATATATAATACTATAAATATAAATATAAATATAAATATATAAAATACTATATATATATAATATACAGTATATATTATATTCTATACATTATAATATGCAGTATTATATTCGGGAGATCTTTCCTTGACCTTCCATGAACATTAGCCTCTGTCTAGAAGTACACTGCCCAGAATGTTTTACTGACCTCTAAAATCATATATGAGAAAAATAATTTGCTAAGTCTTTTCTCTAACATGCTCATTCTGGCAAATCAGCAAGATACAGCATCTCTGAGTTCCCTAGATGCAGAGCCAAAGGCAGAAATTTGGGTGCATTACGACCATTGCGGAAGTTCTTTCCAGGAAGTGAGGAGTGAAGGAAGCAGGATAGGGAAATAAATCCAAGAAATTATGTGCACTCACATAAAGTCTGGACTTAGTCTGATGCTATGGGAGTAAGGAAGTATACTGGAATGTAATTTGTACCAGAGTTGTCTCACTGTAAGACAAGAGGCTGGGTTCTTGTATGCAGCTATCACAAGCTGCCTAAATAGGTGAGAACAGGGAAATTAGACTTGAACAACTTCCCATGGTGTGTCTTCCCTCTTTGGACAAGTGTGATTTTCCAAAGAAGGTCATAGAATTTCTTGTGGGTCATCTGGAGAGTGAGTACACTGTTCTCAAAAGAGGATCTGGGCAAGGCACCAGACATGTGCTATTCTTTTATTTTTTTTCATTTAAAAAAAAAGATTTTATTTATTCATTTGAGAGAGAGAGAAAGCGAGAGATAGAGCACAAGGATGGGGAGGGGTAGAAGGAGAGGGAGCAGAGAGCCTGACATGGGGCATGATCCTAGGATCCTGAGATCATGACCTGAGCCAAAGGCAGACACTTAACCTACTGAGCCATCCAGGGACCTCTCTACTAGTCTTTTAAGTGGAGAGAATTTAAGACCCTTCAGTTTAATAGCCTGATTTTACTATTAAAGAAATGAAAATCTAGAATGATTGATTTGCCCAGATCCAGTTGTATATTAATCTGAACTGGGACTAGAGTTTGTTTGGGTCCTCTATTTTCAAAATCAGAACTCTTTCTACTACACAAAAGAACACTTGCTTCTAAGGTTTTTTCTACTAATGAATGGAACTGCATATACATTTACTTATTGCCATACTTTGACCCAAACTCTGGGTTCCTATGGCATGCTTGCTGACCTATTGCAAGGTACAGCCTTTGACCAAGGCAAGGAACTAAACTACCTGCCTTAAGTGAGTTAAGTTCACAATGCTCATGGAGGATAGTTTCAACTTGTTATTATTCCAAGGTTAATACCAACCAGGTTAATGAGGTCAAAATTGCATTTGTTGGGTCAGAGAATGAAGTGGTGTTTAGATGAAAAGAAAATTGTTAAAACTGACAGAGAGCTAATGATAATGAGATGCTTTGTGGTGTGATGGAGGAGAGAGACGGCTGTAACACTCTCTTAATGGAAGTTCAAATGATTTTTGCTGAACTTTCTCTTAATTCCTTTGTTCTTGCATAGTGTATGATTTATCACAACTAAAACTCTGAGCACAGTGGATAAGCTAGGATTTTGAGATATGCCTTCAGACACTCTTTAATCAGTTTCAAGGTTTTGTTATGCATGAGCTCCCTTTCCTCTTGAAAGTAAACTTAGGTAGTACTTATCAGTAAGTACTGAGGGAATTGATATTAGTGGAAGATACAGTGGAAAATGACAAATCCTGATTGTTAGGCAAATTATCAGATTCAATGAAAAAAATCACTTTCATAAGTTATTGCATTGGTGAGAGGAAGTATCCAAAACAAACAGTATAATAATCTTTGAGACTTAATTGATCTCATAATATCTCTTTCCTTCATAAAATGGCACAACCTGTCACTTATTCTCATTCCCCATTACCTTACTCTCATAAATTTTTTCTTCTGACTATGTCCTTTTCAGGAAATCAACATCTTAATGCATATAAGTACTCTAGAATCACAGGTAGGATGAACTCCTGGCTCTACCGCATTGCTACTTAATAGCTGTTTGACCTTGTAGCAGTCACTTAACCTTCTCTGACCCTCAATTTCCCTTTTTATACATATATACAGTCTGCAGCTCAGTATTATAGTGAGGACTAAATGGGTTGCTCATACACAATTCTTAGGATGTAGTAAATTTTTGTTATTTTCAAAGAAAAGGATTGTTAGTATAGGTTTAAATCTGAAATATAAAACAATACTAATATAAGGAAAAAATGGATAAATTCTGCTGTAATCTTGGAGAGGGAAAAACTGTCTAATTATGACTCAAAATCAAAAATAAGAAGAGACTGGTAAGTTACACTTAAAAACAGAAACAAAACAAAAACAGAACCTTTGCTTAGCAGCAATCAGCATAACTAAAGTTAAAATAAACAAATGAAACTGTCAAACTTGAAAAAAAAAAAAAACAACAGTTCTCTTCAGGGAATACCTCTAGCCACATGCTTCACTTCCCTCTGCTACTTCACTCTTCACTCTTCTCCCTACCACCCACATGCTTCCCCTCTTTCTTGTTCTGTCTTCCTGGAACATTGTCTGCCTGTGCATTGTATTCTTTTTTTTTTTCTAGAAGTGACTTATATCTGCCCCCTCTTCTCTCTTTCTAAATCTCACCAGAATATATATCCCTCTAAAAACCTAAATGGTTTTTATAAAGAGCATACCCTTTGCCCTTGACTCTGTATATTTCCATGAATATGACCAATCTGTATTGGAACTAATTATCAGGGGTTGTATGTTTTTCTTCTGATCCTGACCCATGTTTGAGAGAAATAAGAAAATGGTTAAAGGAAAAGGGAGACAGAACTTAAATACTTCTCCTGAAAGTTGTAAGAATCCTTCTCCTTCCAGAAATGGAATTTCCTCAGATGAAAGTGTAGACCCAGAGAGCTCCCCAGACTGGATTCTAACAACCATTCCCTTAATCTGAATTGTACATCTATTGTTTTTCTGCCTACAGATTAATAAGAATTAGGGACTCAATTTAAATGCTGGTCAAGTAGCATTTTGTTTTGTTTTGTTTTCATTTTATTGAATCTTATTTCAAGTAGTATTTGTATCCATTCCATTTTAACTTTCCTTTTTGTGAAGACAGTCACCCCATTTAACACTTGCATTTACATTCATATTCTAGCATGACTGTCCCTTAAACTAATCATTTATTGACTGTTCCCCAAAACTCAGACTTGCCCTTTACCTGTTTATGTGGGATTTTGATTGCCCAAACACCAAAGATGGCAGAGAATGAAGAATCCAGCTTCTAAAACATAATTAATATCAACCTGTTAAATGCCCATTAACTTGCTTAGGAGACAACAGAGAGAGAAAAAAAATTTAATAACCAATTATTGGTAAACAGTTTTAGACAAATAAAAATATTGTTTTAATAGTTTGAAAACTTTGTAAGACTATACTTTTGTCTAATTTCTAGATAAAAAACTTACAGAGATTAATTTTTTGCTTTTATAAATCAAGTATTATTTAGTTCCTGTTATGTGCCTAAGTGGTGGAAATACATCAGAGAACCAAACAGATGAAGCTCTCCTACTTCTGCTGAGTTCATAATACAATGGGGAGAGGTACAGTAATCAAATAATATTATATTAATGTCATATACTGTGTAAAGATGTTATATACTAAGGGCAAAAAAAAAGAAAGAAAAAGAAAAGTCAGAAAGCATAATGCAGTGGGGTAGGACCAGATTGCAGTATAAAATGTGGAAGTCAGGGAGATCTTAATGAAAATGAGAGATCTAAGAGAACACTTGAAGAAAGTGAGAGAGTAAGCCCTATGGTTGTCTTGAGAGGATTAGGCAAAGTCCATTAGGGAGAATGTGCTAGCACATTTGGCTGGAGCGGTATGGGCAAGGAAGAGGAATTGAGAATAGACTGCAGAGTGAGAGCAATAGTGAAACATGGACAGTGGTTGTAAGTCAGTTAGGTGCATTCTCCATGTCACATGGCAAGAAGGTAGCAATGTTGGATTTCAAACCAAAATTTTCTTGACTCCCTAAGGGCAGCTGTTTCTACAAGGTTGAATCCTATGTATAAAGTTGTCCTTTTGTGTTAAGGATTTTGCTGACTCAGGGTTTGTAGTGTTGGAGATGGGAAAAGGATGGAAATACTCCTCACCAAACTGAACCTACCTCCAGATTCCTTTCCTCTTATCTTACTGCCACTCTCGCCTTCTCTGGCTTGATAGGCCACTAAAATCTCTGGAGTTGCTTCTAAATAGTTATAAAATTATACCATTAGTAAGATTTTGAGTTCAATTATCTTCATCTTTTCCATTTCAATCTGTGCTTCAGATGCCTGTCAGAAACTTCCCCACCTTGCTGTCTGTAGTTATGTTTTATATTAAAGTACTGAACTTTATATCAATCCAATTGATTTTGTGGAGCCAAATCTGTAGATTATTCCCAGTGAGGGAAAAGTGATCTGACTGGTACTAGGGTCATTTCCTTTGCTGTTATCATCCTTAGTGTTATGAAATAATTTAAAGAGAAATGTAAATAAAGTTCAGAGGAAAGCACAGAACTTCAGGAGAATAGCTCTAATTATGGCGTTAGTTTTAATGGAGCTTTGACTGAATTCTAATATAGCTTAGATGTGGGAGTTTCCTGATATATTCAGTAAAGGACTTCATAGAGCTCACTGGTCCTTAATGTAGTTTGTGGTTCTTAACCTCCTTGGTAACTTACAGGCCCATAGACTACAAATTAAGAACCAGTCCTAGGAGATCAGTCCTGGAGAGATCATAAATGTCCTGTGCAGTTTGCTTATTACCTCTTTGATATTATGTGAAAATTGTATGCATGTTTATATTCAGTATTTTTTAAGATAAGTCCATAGATTTTTTTAGTTTCTTGACCCCAAATAAAGTAAGAATCAGATAAAACAACTCGCTGCTTTGGCAAAATAATATTTTAGATTTTTGTAGTAGTTCACAGTTTACAAAGCATGGATGTATTTACTTACCTCAATGTTCAGAGAACCCTGTTCAGACACGACATGCATAGTGTTTTGGATTGGGGCAAATTATGAGTAGTATGAGAAAACCATGTGAAAACATGGCTACTTAGAGGTTTTGTTGAGACTGGAATGTTTCTGTTACTACGATAAAGCTTCATAAAAGAGAAAACCAGACTCAAACTGTTTAAGAAATGAAGAGAATTGATTCAGATTACTTAAAAGTACTGTGGTAGTGTTGCATTTAGGTATAACTTGATCCACAAGTTTATTTTTTTATTAGGGTTTCAGCTTAATCACTCTTCTGAAAGAGTGTCATCTCAGTGGGTCAGCTTTCTCCTCAATTTGACTTCTGTCTATGGAAGTAAAGTCATAAAAGAGGAAGTAAAGAGGAAGAGACCTTTTGATTGCAGCATCCCCTGGATAACCCCAAGACTCACTCTCTTGGGCTAGCTCAGTTGTTCACAAGACAACTACTGAACTCACTCATGATGAACAGAGGGTTCCACAATGCTCATTGGTTTAGCTTGGTCACAGGCTATTCTGGAGATGCTGAGAGTAGAATAATCTTCTCTGGGCCCTCCTAGACACCAAAATGGAAAACTAAGTCATCTTAGAAGGGAGAGGGAAGAGAGGGACATATGTGAATGCTGAGCATGTGGAAAAGTGATCACTAACTGAGGCCATGGACACATGGAAGAGATAAAGCGTTAATAAA
Organism: Mustela erminea; assembly: GCF_009829155.1. Taxonomy (NCBI): domain Eukaryota; kingdom Metazoa; phylum Chordata; class Mammalia; order Carnivora; family Mustelidae; genus Mustela; species Mustela erminea. Next base: position 48,877,106 of record NC_045614.1, read on the forward strand.
AAGGACAAGGGGGAAGAAAATCTGGTGACAATAAGTAGTAGCAAGGCTATTTAAAATGAAGAAATGGAAACCCAGAGAATTGGAATAGTAACCAAAAATGCTAGTAAGTGGAGGACTTAGGGCTCAAACACAGAACTTCTAACCTCAAATTTATTGCTCTACTATATACTATCACTTTTACATAGAACCTAGAACTTAGATTGATAATCTTCAAAGCAACTTTGGCTGTACCCCTGGGAATAAACTGTGGGGTAATGAGTGGCATAGACCAATGGCCGCTGCTACTTTTAGTTTCAGTTCCAAATACAGAGAGTTCAGGGAGTGGCATGGTTTTCAGTTGCAGGGCACAGTAATGCTTTCCACTTGTCAGATGCTTTTCAGCTGAGACTGTCTAAGGTCTCTATAGAGATGAATCATCTCCTACTCAGTAATTGAGGAGCCAGAGGCAAGGGGTGGTGAATTAGCCAAGCTACCCCTCAAGCTACCCAGATGGCCTTGGTCTCCAATGAATGGTTTATGGTTGTTTTCTACTATAAATAAGTACATGCACTCAGGAGCTTGAGAGTCCAAAGACCAGGAGTGACCCCGGGAAACTGTGATTAACTTTTCTCTAGCTGGAGAGAGAAAATGGAAAAATTCAGTAGCAAAGTATATCTTTGCTAACATGACTCAAACCAACAGATTGAGTTCTGCTCCTGGCTCAGGAAGAACATGACCTTAAACATATTACTATTCCCCTCACTTTTAAGATGAGGTTTCTGGACTAGACCACTAGAGAGGCCCCTTTTAGCTTCAATAGCTTCTGTTCTTCGTTTAGAATCTCTATTCCTATCTCAGCAACTGGGGTATGGAGTAAAAAAAAAAAAAGTATATATATATATATATATATATGCATATATATATATAATATATGATATTTTAAGATTTTTAAAAATATTATTTATTTATTTATTTGACAGAGAACACAAGTAGGCAGAGTGACAGAGACCACAAGTAGGCAGAGAGACAGGCAGAGAGAGAGGAGGAAGCAGGCTCCTTGCTGAGCAGAGAGCCCGATGTGGGCTCGAGCCCAGGACCCCAGGGTCATGACCTGAGCCGAAGGCAGAGGCTTTAACCCACTCAGCCACCCAGGCGCTCCGTAAAATAACTTTCAAAGAATAGTTCAGTGGCATTGGATCAGTGCTGCTTTTACTTAATGTGCAAAGGAATCAATCAGAGATCTTGTAAACATGCAGACTCTGATTGATCAGGGTTCAGGGGAAGCCCAAGTGTCTGCATTCCTAATGACTTCTGGTTAGTACCACTGTGGCCCATTCCTAGCCTATATTGTGCACATAAGGGATAAAAATGGTTTAGAGTTCAATATGCTTCTAGAAAAATCCATCCAGGGAAGAGAACAGAGATGATGAAGAAGGGGATAAAAAAAGTGGTGACTGCCAACACAAAATTAGAGTATTTATAAGAGTTGAGACCTAATCATTAAAAAACAAAACTATATTTTGACAAAAGCATTAATCCAAACCAAGAAACTATAAGAATTATTTAAATGAATTATTAATTTCTTCATAGCTGCTAGTAGTGATAGCTTATAAGGAGAACCACATCTAGTTCTCTATTCTTTAATTGGCACAACACTGTTTGAGAAATATGAGGTGGGCTTTAAAGCCTCCCTGCACTGGGCAGATGAGGGCAGTCCCCAATGCAAAGGTTTTATTTCTTAAGTGGTCTGGGGTTGTGCTGCCAGTTAGAGATGTATTGAAACTCCTACCAGTTTCTCTAATTTCTGGTCTAGTATACTTCCTTACATGGAACTGCTCCATAAACCAAGTCATTTCCTCTATGACCTACATTATTTTTTTATGTTAATGGAATTATTATATCCTTGCAATGAAATGTCAAATAATTTTCCTTTGAGTAATAAACATGATGATCCTAAAACTCTTTGGGTAGGCACCCCTCATTTATCTTTCACTATAATTTCAGTAATTAGCATGGAATGATCTAGACAAAAATTTGTGTAGAAATGTCCAACATAAGATCTGGCAGTGACTCATTTCACAAACCATCTTTTATTTCAACTATTCTTGTTCCCTGGGTCATTGATGATTTCACAATGAAGTTGCATCCTTGCTTCATAAGTTCCCTCTTACATGTGTGTCCCCATAATAATAATTAGAGCTTAAAATAAGAGCATATCCTAGAATGAGTGGTCTGTCCTTTATTCGCCAGACCAAAGTATGATTCAAGATTTTCAAGTTTTTCATCGCCATTTTTATTCTGCACATCCTCTTGTTCTCTGCAATGGTTTTATTGACTCCTATCAGGTTGAAAAGAAGCATACAGACAGGCAGCCAATGAGGATCTGGAAAGCATGTGCTGTGTGAATGCCACCTGGTTCTGAAGGAGCAGTAGGATGCAAAGCCTGGGCATTGCTTTCCTCCCTTGTTTCAATAGATTGTAGAAGTATGTTAGGTAACATATCGACTGATAATAATATCATATTCATCCCCTTAATTTGGAAGGGCACTGGGAGGAATACCATTCTATTGGCCATTTCAGGTATCCTGGTTACTAATTCAAAATCAGTTTGATTCCAGGGAAATATTTTTGGTCATTAAAACCATTCTATTTGTAAGTCATTGGAAGATGGTTAGTAGTTCTCAAATACTGCTGAACTCTTTAAGTAAATGATATAATGATATAAATTATATAATAATAATATTTGACAATACATACTATATTTCATTCAGTAATAATTGCTTCCTTACTTCCTGTTCCTCTCTCTTCCCCTTCAACTCTAAATTCCAATAGCTAGTGTAGGAATAAAAATTGGATTTCTCATCATCCGAAGCAAAGTGCAATGAGACTGCCTACAATGATCCAAGAGCTTGGAGAAGGAAAGGGAAGAAGGATGAATACTTACATAAAAAACCCTGGGATACCTGGGTGGCTCAGTTGGTAAGCAGCTGCCTTCGGCTCAGGTCATGATCCCAGCGTCCTGGGATCGAGTCCCACATCCGGCTCCTTGCTCACGCAGGGAGCCTGCTTCTCCTCTGCCTCTGCCTGTCATTCTGTCTTCCTGTGCTCGCTCTCTCCCCCTCTCTCTCTCTCTCTGATAAATAAATAAAATCTTTAAAAAAAAAAAAAACCAACAACAAAAAAACCCTTCCCTTCTTTATACCATAAAAATGTAATCTTTTATGTTTGTAAATTCACCAGAGACGATGATATTAGCTTAGCTCCTCTCCATCTGGGAATGTGATATCCAGCGTGTGTTTTATGATGAACTTCATCACAGTGGAACATTCCAGATGCCTCTAAAGGTTTAGATGTAAGGTATTTGATCTATATCAATTTGTCATAATGTATTCCATATTGAATTTTTAATCCTCCCTTTTTTCCTTTTAAAGATTTATTATTTATTTGACACAGAGAGAGAGAGATTACAGTAGGCAGTGAGGCAGGCAGAGAGAGAAAGGTAGAAGCGGGCTCTCTGCTCAGCAGAGAGCCTGATATGGGGCTCAATCCCAGGACCCGAGATCATGTACCTGAGCCAAGGGAAGAAGTTTAACCACTGAGCCAACCAGGTGCCCCTAATCCCTCCTTCTTAAAAACAAACAAACAAAAAAACATTGGGATATACTCCACCCTTTCTGGCTCCCGTCTGAACCACTGTTTCGACACAGTTATAGGAAAAATTACTCATTATGTTTCATTAACATAATCTATTTCACAACCAAGTGAAAGTTGTCAACAGTAAGCATACAGGTAAATTAATCTCTTAAAGGTCTCCAAAAACATATGCATTGTATTTCTAAGTTACAAGCCACATATAAAGCCAGCTTGAGATAATTTGATATTAAAAATTGAAAACCTAGATGTAGCTGGAGAGCTTGAGCTCAAAAGACACTTCGTTCTGCTAACTCAGAATGGATGGAGTATAATGGTCTATATTTTCATTCAATTTAATCTTTCATTGTTTAAGTATTCATTGTTCTGGGAACCTAGGAGTGAATAGGAAAAACAAACAAGTCCTGCCTGCATAGAGCTTGTGTTAGTATTATATACATTGTCTAAGAAGACTGTGTGTGTATATGTAATCAATAGAGAAATGTTTGCACTCACTCGTACACATACATGCACACAGACACAAATCCATTTGATGTAAAAATCTCCTTTGTGTCTTCAGAAGATTTTTGAAGCACAGTTCTTAGTAGAAATATGGTTTTCAAAACTAACTCCAGAAAGTAGATTTCTTTCCTCATATTTGTCAGCTAGGCAAAAGAGCAATAGTTTTATAAGAAAGGGAATGAAAAGGAAGTTTTGATGAAACCGTACAAGTGAAAACGATTTGAGAAAAATTTATTTGGAAGCTTTATTAAATTTTTTATTGGTGCTGTAACAAATTACCAGAAATGTGTCTTGAAACAAGATAGATCTATTATCTTAACATTTTTGGAGGTCAGATATTCTAAAATCAAGGTGTTGACAAAGTTGTGTTCTTTCTAGAGACTCTAGGGGAAAGTCTGTTTCTTTGCCTTTCTAGTTTATAGAGTTTATATAGTTTATAGAGGCAGCCTGCTTTCCTAGCTTTGTGATCCCTCCCTAATACTACACCAATCCTATGGAAGTCATTGTGTCTTTTGTGATTCTGACACTCCTGTATCTCTCTTGTAAAAGACCCTTGTGATTACATTGGCCCCACCCAGAGAAGCAAGGCTAATTTTTCTATCTCAAGATCTTAACAAAATCATGTGTGTGAAGTTTCTTTTGCTATATAAGATAACATACAGATTTGGGGGATGAATATGTAGATATCCTTTAGGACCCATTTATTCAACCTTGTATAGAGACTGATGCACTCTGTGAAATATTCAGGTTTTGACTTGAATATTTGTTAGTATTGTGCAAGTTTCTGGGGTCATGAATGCCACTTCTTGAAGCCTCAGACTCCCTAGAAACTACACACTGTCTTTTAAACCACCTTTTGTTTGCGTTGCTATAGATGACATGACAATAAGAGAACTTTCTTATTTCATCATAAGCAGGAATGCCATGACATTGATCAGCTAAAATCAACAGATACATATTACTTTTACATTTGCCATTCATTAGGAATTATAGCTCTATAAACACACACACACACACAGATGCACACATTTTTTTCCTCCTTTTTTTTTTTTTTTTTTAATAGCCCTTTCTAGTAGTGCTCTCAAATGAAATTTGTTAGGTTGTTTAGCCGTGGCCGTCTTTTAGACTCAATTAGAATTGCCAGAAATCAGTAATTAATTTTAATAGTATTTTGTATGTCCCATTAACTTACTACAGAAATTTATGTGTTTTCTTCTTTTGTCTGAATTTATTGCTTTACTCATCTGGGAGAATAAAATGCAGACAGTTTCGTAATGACAAAGTTAACTGCTTTTTGTAAAGAACTTTAAGGTTTTTCATTGTGAACTTAATTATATAAATGGCCCTTTATCTTGACAACCCTAAAATATGACGGAAATGAGTGGGAAAAAGCTGATGCCGTGTAGTTTTTCCTATCCAGTTTACATATCATGTTTACTGACATTCAGTTTTAATACTGAGGAACAGTTTTCAGACTGGAAAAAGTAGTTTTGAAAAAACATGTTATAGAGTTACCAAGGTCGGGACGAGATGGTATAGAACCATTTCTTCTTCTTCTCTACGTTAGAAATTTTAGATATAACTAAATACAGTTATTAACCCTGGATGTAGTACAAGAGGCAACCAACAGCGATCTTTGAAAGGTGGTAAGAAGGTAAACTAAAATTAGGGGCCCTAGAACTGGAGGATAAACACAGCCACAGAATATCTTATGACCCACGCCCCCATTCAACAGAAGAAGGGGGCTTAGATTCAATGTTTCTTGGCCCCCAAAGTAGTAACAAGAGGTAGCTCAGGTATCCCTATCCTCCATCCAAACTGAACCAGAGCCCCATGGAAAATAGAGAACTTGCAGGATTGAAAAGAAGATCAATTTAGAAATCTACTAACATAAGCAACCAGGGAAACACTTTTTCTCACCACACCTGAGACTTCTTCCTCCTCAGAGAAATGCTTAAAGCTGCTGTTAGCATTTGCAAGAGAGACATAACACAGACTAATTTGAGGAGCCTTCTTGTCACCATGGGCCTGAGATACCCTCTTACAGTGACATCAAGAAAAGTGAGGGGCATATCTCACCAATTGATGCAGGAAGCAGTCTCCAGATCCCTGCAAGCAGGGGTCCTGCTATAGCAAACTTCCAACTAGGATTTCCCATCCATGCCTGAGAATGCCTACCTGCCCTGGCAGACACCAGTATAGGCAAACAGACTGAGAGGAAAGACCTAGCCATGGAAGGTGTCCTGACATGCAAGGTCTCTTTTTCCCTGTGGACCTGAAACTCTTCTTTTCCACCCAGAGCAGAGACCCTGGAGCATCTGGAGGTAGGAGAGCAACAAGAGTGATCCAAGTACAAATGGGTATCAGGCCAGAGAACATCTCCTTTGCTGGACCTGGCAATCCTTTCCTCTATCAGGAGACAGTGGCTCCACCTGAGTAAACTTCCTAAATTCCTCCTCAGGCAGCACTAGTGGGAGCCCTAGGGGCATCAGACCAAACAGTAATAAAACCAAAATAATAATGCCACAATTGCTGTGAAAATTAAACTAATAAGGAACTCCAGTCCACAGAAAAGAATAGGACTATTGTTGGCTAAACAGGGTGACTGCCTACTCAAATGAAAGATTTAAACAGCGTCCAGAGTCTCCTAGCCCAGTAGACAACATGTCTAGGATAAAAGTGAAGATCACCCAGCGTACTAAGAATCAAGAAAATGAAAACTTGAATGAGAAAAGACAAATGACACACATCATCATTGAGATGAATCAGATGTTAAAATTATCTGAGAAGAATTTTAAAATAGCTGTCATAAAAATCCTCAGTGATCCATTACAAATTCTCTGCAAAAAAATAAAAAAAAGAAAAATCTCACATAAAATATAGAAGTTGTTAAAAAAAAAGAACCAAATGTAAATTACAAAAAAGAAAAATACAATACTATAAATAAATAACATTATGGGCAGGCTCAGTAGTGGATTGGAGATAATAAGGAATAGAATCAGTGAACTCGAGGACAAATCAGTATACTATATCCATTGAAAAACAGAAAGAAATTGACATGAAGAAGCAGAGGCAGAGAAGGAAGAGGAAGAAGGAGAAGGAGAAAAAGAATCAATCAATATAACCCACCATATCAACAAACTGAAGAAGAAAAATTATATGATTCTATTAGTTGACACAGAAAAAACATTTGACAAAATTTAACACCCCATTCATTTTAAGGAGTCCAGCAAGTGAATGGTAGAGGGTAATTACCTCAACTTAATAAATAGTGAAAATAAATGGTGAAAGACTGAATGTTTCTCCTTAAGATTGGGAACAAGGCAACCATGTCACTATCACCATTTACTCAATATAGTCCTGGAGTTTCTAGCCATTATAGTAAGGCATACAGATTGGAAAGTAATATATTTAAAATGCCCATTTGCAGGTGACATTGTTTCATAGAATTCCCAAATAACCTATTAAAAAAAGAGCCCTCCTATAAATAATAAGTGAGTTCAGCAAGGTTTCAGGATACACGATCAATACATAAAAGTGAGTCATTTCTGAATTCTAACAGTGAACATGCAGAAACTGAGGGAAAAAACCAAAACGAAGTAATACCATTTGCAACCACTCAAAGATAAGGAAACAGGTTTACCTAAAAGAATTTAGGTGTTCTGGATCCTAGAACAGTTTTAAACAATCTTAACAAAGAAGAAAGTGGTAGGAATCACTCGCCACCTGATATCTAGGGGGATATTATGTTGTTACAGTATTCAAGGAACAGTGTGCTATTGGCAGAGGGATTAATGTATAGATCAATAGAACAGAATAAAGATTCCAGAAATAGCTCCACACAAATATGCCCAACTGATTTTTGATACAAGTGCAAAAGCAAATCGATGGAGGATAGATAACCTTTTAAACAAATGGTGTTTGTGTAATTAGACGTCCATAAAGAAAATAATAAACCTCAACCTAAGTGTCACACCTTACACAAAAGTTAACAAAAAATGGTTTGCATACTTAAATAGAAAACGTAACATATTAACCTTTCTAGAAAATAATATAGGAGAAAATATTCAGGATTTGGGTCCAGTCCAAGTCTTCATAGGCTTGGTAACAGAATTACAGTCAATCAAAGGAAAATTCACACACTTTGACCCCATAAAAATTAAAAGCTTTTGCTCTGTTAAGGTTCATATGAAGAAGATGAAAGGAAAAGCTACAGAGAGGGAGGATATATTTGTAAAACACATATTTGGCAGAAGACTACTATCTAGAATATGTAGAGAACCCTTAAAACTCAACATCAAGACACAACCAAACCACCACAACAAAATAATTTAATTGGAAAAGAAAATATATAGACATTTCTCTAAAGAGAACATGCAGGTGGAAAATAAGAATATGAAAAGATGGTCAACACCACTAGCCATCAAATAAATGCAAACTAAAACCACAATGAATATCATTACAAGCCTAACAATATTACTAAAATTTTTAAAAAATGACAACTATAAACGTTGGCCTGAATGGAAAGAAATCATTCTGTCTTGTTGTAGGGAAGGCAGAAATGGTACAGCCATTCTGGAAACAGTTTGTCAGTTTGTTATAAAATTAAACATGTAACCGTACTATCTAATAATTGTACTTTTTATATTTATCACAGAGAAATAAAAACTTATGTTCATACCAAAGATTATGCACAGATATTCATAATTATTTAATTTGTAATAGCCCCAAACTGAAAACAGCTCGGATGTCCTTCAATACATGAGTGGTTTTAAAAAAATATGGTACATACTTTCCATGCAGTAGTACTTAGCACTGAGCAAAACAAAGATATATTGATTTAAATACCAACTTAGATGATTCTCCAGGGAATTATGTTGGATGAAAAAGGCCAATTCCTGAAGGTTACAAGATTACATACTGTATGATTTTATTTATATAAGATTTTTGAAATAACAAAATTTTTTTTAAATGGATAAAAAAATGAATAGCTTCCAGGAGTTGGAAATATTGGGGAAGGGTCAAGAGAGAGAGGGTGTTATACATGAGTGGTTTTAGGGATCCTTGTGGTGATGAAACTCTTCATTGTCTTGACTTTGGTTGTGGACAGACCCACATTAGTGATAAAATTGTACAGAATGAAACATACATAGGACTATAAGAACTGTGGAAATCTTAATAAGATTGGTGAATTATATTAATTTTAATAATCTGGTTGTGATATTATACTATAGTTTTGCAAAATGTTATCATTGGAGAGCATCAGTTATACTAGGCAAAAAATGCCCCTCGCCCTTATCTGTGTCCTAATCCCTGAAACCTGAATATGCCCCCTTGAATGACAAAAGGGACTTTGCTTATGTGATTTAGGGTGTAGGACAGGGAGATTTTGCTAAATTATTTAAGTCGACCCAACCCAATCACAATGATCCTTATAAGGGACGGAGGTAGAGGATTCAGAGAAGAGGATATGAGGATGCAAGCCAACATTGGAGTGATGTAATTACTGGCTAGGGAATGTGAACAGCCTCTAGAAGCTAGAAAACACAAAGAAACAGATTGTCCCCCATAGTCTCCAGAAGGAATGTAATCATGCCATCATTTTGCTTTTAACCTAATGAAAGCTATTTTGGACTTCTGGTGTCCATAATGATCAGGTAATAAATCTGTGCTGATTTAAGTTGCTAAGTATGTGGTCATTTGTTATAGCAGCAATAGAAGATCATATACTGCTTGAAATGTGTATATGCCCACGTGAATCCTCTGTATTATTCCTTATAATTTCATGTAAATCTACAATTATCCAAGTACAGTTTTCAGTTACAGTATTATGAATCTGAACTGTCATATAAGCAATGCCAACTTGAGTTGTTTTGAAGCATGAAGCCAAGACATTATTTTTATAATGAAGAGGTGGAAAAGAAATTTCTCTTGTTTGATAAGATTTATAAAAACTAAGCTTTTCTTTTTTTAAATAAATATTATTGGCATTTGTATAGATTCCTTTCTGCAATACTTCCTGTCTTCCTCCTTCCAGTATGGTAAGTATGGTGATAAAATAAGGGTCATTGGGCTCAGATACCTCTATTCATATGCCAGGATCACCCAAAGCTTGTGAATTCTAGGTTTTTTTTTCTCTGTGAGTTGGAAATAAGAGTATCTCTGTCAAAGGGCTGTTCTAAGCACATATTTTTGGGATTGTGACTATGGTATGTTGGTACACAGTTCGATATATTTTCCTAAATTTTCCACCAGGACTCCTCAATCACTGTTTTCCTTCCAGCTACTCATCCTCCAAAACGTATCCACCTCTATAGTAGAAGCCTCTGAAATGGCTCTCAGTAATCCTTTCTCCTGGTATTCATGCTTTTTTTGTAATACACTGCCTTAAGAGAGTATGTCAGAGTTATTATATATTATTGAATAGAGTATAGGATAATAATGGTATGTCACTTCAAATATTAAGTTATAAAACAAAAGAAAACAAAACTGATGGCTTAAATCATGGATGCCCTCCCTCTGGATCTTCTCACCTGCTTGATGTCAAAGTCTAAATAAGTGTTTGTGGTAAATGGCATGGATATGTGAATAAATGACTGATAAATCTGCTAGAAGTGTGTTTTTAAGAAACTATTTATTAACCCAGATTAATCTATTTTTGGTTGGCCTGTATTCAGAGTAATGAAATGAAATATTTTAGGCAAGGTTGATGATTGGGAGGGATTTGGGGGCGAACAGGAAGACTGCTATATATTCATACGTCTGCCCAGAACAAGTCTCTTTAAGTCAACTTTTTTCACATTTTCTACTTTCTTTTAAACTTAAACCAAAGATTTGAGACACCTTGGTGGTTCAATTGATTAAGCTTCTGCTTACTGCTCAGGTCATGATTCCAGGGTTTTGGGATCAAGTCCTGCATGTAGCTCCTTGCTCAGCGGGGAGCCTGCTTCTCCCTCTACCTCTTGCTCCCCCTGGTTGTGCTCTGTCTCTCTCTCTCTGGCAAGTAAATCAATAAAATAAAAATCTTTAAAAGAAAAAAAAACGGACTTTTCAAAAGGATAAGTTACTTTTCTTTGTGTAAGGTAGTAGTGTCTGTACTGGGTGTGAGGTATGAGATGTTCCTAAAGTGACCATTGGTTGCCTGATTTGTAAAATGCATGCTGAAATTAAATATTTGTGAGATTAAAATGTGCATTCTCTTATCTTTTTTTGCTGTATAATAAGATTTATCTCTGAAATACCTATTGTCATTTGTCGTTTACCATCTTGGGAAAAAATAAGGTGACATTTTTAGATGTCTGAACTATTGTTATTCTGAGTCCTATGATAGACCATTTTTTCCCACACAGGGCCTCACAGACTTCATTCTGAGAGCTGTAGGAATTTGCTGCATTCAGAGTTCAAACTGGTGTCTATTTACTTCTGGAAAAATTTTAGAAAAAGGAAAATAAGTCACCCAAGATCTTTCTTTCTTCTTTGTTGTTACTATAGCACTGATGCCACTCAAAGTCTCCTTTGAAAATAATAATGTCTACCCATGCAGCAAACAATGATTTCCCTGACTGCAAATGAAGATTTTTGTAGTAGGCTTCAGTGTTAATCATAATTTCAGTTAACATCTAAGTGTGGCTCTCTGCCAATGACAAGAAATATGCAAGCAATGAAAGACAGCCATTGGCTGGACCTCTTCCTTCATCTGTTTTTAGGGTTTTCCTAGAGCTCCAAAGGTCTCCATCCTTTCACCTGTTCCATGCTTGGTGTAGTGCATTGTGGCCTTATGTTACTGGATGCCATCATGAAATTTTGTGGCTGAAAAAGTATCTAAGGAGAGACAGGCTATCCTTAGTATTTGTAACAGTATCTGAAGGAGATATATACAAACAGTGAATCAGCAAACTGGGCAATTGCTAAGTGAATTTAGTAATAACAAATTTCTCTAAAATACCTTTTATGGCTGAGGGTTGGAATTGACATATTGTCTTTTCTACCCATGGACCATTGGCCAGACCAGATCTTAGGCATGGGGCAATCTGAACAATGAATCTGGAGAACAGAAGCTAAAACCTTCCTTTTCTTCCTATTTGGTGGTGGGTTTAAAGGAGTGTGAAATATTTACACAACTATATCAACTATTTGTCACTGACTTGCAGGAACCATAGAGAAAGAAGAAGAAAATTGATAGTAGTGGCCAAAATGACATTTGAAATTACCGGTTTTATTCTTAGATTGTTTCAAATAAGCCAGAGTGCTTCTTCAAACTTCCAAATTTGATAGCAGCCTAAAAGTATAGAGAATATTTTCTAAATTGCTAATTAATATACTTTCAATGTATAGTCTGTACACAGGAGGATCTGAGGCCTTGTTTGAACAAAATTCTTATTAATGGTGTTAAATCCCACAAATAAAATGGTGCACTAATGATATAAATTTACTGCAACTTAAAGCTAGTGAACTTTGTGTAGGTATTTTGTCAATAAAATTAAGTTAATGAAAATGAAAACAGATCAAATGTAAGTTAATTAACCCTAATTTAGTACTACTGTTCTCACCATATTTACCTTAATGATAAAACTGTACATAAATTGTTTATAGAGAATTCTGTGATGTGAGCGCTTAGTGACATGAGTTATGAGACTGTAAAAGAAAGTATTTTTCCATTTAGATCAATGGACTAGTGAGTGATATTCAACTTTATAGCTGTTACAAAATATCTTATAAATTGATTTTTGTCACCATCTTAATACCATGTTCATCTGATGTAATTATATTAATGCCCTAATACCACATTTGTGTATAATGTATGAGAGACTTTCTCTCATTATCACAAATCTACAACTTAATCTTAGAACCATCCATTTCTCCTTTTCCAGCTGGCCAGGACACAATGCTGGCCCTGTTGAATGAATGGACAAACCACCTTTCTAGGTCATCAGGGTAGTAGGAAAGAGAAGGACAGGTTATCCCAGATCTTTTTCAGTTCTCTTCTTCCAGCCTCATTTTCTAAGCTTGAACAAGGATGCCAACACAACATCTGGAGGCCAGAGAATTAGCAGAAATGTGTTATTGCCAGATTGCTCTGTGTGTTCAAAGGCATATATACTCTATTTTTCATGTGTTTTCTTACATACTCCTCTTTAAACATGAAATACCCATCTTCAACATTTTCAAATGGCCAAGTTCTATCTGCCCATCATTCAAAAGCAAAGGTGGATGTAACTGTTTTCTAAATGTCCTTGTAATTTTTGTGTATGTGATGTATTAAATTTTATAAAAATAATATTGCATCTCAAACTTCTCCAATACTCAGTAAATTAAAACAGTAATCATTTATTACTGCTCATGTATTTTTGGATAGGTTGGCCTTCAGCTGGTGGAGACAGCATTTTTCTTACTGCAAGTCTATAGGTTAGCACATGTCATTCTCATCTTCCTCCTTCTGAGACTATTGGATTAGTATATGTGCTGCCGAAGCGAGCACCTGAGACTATTGGATTAAATATTGCATGTACTCCTCATGATGGTTACTGAGTGGCCATCCAAGTATGGTTCTAAATGAGGCTCAAGAGGACAAGCAGAAACATCAAAGACCTCCTGAAGCCTATTCTCGGAATTGTCATACTGTCATTTCCGCCCATACACCTCTGGCCAAAGCAGATCACAGGCCAAGTGCAAAGTCAAGAGCCCAAAGTCACATGACTCGAAGGCAATGATGAGGCAATGGTAAAGCTGTGGATTCAGGACCTACTGACATTTTGGGGCCATAATTATAACTCACCATCTGCCTCTCTTAAGCAATATGATTATTATGATAGTTATCTGGATGCCTATTTTTCTATGTTATGTTACTACCTACTTCCATTGATTATTTTATTTGCATGGTGTCATAAACATAGTGTGGTCTGAACACTAAAGAAATATACAAGTCCACCGACTTTATTCTCTCTCTATATTGTTAATTACATATAAGCTCATATAACCTATTCTTTCTACAAGGACAATTATGGAGGAGCCTGAAGTTTTTGCATAGTGTTACTCTTCAATCTCACTTTACTTCTGGGAATCATTGTGTAGAATTCAGCAAAATCAAAATGTGAGCGAGTCCTGTAATAAATATTTATTTTCTGAATTAATGAGGTTATACCACAAAGCTTTTGAATTTTTAAAACTTAGTTATGACTAATCTTTAAAAAAAAAAAAAATGGGACGCCTGGGTGGCTCAGTTGGTTAAGCAGCTGCCTTTGGCTCAGGTCACGATCCCAGGATCCCACATCGGGCTCCTTGCTCAGCAGGGAGCCTGCTTCTCCCTCTGCCTCTGCCTGCCATTCTGTCTGCCTGTGCTTGCTCTCTCCCCCTCTCTCTCTCTGATAAATAAATAAAATCTTTTAAAAAAATAATAAAAAATAAATTAAAAATAAATAAATAAATAAAACTTAGTTATGACTAATGTCTATCTCTTATGTATACTTTAGCTCTGTTACTTTATATTCACAGATTTTGTTGGTTGGAGAGGGGGAAGATGGCTGCCAACACTGAACTCATTTTAAAGGAACTCATTCATGGCCATAGCATAAACTTTTTATTCTCATTAACATTAACTGATCTGTTTCTATTTATATACTTCTTACTTTTAGCTCTCTTTCCCCCTTGATGGTTGTGTTTCCATGTCAAAAGTGATTTATAATTTTATCAGATTCATAGATATCTGGGTGAAATATCTGAGATACTTTAGCTAATTTTCTGTGTATTAATCTAACAACAGAAGAAAAATTTAAAAAAATATTTACGGAAGTTGAGATCAGGATTATTTTACTTGATTTTTTCCAAAAGAACTCTGTCTTTCCTTGGCCTAATATTTTATCTTTGGTGCAATTATAAATGTTCACAAATTTGAGCAGCTATGTTAATGTATTGGAAAGCTTTAAAGTAGAAAAAAGAATGTTAAATTTAGGGAGAAAACAGTTTATTCTTTGTACTAGATGGTTTGTAGTAACTGGAATAAATTTTTAAATTAATAAGAGGAGATTAAAAATTAACTTTTGTCCATAAAATATTTGTTAGTCTAATGGCCAATGAATATTTAATGAAGCTAAATAAAACATTAACAATACAGAGTATCCTAAGCTGTGAATTTTGATTCTTTTTTCAATTTTAGTGTCATAGTGCTATATACTTTTCAATACAGACACAGATGTAAAAGTGCTTGAGAACTGCATATTGTATTTTTTTCTAATTCTTTCCTTTTTCTCTTCTATAACCCTGATTTACCAAAGTATACTATTTACCCTGCCTTGCCATTAGGTTACACTCAATATCATGAAGACAAACTGATGATTCAACTAGAATAAACTTCATAGAAATTAGAGATACAGATCCTCAAATTAAATTCCACTGTTCGCGAATACTATACCTGGGGAGTAATATGACCGAAGGGAAATTTCCACCTGATTTTACTTTCTTCCAAATCAAAAACAGAAAAGGTTTGGCTTGCTAGGTAAGATAATGTTCTCAAATAGAGTTTTGTACTATTTGAGCAAATTGATTTTTATGGAAATGGATTGTGTTATAATATACTTGATAAAAAAAGCAGGTTGGACTTCTGCTCTTTGGTCTTTAATCTCATCATTTTTTGCACACTTCTCTATCTAAACCATGGGCACTGAAATGGCAGGGATTATGCCTTACTTTGCATTTCCACACATTAAACAGTGCCTGGCATATAAGAGAAATCCAAATAACATCTGTCTAACAAGTATGTTGTTTGGTGGTCTCCTGTTACTTTCTAACTTTTTTGACTGTTGTGTGTCATTTAATCTTTCTTTCTTTTTTTTTTTTTAAGATTTTATTTATTTATTTGACAGACAGAGATCACAAGTAGGCAGAGAAGCAGGCAGAGAGCAAGGAGGAAGCAGGCTCCCCACTGAGCAGGGGAGCCTGATGCGGGACTCGATCCCAGGACCCTGGGATCATGACCCAAGCCGAAGGCAGAGGCTTTAACCCACTGAGCCACCCAGGCGCCCCTCATTTAATCTTTCTGATCATTTTAGCAGACACTCTTGGTTCTTACCTGAAACCTTGCTTTGCTTCCACTTTACTTTTGGCAGAATCCCAATTTGTTTCATTTCTGCCAGACCCTGTGACCAGGAAAGATGATAGATCTTTATCAAGTTTAAGTGAATCAGAGATGAAATCTGTTCTCCTTACTATTGATTGGTTTGGGAATAAGCATTGACTATGAGCATGGCCAATATGAACAATGAAACAACCTGAATAGTTAGGTTGAACCTTGGGCAGTTGTCGGGGGAGGGTGATGTGTGGAAGATTTTCTGTGGATAAAAGAGATATAAATGAAACGTGCCTCTCTTTCCACTGGGCATTGTGATGTATACATATTACATCTGGAACTGGTGCATCTGAAAGGCACTCAAGTGCTAAAAATGGCAGAGCAGAAATTTGACAGAACTTGAATCTTTGCTGTTTTTAAGGTATTTAAGTGTAATCGATAATAGAACTGACCTGTGTGCAATTTCTAGAAAATGCCTCATGATTAAACTAATTTAAAGTTAAATTTCTGTTTTCTTAAAGTCTGGTATATAACCATACACTTTGCTAAACTCTGCATTCTTCAGGTTTATATGACATTGAGTTTGCTTGCTCCTTCTAATTCTTTAATTGAGGCTTTTCTCTGTGTCTATTTTGTTTTTAGGCTTATCCCAAGGTTTTCTTCTGGATCTCCTTCTCCACTATGTGTTCTTGGTCACTTCATCCCAGTTTTTTATATTTTTTTTAAGATTTTACTTATTTGTTTATTTGTCAGAGAGAGACAGAGAGAGTGAGCGTGTGCAAGCACAGGCAGGGAGAAGGGCTGAGAGAGAGGAAGAAGCAAGATCCCCACTGAGCAGGGAACCTGTGGGACTCGATCCCAGGATCCTGGGATCACGACCTGAGCCAGAGGTAGACACTTAACCAACTGAGCCATCCAGGTGTTCCCATCCCACAGTTTTATTTACCAACTTTATTTTGATAACTACTAACTCTTTTCTAAAGTTTTGACTTCTCAACTTAGCTTCAGACTCCAACTTCTTGTAAGGCAAAAATGCTTGAGGTTTTACAGATTTCCTCCCATTCCTGAGTTCATTTAAGAACACAGGATCTTCAAGGGGCACCTGGGTGGCATAGTCAGTTAGGTGTCCGACTCCTGGTTTCAGCTAAGGTCATGATCTTGTGGTCACTGGATTGAGCCCCACATTGGGCTCTGCATTCAGTGTGGAGTGTGCTTCAGATTCTTCCTCCCTCTCCCTCTGACCTTCACCACTTGCAGGCTCAGTCTCTCCCTTAAATAAATAAAATCTGAAAACAAACAAACAAAAACCTCATGATCTTCCCAATCTCATGCTGGTTCTGCTCTTGTCTTAGGGAAGAGCTTCCTCTGTATGTTTGTTCAAACTTGGCAGTCATTTTTGGTGCCTTCTTATTTCTCTCTTCACTCTCTTTAGGTAATGAGCAACGGGCCCCTGATATTTCATCTAAACTATTTTCTGAAATCACTCTCTTAATTTCATTCCTACTGTACCATCCAGTAGGTGTTGCAGATTTACAGAGTGTCTGGGGTAGATGTACAAAATAATCTAAGATTAGTTTAGTTTTCTTGCCTTTGAAATTCAACTCTTATTTTCTCTGATTGTTTTTATGATCTGTGAAGTATTCTGAAGTTTCTCTATAATATAGAATTACTTTTTGTTTTTCATGCTTAGAATGTGTTTTACATCCTGAATCATAAAATATATATCTGCACATCCTTAGATTCTTTAATATTTGCTCTTCAGATTCTGCTTACCCTTCAATTTTTTACTATTTTTTAATAAGATAGCACTTGACATTTTTTCATTTCTACATACCACTATATGACTGTACTTTTAACATTTTTCTCACAATAATTGTATTTTATTTAACTGAAGTAACTTCATAAAACCTATCACAATGAAAATGCAGTATCAGGAACCAAAAAAAAAACAAAAAAACAAAAAAACAAAAAAAACAATAGCTATACAGGTGCTACTCTAAATGGTTATATAAGTTAATACATTTTTATTCTCACAACAGCTCTTTGTAAACACTATTATTATAACCTCTGTTTTGTAAATAAAGGAAATGTGGCACAGGGTGTGAAATGGCTTGTCTTTGGTCATACAGCTCATAAGTAGTAGAATTTATATTTGGAAATAGGCTCTAGAATTTACCATTTTTACATACTGCATACAGTGGTGACACATTTCACTATCCCAATGTGTTCATCTTTCAGGGTTCTATGATATTGTGAACTAAAAATAATAATAATTATAATAATAATTACCAGATATAGTAACCAGAATTCAGTTTCACTTAATTAAAAAATATAAGTCAAACAGAGAACCGTCAATTATCTTATGGTTTCACTTAATTTCTGGAACATAAGGAATAGCATGGAGGACATTAGGTGAAGGGAAAAATGAAGGCAGCGAAATCAGAGTGGGAGAAATCGGAGTGGAGATGAACCATGAGATATTATGGGACTCCAGGGAAGCAAATGGAGAGTTTTAGAAGGGAGAGGTGTCGGGGAATGGGTGAGCCTGGTGATGTATTAAGGAGGGCACGGATTGCATGTAGCACTGGGTGTTATACACAAACAATGAATCATGGAACATTGCATCAAAAACTAATGATATACTGTATGGTGACTAACATAACATAATAAAAAAACCACCAAAAATAAATTGAATTCATAACAATAAGCCAATGAAAAGATTTGAAGATAAATTCTATCATTATAAAAAAATTGCATCTTAAATTGAGGAAGGGATGCCTCCAGTTACTACCAGTTACTAAATAGTTTTGTTTCTAACAGTGCTTTAGGAAGTTTGTACTATGGTGTCATTAGTATCCAGGCACTCAGAGAGGTAAGTATTTCCTGGCCCCCAGCTACATAGTACAACTCAGTCAAGCAAAGAATACATTTTAGTATCTTTATATCTAAAATTTAAACATCATTCTGAAGTACAAGTGAAGTGTACTTTTAATTTTATTAAAATACTGATCATTACTGAATCTGTTATATGATGTTATCATGATGCTACGTCCTACTTTGGAAATACAAAATCCTTTCCCAGCTTGGAGAAGGTGTGTTCAGAGCCCTGGTTGGCCTTTATGTAATTTTTAAAGATTGGGTACTTCTGCTTCTTTCCATTCATGATAAGAGAGGTGGTAAGCTGACAGAAACAATTTCTTTTTTATTTACTGGCCATTACGGTTATAAAATACTGTAGACATGAGCCTAACATAAATCAGTTTCCCTCAGATGAATGTGCCTTTGGAGAGGCTTTCTGCCAAGGTTCCTCACCTCGACCATATCTCTCTGGAATATTCTTGCTCTGTCTTTGGCAGCCCTTCTGAATTTATTTTGCTTTTAATTCCAAATAGTCCTCAATCAGAAGACAAATAAACAGAGGCTTAGAACTTTAGAGTTGAAAGGGACTTTAGAGATTATATCAGTTAGATCATCTGTATCAGGGATCTTCGTGCAGCAAGCAACAGAATACATGTCTCAAACTCACTTAAGCAAAAGGGAATTAATGGTCTCTATAAATTAATAGTCTGAATATAAGTCAAGCTTCAGGGAAGGCCTTGATCTAGTGGCTCAAAGTCTCATAAGAACTATATCACTTTCACTCTTTGTTTACAGCATATACTTCACTATCAGCTTTTCTATGGTTTCCATCATGAGGTGGAATGCATCGAGTTACTTTAGTTAGTCAGAGCTCACCCTTTCATTTGGAAGTACAACCAATACACCCAAACTACATGGCTTCTCCACAATGGAGATTCACAATGCTAAAAGAAGTGGGGAAAATGGATGCTTGGAAGGAAATCAAAAGATACCTATGTTGTCAACCCCCTTTTTCAGATGAGAAAGAGAGGTCTCCAGATAGCCAACAGACACATGAAGAAATGCTCCACATCACTCGGTATCAGGGAAATACAAATCAAAACCACAATGAGATATCACCTCACACCAGTCAGTGGCTAAAATTAACAAGTCAGGAAATGACAGATGCTGGCGAGGATGCGGAAGGAGAAAGGGGAACCCTCCCTACAACTGTTCGTGGGAATGCAAGCTGGTTGCAACCCACTCTGGAAAACAGCATGGAGGTTCCTCAAAAAGTTTGAAAATAGAGCTACCCTATGACCCAGCAATGGCCACTTCTGGGTATTTACCCTAAAGATACAAATGTAGTGATCCAAAGGGGCACATGCACCTGAATGTTTATAGCAGCGATGTCCACAATAGCCAAACAATGGAAAGAACCTAGATGTCCATCAACAGATGAATGGATAAAGAAGATGTGGTGTAAATATATACAATGGAATACTATGCAGCCATCAAAAGAAATGAAATCTGCCTTAGTGTCGATGTGGATGGAACTAAAGGATATTATGCTTAGTGAAATAAATCAATCGGAGAAAGACAACTATCATATGATCTCCCTGATATGAGAAAGTGGAGATGCAACATGGGGGTTTTGGGGGTAGGAAAGGAATAAATGAAACAAGATGGGATCGGGAGGAAGACAAACCATAAGTGACTCTTAATTTCACAAAACAAACAGGGTTGCTGGGGGAGGGGGTACAGGATGAGAGTGGTGGGGTTATGGACATTGGGGAGGTATGTGCTATGGTGAGTGCTGTGAAGTGCATAAACCTAGTGATTCACAGACCTGTACCCCTGGGGATAAAAATACATTGTATGAATCATGAGAGACTATGGACTCTGAAAAACAATCTGAGGGGGTTGAAGTGGCGGGGGGGTGGGAGGTCGGGGTACCAGGTGGTGGGTATTATAGAGGGCACGGATTGCATGGAGCACTGGGTGTGGTGAAAAAAATAATGATACTCTTATGCTGAAAATAAATAAATGAAAAAAAATACATTGTATGTTTATTAAAAAAATTTTAAAAATTAATAAATTTTTTAAAATCTTAAAATAAAAAAAATAAAAAGATAAAAAATAAATAAATAATAAATAAGAAAGAGAGGTCTCTGAGCTACAAAATGGGAAAAGAGAAATATCTATTCCACAAACTGAATTTATGTGACCAGAAATAAATACTAATTTATTAAGCCAGTGGAATGTCAAAATTAACCCCTAATAGTGGGGAAATGCAGATTTTGTCCAATTTGATCATCTTTTCAACATTCATTTTGAGTTTAAGTCATTGAGCTAAGTACTGGGGATGAACATACTCTCCGCTCTTACTCATCCAGAACACCTCCTTTGAATCTTAATTTCTGGTTTTTAGACTCCTGAGTTATTGAGCTTTCTCACTCAGCAAAATGGGGACAATGAGCAATGTATATAATGACGAAACAGACCATTCACTGATTAGTTGGACAGCACATGAAGACATAGAGTTCTAGCCACCTTTCCTCCTGTGTTGGTGGGCACATAACTTCTCGCATTCTCCTTGAAGTAGTACAAAGAAGCCTTTTTGTTTTGTTTGTTTGTTTTTACAGATGAGGAATAGATTGACATGCCTTTTTAGATGTTGTTAGATCACCCTTCCCAGGAGATGTTCAACTAGTGTCTGAAGCTACCAGCTCTTTTTTATGGGAATCATTTACTCAGTAATATTTACTGAGAAACTATTATGTGTCAGGCAGTTGTATGGGTAATTGGAGATATGTGTGAACAAAATATAGATAAATTCTGCCCTTTCTTGTATTTATATTACATTATAATGACACAAAAAGAAAATAAGTAAATAAATAAAATATATTCATATCAAATGGTATGAGTGCTGTGGAGTTGAAGTTGGACAAGGGGGATTAAGATGTGGTGGTATCTAATAGATTTTGCTGTGGTTAAGAATCTAACTGATACAAGTTTCAGATTGATGTCTGATTAGTTGTATGGTTCTGTAATTCTAGGACATAGTTTCCCTTGTTATGGAAATTCAGTACAGTGAAATAAGACCTGAAGTGCTGGTTTGTTTCTAGGTAACCCTGTTTTTTAAGAGGATGCCTTCATATACCTATCTCCCTCTTCAAGTCTTTTTAAGATGTCATTATTTCAATATGTGTATGCTGACCAATTCATTTACAGTGGTATTACATTACCTGTCCTCTATGCCTTATACCCCTAGTGCTTACTACTTCCTAACATATAACATAATATATTTATTACATTTCACCTGTATTTTCTGTCTCTTCACAAAAGGATTTAAATTGCACAAGATAGGGACAGTATGTCCCTTTTGATTGCTGTATTTCCTGTACCTAGAACATAGTAGGCACTCAATAATACTTGTGGAAGGAAGACCAGGAGGGGCAGACGCAGTGGAGCATAGAAGTAGGAACACATGTTTTGGAGATTCACATTCTTCATTCAGGCATGCCCTTAATCAGTGCAACCTCTTTAAGCCTTAGTTATTGACACTGAAATGGAAAGTCAGTAATCCTGTTTTCCTGAAAAAAAAAAAAATCATTGTAGGAGTGATACAAAATAAGTATGTCAAGCTTGTAACTTATTTCTTACCCTAAGAAATAAGAAATAGGGTACTGTTACTGTTGATCATATTGTGCTAATACTATTGTTTAATTATTTGACAGACATTTGTTGGATACCTCATAATGTTCTAGGCACAGTGCTAGGAAAATGCTGAAAATCAGCAAACTGTGAGATACTCTTTCCTGGCCCTATAGTGAACTCTGTTTCAGAGTTCTATTTCCAGTTGTGCTATCTTCTAAAGTAATGAGTCTGGGGCACCTGAGTGTCTCAGTCGATTTAAGCATCCGACTCTAGGTTTTTGGCTCAGGTCATGATCTCAGGGTTATGAGACTGAGCCCAGCACTGGGCTTGGAGCTCAGGGAGAAGTCTGCTTGAGATTCTTTCAGTCTTCCCCAGCCTCTCCCCCCACTCATGCACATGCATGTGTGCATGCTCTCTAAATAAATAAATCTTAAATAATAATAAAGCAGGTGAATCTTATATCTGGTTAGAATTTCAAGACCTCAGAGGATTTGCTAAGTACACAGCTCCATGGGAATGGAGAGTCCCACCTGGCAGTTCTTATAGATTAGATCCAGAATGGAGAAGGGTGAAAGTATATTTTCAGCAGTTAGGGATGATCTGTTTTTAAAAGTAGCTGCTCTTTTAAGACAAAGTTTTAGGAAACCTAAACTCACCCTAAATATACTTAGTGGTTGTTTTAAATTGCTCAGAAAGTTGTATTTTCACTCTGGCCATGAACTTCTAGATATCGTTGTTTATTAGAATCAAGGAATCAATCTTAAAGAACATTAGTGGTAATGGTGGGAGGTTTTTAAGAAGATTTGGAGGAAGGAGAAGCAAGGTATAGCTAACTTTCTAAACATTTTAAGTAATATTTGATAAAAGATCACTTCTTATGTCTAGCGGGGAGTTAGTTAACTATTAATACCTTTCCAATTTTGAGGGTTTTTTGAGCAAAGGAAAAAGAAAGAGAGTGAGGCAAACCAAGAAATAGACTCTTAACTATAGAGAATAAATTGATGGTTACCAGAAGGGAGGTGGGTAGGTGATGAGGATTAAAGAGTGCCCTTGTAATGAGTACTGGGATGTTATATGAAACTGTGGAATCACCATATTGTACACCTGAACTAATATTACATTCTATGTTAGTTAACTGGAGTTTAAATAAAAACTTTTTTAAAAATGGAAAGAATCTATGGTCCCTCTGAAAATAGTGAAGAATTTGGAAAAAAAACCAAAAAAACAAAAAACCTCCCTGTTATGCCAAGTGGAATCTTTCATGCTCTAGGCAGTTTGGCTCTAGGGCTGCAGAATGCTCTGGGCTTTCTTGGAAAACTGCTAAGAGCCAGCGAACTGAAGGGTGTTTTCTTTACTTTTCATATCTTGAACTTGGCATAATGCAGCCTTGGGGCAAAATACATCACAGTCAGCCTAGGAGTTTTGGTCTTAAACTTTGGTGTCTTCTGAAATTTTGTTTTCAAAAGAGATTCAACAAGATTTTTCTACTCAATTAAATTTTCATCTAGGTAAACTACATGGAAGGAAATGTCAGTTCTGAATTCTTTTTTAAAAAATTATTTTAAGAGTAAGTTATCTATCAATTATCCATCTACCTATACATATAGGTATTTAAGATGAGTTATTACCTGATGATGGGAAGGTAGTAATTGGATATTCAGCTTTGTCAGAGGAAGGAAAGAGGTAATTTATTGATGGAGCAAGTATCTATGAGCAGAAAAAAAAATGAATATGAGAATTTTGTCTCCACAAAAGAAAATACAACTTTACAAAGAAAGAAGATGATGTAGGTGATAAGGAAATTAGGGAAATTGACTTGTAATGCATTTACACAACCAAGAGAAATCCCACCATTGAGAGAAAGGAGAATCTATGGAACACAAATCTGGCTAACATTTAGATTTTTAAAAAATACCAGAAAGATGAAGAAAAATCTAATTATCACTCATTGTGTTAGAAGGATTTAATAATCGATAAAGAAACTTGATGCCAGTTTGGAAAATGCCACATAGTCTGGAGGTTATTACACTGTGGAGCTCCAATTATAATGTTGTGCTGTATATCCAGCGATGAAATTACAGGCCCACCATCTGTTTTACTGGTGATTGGGATTTATTTGGACATTTTAGTTTATACCAATGCTGCACATTTGCAAGGCAAGAGGCCAGTGGCTCCTGTTTGTTTCCATGGCCCATGCCAAGTTATACCTGAATGCAAACATCATTTGAACTAGCTGGTTTCACCAATAAGAAATAATAAATCGTGTGAAGAAGATGATGGCTTTTTAGGAAGGGCTTAGCAATTAATGATATGTGATAGGACTTGAACCATAAAGGCATTATATTTGAGAAGTATTTAGATGTCTAGACAGAAAACTGAAAACAGTGAATTTTGGTATTTTATTTGCTGTGTGGTTTTCAACCAGTAGTTCTCAAGTAACAGGGTACTTTGTTCCCTAGAGGACATTTGGCATGTATGTAGATACTTTGGTTTTCACAGCTTGAGGGAAAGACATGCTGCTGTCATATAGTTATGTAGAAGTCATGGGTGCTGCTATACATCTTATAAACAACAGGTGAACCCCCCACACAGCAAAGAATTATCTGGCCAAAAATACAAGTAGGTCAAAGTCAAGAACTCTAGTTCAGACTAAAACTTTACTTCTTCTAAGTCTCCCCTGACCCTTCCTTTATGGGGATAATATCTTACAGAGTTAATGTAAGGAACTAATGAGATGACTTATATAAAAATACCTGAAAAATGTTATCTGTTTACTGAATTTTGACTATGGACATTTCAAACTAATTATAAAGTGATTCTAAAATTTTTATGAAGTAGATTGGAATAGGTTTTTTGAGTGTAGATAATGGGCTTCACATTGTAAGTGACACTAAACTGCACATATGGGGAAGGAAAAGTATATAAGATATTTTATGTATCTTATATAATTATAATTATGTAATTATTTTGTGTTCTGTACCAGAATTTTTTTATAAGATCTATGCACCCCTTTCCTATCACACTTCAAAATGTTTTTTAAAATCATATTTGTATGGATAACTTAATATAAGTAGAATTGGGTAGTTGGAGAGTATCATATTATTGTTTAATAAGCTGACATGTTTTTACAGGTGTTGGAGGAAGGATGTAGTATTTCATAAAAAACCAAGGCAGTACCCTTTTTCAACATCTCTTAACCTCTCACATTAAAGTAAGGTATTTGAAAATAGTTTGGAAAATGCTGAAGTGAAGGAAGGAGAGAAAGCAGGGAATGGAGGGAGGAAGAGAGAGAAATTGAGATAAAAAAAATATATATATATGTATATGAATGAATGAAACACTGGAACAGTAATTGTTGAGGCATAAACACATGTGATCAAGAGGGTAGATAATCTCCATCTGGAATAAGAAACAGTGACATAGTTAGAGAGTCAGTCATATGATCTGGAAAAACCTATAGGACAGAGACTTTAGTTGTCCTTACCTTAACTACACTAGTGATTGGAATGAAACACAGTACTGAGAATTGGATTTGGAAACATGTTTATAGTTAGGGAAAGTTACTCATCACAACTATAATCGTTGTTTTCTGTGACTCATGGGCACATTCAGCTAGGCTATTCTTTTTGGTAATATTTTAACAATCTTAAATTATTTTTCTCAAACTTGAGTCAGAGAGATAGGAGTTGGAGTAGAGGAGGAATGTTCCACTGTGCATGCAACTGAAGGCAGTTTCTCTCCCCATCACCACTACCAGAGATAATCATTTAGTGACTCTGCCTACAGATGAGGCATCAGAAGTTTTCTATCACCTCAGATGATTCTAGGCAGCAACCTAGTTAATGTCTAATGTAGAATGCATAAAAATTAAAAAGCAAAAACATAAGACTTACCTCTATTTGTCTGTCTTTGTAAGGCATGTTAAGAAGCCATGGGGACAACTTTGACAAACTAGATTGGAGTAACTACTGACTAAAAGAGGTGATAATGAAAACAATGCAATAATGGCTGACATTTACTAAACACATACTCCTTTTCAACTTTTGTCATTGTGCTTTACCTTCAAAAATCCATATAAGTCCTCAAACCACTCTAAAGCAGGTGTTGAAATGCTCTGTGAGGGGATACTTCATCCGGATAGAGAAGTTAGCTAATTTGGCAAGTCACTAAGTAAGAAACACAGTATTATTCTAGATTTTGAGTTAAAACAAACAAAAAACTTAAACAGAAAAACAAAAAAATCCAAATCACTAAAACTAACTTCTTGGATACACTACAACCTGGCTAGACAGAAAAGTCTAGCTCTTAGTTCTGGATGCACACTAGAATCCCCTAATATGCTTTAAAAAAATCATTTTATTTTTTAAAGTGGTAGAAATATTCTTAATTTTATTAGTATATACTTGACACTGTGCCTTTGTCAAAACCCACAAAATTTTACAGCTCAAACTCTGAACCCTACTGTATGAAAACCTGAAAACACCAATTATGAGATCAGAGAATCCCAAGATGGGATGTTGACTGTAAACAAAGAATCTAACTGTATAATGAATACATAACTTTACCGATAAGGTGGAGGGAAAAGGTGCTGCACTAAGTAACTTTGGAATTAAGTAGAGACTAAGGACAAAAGGTAATACAAACTATATAGAAACATTTTACTCTAGTTAGTAAAGTTAGTTAATAATCCTGAAACTTCTACACATATACAGTGGAATCAAACCATTAAGTAAATAGATGGTGAATGACTGGATCCAAGTTTCTCAATACTGGTTTAGATAAGCAAAGGGCAGAAGGCTGGAATGAGCCACGGGGTAATGAATTAGAGCTAGAGATACCAGCATGAACTCATGTTTAGTTTAGTTATATGGGTTAGTAATGCACACATGTAATTTCTAGCTCTGTTCTCTGAGAGGTCCTAGAAGCAACAACACTTCAGAAGCAATGGGCATACCATACTCCCAGGTGTTGGTTTCTAATGCCATGCTCCAATAAAAGGAACCAGGGCTTCTTGGAGAAATGGTTGACTGTAAGGCTGGGGCAATGAATATGCAGATGAGTCTAAAGCTCAAAAAACAAAATGATGGGTTATGTAAAAGGGACAGAGGAGCCAAATGAAAGAGCTCTCGATAGCCTATCTTGCAACAATTAGAACAAAATAAATGTGATATTGAAGTATAACCCAAAATATAAAATAAGTGTCCATCAGTCCAAACTAATATAAACAATTAAATGACTACATAACTAAATAAATAAATACAAAAATAAAAACACAAATTGCTGAGCAGAAGAATTCCAAATAATTTATGTATATTCCACTTCCAAGATGTGGAAAACTAACTACCTTCTCTGTAATTATGGGCTGATGATTTCCTTCTGAAGAGTGTAGTAACAAAGATGGAAGAAGTTGTACTTTTACACTGAGAAACCTGATAGACAGGTATTTCAGCCAGATGATCAAAGTCAATGTCAATAGTAAGGTCATGTGGATGACACGTACTGTTGATGTGATATGGTGAGGATGGCACTTACCTCTGTGGTTTTTCTCTCAAGAGCCCATAACTTCAGTTTATTCTTGAAAAACAAAAATCAGGCAAATCTCAATTGTGGGACATTCTACGAAATGAATCAGTATTCCTTGAAACTGTCAAAGTCATCAAAAACAAGGAAAATCTGAAAAACTGTCATAGGCAAGAGAAACATAAGGAGACGTGATGAGTCAATGTGATGTGGTTTCCTGGAACGGAAAAAAGGACATTGGGTAAAAACTAGGAAAATGTGATAGCTATAGGCTTTAATTGTTAACCATGCATCACTTTTAGTATACAAATTATAACAAATGTATCATATTAGTGTTAATATAATATTATTTTATAATATTATAGGGGGTAGTGGAAATATATCCATTATTATAGATAATAATAGAGGAAAGTATGTATGGGGTATAGGGAGACTAAATTTTTTTTTAATTTTATTTATTTATTCATTTTTATTTTTATTTATTTTTAATTAATTTATTTATTTTCAGCATAACAGTATTCATTATTTTTTCACCACACCCAGTGCTCCATGCAATCCGTGCCCTCTATAATACCCACCACCTGGTACCCTAACCTCCCACCCCCCTGCCACTTCAAACCCCTCAGATTGTTTTTCAGAGTTCATAGTCTCTCATGATTCACCTCCCCTTCCAATTTACCCCAACTCCCTTCTCTTCTCTAACTTCCCATGTCCTCCATGCTATTTGTTATGCTCCACAAATAAGTGAAACCATATGATAATTGACTCTCTCTGTTTGACTTATTTCACTCAGCATAATCTCTTCGAGTCCCGTCCATGTTGCTACAGAAGTTGGGTATTCATCCATTCTGATGAAGCCGTAATACTCCATAGTGTATATGGACCACATTTTCCTTATCCATTCGTCCATTGAAGGGCATCTTGGTTCTTTCCATAGTTTGGCGACCATGGCCATTGCTGCTATAAACATTGGGGTACAGATGGCCCTTCTTTTCACGATATCTGTATCCTTGGGGTAAATACCCAGGAGTGCAATTGCAGGGTCAAGGGAAGTTCTATTTTTAATTTCTTGAGGAATCTCCACACTGTTCTCCAAAGAGGCTGCACCAACTTGCATTCCCACCAACAGTGTAAGAGGGTTCCCCTTTCTCCATATCCCCTCCAACACATTTAATCTTTGAAACTTGTTTTAAAATTATCTTTTGTAAATGTACAACTATTCTGAAGTTAAAACTTGTGTAAACAAAACAAAGCACCTGTGTCTTAGGACACCCTGCTAGACTTAGATTTAATTTGCTAGGGTGGAGCTTGAGTGCATGTATGTTTTAAAAGAGCCCCAGGTGATTCTAATAAGCATCAAATGAGGATTAAAATCCATTCAATTTAAAAAAATCCATCGAAACTTAAAAAACAAACAAACAAACAAAATCCTTTGAATTAGTACCATTGCATAACTTTTCCTTTCCAATAGGTCTTAAATTTGCTTTTCCACTTCACAGATCTGACTTTTCCCCTAGATTCTTTCACAAATGATCAGTAAAAGCATTTCTTTTTTTTTGAATCAAAGTTTCTGAGAATCCAAGCATGAGTGCTTTGAGAAAAATCTGATGATACATTTAGTAGTATACCTGATGACACTTAGCAACAACAACAAAAAGTCATGTGGCCTCTTAAATGAGAAAAAAAAAGGTTTAATATTTATTAACTAAAGTCATGGTCCACAAGGATGATTCAGTCAAAAAATTATGGTGCCTCCAAAGTGGCAACTGAAATGACTGCTTGTTTTAGTATATGAGTTACATGTGGCAAACTTGTTCTTTTTCCTGTGCTCAAGTCTGGTTCTGAAATCACAACAGATCAGTATAACAGACATCAGTTAAAGGGACAAGATCATAAACATTTGAGATTATCCAGTCTAGTGGTTTTTCTCTATGTCATGAAATTCTTAGAGGCTTCCTTGGTGTTTAGATAGGATAAGTTCCAGCCTCCAATCTGTCTCAATCAGACCAGCTCTAATGCAGCCAATTTTATTTTATTTTTTTTGGTGTTTCAACATAGTACTCCATTTTTAAAGACTTCGGCTGATAGGAAAAAAAAAAAAATCCACCAAACAAGTCTAGGTATTTGCAGGTAAGTTAGCTAACCCCCCAAATATCAGGGATACACAGTTCTGATACCCAGTGACATCTATAATATGTGTATAATGATGTCTTACCTTGATCTCAACACAAGTGAAAGTGATGACAGCAAATCCAAACTTTGTAAGGTCCTTCTGATAACCAGATGAGCTCGGTTCATGACTTCAAGAACATTCAAGCATTAATAATAAATCATGTTACATTATGACCATCTCTTTTCCTTCTCAGGTATCAGTTGGTATTTGTTGTCCTTTGTTTTAAAGGGCAGGTTCCGGGGCTCCTGGGTGGCTCAGTGGGTTAAAGCCTCTGCCTTCGGTTCAGGTCATGATCTCGGGGTCCTGGGATTGAGCACTGCATTGGTCGCTCTGCTCAGCATGGAGCCTGCTTCCCTTCCTCTCTCTCTGCCTTCCTCTCTGCCTACTTGTGATCTCTCTCTGTCAAATAAGTAAATAAAATCTTTAAAAAAAAATAAATAAAGGGCAGTTTCCATTACATTTCTCTGGTTGTAGATATCTGTTTCAGTTGGATCTTGAACCCAGTTGAAGTTAAGACACACCTTTACATGTGACTCCTGCATATCTGACTTTGCTGATTCCACCAGTAAAACATGGCTTAACGTCCTCTCCTAGCAGTGCCTGGGAATTGGCAGCAAGAGCTGAGCTCAGGTTATGTTCTCTACAAGGAAAATTATTTTCAGTCGCTCTCTTTTTTAAGACACTTAGACTAATTTCAGCCAATTGGCTGCAAAATTGTCAGAATATATTACAGGAAACTAGGCAAATGGCTTCCTAAGAATATTACCTATTCAGCAAATTAAAGTTTGAAGTTCATCAACTCCAACAAGATGATTCAACTGCTTACACTTAAGTGTCACCTTGTCTTAATTTTCAACAAACATACCATTGCACAGAGAGCTTTTGCCTATTTGGTGGGTATACTTCAAAAAGCTTTAATGCTTGAAAAATTCAACTGCACAAACACAGGTATGCTTTTATTATTACCAGTTTCTGAATATGGCTACAAAAAGAAAATGCCACTGTTACTTTCTTTTAAAAGCCTGTAATAAGATAGAAGTAGCAGATAGGATGTGGCCCTGAGGTGACTTAACTGTATAACTCTTTTAGAAGTTCTCAAGACTAAATTACCCTTGGTGTTTGACTCAGCATTTTACAAGCTAATACCAGAACATCTACTTAGACTTTATTAAAAACCCTTCAGAGAACTGTAATCCTGTTTCTGGAAATTTTTAAAGGAATTTAAAATGTTTGGAAAGAAAAATACTTGGTTGTGTAAGTACATTTTGTTCAAAATCTCATTTAATTTTATTTACCATGAATTTTGTTTTAACTTAGAAGTAAAAATTAGTGAGTGAGTGAAGAGATACAGCAATGTTTCATTGATTAGAAAATGTGTAGCCACATATGTAGGTTTTTTTGGCTAAATGAACCTTAGGTCCTTATGCATTACTTCTTTTAAACACAAATAAATTTGTAAGGACATTTGTATTCTTTCTTACACAAAAGATATTAATCACAGTTATAACATTAATATGTTGAATGCTGACTGTCTAGATGTCTGGGTTTGAATTCTAGTTCTGTAACTTGCTAACTCTGTGACTTTTGCTATGTTTCCTTCTCCAATCCTCATTTAAAAAAAGGTAATAATTATTTATACATATCTTACATGTTTGAGAACCAGAACAAAATAATTCATGCAAATCTTTACTTATTTGTACATAGTTTAAAGGTATATAGTCTAAGAAATGCGTCGTAAGTATTTTTAGATATTTTGTTGTTTGCTACTTTATGGTGATGATATAATACACAGGCCAATTCTATTTTTACGGATCAAACTATCAGCTGTTGCTTTTCTTGTATTTTCACCAACCTCTTCCGCCCCATATTTCTTCCCCAAATCGTTCTATCCTCTACTTTTAATCTGCCATGGACTAGAAAATTAGAAAGAAAGTTTATAGATTTATAATAAGCTACCAAAGAGTTAATAGACTGTGAAGTGATAGAGTTAAACCTTTGGCTTGCATAGGAGTTTGGAGCAAGATTTAGCTCAGAGTCAATTTTTGTTTCAGAGTTTGGGGATCTGTTACATGGAGTTGCTAGAACTCTGATGCATTGTTAAATATAGTTGAATTATACATATACGACTTAATTATACATGCTTTCTCATACACATAGCCTACACATTTTATTTTAGTAATATAAAACAGCTCATCATTTTCTTTTAATCTACAATAATTACTTATAGTTTTAAGACAACTGTATTAACATTTGTATAACATCACATACACATAAATGTTCAGGAATGGACACTTTTAGATTTTTTGAGTAATATTTACAAATAGAGTTATTTTTCATATAAAATCAGTATTCCAAGAACTTTTAAAATAATTTAACAGAAGAGAGGGAAGGCTTCTCATTAATTTCACCATTCAGACATATTAATTATTTCTAGTTTTATACATTTCTATTTATTTCTTTATCATTTAATTAATTATTTTTTAAAGAGAGCATGCTGGGGCATACAAGAAGGGGGAGGAGAATAGGGGTGGGTGATGGAGGGACTGAGGGATAGTGGGAAGAGAATCTTAAGCAGACTCCATGCTAAGTGCAGAGCCCAACATGGGGCTTGGTCTGATGACACTGAGATCATGACCTGAGCCAAAATCAGGAGTTGATTGCTTAACCAATTGAGCTAACCATGTGTCCCTGCACATTCACTTTTAGTTCTTAATCATAAATACACATATTCTTACATCATTCTGATAAAAGAATATGAAATTATAATGATTAATAACATCTTGTTTTGGGGTATTTGGGTGGCTCAGTCAGTTAAGTGTCTGCCTTCGGCTCAGGTCATGATCCCCCAGGGTTGTGGAATGGATCTGAGCAGGGAGCCTGTTTCTCTGTCTCCCTCTGCCAATGCTCCCCCTGCTTGTGCTCTCTCTGTCAAATAATACAATAAATACAATCTTAAAAAAATAAATACAATACAATAAATATATACAATCTTAAAAAAAAGTATCATGTACTTTATATGGAGAATCCAAAAGACTCTACCCCTAAACTACTAGAACTCATACAGCAATTCAGTAATGTGGCAGGATACAAATCAATGTGCAGGAAATCAGTTGCTTTTCTTATACACTAACAATGAAAATATAGAAAGGGAAACTTGAGAATCGATTCCATTTACTACAGCAATAAGAACCATAAGATATCTGGGAATAAACCTAACCAAAGAAGTAAAGGATCTGTACTTGAAGAACTACAGACACTCATGAAAGAAATTGAAAAAAGACACAAAAAGATGGAAGAGCATTCCATGCTCATGGGTCTGAAGAATAAACATTGTTAGAATATCTGTACTGCCAAGAGCCATCTGTACTTTCAATGCCATCCCAATCAAAATTCCACTGTTATTTTTCAAAGAGCTGGAACAAACAATCCTAAAATTTGTATAGAACCAGAAGAGACCCTGAATTGCTAAGGAAATGTTGAAAAAGAATAACAAAACTGGGAGCATCATGTTGCCTGATTTCAAGCTTTACTACAAAGCTGTTATCACTAAGACAGCATGGTACTGGCACAAAGCCAGACACATAGACAACTGGAACAGAATAGAGAGCCCAGATATGGACCCTCAACTCTATGGTCAAATAATCTTTGGCAAAGCGGGAAAAAATATACAATATATTGAAGAGACTGTCTTTTCAAAAGACAGTCTTTTCAATAAATGGTGCTGGGAAAATTGGGCAGCTATGTATAGAATGAAACTCAACTGTTCTCTTACATCATACACAAAGATAAACTCAAAATGGATGAAAGACCTCAACATGGGGAGGTCGCAGAGAACAACATAGGCAGTAACCTCTTCGACACTGGCCACAGCAACTTCTTTCAAGACATGTCTCCAAAGGCAAAGGAAACAAAAGCAAAAATGAACTTTTTGGACTTCATCAAGATCAAAAGTTTCTGCACAGTAAAGGAAACAGTCAACAAAACAAAGAGGCAACCCATGGAATGGGAGAAGATATTCGCAAATGACAGTACAGACAAACAGCTGATATCCAAGATCTATAAGGAACTCAAACTCAACACACACAAAACAGATAATCGTGTCAAAAAAATGGGCAAAAGACATGAACAGATGCTTCTCCAAAGAAGACATACAAATGGCTAACAGAAACTTGAAAAAAATGTTCATCATCATTAGCCAATAGGGTGATTCAAATCAAAACCACATTGAGATACCACCTTATATCAGTTAGAATGGCCAAAATTAACAAGACAGTAAACATCATGTATTGGAAAGGATGTGTTGGTGGGAATGCAAGTTGGTACAACCGCTTTGGAAAACAGTGTGGATATTCCTTAAGAAATTAAAAATATAGCTTCCCTATGACCCTGCAATTGCACTACTGGGTATTTACCCCAAAGATACTGATGTAGTTAAAAGAAGGGCCATCTGTACCCCAGTGTTCATAGCAGCAATGGCCACAGTCGCCAAACTGTGGGAAGAACCTAGATGCCATTCTGTGGACGAATGGATAAAGAAGATATGGCCCATATATACTATGGAGTATTATGCCTCCATCAGAAAGGATGAATACCCAACTTTTGTATCAACATGGATGGGACTAGAGGAGATTATGCTGAGTGAATTAAGTCAAGCAGAGAGAGTCAAGTATCATATGGTTTCACTTACTTGTGGAGCATAAGGAATGACACGAAGGACATTGGCAGATGGAAAGGAGAAGTGAGTTGGGGGAAATCAGAGGGGGAGACAAACCATGAGAGACTGAGGACTCTGAGAAACAAACTGAGGGTTTGGGATGGGGGGAAGATGGGGGGTTGGGTGAGCCTGGTGGTGGGTATTAAGGAGGGCACGTATTGCATGGAGCACTGGGTATGGTGCAAGAAACAATGAATTTTGGAGCACACACACACAAATAAATTTTAAGAAAGTATCATGTTTTAATTGTCATGTCTGTAAAACTTTAAACTGGGCATTATAGGTCTTAAAGTTAAGGATTCTTATCAATCGTGAATTCAGCATTTAGCCAGCAAAGAAACCAAGATGTTCCCTTTGCAGTAGATGTATTAGTCAATTTCAAGCAAAGAACAAAAAGTAAGAAAGATACATATTAATTTATGGATGATGATTATGATGATGATAAATATTTCAAATGAAAACATGTTCAGAACCTTTTCTTCTCCAATCATCTCTTCTCTGATTATGCATATTTTAATCACATACTACAACCCATTATTTGATAAAAAACCAGAAAATAATTTTTCTCGAAGGTTATCAGCATCATTGTTTAACCAAATGATGAAATAAATTAAGATTCTAGAAAGTGATTATAGTCAGTACATATACACATGGATTGCAACACTAAAAAGATAAATTATGTAAAGGTTTTTTTAATCTAATAGAATTTTTCCATGACTTGCTAAAAACTTTTTTCCCCCAGTAGTCAGTTTATTGTCACTGAGTTGAGAATGGATTTGTCTTGAGTGATTGTGTTAATAACATTCACTCTGCAATACTAAATATTCTAGAAGAACAAGGTCCTGAACTAGAAATTCTCATATATGTATAAAATGGAAAGATATTAGGGCATACTGGTGCCTTAATGTTACAGGTATGTGTTTGTAAGAACAGACAATGGAGGACGTCTCATTTCTCTTCAGATCTTGAGGCTTTCTTAAATATGTTTTGGTTATTAAATGAAAAGGTATGTGGTAGAGAAGAGTTATTAAGTAAAGTTTATACCATATTCTAATTGGCTATGTTTAGAATAAATAAGTTCTAAACATATTTACATGTTATATCATCTGTTTTTAGAATATCATTTATTTTATATAAGATTTTATTTAAAGAATATCATTTATTCTTGATTTAAACTTGTTTGTAACTTTAATAATTGATATTTAGGTGACTAATGTGGGTCATCAATAAGATCCATAATTCTATAATTGTGAATGTCCCTACCATTAGTGTTCGAGATTTCAGGGTAGGTGCATTGTTTGCCCTGACTGTTAGGGACCACAGAGGGTTTGAGACTGAGAAATGCTTGTTTGTATTAGATATCTATGAAGCACACTTTTCCCTAGACCTCTCCTTCCAGTTTCTACCCTTTTACCTCATGACTTCCATATGTGTGACTATGGCCAGACTACATCATCTTGACCATCTTGATTCCTGACTGGATCTTAATGTAGTAATTTTCCTTCTCTGTTTCTGACTCTGAGTTGTTACCAAGTTACCCAGTGGTCACTATTCAAAAAGAAAAGCTGCATCTCCTCTCTTTAGCAAATTTCCTCTTTAAATTGTTGGCCATAAATCTGTTCTTTTCTTTGGATAATAAAGGACATAAAATTCACTTGTACCCCTGAAGTTCACATCAGTGACTTGCTAGCCCAGCTGAAAATGACTCTCTGGTTCACCATGATAATTCCAGTAAGCAGGAATATTTTAGGTCACAAGTTTCTGATAAAGTGAGTTCTTGATGAAAATATAATTAAGTCTGAATTGTTCAGATTTCTGAGCTATCTGTAAGAACAAAGTAGCTGCTTTTCATAGCCCCCAGTCCTCTGCCTTTCTTTATTGGAATTGACAGCTGCTATACAATCTACAAATGAAATATCTAGTTTTTGGTAATATGTATTCTTTTGACTTTGTCCTAAGAACGACTGCATTAAGCATTATTGTTGACTTGGCACTTACCAAGGCTAATTTTTTTCTTTCTTCTAGGTTACTCTGCATCATCTCCTCTCAGCCTTGACTTGGGGTTTACTAAAGTGATCAAACAATAAGGTTCCTCTCCCCTTACATTTTATTTTAGAAATCATGATTGTCACTCGTGCCATCAGCACACCTGTCTCTTGATTTCTTTCCATCCTAGGGACTTCCTTCAGATTCTACTGGATTTTACTCTGTTGTTACTATCAAGCCATTAGTCTTATTTTCCATCTAACTTAACTGCCTACTACTTGCCTTTATTCTTCACATTAAGACCATCTTAGAATTGTTTACTGTATATATGGTTTTGTCAGTGCCAAGATAGAAGCTCATCCAGTAATAGAAAGGGGAATGCAATACATGACAAACTTAAAGGATAATGAAGGTACTATGTTGGAGAAGGTCATTTGATTTGGTTCATTTGGGCTTAGAGACCAGGTAGGTAGGTGGATCACAGTTAGAAGAGAATGCAGGTGTGGGAAATAATCAGATAAAAATCTGACATCAAAAAGTCTGGTATGGGAGTAAGAAATAAATGATGGAGTTTGAATTTGGAGGGTATACTTTGAACAATGGCAGCTTTGCAGGAGAAACTGGTCTCTCAGAATATAGTGTCAAGATAAGATCTTAGGCATGAAATAAAGTGTCATGTAGGAACTGATTGAAAAAATGACCACAGTTGTTTCTGCCTCTGTATCCATGCTTACCCCATTAAAAAGTGGAATTTATCTCTGTCTCTTGAAGCTAGGCTGGCTTTGTGGCTTGGGACTTGCTTTGGCCAATAGAATATGGCTGAAGTGACCAGTAGAGTAATAAATGGTGCTTTTCAGATACTTAACAAATGGCCAGTAAATTACTAACTATGAAAATGGTTTGAAACAATAAATAACTATCCACTGCAACCCCATTTACTGAAACAGAGGTTGTACAGAGTTTGCATTTCATGTTACAAGACAAGATGCATTCAACATCACTATGAGACCAATATTGACCAAGAAAGATACTAATTCAGGAGTCCGTCTTTCTTTCTTTTCTTTCTTTCTTTCTTTCTTTCTTTCTTTCTTTCTTTCTTTCTTTCTTTCTTTCTTTCTTTCTTTCTTTTAAAACATATAGTGTATTATTTGTTTCGGGGTACAGGTCTGTGAATCATCAGTCTTAAACGATTCACAGCACTCATCTTAGCACATACCTTCTCAATGTCCATCACCCAGCCACCCTCTATCTCTCCTACCACCCTCCCCTCCAGCAACCCTCATTTTGTTTCCTGAGGTGAAGAGTCTCTTATGGTTTGTCTCTTCCTCTGGTTTCATCTTTTTTTTTTTTTAAGATTTTATTTATTTATTTGACAGAGATCACAAGTAGGCAGAGAGGCAGGCAGAGAGAGAGTGGGAAACAGGCTCCCCGCTGAGCAGAGAGCCCGATGCGGGGTTCGATCCCAGGACCCTGAGATCATGACCTGAGCCGAAGGCAGAGGCTTAACCCACTGAGCCACTCAGGTCCCCTCTGGTTTCATCTTGTTTCATTTTTCCCTTCCTTCCCCTATGATCCTCTGTTTTTCTCAAATTCCTCATATTAGTGAGATCATATGATAATTGTTTTTCTCTGATCGACTTATTTCACTTAGAATACCCTCTAGTTCCATCCATGTCATTGAAAATGGCAAGATTTCATTTTTTTTTTTAATGGCTACATGGTACTCCATTGTATACCATATTCTACGTCTTCTTTATCTATTCATCTGTTGATGGACATCTAGGCTCTTTCCATAGTCCATTTCTTTTTGCATATCATGAGGCTTGTTCTAAATTTAGAATGGGCTTAAGAGCCATAACTCTAGATTCTAAAGTGTAGAAGAAAATACAAAGATTATTAGTGGAAGAAATATTTTTAAAAAATCAAGTCACTTTAACTACCTTCATTTATTAGACAGTGTGTATGAAAAAGGAAAGGCAGCCCAGAAGAAGTTAAATAGTAAAAAATTTTCTCCAAAAATTTTAAAATTAATTAATGACTTTACTAACCAAAATTTTTTAGAAAACAGAAGCTAGCACATTTTTGCAAGAATGTGGAGAAATTGGAATATTTGTATACTTTTGGTCATTTAAATTGGTGCAGTCACTATGGAAAACTGTATGGGGATTCCTCAAAAAATTAAAATTAGGGTTACCATATGCTCTAGCAATCCCGCTTCTAGATATATATCCAAAAGAATTGATACCAGGATCTTAAAGAGATATCTGCCCTCCCAGTTCATATATAGTATTAGTCACAACAGCCACGATAAGGAAACAACCTAAATGTCCATTGACAGATGAGTGGATAAAGAAAATATGACCTATACATATTGTAGAATATTATTTAGCCTAAAAAGAGAAGGAAATATTGCCATATGTAATGACATGGATGAACCAGGAGGACATACTGAATGAAATGAGCGAGTCACAAAAAGACAAATATAGCAGGATTCCATTTATACACTTAGATACACTTAGATACACTTAGATACACACTTGGATACACTTTAGGTATCTAAAATAGTCAAGCTCCGGATGCCTGGGTGGCTCAGTTGGTTAAGCCGCTGCCTTCGGCTTAGGTCATGATCCCAGGGTCCTGTGATTGAGTCCCACATCTGGCTCCTTGCTCAGCGGGGAGCTTGCTTCTCTCTCTGCCTCTGCCTGCTGCTCTGCCTGCTTGTGTTCTACCTCTCTCTCTTTCTCTCTGTCAAATAAATAAATAAAATCTTAAAAAAATAAAATAGTAAAGCTCATAGAAACAGTAGGATGGTGGTTGTCAGAGATTGAGGAGAGAGGGAAATGGAGAGTTGCTATTCAATGGGTATATAGTTGCATTTATGCAAGATGAGTAAGTTCTAGATATCTGCTGTACAGTATTATGCCTATAATTAACATTACTGCATCGTGCCCTTAAAATTTTGTCAAGAGGATAGTCATATAAATGTTCTAACCACAATTTAAAAAATTGCAAAAGAAGTTCAATATGAACTAATAAGATTTTTAGTTCTTGTTCTCCAGATAAACCCAGATATGTGAGATTTAACAGTTCGAACTACTTGATCATTAAATTTTGGAAGAGAAAAGATTCAGAGATTATGTAGTCAGTTTTGTCATTTTGTAGTTGTTTAAAAGGGTCCTTTTTAGGTCCTATAAGTAGTAATGGCAGAACTTACTGTAACATTCGTTCATTTAGTCTTATCTGGTGCTTTGCCTATATAATCTAATGAGTTCTTTCAGAAGTTATTTTAGTAGAAAAGATCTATCTTTAAGGCCAGAGTAAAAACACGTAAGGGTTTAATTTTATAAAAATTGTCTACCTTGAATTTTCTTGCATTCTTCCTTAAACACCATTATTATTGCTATTCTGATAGCATATTCCATTGCTAATTCCCTACAATAAATTTAAGAGCCCAAGGATCTATTGCCTACTAATTGGCAAGAAAGCCACATTTAGATTAATCTTGGGAAGAAAGAAATGGGTAGAAATGTCAGACTTTTTATTTTCAACCTAAAGAAGAGAAAGAGAAAACTGATGGAGAAATTTAATAGCGTTCCTCCAAGTCATGAAGGGTTTCTGCATTAGCATTAGATACCAATTTTTTTTTTTTTTTTTTTTTTTTTTTTGGTGTGTGTATGTGTACATAAGCACAGTCTTAGGCACAAAGAGCCTAAGAAAGGACAGTGAATATGAGACTGTCCTCTGGTAACTTGTAAATTAGTTACTGGCAGCATGAAGACATAAACGTAGGAAAAAGTATGCTATTGTCATCAGCAGTTCAGGCTGCTATAACAGAATATCACAGATAGCAAACATTTATTTCTCACTGCTTCAGACTCTGAGATGTCAAAGATCAAAGTGCCAGCAGATCTGGTATCTGGAGAAGGCCTGCCTCCTGTTTTGCAGATGGCTGTCTCCTCCTTGTGTCCTCATGTGATGGAGAGCAAAGAGAGAGGAAGTAAACTCTCTTGTTGTTTTGTTTTGTTTTTTGTTTTTTGTTTTTTAGGGCACTAATTCAATTCATGAGAGTTCCACTCTCGTGATCTACTCATGTCCTAAAGACCACCTCCACCCCCACTGTAGGAGGAGAGTTAGGATTTCAACATGTAAATTTTAAGGACTCAAGCATTCATTCCATAACAGCTACTACATACAGCTTTTTGTATGGAACACCTAAAATGCTTTATACAGACAAAACAATGCCATAAGACAATAGGAGATTGATATAACTTAGAGTGACTTAGAAAATCCTTTTTAAAAATGAGAGATTTGACTCATAAGTTTAAGTGACTCTTAATCTCACAAAACAAACTGAGGGTTGCTGGGGGGAGGGGGTTTGGGAGAAGGGGGTGGGATTATGGACATTGGGGAGGGTATGTGCTTTGGTGAGTGCTGTGAAGTGTGTAAACCTGGTGATTCACAGACCTGTACCCCTGGGGATAAAAATATATGTTTATAAAAAATAAAAAATTAAAAAAAAATGAGAGATTTGAGCTTGAAAGAAGGATGGAGAGGAATTTCTAATTAAGGAGCAGGGACCAGAATATAATTCCAGGAGAATGGATAAATAAATACAAAGGTTTAATCTGTCACTGCTGAATATTCAGGGAAGTAATATGGAGATCTATGTGATTAGAGCAGTATAAGGAGAAATAAAGTCAAATTAGCGAATGTAGTCAAGATTAATACGACTATTTCTATGCTAGGATGAAGAAATCAGTGTATTATTCTGTACGCAAACATGATCTGACCAAATGGGCACTGTTATTGTTAATCCTGCCACTGGCAGACTACTATCGCACCACCTCTGACTTATCCGAAGCTTCACTGATATTTTAATCTCTAATTACGGAAAACTATGGCATTTGATTTTTCTACTCTCATCAAACCTAAGGAGTCTAAAAGTACTAAGTCAATAGGAAGGTCACAGCTTAGCTCCAAGGCCACAATACCAAGGATAACTGGTATTTAGACTACCATTTCCCACAGTGTACCAAGATACTTGTTGGGAAAGAGAGAATTACCTTATTTCTAAAAGGCCTTTTATGGAATTCCCTTAATTTGGATAAACTCTTAACTTGTCAGCCTAAGAAGGTGGGAATCTTACTTTAGATTTTTCAGATATTTCATTGGCACTTCCATATATTTCACTGACCTGTCAGTTCTTTCTTCTTTAAACTCTATTTTTGCTTGAAACTGTAGCATTGTGGGGTGCCTGGGTGGCTTAGTAAGTTAAGGATTTGCTTTCAGCTCAGGTCATGATCCTGGAGTCCCAGGATTGAGACCCGCTTCAAGCCCCACTTTGAGCCCAGAGTCAAGCTCCCACTGGGTGGGGAGTCTGCTTTTCCCTCTGACCTTCCCTCCTCTTGTGCTCTCTCTCTCTCTCTCAAAACAAAACAAAACTTTAGTATTACATTTGATACAAAGGAGATACTTAGTAACTGTTAAATGACTGAATAAATGAATGGACTCTGTTGGTGATGCTTTATGAAGAACAGCTGATAGTAGTAGTAATGGTCTAATGTAAGCTTCTTGGGGGAAGGCATG
The DNA here is from genome assembly GCF_009829155.1 of Mustela erminea. Lineage (NCBI taxonomy): Eukaryota > Metazoa > Chordata > Mammalia > Carnivora > Mustelidae > Mustela > Mustela erminea. Next base: position 48,919,775 of record NC_045614.1, read on the forward strand.
GTGTCTGTTTGTCCTTTGCATTTTCCTGGACACTTAGCGTGCTGTTGCATAGATGGTAGGAGCTTATCTGATACTTTTGAACTGAATTGGCTCAATGACCAGAGGATGTTAAATTGGAAAGAAAATAAAGTTCTGACCTTTGCCTTAATGAGCTTTAAGAATAATACGACACAGGGTCCTCATTATATATTTAAATTATCTAAGTAAACTCTTATTATTAGATAAGTACTGATGAAATTATCTGGTTTATCGTGGATATTTATTTCCTGACCTTCTTTGTCTTAGCTCTTTGAAACTGCATTAAGCTATAGGAACAAACTATGAGAAAAAAAAAATGTGGGTTTTGTTATGGTAAAGGCAAAGAAGCCCTGTGTTTTGTTGATTATTGGCTTTCCTCAATGTCTTCATTTTGTGCCCTGCACCTTTCATTGCTCTCTCTAGATGCATGATTCAGATGTTCTGTGTGATTTAGGCAACCCAGTGACTCTCAATTTCTAAGCCTGCTTTGGGGCAGCTGAGCCATCTTGTGATTATGTCTTGACCTTATGTTCCACAAATCATAGGTACCCGCCTACAAGTCACAACACCAAGCTAGGTTTACTGTGCACTTGGTAGTTAATGCTCACTCTTGATCTCAGAAAGCAAATTATACAAACGAAGCTTTCCATGATAGTGCTGTGTGGCTACTGCAGTCATACATAATTTATCACACTGTCTCTTTTGTGTCAGACTTTTTGGAAACTACATTATAAGTATTATCTGATAGTGGGAACAGTATAGTGTCACAGTTAAAAATGACTTGCGAGTTAGACTGTCATTAAAACTCGACTCCAAAATGTATTAGTTATGTGACCTTGAGCCAGTTGTTCAGATTTTCAGGTTTTTTTCATCTCTTTTTTTTAATATTTTATTTTTTATAAACATATATTTTTATCCCCAGGGGTACAGGTCTGTGAATCGCCAGGTTTACACACTTCACAGCACTCACCAAAGCACATACACTCCCCAATGTCAAGTGTCAAGACTAAATGAAATGTTTGGCATATATTAAGCACTCAATAAATGCCACCTAGTCCTGTTTTATATAATCTAATCTTCAAATAGAATTAATATAACTTAGAAGCCAAAGAGGGCTAGGTTGGAATCCTGTGCTATTTTAAATTTTATGATCATTTTTGCACTGATGACAAAGGCAAAGGTGAACACAGGATGATTTGTATAATATTATCAACTCTTATTTATTTATTTTTAAAGATTTTATTTATTTATTTGACAGACAGAGATCACAAGTAGGCATAGAGGCAGGCAGAGAGAAAGAGAGGTGGAAGCAGGCTCCCTGCTGAGCAGAGAGCCCAATGCAGGGCTCAATCCCAGGACCCTGGGATCATGACCTGAGACAAAGGCAGAGGCTTTAACCCAGTGCGCCACCCACATGCCCCAACCAGCTCTAATTTAGAGAAGCACATATTGCATGGCATTAGCAGGTTGAATATTTTAGCTAGGCTGCCTGTTACGTGAGTAGTAGATACTTATATTTAGCATCCATTCATTCTGGTTGGTCATTGCTCTTATTGTGCTGATTATTTAACAGTTTGAATTTTACACCGAGATGTAGGATATCAAATTATTTGTTATTGTTGCTGTTGTTATATGAATATAAACAGAGACATTCAAGAAACTTCAGAGGAAGAATTAAGGTACCCATAGATGAAGTTTCAGAAACTGGCAGTTCTATGAATCCGTTAGCCTCATGTTTTCTTGAATCCTTTCCCTGGAGTTCTTCTGTCTGTCTTCTTGACACACTACCTTTGTGTCACAGCTTCCTCAGAGTTTTTCTTTCTTTTGTGTGTGTGTATATGCGTGTTTGTTTTTATTTTGTTTTGAATTTTCAGGAGTATTTTTTGTTCTTTCACGTCCTTTTATGCCTTTCTGGTATTATTAATTGTTCCTATTTCTTTGTATATCCTAGTTCAAATTCCTCAGGTGATCCGATTACCCACCTCACTTCTTTCAGATGCTGACTGACCTATAGATAACTCATCTTTTGTTAACTACTCACCTCAGCTCTGTAGCTGAGGCCTTGTTTCACAAGGTTAAAAAAAAACATGGCTCAAATATGACAAGGATAGGCAGCACAGTTTGTCTTAAAATCTGTGTGGCTGGAGCACGCATGATGATAAGATTGGTGATAATGTCCATGGATGCCATGACTTACTTACTTAGACATTTCAGTGGTTTACTTACTTACTGCAGCAGTTCTATTGAAAACTATGGCTTCTGATTCTTGTTGAGGCTTAGGTAGTAGAACCTAAAATAAATTAAATCTGGCACAGTATAAATGGTCCAGTGAGAGGAAACCTGTGAAGAGGATTTGGGCCACTTCTTTTAGAACACTCTTATGTTTAATTAAAAGAAAACATCGGTCTAAGTATGGGCCTTTTAGGAGCCACAATGGTGCAGTGTCAGTACTGTTCATGGTATGGTGAACCAAACAAAACAGAATGAACACACAAACAAAAATTTATTAGAACGCACCATTAGATACCAAGTATATTTACTGATCATTAAAGGTTATGTTCTACTGTCCAGAAAGATTTAGCTATAGTTTTTCAGCATGTCTGGAAGATTATTGTTCTTTAATCATAGAAAAGAAACACTACTTCTGTCATATGCTAACACGGCACAGAATAATCAGTACTTAGAAGTATTTAATAGTGAGTACTAATAAAAGAAGTAGTATTTAAAACATGGAAGATTGGGAATCACTTATTTCATTCCTGCATTATTCCTTGGACAGAACACACTAATTTGTTAAAAAATTTACCTCTGTCGGGGCACCTGGGTGGCTCAGTGGGTTAAAGCCTCTGCCTTCAGCCCAGGTCATGATCCCAGGGTCCTGGGATCGAGCCCCACATCGGGCTCTCTGCTCAGCGGGGAGTCTGCTTCCCTTCTTCTCTCTCTGCCTGCCTCTTTGCCTACTTGTGATCTCTGTCTGTCAAATAAATAAAATCTTTAAAAAAAATTAAATTAAAAAAAAATTACCTCTGTCTTGTTTTAGCTTTAAATAAACTTTAGTCACCAAAGTGGGTTTTGGAGAATCTTCACAATACCAAAGTTCCATGTTTGACTTCCCAAAATTCAACAAAGCACCAAGAAAGCCCCATGTCATTAAATTAATAAATGAATAAATAGCTCCTTGAAGCAGATGGAAGAAAAAATATGTTCTGCTCATTGTGTCAATTTGTACTGGTCTTGGCCATCACTGATCCTGTTGTAAATATTTTTTTTTGCCTCTTTGAATTTAATTTTCACTTATTCTAATGAGAGTACTAATTACTTCATAGCATCAATATTTAAGATGAGTTTCTGTCGTGTCAAGGTCTGACTTAGGCTGTGTCAGACTCATCAGACAGCTTTGGAAAACAGCACACTGAGTAGAATTGCTTTACCCATTTAGGGCATAGCTGACTATAGGTGACTCTTGATTGGTTAGTGGTTTTTGTGCTCCACACACTGATCTACAAAAATATGGGTTTTCTTACACATATTAATTTTGAGAAAAATTAATATTCATAACAAAGAAACAAAACAGCTTCAAGGTAGTCTTGTTTTTGCATCTTAAAAACAAGGTTTTAGGTACTTTCCTTATTTCATCGTAAGTGACTTGCCTTATTTAATATGTGTTTGGCATTTTGCCTGTTTAACTTTTTGAAAGTATTATTTTAATACTGTTTGTGTTACCTAACAAAAAACAATATATAAATCATTCTTAATCATTATACAACTGCTCATTGAAATATGAGATATTTAGGTATTTTCAAATATTTTAAGCAAAGGAAACATCTGGCTAATGCCACAAGGAACACATGAGATCTCTGTGTGCTAATAGTGCCAGGGTATAGCATGAGGTTCAACACAGTTAACAAAGACTGGGAGCATGAGATACAACCAAAAGGCTTTTTCACACATGATTTATTTGAGGTTTGAAACAAAGTGAATACCCATGGATAGGGAAGAAATGAGTTTCTAAGTCTCTGTACAGAAAATTTAGCATTATTTGCTGATGGGTAGCATGACTAAAGGACATATGAAGGACATATAAAGATTGCATGTATCTCCAAGATTACAGGTTAGGAAAATCTTTAGCCATGCCCATTAAACATTTAGCACTAAATGTGTGGTTTCTGTATTTGTGTGTTCATCTGTGTGTATGTTCTATAAGACATGGTAACTGATGAAAAATATCACCATAGATAAATGCTTAGTTCTGTCCTATCTGACTTGGTAGTTGGCAGTCAGAAGGAGGAAGTTATGACTTGAGCTTGACTTTGAAGGAAATATAATGTGCATAGTTTGGGAAATGCTCCATAAGGTGACCTTCAGTGAGTCACACTCGATGTGATCCTGTCCCTTGAGTGTGAGCAGACCTGTGACTCACTTGCTTCTAACACACACATATGAATATATGCCACATTTGAGCAGAGTGGAATGAGATATGAGATGAGTGTTCTGTCTTGCTGGCTCTGAAGAAATGGGCTGCCACGTAGTGAGAGGAACTCTCAGTGCCCTCTTAGAGCCGAGAGTGGCACCTAACCCATAGATAGCGAGAACATGGACACCTCAGCTCCACAGCTGAAAGGCACTGAATCCCGCCACCAACCACATGAGCTTAGAAGGCGACCCAGAAGGAAGTCAGTCCAGCTGACAGTGTTGCCTTATGAGACCCTGAGCAGAGGTTGTAGCTCAGCTATGCTTGGACTTCTGGCCCATGGAAACTGAGAAATCCATGTGTGTTGCTTTAAGCCACTAAATTTGTAGAAATCTGTTAAGTAGCAATAGAAACTAATACAGATAAATAAGAAAAAAAGATGAGTATATTCTAGATGTATAGAGCCACATGCACTAAGATCCAGAGATCAAAATAAGGTTGATGTATTTTTTTATCTCCTCATGTATAGAACAAGCATTTCCTTGGTGCTGAATGTGTGCTAGAGCCCTATCAGGAAATGAATAGGGAACTGAAGTTAAGAGAGCGTGAGAGATTTGCCCAAGGTTATAAGGAGAGAAGAGTAGAATACAAGAAATCTGTGGGGAAAATGAAAGCGTGTTCATGTAGCATCACAACTAGTAAGGTCTCTGAGCACTTACTTTCCATTTTGCATATGCCTTCTCTTATTTCCTTTGTGCTACAGTTGAAATTTTAAATACAATCAGCCTGAAAGCACTCGTTTTCCCTAGTGTCCAGGGAAGCATTAGAATAATTAAAGAATAAATAACTGGGATTATCTCTGTGAAATATACAGAGTTTCTAAAGCAAGTACACTGTTTCTCTACTAAGATTCCCAGAGGATAGAATAGAATGCTGAAAACTGAAACAAATAGATCTTGAAGAACAGTAGGAATAGGAGCTAAATCATTGTTTTGATCTTAAAACTTGAAAGCTTAAGTCCTTAAAATACTAAGCACTTTGAACTTTGGTCTGACTAAATTTGAAGCTGTTAAATTGTTTGCCTTCTGGAAATTCTTAGAAGCTTCCCTAATGGAGAATTGCTGCTGCTTCAGGTTTCTTGACTTGTAATTTTTGGGGAAAAAAAAAAAAATGTTTTTGGCCTATTGTGCAAAAACAGGAAAAGTCCTTTGTTCAACTGAATAATTTGAATAAATGAAGTATTTGTAAATAAAATCCTTTTTGAAATGAGTACCATTGGTGCTCTGCCATATCTCTCTGGATCTCTTTCTCTCTTTGGGTGCATCCTTCTCCTGACATGTGTTTGGTTTGCTTGAGGATTGTGTGTGCACTTCTCTTAGGTAGCCTGCCACAGGGCTAGGAAAAGCTTTATCCACCTCCTGCAGAATTTATTTCTCACCCACTGGAGCTCCTCCCTCCTGCAGTAGCACTGTCAATGAATAACAAAGCCCAACCACTATACCTAGGTTTGGAAACTGAATTTAATTTAAACTCCTGAGACCTCCTGCTGGAATAGACTTGGAAACTCTGAAGAGGCATTGCCTGAAATCCCATTTTTATTGGGTTTTCTTCCCTTTCTTACTCTACTTCCCTCCACAGTCCGTTACTTACCTCCTGTGGGAGCACTTCATTAATAAATAAAGCACTTTCACCCAAGTCAAATCCTGATCTCAGGGTCTCCTTCTAGGGGATCCAATCTAAGACAGATACCTTCTTAAGTGCTTGCTGAAATAATAAATTTAGTTATCAATACAGAATTACCTAAGTAACAGGTACAAAAAGAGATATTTTATTTATATTTTTTTCTTCTTCTTTTTTTTTTAATTAATTTTTTATTTTTTATAAACATATATTTTTATCCCCAGGGGTACAGGTCTGTGAATCACCAGGTTTACACACTTCACAGCACTCACCAAAGCACATGGAATACTATGCAGCCATCAAAAGAAATGAAATCTTGCCATTTGCGACAACATGGATGGAACTAGAGCGTATCATGCTTAGCGAAATAAGTCAAGCAGAGATATTTTAAAATAGGTAGTTGACTTGAATTTTTGTCATTTTAGTAGCATTTTTTTTTCTGGATAATAAAAGCAGTCACATCAGATACTGAGTTAAAAGTAAAATTAAGTAAATTAAATTATCCATAGCTGGTGGCACCTGGCTGGCTCAGTAGGTTAGGCATCTGGCTCTTGGTTTCAGCTCACATCATGATCGCAGGGTCCTGAGATCAGGCCCCACATGGGCTTCATGCTGGACATGGAATCTGCTTGACATTATTTTCCTCTGTTCTTTCCCCTACTCATGCTCTCAAATAAATAAGATCTTTCAAAAGAAATTTTCCATAGCTGTTATTTATATCTTGGTAAATTTCCCCCCCCAAAATTTCCCCACCTCATTTCCAACTAAGACTGAATCTTTGAGTGAGTTTACTAATTTTTCTTAAATAAAAGTATGATTCTAATCAACATAGAGAATTACAGGAGTTCCTGGGTAGGCTCAGTCAGTTAAGGGACTGCCTAAAGCTCAGGTTGTAATCCTAGGGTCCTAGGATCTGCCCTGCATTGGGCTCCCTGCACAGTAGGGAGCCTGCTTCTCCCTCTCTCTGTGTTGCTCCCCTTGCTTGTTGCTCTCTCTGTCAAACAAATAAATAAAACCTTAAAAAAAAAAAAGCCAATATACAGAATGACACCCTTCTTTGTTATACAAAGGTGGTTTAGTTACTTAATGTATTTTAAAATAAATAGCAGTACTTTTCATGTTTTAAATTACCAAGAAAAGGGAAGGAAGGGAAGGGAAAGGAAAGGAAGAGAAGGGAAAAAAAAGGAGGGGAGGAGAAGGGAATGAAAAGGAAGAAAATAATGAAAGGAATGAAGAAGACATAATTAAAATAGAAATTTCTCCTTTCTATTTTACTTTGCAACTTTAACCACCATTTAAAGCTTGGTGAAGACCATTCCAGATTCTATATGCATATATAACACACACACACAAATCTGTGTATATAATGAGTGTTTGTATTGTCACTTTTTGTGAAACTGATTATACTACATACACATTTCTGCAGGTTACTTCCTTTAATCTAGGAACATGTTGAACTCAGTCCACACTAGAGCATAGAGATTTATTTCAGTTTTACTAATAGGCAACTGCTATTTCTCCTGTTAAATAGTACTTTACTTCTTATCCTTGCGCTCTCTGTATGCATATGTAGGGATAGTTATTCTGTATAACAAAATCCTAATAATGTACTTGCTGATTTTTAATAAGAAGCATTTAAATCAGTATGTAACCCAGTGAGTTTAGAAAAAATTAGTCCCTTCTGAGTGCAAACCCCTAGTTTCTAATGAATACTTCCCTCCCTAACATCCTTGCTTCTTTCTCAAAATATGGTCTTGATGTCAGTGAATGAGCAGCTTATGTATCCTCAGTTGAAATGTTGATATAATCAAATTGCCCTAAAAGTTGCACTTAATAAATATTTGCTCTAATATTTCAGATATTTAGATATCACTGAGTGCATCAGTTTTTATATTTGTAAGTAATTTGCCGGTTTGTCTTTAATATTAAAGTTGTTTATAGTATTATTTTCAATATGGAAATTTAATTCCTTTTCTTAAAAAAATATTTGAATATTATTTAATTTTATGTAATTCCTTTATCGTTTCTGGCTTTTATTTCATTCTTGAGGAAATATGCTTTCTCCAACTAACATATATTTTTTCTTCTAGTATTTTATTTTATTTATTTATATATTTATTTTAAGATAGAGCAAATGAGCTGGGGAGGCATAAAGGGAAAGGGAGTTTTTTTTTTTTTTTTAAGATTTATTTATTTATTTTGGAGAAAGTTGGGCAGGGAGAGGCCCAGGCAGAGGGAGAGAGAAACTCAAGCGTACTTCTTGCTGAGCACAGAGCCCAAGGGAGGGCTCCATCTCATGAAAGATCACGACCTGAGCCGGAACCCAAGAGTGGATGCTTAACTGACGAGCCACCCAGACATGCCATCTTTCAGTATTTTAAATTTTATTTTTTCTCATGAATTAATTTGGAATTATATATGTGGTAGAGGGAGATGCAAGATAGTCATCTAGCGCGTATCATGCTTAGCGAAATAAGTCAAGCAGAGAAAGACAGCTATCATATGATCTCCCTGATATGAGGAAGTGGTGATGCAACATGGGGGCTTAAGTGGGTAGGAGAAGAATCAATGAAACAAGATGGGATTGGGAGGGAGACAAACCATAAGTGACTCTTAATCTTACAAAACAAACTGAGGGTTGCTGGGGGAGGGGGGTTGGGAGAAGGGGGGTGGGCTTATGGACATTGGGGAGGGTATGTGCTTTGGTGAGTGCTGTGAAGTGTGTAAACCTGGCGATTCACAGACCTGTACCCCTGGGGATAAAAATACATGTTTATTAAAAAAAAAAAAATTTTAAAAAAAAAAAAGATGTGTGAAATAAGGACAGAGTTTTTTTTTTTTTTTTTTTTTTTAAATACCATGACATTGTGAACTATGGCATCAAATAGTTCTGGTTAAATAACTTGCAATTTGACTCTTCTGAGCAAAATAAAGCTTTCAAAAATTAAAAAAAAAAAAAAAAAAGATAGTCATCTAGCTTTTTTTCCCCCAAGATGATAATATGTTGTAGATACTCATGCTACTAAATGGTCCATCTTCCACCTATTCGTTTGGAATCATATATTTTCATATAAGAATGTGTATGTATGTGGAAATTCATGTATATGTATGTCTACTCCAGACTCTTTTCTGTTGTCCTGATTTCTCATTTACACTTCAGCAATGTACTGATGTAGTTGTTGCAGCTTTAGGATATGTTTGCATATGTGATAGGGCAAGATCTCAGTCATTATTCTCCTACTTTAAATTATTATAGCTAAATTCCCCCACTTATCTTTCCTTTGCTTCTCTCGCTTTATGTACCCCAGACTTCTTGGAGAAATCCACATGTTTTCAGGCTTGATAATCTCATTCTAAAGTCAATATATTTGGAGATGTTTTGTAAACTTTAGGCTTTGATGCACAAAGATAAGAAGTAAAGTGCTATTTAACAGGAATACTATTTAGATGACATGCAAATGTAAATAGTGCACAGATCATGGGTAGTAGCATTTTTCAGATAATTTTTACTCAATTTAGCTGTAGAGAGAAAAAAAAGCAACCTTCATGTTCTGCCTTTAACTTTGTTTGCCTCTTCCAACCTGAGCTGTAGTTATTAGTAAAAATTTGTTCAACATGTAAACTAAGGCATTTTGAAATTGTTTATTTGATTTGTTTATTGATCATTTAAACATAATCCCCTACTCTATCTCAAAGACTGCTGTACCCCAAATATCCCTGCTTTCTTTCCTAAAGGTGATACCTGGGTATAAAAGAGGGATTGCTTGTACTTCCTCTTGCCACTCGTCTCTTGCCTTGGCCTCCGGAGTGATGTCCATTTTCATCCTGGAGCTGACAGCCCTGTTGGCATTTAGTGCTGTAGTCAACATCTTTTCTGTGTGTATAGACAGGGCCCTCTGGTACTTTCTGGCTACCTCAGCAACATGTGAGCTCTTGATGGTGCTATCGATGCCCTGATTGTCTGACTGTGAACCCCAGTTCACCTGAAGCCCTGGGAACAGAAACCCTAATGTAAACTCATCTGATCAGCATCCCAGACACACGTTCAGCTGCTCTGCATATACCTTTGCCACATCAGATCGAAGGACCACCCGGGAAACTAACCTTCCGTGGCCCTCTGTTTTTATGTGCCTGTCCTTTACATGTTGTGGGTACAGCCTACAAAGAAATATCCTTCCAGATTAATAGGTGGGTGCAAGGCCTGAATCCCTATCACCCATAATTTCCTGAACTATTGGATGTGCTTCCCCAACTGGGACACCTGCATCTGTCCTCCTCTGCCAACTTTCTCTCCAACTCCTCTGCCCTAACTTTCTCTCCCTTGCATCACCTAAGTGGACAGCAGAAATTGTTTTCCTTTTATTTCCCTTCCACCTTCTTTATTCCTTCTGACTCCACCTGATTTTAGCATGGGATAAAAGTATCTATTTGCACATTATTCAGATTGTATTTTATGTAATGGCATCCTCTGAGAAAACCGTTGAATACAGTGAGGATGGTACCTTCTGGAGTCCAGCAGCTTGGAGGTCTTGATCTCTGCACAATGGAGGGACCTGCAGTGAGTCCAACAAGGTCAGTCATGTGAAGTGAAAAGAAGAGAGAAAATAATTTAGCAAATCTGTTACAAAGACAGTGGCATGTTTTTCAAGGCTGTTGTCCTACTGAATTTTGACTGTCAATGATACTGTCTCCTTTTGGCATTTCTTCTATACTAAATTCTGTCAGACAAGCAAATACTTAGAAAATACTGACAATAAGGTGAAAACCAGGTACTATAAAAAGTGTAAGAAAAATTAAATAATGCCCTCATTATTCATATAGAACATGTAAGACAGTATCAGTATGAGGAGGCCATTGATCTCGAAGTCATTGCCACCCAGAGCCTTAGGTTCTATAGATTACCTTTTCTAACTGTTCATGGGATTTTGAGATAAACCTGCAATGCACCTTGTAAACTATTAAGATCCTCTACCATTAATCATATTTCTTATCACCTCCCCTTCCCTTTTGCATTTAATCTCGGAGACTGATTTTTAACCTCAAATTGAAGGCAACAACAGTTCAGTTAAGATCAATTCATAGTTTTGCAGCCTCTAGAGGTTAAAGTGTAGCAGGGGAAAAAGAGAAATTAACAGGTTTGGGGAAGTTAACAGACATTGTGCTTATATCTTAGCTTACTTGACAATCACAAGACTCATATCCATTTTACAGAGAAGGAAACTGAGGTTCAGGGGAGTCTGGAAATTGTCCTAGCTCATGAACTATGATAGCAAAGACAGAGCTGAAATCCAGCCATGACAATCTGGAAAGGTATTCCTCTTTCCAAAGCACTTTTTATTATCAAGAGAGTATGTTTCAGAAAATTAAAAAAGGTGCCTTTGTGCTTGTTAAAGAGTTATGTGAGTAAGTCAGTGGTCTGTGTGGGATAATGTCATGCCGCTTTGTGATTCAATGTGAGGTTTTTGGCAATTTCAATTCCTGTGGGTTTTGCTCTGATAATTTCAAGGTGTGGTGTAAGAACAGGCCAGTATGTCAGACTGTGTTTAACAAGAATAAATATCTGTCATTCTCTTAACTCTGTTTACTGCTGCCAGATGCTCCATCTTCTCATCTCTTTCCTCTCAAATATACACAATGCCAGTGTTTAAATTTAATCATTTCCATGTTCTAACTTTATTTTTCATTTAACCTTGGATTAGATTTTAGTTATTTCCAGGGAAAAGGTGGCCCACATTTTAGGAATACCTAGATAGATTTAGGAATGATGTATGATACTCTCAGCCACATTTAATATTCAGCTTTACTTACTAGTTAATTCCCCTGTCATTTCCAACCACTTTTGGTGACTAGGGCTATGCAATTTGTGTGTTCATTTCATATTTTATATTGATTCTTCTGACCTTATGTATCATGCTTCATGTTTTTATTACATCTTATCAGACATGATCTTATCATCAGATGTTTCATTTTCTCCTATAACTAAGATTTACTATGTCTGAAGTTTCTCAAATTTTAGAGGCTATTTCATTTTAGCTTTGTGTCATTTTTTGAAATTAGCTCCATAATATATATGTAGCTTCAACTTGCCTCAAATTGAAGTTTATCATTAATTTACTTTTGAAATTAGGGCCAGTTTATCTGACACCAGGTAAATGGTTACTCGAACAGTGAATTGGAATGTCTTATTTGTGTCCTAAAAAGCAAACTCTCAGTTGTCAAAAAAAAAAAAAAAAAGAAGAAGAAGAAAGAAAGAAAGAAAGAAAGAGAGAGAAAAATGCATTTACCAAAGGTCATAATGTTTTGGTGTTAGCTGGGGTTATGTTCCTTATATGCAATAGAGGTTCTGTTTTTATCTGAATTAATTCGTAACAGGTTTTATTTTTTGATTTTTTATTATTATTATTATTTTAGTAGGGTAAACTTTCTCACTGACCTCTAAACTACCCTAAACCAGATCATGGCTGTTTCAAAGTTTAGGAGTTGCTGAAATGGGACTACTTATAAATTTAATAGATAATATTTATAGATTTATTTTTAAGGTCCTACTAGAAATAATTTCCAGCGAAGTTTCTGCTCTTAGCTTGCCAAAGGAGCCCAAAGAGTCACCTGCTCTAAAAACAATGGCAGACTTTAAAAATAGATAAATGAGTAGGAGAGATGGTCATGTTCAGTATGGACATTTTTTTTCCTGTGACCTCAAAGTCTCATTTCTAGGAATTTAAAGAAGGGGATAATAAGATATACAGTTAAGCATGTATAAAGGATATTTCTGTGGTCTTTTTTATAATAATAAAAATGTGAGAAGTGATCAGAATACCCAATAATAAGAAGCTGATAAAATATGGATTTTCCATTATAAGCTCCACAGTCCTTAAAAATTATGAGTTTGGGAGATAATCCAAGATGAGAGAAGAGTAGGAGACCTTAGTTTTGTCTAGTCCCAAGAACTTACCTAGATAATTATCAAAACATTCTGAATACCTGTGAACTCAACCAGAGATCTAAGAAAAGAATAGCTGCAACTCTACAAATAGAAAAGTGACCACTTTCTGCATGGTAGGAGGTGTGGAGGAGTAAATTGGAGGCAATATATGGAAAGATAAACCATAGGAAAAGGGAGCCTCAGTCCAGAAAGGACTGGCATGATATATTCAGAGTGCTAAAGGAGAAAAATATGCAGCCAAGAATCCTTTATCCAGTTAAGATATTATTCAGAATAGGAGGAGAGACAAAAACAGTCCAGAACAAACAGAAACTAAAAGAATCTGTGATCACTAAACCATGGCTGCAAGAAATATTAAGAGGGATCCTCTGAATGAAGAGAGAGCCCAAAAGGAACAGATACCAGAAAGAAACAGACACAATATACAGAGACAGTGACTTTATGGGCAATACAATGGCACTAAATTCATTTATTTCAATAGTTACTTTGAATGTAATGACATAGGGTATCAGATTTGGTAAAAAGAAAGACCTATTGATATACTGTCTGTGAGAGACTCATTTTAGACCTAACGACCCCTCCAGATTTAAAGTGAAGGGATGGAAAACTATTTATCATGCTAATGGATATCAAAAGTAAGCTGGGGTGGCAATTCTTATACCAAACAAATTAGATTTTAAAGCAAGGACTGTAATAAGATTTGAGGAAGGACACTATATCATAATTGAAAGGTATAGCCAATAAGAGGATATAATAATTATAAATATTTATGCTGCTAATATGGGAGCAGCCAACTTTATAAACTAATTAATAACAAAATTAAAGAAACACATAGATAATCATACAATAATAATATGGATCTTAACACTCAGTGCAATGGAGATCATCTATGCAGAAGATCATCAAGGAAGCAAGACTTTTGAGTGCCACATTGGACCAGATAGACTTCATATATGTATTCAGAACATCCCATCCTAAAGTAACAGAATACACATCCTTCTTGAGTGCACATGGAACATTCTCCAGAAAAGATCACATCCTGGGTCACAAGTCAGGTCTCAACCAGTACCAAAAGACTGGGATCATTTCCTGCATATTTTCAGACCACAGTGCTTTGAAATTGGAACCCAGTCACAAGAGGAAACGCAGAAAGAACTAAAATATATGGAGGCTTAAGAGCTTCCTACTAAAGAATGAATGGGTCAATGAGGAAATTAAAGAAAAATTTAAAAAAATTCATGGAAACAAATGAAAATGAAAACACAACTGTTCGAAATCTTTGGGATGTAGTAAAAGCAGTTTTAAGAGGGAAGTGTATAGCAATACAAGCCTTTCTCAAGAAACAAGAAAGACCTCAAACACACAACCTAACTAAGGGAGATGGAGAAAGAATAACAAATAAAGCCTAAACCCAACAGGAGAAGAGAAATAAAAATGATCAGAATAGAAATTGATTAAATAGATACCAAAAGAGTAGTAGAACAGATCAATGAAAGTAGGAGCTGGTTCTTTGAAAGAATTAATAAGATTGACAAACCTTTGGCCAGACTTACCAAAAAGAAAAGATAAAGGACCAAATAAATAAAATCATGAATGGAAGAGGAGAGATCACAACCAACACCAAAGAAATACAGACAATTAAAAGAACGTGTTATGAACAAGTATATGCCAACAAATTAGGCAATCTGGAAGAAATGGATGCATTACTAGAGATCTATAAGCTACCAAAACTGAAACAGGAAGAAAGAGAAAACTTGAATAGACTGGTAACCAGCAAGGAAATTGAAGCAGTAATCAAGAATCTCCCAACAAACAAGAGTCCAGGGCTGGATGCCTTCCCAAGGGAATTTCACCAAACAGTTAAAGAATAATTAATACCTATCCTTTTGAAACTGTTTTCAAATAATAGAAATGGAAGGAAAACTTCCAAACTCTTTCTTTGGGCCCCAAAACTAGACAAAGACCCCACCAGAAAGGATTGAAGACCAATATCACTGATGAACATGGATGCAAAAATTCTCAACAAAATACTAGCCAGTAGGATCCAACAGTACATTAAAGGAATTATTCACCACAACCAGCTGGAATTTATTCCTGGGCTTTAAGGGTGGTTCACCACCTGCAAATCAGTCGTTGTGATCCACTATATAAATAAAAGACAGTACAAGAACCATCTTATTCTCTCAGTAGAAAAAGATTTGATAAATCTTAGGCATTATCAGTAGATAGGCAGAAAAAGATTTGATAAAGTACAACATCCTTTCTTGATGTTCATGTTCAACGCTTCATAGTATATGAATAGAAGGGACCAAAGCTGATGACATCACAATTCCAGACTTCAAGCTGTATTAAACATATAATCATCAAGACAGTATGATACTGACACAAAACAGACACATAGATCAATGAAGCAGAATAGAGAACCCAGAAATTGACCCTCAACTCTATGGTCAACTAATCTTCGACAAAGCAGGAAAGAATATCCAGTGAAAAAAAAACAGTCTTTTCAACAAATGATTTTGGAAAAATTGGACAGCCACATGTAGAAGAATGAAACTTGAGCATTTTCTTACACCATACACAAAAATAGACTCAAAATGAATGAAAGATCTCAATGTGAGATAGAAATCCATCAAAAGCCTTGAAGAAAACACAGGCAGCAACCTTTCTGATCTCGGCTGCAGCAACTTCTTGCCAGACGCATCTCCAAGGCAAGAGAAAAAAAGGCAAAAAAGAACTATTGAGCCTTCATTGAGATAAAAACCTTTTGCACAGCAAAGGAAACAGTTGACAAAACTGAAACACAAGTAACATAAAGGGAGAAGATATGTGCAAATGTTTTATCAGATAAATAGACCCAAAATCTATAAAGAACTTAGCAAACTCAACACCCAAAGAACAAATAATCCAATCAATAAATGGGCTGAAGACATGAACAGACATTTCTGCAAAGAAGACATCCAAATGGCCAACAGACACATGAAAAAGTGTTCAACATCACTTGGCATCAGAGAATTACAAATCATAGCCACAATGAGATACCACCTCACACCAGTCAGAATGGCTAAAATTAGCAAGTCAGGAAATGACAGATGTTGATGAGTATGTGGAAAAAGGGGAGCCTTCTTACACTGTTTGTTGGTGGGAATGAAAGCTGTTACAGACATTCCAGAAAACAGTGTGGAGATTATTCAAAAAAATCTTTCTGTGGGCTTGTGAATAAGTAGTTATGGCATTCAACCCTTAGTACATTCAAGGTGGCTGTGCTAGGCAGGTTCTACCATATTCCATGGTAGCTTTAATTAAATAGTGAAGTGGCATTGTTTGTGAACCCACAATTCTTGTAAGGTTTATTCCTATTGCATTTGTTCCATAAAGTGAAATTAATGTATTTAAGAAAATAATGCACCATTCCCAATGCAACTTCCTTAAGAAACTTTGTAAGTTGCAAATAGTTAAAATTGTTCAGATCCAATCTTCTACGCCTCTAAAATCCCCTAGTCTTTCCACTGTGCTCATTGGCATTCAGTGTCCTTCACAGATAAACTTGCCTGTCTTGTCAATCACATTTACTCTAACTGAAACCTGATGTCCTTGGGTCCCCCTGCTTTCTCTATTTTCCTCTACAGTGACCTTCGTCTTTCACAGCACAAGGTGTAGGAGTGGAGTGGATATCCTCCTTGCCTGTAATTGCAGGTAGACCATGTCTCTCCTTGTCTCAAAGCCACTACTTCTCTGTTTTTGCATGATTGATTGTTTAAGGGCAGCATTTAATCTGTATACACCACCTACGCCACCTACACAATGTTTCATCAAAGGCTTTAGCAACTGTCCCCCATGATTTTCTTTAGCATCTCCTTTCCAGTACAGATTCCATGGTCCATCAGAATACGTGGTTGTTTGCACATACTTGCAATTACCTTGTACTTCTCTTTACTGTATTCTCTTAGCAAGATCCCAACCCTCATTGCATCTAGATTTCTACTAACACTGTATATTCATCTGAGCAGTGAACAACTTTGCTTACTGATACCATTTAAAGTTCTACTCAGGGAGTCAAGATGGCAGAGAAATAGCAGGCTGAGACTACTTCAGCTAGCAGGAGATCAGCTAGATAGCTTATCTAAATATTGCAAACACATGCAAATCCATCCGCAGATCGAAGAGAAGAAGAACAGCAATTCTGGAAACAGAAAAACAACCACTTTCTGAAAGGTAGGACTGGCAGAGAAGTGAATCCAAAGCCACGGGAAGATAGACCCCGGGGGGAGGGGCCGGCTCCCAGCAAGCGGCAGAGCAACGGAGCACAAAATCAGGACTTTTAAAAGTCTAGTTCCGCTGAGGGACATCCCTCCAGAAGCTAAACCGGGGCGAAGCCCACATGGAGTCAGCGTGACCTCAGGTCCCGCAGGGTCACAGAAGGATCTGGGGTGTCTGAGTGTCGCAGAGCTTGCGGGTATTGGAACTGGAAAACCAGCTACAGAGACAGAGCCGACAGTAAGATCGCAGCTCGGGGTTACCTTGAACCGGTCGCAGGCTCGGTGAGCTCGGAGCCCGGCTGGAGGTCAGGCAGATGGGAGTAACTGGGCGCTGTTCTCTGAGGACACACTGAGGAGTGGGGCCCCGGGCTCTCGGCTCCTCCGGGCCGGACCAGGAGGCCGCCATTTGTATTCCTGTCCTCCAGAACTCTAAGGAAAGCGCCCAGGGAACAAAAGCTCCTGAAAGCAAACCCAAGCGGATTACTCAGCCCCTGGTAAGGGCGGTGCAATTCCGCCTGGGGCAAAGACACTTGAGAATCACTACACCAGGCCCCTCCCCCAGAAGATAAACAAGAAATACAGCCAAGACCAAGTTCACCTACCAAGGAGTGTGGTTTCAATACCAAGGAGAGCAGCAGAATTTCAGAAGAGGAGAAAGGAAAGCACGGAACTCATGGCTTTCTCCCTGTGATTTTTTTAGTCTTGCAGTTAATTTAATTTTTTTTGTTTTCATTTTTTTGCTCTTCATCTGCTAAAATTTTTTTTTAACTTTTACCCTTTTTTAACGTTTGTAAACTAGTTTATCTAATATATATATTTTTTCTTTTTTTGTTTTCTTTTTTTAATTTTTTTCTTTTTTTTTCTTTTTTTTTCTTTCTTTCTTTTTGAACCTCTTTTTATTCCCTTTGTCCCCCCTCACATTGGGATCTCTTCTGATTTGGTTAAAGCATATTTTCGTGGGGTTGTTGCCACCCTTTTAGTATTTTACTTGCTCCTTCATATACTCTTATCTGGACAAAATGACAAGGCAGAAAAATTCACCACAAAAAAAAGAACAAGAGGCAGTACCGAAGGCTAGGGACCTAATCAATACAGACATTGGTAATATGTCAGATCTAGAGTTCAGAATGACAATTCTCAAGGTTCTAGCCGGGCTCGAAAAAGGCATGGAAGATATTAGAGAAACCCTCTTGAGAGATATAAAAGCCCTTTCTGGAGAAATAAAAGAACTAAAATCTAACCAAGTTGAAATCAAAAAAGCTATTAATGAGGTGCAATCATAAATGGAGGCTCTCACTGCTAGGATAAATGAGGCAGAAGAAAGAATTAGTGATATTGAAGACCAAATGACAGAGAATAAAGAAGCTGAGCAAAAGAGGGATAAGCAGCTACTGGACCACGAGGGGAGAATTCAAGAGATAAGTGACACCATAAGATGAAACAACATTAGAATAATTGGGATTCCAGAAGAAGAAGAAAGAGAGAGGGGAGCAGAAGGTATACTGGAGAGAATTATTGGGGAGAATTTCCCCAATATGGCAAAGGGAACAAGCATCAAAATTCAGGAGGTTCAGAGATCGCCCCTCAAAATCACTCAGAATAGGCCCACACCCCGTCACCTAATAGTAAAATTTACAAGGCTGTGACAAAGAGAAAATCCTAAAAGCAGCCCGGGAAAAGAAGTCTGTAACATACAATGCTAAAAATATTAGATTGGCAGCTGACTTATCCACAAAGACCTGGCAGGCCAGAAAGAGCTGGCATGATATTTTCAGAGCACTAAACGAGAAAAACATGCAGCCAAGAATACTATATCCAGCTAGGCTATCATTGAAAATAGAAGGAGAGATTAAAAGCTTCCAGGACAAACAAAAACTGAAAGAATTTGCAAACACCAAACCAGCTCTACAGGAAATATTGAAAGGGGTCCTCTGAGCAAAAAGAGAGCCTACAAGTGGTAGATCAGTAAGGAACAGAGACAATATACAGTAACAGTCACCTTACAGGCAATACAATGGCACTAAATTCATAACTCTCAATAGTTACCCTGAATGTTAATGGGCTAAATACCCCTGTCAAAAGACACAGGGTATCAGAATGGATAAAAAAACAAAACCCATCTATATGTTGCCTCCAAGAAACTCATTTTAAGCCCGAAGACACCTCCAGATTTAAAGTGAGGGGGAGGAAAATAATTTACCATGCTAATGGACATCAGAAGAAAGCAGGAGTGGCAATCCTTATATCAGATCAATTAGATTTTAAGCCAAAGACTATAATAAGAGATGAGGAAGGACACTATATCATACTCAAAGGGTCTGTCCAACAAGAAGATCTAACAATTTTAAATATCTATGCCCCCAACGTGGGAGCAGCCAACTATATAAACCAATTAATAACAAAATCAAAGAAACACATCAACAATAATACAATAATAGTAGGGGACTTTAACACTCCCCTCACTGAAATGGACAGATCATCCAAGCAAAAGATCAGCAAGGAAATAAAGGCCTTAAATGACACATTGGACCAGATGGACATCACAGATATATTCAGAACATTTCATCCCAAAGCAACAGAATACACATTCTTCTCTAGTGCACATGGAACATTCTCCAGAATAGATCACATCCTCGGTCCTAAATCAGGACTCAACCAGTATCAAAAGATTGGGATCATTTCCTGCATATTTTCAGACCACAATGCTCTGAAGCTAGAACTCAACCACAAGAGGAAGTTTGGAAAGAACCCAAATACATGGAGACTAAACAGCATCCTTCTAAAGAATGAATGGGTCAACCGGGAAATTAAAGAAGAATTGAAAAAAATCATGGAAACAAATGATAATGAAAATACAACGGTTCAAAATCTGTGGGACACAACAAAGGCAGTCCTGAGAGGAAAATATATAGCGGTACAAGCCTTTCTCAAGAAACAAGAGAGGTCTCAGGTACACAACCTAACCCTACACCTAAAGGAGCTGGAGAAAGAACAAGAAAGAAACCCTAAGCCCAGCAGGAGAAGAGAAATCATAAAGATCAGAGCAGAAATCAATGAAATAGAAACCAAAAAAACAGTAGAACAAATCAATGAAACTAGGAGCTGGTTCTTTGAAAGAATTAATAAAATTGATAAGCCCCTGGCCAGAATTATCAAAAAGAAAAGAGAAAGGACCCAAATAAATAAAATCATGAATGAAAGAGGAGAGATCGCAACTGACACCAAAGAAATACAAACTATTATAAGAGCATACTATGAGCAACTCTACACCAACAAATTAGACAATCTGGAAGAAATGGATGCATTCCTAGAAACATATAAACTACCACAATTGAACCAGGAAGAAATAGAAAGCCTGAACAGACCCATAACCAGTAAGGAGATTGAAACAGTCATTAAAAATCTCCAAACAAACAAAAGCCCAGGGCCAGACGGCTTCCCGGGGGAATTCTACCAAACATTTAAAGAAGAAATAATTCCTATTCTCCTGAAACTGTTCCAAAAAATAGAAATGGAAGGAAAACTTCCAAACTCATTTTATGAGGCCAGCATCACCTTGATCCCAAAACCAGACAAGGATCCCATCAAAAAAGACAATTACAGACCAATATCCTTCACGAACACAGATGCAAAAATTCTCACCACAATACTAGCCAATAGGATTCAACAGTACATTAAAAGGATTACTCACCACGACCAAGTGGGATTTATTCCAGGGCTTCAAGGTTGGTTCAACATCCGCAAATCAGTCGGTGTGATACAACACATCAATAAAAGAAAGAACAAGAACCATATGATACTCTCAATAGATGCTGAAAAAACATTTGACAAAGTACAGCATCCCTTCCTGATCAAAACTCTTCAAAGTGTAGGGATAGAGGGCACATACCTCAATATCATCAAAGCCATCTATGAAAAACCCACCGCAAATATCATTCTCAATGGAGAAAAACTGAAAGCTTTTCTGCTAAGGTCAGGAACACGGCAGGGATGTCCATTATCACCACTGATATTCAACATAGTACTAGAAGTCCTCGCCTCAGCAATCAGACAACAAAAGGAAATTAAAGGCATCCAAATTGGCAAAGAAGAAGTCAAACTATCACTCTTCGCAGATGATATGATACTATATGTGGAAAACCCAAAAGACTCCACTCCAAAACTGCTAGAACTTGTACAGGAATTCAGTAAAGTGTCAGGATATAAAATCAATGCACAGAAATCAGTTGCATTTCTCTACACCAACATCAAGACAGAAGAAAGAGAAATTAAGGAGTCAATCCCATTTACAATTGCAACTCAAACCATAAGATACCTAGGAATAAACCTAACCAAAGAGGCACAGAATCTATACTCAGAAAACTATAAAGTACTCATGAAAGAAATTGAGGAAGACACAAAGAAATGGAAAAATGTTCCATGCTCCTGGATTGGAAGAATAAATATTGTGAAAATGTCTATGCTACCTAAAGCAATCTACACATTTAATGCAATTACTATCAAAATACCATCCATATTTTTCAAAGAAATGGAAAAAATAATTCTAAAATTTGTTTGGAACCAGAAAAGACCTCGAGTAGCCAAAGGGATATTGAAAAAGAAAGCCAACGTTGGTGGCATCACAATTCCGGACTTCAAGCTCTATTACAAAGCTGTCATCATCAAGACAGCATGGTACTGGCACAAAAACAGACACATAGATCAATGGAACAGAATAGAGAGCCCAGAAATAGACCCTCAACTCGATGGTCAACTAATCTTTGACAAAGCGGGAAAGAATGTCCAATGGAAAAAAGACAGCCTCTTCAATAAATGGTGTTGGGAAAATTGGACAGCCACATGCAGAAGAATGAAATTGGACCATTTCCTTACACCACACACGAAAATAGACTCAAAATGGATGAAGGACCTCAATGTGAGAAAGGAATCCATCAAAATCCTTGAGGAGAACACAAGCAGCAACCTCTTCGACCTCAGCCGCAGCAACATCTTCCTAGGAACATCGCCAAAGGCAAGGGAAGCAAGGGCAAAAATGAACTATTGGGATTTCATTAAGATCAAAACCTTTTGCACAGCAAAGGAAACAGTTAACAAAATCAAAAGACAACTGACAGAATGGGAGAAGATATTTGCAAACAACATATCAGATAAAGGACTAGTGTCCAAAATCCATAAAGAACTTAGCAAACTCAACACCCAAAGAAATAATCCAATCAAGAAATGGGCAGAGGATATGAACAGACATTTCTTAAAGAAGACATCCAGATGGCCAACAGACACATGAAAAAGTGCTCCATATCACTCGGCAACAGGGAAATACAAATCAAAACCACAATGAGATATCACCTCACACCAGTCAGAATGGCTAAAATCAACAGGTCAGGAAATGACAGATGCTGTCGAGGATGCGGAGAAAGGGGAACCCTCCTACACTGTTGCTGGGAATGCAAGCTGGTGCAGCCACTCTGGAAAACAGCATGGAGGTTCCTCAAAATGTTGAAAATAGAACTGCCCTATGACCCAGCTTTGCACTACTGGGTATTTACCCTAAAGATACAAACGTGGTGATCCAAAGGGGCACGTGCACCCGAATGTTTATAGCAGCAATGTCCACAATAGCCAAACTATGGAAAGAACCTAGATTTCCATCAACAGATGAATGGATCAAGAAGATGTGGTATATATACACAATGGAATACTATGCAGCCATCAAAAGAAATGAAATCTTGCCATTTGCAACAACGTGGATGGAACTAGAGTGTATCATGCTTAGGGAAATAAGTCAATCAGAGAAAGACAATTATCATATGATCTCCCTGATATGAGGAAGTGGTGATGCAACATGGGGGCTTAAGTGGGTAGGAGAAGAATCAATGAAACAAGATGGGATTGGGAGGGAGACAAGACTTAAGTGACTCTTAATCTCACAAAACAAACTGAGGGTTGCTGGGGGGAGGGGGGTTGGGAGAAGGTGGGGTGGGGTTATGGGAATTGGGGAGGATATGTGCTTTGGTTTGTGCTGTGAATGAAGTGTGTAAACCTGGTGATTCACAGACCTGTACCCCTGGGGATAAAAATATATGTTTATAAAAAATAAAAAAATTTAAAAAAAATAAAAATAAAGTTCTATTCACAGATCTCAACTGGGTCCTAGCTGTCCTATCATATTTTTCGGATGATCTCCCATTCTCTCAGAGGACTCATTTATGTTTTCTCTCTGACTGATTTTTTATGGAGAAATAGTATTTTTTTAAATTTATTTTTATTTATTTTTAGCATCACAGTATTCATTGTTTTTGTACCACACCCAGTGCTCCATGCAATCCATGTGCTCTCTAATACCCACCACCTGGTTCCCCTAACCTTCCACCCCCCTACAACTTAAAACCCCTCAGATTGTTTTTCAGAGTCCATAGTCTCTCACGGTTCACCTCCCCTTCCAATTTCCCCCAACTCCCTTCTCCTAACTCCCCATGTCCACCATGCTATTTGTTATGCTCCACAAATAACTGAAACCATATGACAATTGACTCTCTCTGCTTGACTAATTTCACTCAGCTTAATCTCCTCCAGTCCCATCCATGTTGCTACAAAAGTTGGGTATTCATCCTTTCTGATGGAGGCCTAATACTCCATAGTATATATGGACCACATCTTCCTTATCCATTCGTCCGTTGAAGGGCATCTTTGTTCTTTCCACAGTTTGGCAACCAGCATTCACAAATCAATCAATGTGATAGAACAAATTAGTAAGAAAAGAGAGAAGAACCACATGGTCCTCTCAATTGATGCAGAAGAAGCATTTGACAAAATCCAGCATCCATTCCTGATTAAAACGCTTCAAAGTATAGGGATAGAGGGAACATTCCTGAACGTCATAAAAATATATCTATAAAAGACCCACAGCAAATATCATCCTCAATGGGAAAAAGCTTGTAGCCTTCCCTTTGAGATCAGGAACACGACAAGGATGCCCACTTTCACTCTTGTTCAACATAGTATTAGAAGTCCTAGCAACAGCAATCAGACAACAAAGAGAAATAAAAGGTATCCAAATTGGCAGTGAAGAAGTCAAACTCTCTCTCTTCGCAGATGACATGATTCTTTATATGGAAAACCCAAAAGACTCCACCCCCAAACTAGATCTCATACAGCAATTCAGTAACGTGGCATGATACAAAGTCAATGTACAGAAATCAGTGGCTTTCTTATACACTAACAATGAAAATACAGAAAGGGAAATTAGAGAATCAATTCCATTTACTATAGCACCCAGAACCATAAGATACCTGGGAATAAACCTAACCAAAGAGGTAAAGGATCTGTACTCGAGGAACTACAGAACACTCATGAAAGAAATTGAAGAAGACACAAAAGGGTGGAAGACCATTCCATGCTCTTGGATTGGAAGAATAAACATTGTTAAAGTGTCTATACTGCCTAGAGAAATAGGAAAATTATTTCATTTTCAGTGTCACTTCCTCTACTTCTTCATCACCATCCCTTTACCAAATCTGCCCCTACACATGCCTCCCTTTCTGTTATAATGAATGGATTTCTCTTTGCCCAAAGTATAGCAAACATTAATACATTATTTCAGTCTACTATGCTCATTCATAGGAAGCTGAAGACTCATTCTTCAACTCCTTTCTACTACCTTCAACATACATTCAAAAAAACCTAACTCATATTTATTTATTTTTATTTTTTTAAAGATTTTATTTATTTACTTGACAGAGATCACAAGGAGACAGAGAGGCAGGCAGAGAGAGAGGAGGAAGCAGACTCCCCACTGAGCAGAGAGCCCGATGTGGGACTCGATCCAAGGATCCGGGGATCATGACCTGAGCTGAAGGCAGAGGCTTTAACCTATTGAGCCACCCAGGCATCCCAAAACCTAACGCATATTTAAAAAAGAAATTCCTCTTAAACCCTACAACTTCTTTCAACTATTATCCATTTCCCTGTCTTGATTTATAATAAAAATCCTTGAAAATATTGTTTGTACCTGCTGTTTCTACTCATCTGTCCCCTTCATTTCTCAGTCCCCTCCCCATACTACTGAAACCACTTTTGACAAGGCTAACAAATTAGTTTTTTAAAGGGAAGTCTGCCCAGTGGTTTTCTGGAATAATCCCTTCATTTTCTCATTATTGAAAAGAGAGGGTCAATGTATTAAAATTAATATTGTATTTGACCTATTAAAGGCAAATAAATATGGGCAGCTGGTGCTGATTCATTTTACACCTTGATTTTGGTGGTAACAATCCAGAGAGGACCATAGTATATGAAGTAAATGTCACTAGCATTTAAAGTTTCCTATAAATGGCAGTTTGTAGGCAGGAATTCTAAGTCTCAGTTTTATTTGTAAGTTGTATAGTCTATTTCCTTATTGCTGGAATTGCTTTATTTTTTATTTTAGTGATATTCCATTTTGCAGAAATTACATATTGACAAATAAGATGTTTCATTTAAATTTTATCTAGATTAAGAAATAAACTGAGAGATGTTTCTGGAATCAAAAAATTATAAGCATATTCAATCTTTAGACATACTGTTATGATATTTAGTCTTGTAAGTTTTCACTAAATCCTGTGAATATAATTTTAATGTTTTGATGAGTATTAGTATATAACTTTTTATTTAAGTTCTTTTGGTATGAACATTTTATTTTTATTTATTTTTATTTTTAAATTTTCTGTAGCCAGGCTCAGTGCATGAACTAGATTTGGGCAGCTTGGCTGTTTTCAGTGGATGATGTAATCCAGTATGACCTTAATCCAAAGTGTAAATAAATAGTTATTATAGATAGGTTTTAAGAATTAGTAGTGCTCAAGCAATATCCTGAAGCAATAGGAGCATATGTGTTTGTGTATGCACATACATTTGTATTTAACTTATTTCCCACTTGATTTTTATGTTTTGTTCTATATATTTTATATTGATGATAGGTTAGCAACTTTTAATCTCAGTGTTAAGATAATTTCACTTGTAATGTAGAAGACATGTATGAGTTTTTATTTAAAATATCAAAGACAGGGGCACCTGGGTGGCTCAGTGGGTTAAAGCCTCTGTCTTCAGCTCAGGTCATGATCTCAGAGTCCTGGGATCGAGCCCTGCATCAGGCTCTCTGCTCAGTGGGGAGCCTGCTTCCTCCTCTCTCTCTTCCTGCTTCTCTGCCTACTTGTGATCTCTCTCTCCTCTCTCTCTATAAAATAAATAAATAAATAAAATCTTTAAAAAAATGTCAAAGACTATGATATTTCAGTATACTATTTCATCATTTATAGTTTATTTATAGTTTATTTATATTTTGAAGTCTTTGACTTTTAAATTATGTCATCTGTGTCTGCCAATTTTAAGTTTTGACCAAAACAACCTGGGTATAGTGCTGATGTAATTTTGTTGCAAATTAAACTTGTTTGTGAAAATTATTGGAAAGTCAGGTATGAGTTATATTTAATACTGTTTTCTCATGTGTATTATCAGGGAAGCTTTATACAGCTTTGACTTATTTTTCAGTTGACTATTCTTATTATAATGTTTTTCATTGCTAACATTTGGAGAATGAAAACTTTTTCAAGTCAATTCATTTGTTCTTTTACCACTATGCCCATATATATTTTTAAGTTGCTCTTGTTATATTATCATAACTTGTAGTAGGTCATTTTGAACTTCCCTATAACCCCAAATTTCTTAGAGTTCTAGTTTCGTTTATTGGCTGTTAGTGTACAAATTTTGATCTAAGTATTAAATTTGTAGATTATATAATTTCCTATGAGCCCTGTATGTAACACAGAGACTACAAGCAAATTTAGGACAGGACAGAAAAATTACATTTTTTTGGTTTGTTTTTGACAGTATGAGCACCTGTTGATATTTTTTAAAATTTAATTTAATTTTACCTTATTTAAGTGTTCCAAAATTTATTGTTTATGCACCACACCCAGTGCTGTTTCTGAGTCCACAGTCTCTCATGGTTTGTCTCCCCTCCGATTTCTCCCAGCTCACTTCTCCTCTCCATCTCCCAATGTTCTTCGTGTTATTCCTTATGCTCCACAATTAAGTGAAGCAATATGATAATTGACTTTCTCTGCTTGACTTATTTCACTCAGTATAATCTATTCCAGTTCCCTCCATGTTGTTACAAAAGTTGGGTATTCATCATCCTGATGGAGGTATAGTACTCTATTTTATATATGGAACATATCTTGTTTACGACTGGATAAAGAAGATATGGTCCATATATACCTGTTGATGTTTTTAATTCTACCAAATGCTTTTATACTTTTTAATCTTCTTTTCCGAGTAGACTCTCTTTGTCTCTTTTATGTATAATCTGTTTCTCTGTGCCATACATTATCGTATATGACACAAAATCATACTGTAATATAAAGCATAGTATACCATAATTATAAAAAAACACTTAAAATTTTAGAAACCCTCTATAATACCCACCACCTGGTACCCCAACCTCCCACCCCCCGCAGGAGGTGGGTATTATAGAGGGCATGGATGGCATGGAGCACTGGGTGTGGTGCAAAAATAATGAATACTGTTATGCTGAAAATAAATAAAAAATAAATTAAAAAAAATTTTAGAAACCATTTTCTACCACAGATTTGTACTGTGTTTAAGCTAGATGAAATGGTGTCACTAATGAATAATTCATATATATCATGAATCTAGTTTCCCTTTGTTCTTTCTGCAGTGTAGTACATTAATTAGTAAATTCTTATTTTTATAAAAACCACTTCCAGTTGGGTTCATGTTTTTGTACAACTATAATACCCAAGTTTTATGAGGATCTATATGATATTATGATAACTATTTATAATGCAATATTAAATATAAAAATCACGATACAGTATTGAATGTGGAATACTATCATAGGTGGCCTAGAAGAGAAAATTGAAAAGGATATACTTATACATAAAAAAGAAGAAAACATACTAAGTATGAAAAATAGCTACCTTTGAGTGGTGGAGTTAAAAGGAATATGTTTTTTAATTAATTTTTTAATTTTTTTATAAACATATAATGTATTTTTAGCCACAGGGGTACAGGTCTGTAAATCGCCACGTTTACGCACTTCATAGTACTCACCACAGCACACCCCCCCAAACAATGTCCATAACTCCACTACCCTCTCCCCACTCCCTTCCACCTGCAACCCTCAGTTTGTTCTGTGAGACTGAGAGTCTCTTATGGTTTGTCTCCCTCCCAATTCCATCTTGTTTCATTTTTTCCTTTCCTATGCCCCAAAACCCCCACGTTGCATCTCCATTTCCTCATATCAGGGAGATCATATGATAGTTGTTTTTCTCCGATTGACATATTTTACTAAGCATAATACTCTCCAGTTCCATCCATGTTGTCGCAAATGGCAAGATTTCATTTCTTTTGATGGCTGCAGAGTATCCCATTATGTGTGTGTGTGTGTGTGTGTGTGTGTGTGTGTGTGTGTATATATGCCACATCATATATATATATATATATATATATATACAGGCCACATCTTCTTTATCCATTCATCAAGTTGATGGGCATCTAGGTTCTTTCCATAATTTGGCTACTGTGGACATTGCTGCTATAAACATTCGGGTGCACGTGCCCCTTCGGATCACTACGTTTGTATCTTTAGGGTAAGTACCCAGTAGTGCCATTGCTGGGTCATAGGGTAGTTCTATTTTCAACTTTCTGAGGAACCTCCATGCTGTTTTCCAGAGTGGTTGCACCAGCTTGCATTCCCACCAACAGTGTAGGAGGGTTCCCCTTTCTCCGCATCCTCGCCAGCATCTGTTGTTTCCTGACTTGTTAAGTTTAGCCATTCTGACTGGTGTGAGGTGGTATCTCATTGTGGTTTTGATTTGTATCTCCCTGATGCTGAGTGATGTGGAGCACTTTATCATGTGTCTGTTGGCCATCTGAATGTCTTCTTTGCAGAAATGTCTGTTCATGTCCTCTGCCCATTTCTTGATTGGATTATTTGTTCTTTGGGTGTTGAGTTTGCTAAGCTCTTTAGAGATTTTGGATACTAGCCCTTTATCTGATATGTCGTTTGCAAATACCTTCTCCCATTCTGTCAGTTGTCTTTTGGTTTTGTTAACTGTTTTTCCTTTGCTGTGCAAAAGCTTTTGATCTTGATGAAATCCCAATAGTTCATTTTTGTCCTTGCTTCCCTTGCCTTTGGCGATGTTCCTAGGAAGAAGTTGCTGCGGCTGAGATCGAAGAGGTTGTTGCCTATGTTCTCCTCAAGGATTTTGATGGATTCCTTTCTCACATTGAGGTCCTTCATCCATTTTAAGTCTATTTTTGTGTGTGGTATAAGGAAATGGTCCAGTTTCATTTTTCTGCATGTGGCAGAAATTTTCCAATTTTCCCAACACAATTTGTTGAAGAGGATGTCTTTTTTCCATTGGACATTCTTTCCTGCTTTGTCAAAGATTAGTTGACCATAGAGTTGAGGGTCTATTTCTGGGCTCTCTATTCTGTTCCATCGATCTATGTGTCTGGTTTTTGTGCCAGTACCATACTGTCTTGATGATGACAGCTTTGTAATAGAGCTTGAAGTCCGGAATTGTGATGCCACTAGTTTTGGCTTTCTTTTTCAATATTCCTCTGGCTATTCGAGGTCTTTTCTGGTTCCAAACAAATTTTAGGATTATTTGTTCCATTTCTTTGGGAAAGAATGGATGGGATTTTGATAGGGATTGCATTAAATGTGTAGATAGCTTTAGGTAGCATAGACATTTTCACAATATTTGTTTTTCCAATCCAGGAGTATGGGATATTTTTCCATTTCTTTGTGTCTTCCTCAATTTCTTTCATGAGTACTTTATAGTTTTCTGAGTACAGATTCTTTGCCTCTTTGGTTAGGTTTATTCCTAGGCATCTTATGGTTTTGGGTGTAATTGTAAATGGGATTGACTCCTTAATTTCTCTTTCTTCTGTCTTGTTGTTGGTGTAAAGAAATGCAACTGATTCCTCTGCATTGATTTTATATCCTGACACTTTACTGAATTCCTGTACAAGTTCTAGCAGATTTGGAGTGGAGTCTTTTGGGTTTTCCACATGTAATATCATTTCATCTGCAAAGAGTGAGAGTCTGACTTCTTTGCTGATTTGGATGCCTTTAATTTCTTT
This sequence comes from Mustela erminea, assembly GCF_009829155.1. Taxonomy (NCBI): domain Eukaryota; kingdom Metazoa; phylum Chordata; class Mammalia; order Carnivora; family Mustelidae; genus Mustela; species Mustela erminea. The sequence continues at coordinate 48,950,232 of NC_045614.1, forward strand.
TTGTTGTCTGATTGCTGAGGCTAGGACTTCTAGTACCATGTTGAATAGCAGTAGTGATGATAGTGGACATCTATGCCGTGTTCCTGACCTTAGTGGAAAAGCTCTCAGTTTTTTCCCATTGAGAATGATATTTGCTGTGGATTTTTCATAGATGGCTTTGATGATATTAAGGTATGTACCCTCTATCCCTACACTTTGAAGAGTTTTGATCAGGAAAGGGTGCTGTACTTTGTCAAATGCTTTTTCAGCATCTATTGAGAGTATTATATGGTTCTTGTTCTTTCTTTTATTAATGTATTGTATCACATTGATTGATTTGCAGATGTTGAACCAACCTTGCAGCCCTGGAATAAATCCCACTTGGTCATTGTGAATAATCCTTTTAATGTACTGTTGGATCCTACTGGCTAGTATTTTGGTGAGAATTTCTGCATCTGTGTTCATCAATGATATTGGTCTGTAATTCTCTTTTTTGATGGGATCCTTGTCTGGTTTTGGGATCAAGGTAATGCTGGCCTCATAAAATGAGTTTGGAAGTTTTCCTTCCATTTCTATTTTTTGGAACAGTTTCAGGAGAATAGGAATTAATTCTTCTTTAAATGTTTGGTAGAGGGGCACCTGGGTAGCTCAGTGGGTTAAAGCCTCTGCCTTTGGCTCAGGTCATGATCCCGTAGTCCTGGGATTGAGCCCTGCATCGGGCTCCCTGCTCAGCGGGGGCTCTGCCTCTCCCTCTCTCTCTGCCTGCCTCTCTCCCTGCTTGTGATTTCTCTCTGTGCCAAATAAGCAAATAAAATCTTAAAAAAAAAAAAGAGAGATTTTTATAAATGTTTGGTAGAATTCCCCTGGGAATCCATCTGACCCTGGGCTCTTGTTTGTTGGGAGATTCTTGATGACTGTTTCAATCTCCTTATCAGTTATGTGTCTGTTCAGGTTTTCTATTTCTTCCTGGTTCAGTTGTGGTAGTTTATATGTCTCTAGGAATACATCCGTTTCTTCAAGATTGTCAAATTTGTTGGCGTAGAGTTGCTCATAGTATGTTCTTATAATTGTTTGTATTTCTTTGGTGTTGGTTGTGAACTCTCCTCTTTCACTCATGATTTTATTTATTTGGGTTTTTTCTCTTTTCTTTTTGATAAGTCTGGCCAGGGGTTTATCAATCTTATCAATTCTTTCAAAGAACCAGCTCCTAGTTTCATTGATTTGTTCTATTGTTTTTTTGGTTTCTATTTCATTGATTTCTGCTCTGATCTTTATGATTTCTCTTCTCCTGCTGGGTTTAGGCTTTCTTTGTTGTTCTTTCTCCAGCTCCTTTAGGTGTGGGGTTAGGTTGTGTACTTGAGATCTTTCTTGTGTCTTGGGAAAGGCCTGTGTCGCTATATATTTTCCTCTCAGGACTGCCTGTGCTGTGTCCCACAGATTTTGAACAGTTGTGTTTTCATTATCATTTGTTTCCATGAATTTTTTTCAATTCTTCTTTAATTTCCTGGTTGACCCGTTCATTCTTTAGAAGGATGCTTTTTAGTCTCCATGTATTTGCGTTCTTAGCAAATTTCCTCTTATGACTGAGTTCTAGCTTCAGAGCATTGTGGTCTGAACATATGCAGGGAATGATCCCCATATTTTGATACTGGTTTAAACCTGATTTACGACTCAGGATGTGGTCTATTCTGGAGAATGTTCCATGTGCACTAGAGAAGAACGTGTATTCTGTTGCTTTGGGATGGAATGTTCTGAATAGGTCTGTGATGCCCATCTGGTCCAGTGTGTCATTTAAGGCCTTTATTTCCTTGTTGATCTTTTGTTTGGATGTTCTGTCCATTTCAGTGAGGGGAGTGTTAAAGTCCCCTAGTATTATTGTATTATTATCAATGTGTTTCATTGACTTTGTTATTAATTGGTTTATATAGTTGGCTGCTCGCATGTTAGAGGCATAGATATTTAAAATTGTTAGAGCTTCCTGTTGGACAGACCCTTTGAGTATGATATAGTGTCCTTCCTCACCTCTTATTATAGTCTTCAGCTTAAAATCTAAGTGATCTGATATAAGGATTGCCACCTCAGCTTTCTTTTGATGTCCGTTAGCATGGTGCATTGTTTTCCACCCCCTCACTTTAAATCTGGAGGTTTCTTTGGGTCTAAAATGAGTTTCTTGTAGGCAGTATATTGATGGGTTTTGTTTTTTTATCCATTCTGATACCCTGTGTCTTTTGATTGGGGCATTTAGCCCATTTACATTCAGGGTAACTATTGAGAGATGTGAATTTAATGCCACTGTATTGCCTGTAAGGTGACTATTACTGTATATTGCCGCTGTTCCTTTCTGATCTACTACTTTTAGGGTCTCTCTTTGCTTAGAGGACCCCTTTCAATATTTCCTCTATAGCTGGTTTGGTGTTTACAAATTCTTTTAGTTTTTCTTTGTCCTGGAAGCTTTTTATCTCTTTCTATTTTCAATGATAGCCTAGCTGGATATAGTATTCCTGGCTGCATGTTTTACTTGTTTAGCACTCTGTATATATCGTGCCAGTTCTTTCTGGCCTGAGGGGTCTCTGTGGATAAATCTGCTGCCAATCTAGTATTTTTACCATTTATGTTACAGACTTCTTGTCCCGGGCTTCTTGTCCTGCTTTCAGGATTTTCTCTTTGTCGCTAAGACTTGTAAATTTTACTATTAGATGACGGGGTGTCGACCTATTCTTATTGATTTTGAGGGGGGTTCTCTTCACCTCCTGGATTTTGATGCTTGTTCCCTTTGCCATATTAGGGTAATTTTCTACAATAATTCTCTCCAATATGCCTTCTGCTCCCCCTCTCTCTTTCTTCTTCTTCTGGAATCCCAATTATTCTAATGTTGTTTTGTCTTATGGTGTCACTTATCTCTCGAATTCTCCCTTCATGTTCCGGTAGTTGTTTGTCTCTCTTTTGCTCAGCTTCTTTATTCTCTGTCATTTGGTCTTCAATATCACTAATTATCTCTTCTGCCTCACTTATCCTAGCAGTAAGAGCCTCCATTTTTTTATTGCACCTCATCAATAGCCTTTTTGATTTCAACTTGGTTAGATTTTACTTCTTTTATTTTTTCAGAAAGGGCTTTTATTCATCCAGACAGGGTTTCTCTAATATCTTCCATGCCTTTTTTGAGCCCAGCTCGCACCTTGAGAATTGTCATTCTGAACTCTAGATCTGACATATTACCAATGTCCATATTGATTAGGTCCCTAGCCTTTGGTACTGCCTCTTGTTTTTTTGTTTGTTTGTTTGTTTGTTTGTGGCGAGTTTTTCTGCCTTGTCATTTTATCCAGATTAGAATATATGAAGGAGTGAATAAATACTAAAAGGGTGGCGAAGACCCCCAGGAAAATGTGCTTTAACCAAATTGGAAGAGACCCCAAATTGTGGGGGAAAGAGAGGGAGCAAAAAGAAGTTCAGGAAAGAAATAAACTAAATAAAAATAAAAATATATATAAAAAAGAATATCTCTCTCTCTCTCTCTCTCTCTATATATATATATATATATATATATATATATTACTGGTGACTAGAAAATGGTCACCCACTTAATTTTGTGAGTATTTTGGTCTCTTAGAAGAAACTACCTCCAAAATTTTAAAGAATGAATACATATATAAGGGTAAACATGATGAAGGGATGGAATATGAGTATAAAGATGAAAAAAATTTTTTTTTAATTTCTAAAAAAGGAATTGGTAAGATAAGTTGGTTGGGAGAATAAAGAAAAAGAAAGTGGAGAGAATTTGCTCAGGCTGGAGACTAGAACGAAGCCCTGTGTTAGATTTAGGGTATATTTTGATCTATTAAAAGAATTTGTATACCAAATTCTTTTTAGAGGAAAAAACCCTATGTGTATACAAAAAATAAAGTTAAATACAATGAAGGATAAAATATGACTATAATAATGAAGGTTCAAAGAAGATTTTTTAAATGAAAGGTATTGTTAAGATAAACTAGTTAGAAAACGTTAAAAGTGGAAAGGGTAAAAGTTAAAAAAAATTAGCAGAAGAAAAAAAAATTAAAAAAATTAATTAACTGCAAGACTAAAGAATCATGGGGTGAAAGTCATGAATTCCATGCTTTGCTTTCTTCTCCTCTGGAATTCTGCTGTCCTCCTTGGTAAGTGAACTTGATCTTGGCTGAATTTCTTGCTGATCTTTTGGGGAAGGGGCCTGTTGTAGTGATTCTCAGACATCTTTGCCTGAGGCAGAGTTGCACTGCCCTTACCAAGGGCCAGGCTAAGTAATCTGCTCGAGTTCAATTTCGGGAGCTTTTGTTTCCTGAACGCTTTCTGTAGAATTCTGGAGGACAGGAATTAAAATGGTGGCCTCCCAATCTCTGGCCCAGAGGAGCTGAGAGCTCCAGGGCCCCACTCCTCAGTGTGCCCTCAGAAAAAAGTGCTCCATCACTACCACCTCCCTGGCCTCTGTCCGCGCTCCAAGCTCACCCAGCCTGTGACCGGTTCAAGGTAACCGTGAGTTGAGAGCTCACTCCTTGGCTCTGTCTGTGTAGCCGGCTTCCCCATTCTAATACCTGCAAGCTCTGCAACACTCAGACACCCCCAATCCTTCTGTGACCCTGCAGGACCTGAGGCCACGCTGACCCCTCATGGGCTCACCCCGGTTTAGCCTCTGGAGCGATGTCCCTCAGCAGAACAGACTTTTAAAAGTCCTGATTTTGTGTTCCATTGCTCCACTGTTTGCAGGGAGCCGGTCCTTCCCCCTGCAGTCTATCTTCCCGTCGCTTTGGATTCACTTCTCTGCCAGTCCTGCCTTTCAGAAAGTGGTCGATTTTTTGTTTCTAGAATTGTTGCTCTTCTGCTCTTCGATCTCCTGTTGAATTTGTAGGTGTTTGCAATGATCTGATAAGCTATCTAGCTGATCTCCTGCTACCTGATGTCATCTCAGCCTGCTACTTCTCCGCCATCTTGACTTTTCCCCTGGGAATATTTTTTTGAAATTTTTTGTTTTCTGTCTTCTCATATTTTGACGACTATTTTAAATTTAGTTGAAAAATGAAATCATTAGTAAAAACTAAATGAAACTTTTTAAATTATAGTGTTTCTTTTAGTAAATATATTTCCTAAAGTAATGATTCAGAAGAGAATTAGCTGGTGGTCACAGATCTCTCTGCTCCATCCCCAGCCTACCCTGTCAGAAACCCTGGAAATGGGCCCAGGGATTCACATTTCTTCCTAGTTTCCAGAATGAGACTGTCTGGAACTAGAATAGAGGTGATATAAGATGAAGGCTGGAGTTGTTAGGTTGGGCATTTGATAGACACAGATTTGAACTTTGGTCCTGCCATTAGTTACTATAACTATATTACAAGGAGGAAGTTTTTGGTCCCTCTAAGCCTTGACATTTTTATCTCTGAAATGAGGCTAATTATTTTGATTATGAGGATGAAAGAGTCAGTATTTATATGGCATGTAACACAATAATTAAACACTTTGTAAGCACTCAAAATAATAAAGTTATTATTTAAAAACAGAATAAAATATATAAATAAAAATTTTAAAATGATGTAAAAATTAATAAACCCCATTAACATTATTATTAGCCTCTTAATAGCCTAGCATAATGCAAGGCTATTGCATGATAATGCAAGTTAATAGAAAAAAAAATGCCTGAAGTCAATTTATATAAAAATTTCAGGTTCATTCTAGGGGAAATTTTTCTGTCATCTACTCTCAAGGGCAGACTTCCAAATGGCTTCATTTTCTGTCAAAAATAACTTCTACCTTTTTTTAAAATTTTAGAAGAAAGGGAATTGAATTTTAAGATCACTACTGATGTAATAGTTTCAGAAACAAAAGCAAACAAACAAATCACCTCCAGTGTTCTCTGAAAGGAAAAAAAAAAAAAAGACAGGGGAAAATCACTAATGTTGAATTACTAAGGACATTTACTTGCATCCCATGTGCTTGGGTTAGGCTTGACCCCATGAGAAGCAATAGCAAAACCGAGTTTAGAGAACTACAAGGGAGTTTCTAGATGAAGCCAGGTAGTTCAACACAGTCTGAGTTCTAGCCAGCCCTTGAATTGGCAGGAAAATTAAAATAACAGGCAAATAAACCTTTGTAAAGTCATCATAAGGAAATCTGAACTAGGTTTTGTATCCTGGAGCTTTTACAGGTGACAAATCAGAGTGCATGAATGTCTGGTATGAAAAAAATTAGAAGATTCATATTATAACTATTTAAATACAGGATGCTTGAATATATGTCTTCTTCTTTTTAAAGATTTTATTTTTTTGAGACAGAAAGAGCATGAACAGGGGAGGGACAGAGGAAGACGGAGAAGGAGACTCACTAAGCAGAAGCCTGGCACAAGGCTCAGTCCCAAGACCCTGAGATCATGACCTGAGCTGAAGGCAGACATGTAACTGACTGAGCCACCCAGATGCCTCTATATTTCTTCTTCTTCTTTTTTAAAAGTTATTTATTTGCTATTTATCTCCTATTTTATGATTGTCCCCTCAAGAAGAAATAACACAATTTTCAAAACTACTTAAATGTATTTTTATTTTTATTTTTTTATTTTTTATTTATTTTTTATTTTTTTTAAAGATTTTATTTATTTATTTGACAGAGAGAAATCACAAGTAGATGGAGAGGCAGGCAGAGAGAGAGAGAGAGGGAAGCAGGCTCCCTGCCGAGCAGAGAGCCCGATGCGGGACTCGATCCCAGGACCCTGAGATCATGACCTGAGCCGAAGGCAGCGGCTTAACCCACTGAGCCACCCAGGCGCCCCATTAGTATGATAATGTATTTCTGGCTGTTATTTCAAAGTTGGATTTTGGGGGGATGAAATTGGATCCCAGTATATTAATTTGGAGGCTATTACAGTATTTTTGATAGACTAGTCTTTGTATGAGTGTGTTTGTAAATTTTTGTTTACTGAAATTATATTTTATGCAAGCCAAGTAAAATATGTGGCGAGCAGAAGACAGCATGTAATTAAATGATATCTGTGTTTATGTTAATTAGCCATTCTTAGTTCATAGGGGCAGGGATAAGGGATATGTGTCAGTTTTTTTGGTTTGTTGGTTTGTTTTTCCTACTGCTCTCCTACCAGTAGCTAAAGCAGTGCCTGGCTTAGAGTTAGCACTATTAGGTATATTGGGCATTTGACATAGGACATCAATAAGATAATTTATACAGTGACAGAGTGAGGATATCTCTGTTCTTTTTATCTGAAACAACTCCAAAAACAAAAGAGACAAACAAAAAATAGACTAACAGATGCCTAAACACTTTAAATCACAAAAGCCATAAATGATTAGGGAGGAGTGTCATGGGAAGAAAGGATCTGATGGGATTCTAGAAGACACTGAAGAAAATCATTCTTCTCTAAAAAAATATTTTATTTATTTATTTGAGAGAAAGAGAGCATGATTGAGGGGGAGGGGCAGAAGAAAAGGGAGAAGCAGACTCCCCGCTGTGGATGGAGCCTAACCATGGGGCTCCATCCCAGGACCCTGGGATCATGAACTGAGCAAAAAGCAGAAGCTTAACCAACTAAGCCGCCCAGGTGCCTCATGAAGAAAATCACTCTTGCAGCAGAATGTAGCAAAAGTTAGGAAGATATCGGTTCTCAAATCTTGTGCAGACCAAGGGGCCAGAACAGCAGTACTTTTAATAAAGGATCAAAATGCACAGCTTGCTACAGAGACTCATCTAATTAAAAGTAAACAATATTGCAAAAAGAACCAGCCTATTTATGTAAAGATTAGGGACAGGGATGGAATGGAGGGGTTGGGGAAGGGGATGGAGAAAAGGAAGAATGGATCCAGAAAAGCAGGAGGCAGAGAACATACTTCAGAAAAATGTTGCTCTGGGGTGGATGAATATTGCAAGCAAACTTATTGTCACGGACTCAAATAATTGAAATAAACAATCCTAAATTTAAAAAAAATTGAGGCAGAGATATGATTTTTAGTAAGAAATTATAATTATGTTCAACAGAAACAGGTGAAACTAAGTTGGCAGAGCTTAGGAAATAAGTGGAGAATAAAATTATCACATAAATGAAGACACTATCTGAAAGCAAAACAAATTCAAGCAAACAAAACCTCAGGGATTGTTTAAAACACAATGAAAATACAGAAGAGAAGACAGATTGAAGAAAGTAAACACACAGACCAGAAACTGATAGTAGATTTAATAGAGTTACTGAAAACAAAGGAGTATCAATGTATGTTTATCATCCTTGAATAAAATAACCTCTCACTAAGGTGGAAAGTGAAAACATACTCTAAACACTATTTAAGGATACATTCAAAGCACATCACAACTAAAGAAAAATCAGTAAGATATGTGTAAAACTGAAACATGACTTTGTCAAATATATGGGTCTTAAAGATAAGTATATAATTCGTTGAGTATTCCAGCCAAAGATCAAATAACTTACAAGGGGAAGTATCAGGCTTTCCTTAAAGTTCCCAGCAATATATATCATTAGAAAACGGTAGGATAAAATGCATAGTCATCCAGAAAATAAAGTGTCAGGAAAATGTTATATCTAGACAGCTTGTTGAAGTAAAAAGGCAAGAGCAAGGGGCACCTGGGTGGTTCAGTCAGTTAAGTGTCTGATTCTTGATCTCAGCTCAGGTCTTGATCTCAGGGTCCTGAGTTCAAGCATTATGTTGGGCACCGTGCTGGGTGTGGAGGCTACTTTATAAACAACAACAACAATAACAACAACAAAAATAAGAGCATGTACTTTTGGTTGTGCAAGTACTATGAGAATTTATTCTTACATATCCACCATGACAAAAACAACAACAATGAACTAAATAAAGGAAAACAGCAACAACAACAAAAACAGAGGTGAGCATAAAATGAATTAAATTTTTTTTAATGCAATTAACTTTAAAACTAAGGAAGGAACAACTCTTGGAATCATAGTTTCAATACATAATGTGAATAGAATGACAATAAAGAAACATGGTAACATAGAAGTTGGAGGGGAACTAGTTGTATAAGAATATCAATTATTTCATCTTTTATAATCACAGTCATTTGCCAGGTTCTCTTACATCAACCACCCAAGAGTCTAGCTGTAAGAAGTAACAACCTCTTCCCTCCTCTCCACCATCTTCTTGGCAGCCACAAATCAGTAACCCCGAGTGAATGCATCTCCATACATGTTAGCCAGGCTGGTGTTCAGATTGGTGATGTCTTTTGGGAGCCCTGTGGCTAGAACACATCATCCCAGCCGGCTGATCAGATGCCAAATGACAGGATTATTGATGAAGAAGGCTCTTTTGACAACTTCTTTGATGAAATCAGTGCTGGCAAGCATGTGCCCAGGGCAATATTTGTAGACCTGGAACCCACAGTCATTGATGAAGTTTATACTGGCACCTACTGCCAGTTCTTCCACCGTGAGCAGCTCATCACAGTCAAGAAAGATGCTGCCAAGAACTATGCCCAGGGTTACTACACCACTGGCAAGATAATTTGCCTTGTTTTGGACAGGATTCAGGAACCAGCTGACAAGTGCATAGTGCCTCAGCATTTCTTTGCTTTCCACAGCTTTGAAGGGGCAGCTGGTTTCAGTTTCACCTCCCTGCCAATAGAACATCTCTGTCGATTATGGCAAAAAGTCCAAGCTGGAGTTCTCCATTTACGCAGCCACCCAGGTATCCACAGTTATAGTTGAGTCCTACAACCCCACCCTCACTACCCATACCACCTTGGAGCACTCTGATTGTGCCTCCATGGTAAACATTCAGGCCATCTTTTATGACATCTTTGATAGAACCTTGATAATGAACACACAGCCTACACTAACCTAAATAGTGTTGATAGTCAATTTGTGTCCTCCATCACTGCTTCCCTCAGATTTGATGGAGTTCTGAATGTTGATCTGACAATTCCAGATCAACCTAGTCCCATCCCCTGTTACTGCATCCACTTCTTCTGGCCACATATGCTTCTGTCATCTCTGCTGAGAAAGCCTACCATGAACAGCTTTCTGTAGCAGAGATCACCAGTGTATACTTTGAACCAGCCAAACCAGATGAGGAAATGTGACATTGTGACCCTTGCTATCGTAAAACATGGCTTGCTGCCTGTTTTACTATGGCGACATGGTTCCCAAAGACGTCAATGCTGCCATTGCCACCATCAAGACAATGCGTACCATCCAGTTTATGGACTTGTGCCCCACTGGCTTCAGATTGTCATTAATTACCAGCCTCCCACCATGGTACCTGGCGGAGAACTTGCCACAGTACAGGGAGTGGTGTGCATGGTGACCAATGCACCATAGGTATTGCTGAGGCCTGGGCTCACCTGGACCCCAAGTTTGATCTGATGTATGCCAAGTGTGCCTTTGTTCACTGGTATGTGGGTGAAAGTATGGAGGAAGGAGAGTTTTCTGTGGTCTGAGAGGCTGCCCTTGAGAAGGATTATGAGGAGGTTTGGTATAGATTCTGTCAAAAGAGTGTATGAAGAAGGAGAGGAATATTAAAGTTAAAAATGTCATAACAGAGGTGCCTGGGTGGCTCAGTCACTAAGTGTCTGCCTTTGGCTCAGGTCATGATCCCAGGGCCCTGGGATTGAGCCCCACATTGGGTTCTCTGCTCAGCAGAAAGCCTCCTTCTCTCTTTCCCACTGCCCCTGCTTGTCTTCCCTCTCTCACTGTGTCTCTCTCTGTCAAATGAGTAAATAAAGTCTTCTTAAAAATGTCATAATATGGGATACCTGTGTGGCTCAGTTAGTTGAGTGTCTGTGTTCAGCTCAGGTCATGATCCCAGGGTCCAGGGATGAAGTCCGGCATGGAGCTCCCTGCTCCTCAGGGATCCTGCTTCTCCCTCTGCCTCTCTCTCTCTCTGTCATGAATAAATAAATAAAATCTTTTTTAAAATGGCATAACAGGGGTGCCTGGGTGCCTCAGTCAGTTAAGTATCTGCCTTTGGTTTGGGCCTTGGTCCCAAGATGTCAGGATCGAGCCCCATGTTGGGCTCCATGCTTGGCGGGGAATCTGCTTCCCCCTGTGCCTCTCACACCACTTGTGTTCTTTCTCTCTCTCAAATAAGTAAAATCTTAAAGAAAAGTCATAACATTGCTGCTTTTACAGGGAAGCTTATTCTGTTGTAAATGTTAGAAAGTTGTGCTCTGATCATTTAATTTGTGTGTATCAGTGTATACTCTCATATATGAATACTGACCTATGCTTTAAAACACACTTTCTAACAGACTCAAGCTGTCCATTTCTCTCATGGGTTTGAAAAAAGTATTACTTGTCTTTAAAAAATCATGTATAGCTGATAATTAGAACAGCTGGTATTTGAGTATAGTTTCAGGTGAGGAGTAAGCTTTAGAAAAACTAATGACTATAGTGATACCTACCAAAGGTATTGGAGATAGCAATCCATCATTATTCCTAGGGTCTATAAAATAGAAGATTGGGTGTACAAAATAATCTTTTAGATATAAAATAAAACACTCAAATGACCCAAAAGGGAAAAGAAAGTTTCTGAAGTGTAGTAAGCTACCCAAGTCATGCACAACAAAGCAAAGAAATACACAAAACTCAGAAAAAAATAAAACAATGAAAGAGAAAACATAACATAAAATGTGATGCTGGAATGAATATAGATAATATATTTTAATATAAATGGGATACACTTATTCAAAGAAAAGGGTCTTAGACTGTATTACAAAGCACAAGCAAAGTGGTACTGTATGTGTGTGATAAATCCAAAGCAGAAAGATTAAAAATAGAACGATTTGAACAGCATACTGGAACCCACAAATATAAAAAACAGTATTTATGTTCTTAATATAGACAAACATAAATCAGGGCAAAAAGCACTGAATGTGATAAATAAGGTACTGTAGCTTGAATCATGTCCCCCAGGAAGACATGTAAGTCCTAACCCTGGTACGTGTGAATATGACCTTACTCATTGAAAATAAGGTCTTTTTTTTTTTTTTAAGATTTTATTTATTTATTTGACAGAGATCACAAGTAGGCATAGAGGCATAGAGGCATAGAGGCAGGCAGAGAGAGAGAGGAGGAAGCAGGCTCCCCACCAAGCAGAGAGCCCGATGTGGGACTCGATCCCAGGACCCTGAGATCATGACCTGAGCCGAAGGCAGTGGCTTAACCCACTGAGCCACCCAGGCACCCGCAAATAAGGTCTTTTAGGTGTAATCAAGTTAGGATGAAGGCCTAATGGGTTATAGTGGACTCTAATCCAATAACTGGTATTCCTGTATGAGGGAAATTTGGACAGAGACACATAGAGGGAAGACAGATATGTGAAGATGGAGGGCAGAGATTGGAGTTACGCTGCCGCAAACCAAAGAATACAAAAAATTGCCAGCAACCACCAGAAGTTGGAAGGAGGCAAGGAAGCACCCTCTCCTAGAATCTTCAGAGAAAGTGTGGCCTTGCTGACACCTTATTTTGACTTCTAAACTCCCAAACTGAAAGGCAATACATGTATTTTGTTCTAAATGACCATACTTGTGGTACTTTGTTATGGCAGCCCTAACAATACAACAAGGAAACAAAATTCCTATTAATACAATTCATAAACAAAAAAGTACAGTTAATCAGTGGAATATCAGTCAAAACACATTGCTCATAGGACTATCATATACTCATCTGAGGCCATGAAAGATCGAGTGTATGAAAGATAAATTCACAAAAGTCTAAATGACAAACTGAAGTATATAGAGTGGATGTAACTTTAATATATCAACATCTATACTCTGAAAGAGAATGCTCATAATTTCTCTATGCCAATTAAATATTTACTAGAAGAATAAATAATAAAATATAGAAGTATCATGGACAACTATATCTAATCCCAATGCAACAAAACCAGAAATTAAGATCAAAATTGTAAAGCATGCCTGATGACCCAGTAAAATAAATGAGAGAAAGTGAGGGGAAGAGAGAAGAAAATGAAAAAAGAAAGAATGAAAGATTTGGCAGAGATTTGATAGATGGAGATGAATGAAGAGATCAGGTGAACATGTTACCTGAATGTTGGTTTAGCAAAGAAATCAAAGTAAACATTTCAGGGTATATAAAAAATGATAAAATAATACATAATGGAACATATGACATGAGTGTTCAGAGAAAATATATTATCTTAAACATTTAGATTGTAAATAGGTGGAATGAAAAATCAATGCTCTGAACATGTCATTCAAAATATAGAATTAAAATATGTAAATATGTCTTCCCCCAAAGCCTGTATTTGGCCAAATTGGAAAATACTGTAACTTTCCATTGAACTTATGATGAAAACAAGGATGATGCCTGTTAAAAATATGTGTCATTAAAAATTGGAAAAAATAAGACAGCATTTTCATTATTTGCAAGAAATACAGTAGGTCTGAAAAGCATAAGGACATCAGCTGAGAACTACACCAAATGAGAGAATTCAGTAAAATGACTGAGAACAAAATTAATATTAAAAAATCAATAGCCTTGCTGTATGCAAACAGCTGTATTTTAAAGTGGCAGAAGAGATTCCATTTCTGTTAGAAAGATAAAATACTTATGAATAAACTAAAAAATATATATTGAAAGAATATTTACTGAAGAAACTGTGAATGTTACTGATACCTAAAAGGAAACTTGAACAGAGGGAAAGGTGTACTGATCCCAGATAGATAGACTATGGAATGAAGATTTCAGTTTCCCATAAATTAGTCTATAATTCCAATTGGAATTCCAATGCAATTCCAATTAAAATACCAGCAGGATATTTTTCTCTCTGAGATTAGAGAATCAGATACCAAAGAGCACATGGGAAAAAGTCTAGAAAAGTCTAGAAAGATGTGAGAGATGTGAGAGTCAACTCTCCAAATCACACTTCAGATATTATTCAACTGAAGTAATGTCAGATGCATTATTGGAACAGAACAGAGTTCCTGTATAGAATCAAAAAGGTAGGGGATTTCTTTATCGAAAATAGAGTGACTATCAAGGAAGAAACGATCACTTGATAAATTCCATGGAGAAAAGATATAAATGAAAACAGTACTTGATGAAAACATGGAAGGCTTATTGTTTTGAAATTATGTAGACTTTTCTAAGACTGCCTTTTCTTCAAGAACTCTAAAATTTCATAGGTAGTACAGAAAGGTATACATATGAAAGTAGTCACTCAAGACATTTGTTGCAATATTTGGAACTATTTAAAAAAAATGCTGAATAGTAAGACACTGAATTCAATCGTATGATATAGCTTGGTTATATCACCATTTGGATGCTGGTGTATGCTTAGATTGTATCTGGAAGAATTCACACAAAAATGGTAATAGTGCTTGTATGTAAGAAAGGAAACAGGAAAACAAAGAGGAGGGTAAGAGTCTTACTTTTCCCTCTGTGTATGTTTGTAACTTTTGATGGTATACCATGTGCACGTGTCAGCCATTCAAAAAAGAACTAGAGGGGCACCTGGGTGGCTCAATAGGGTAAGCAGTTAAGTGGTTAAGTGTCTGTCTTTGGCTCAGGTCAGGGTCCCAGAGTTCTGGGATTGGGTCCTGGGATCCAGGCCCCTATTGAGCTCCCTGCTCAGTAGGGAGTCTGCTTGTCCATCTCCCTCCCCCACCCTCCACCGCTTGTGCTCACTCTCTCTCTCTTTCTCTCTCTCTCCCTCTCTCTCTTGCTTACTCTTGATAAATAAAATCTAAAACAAAAAAAGACAAAAACAAAAAAGTAGAAAAATATAATGGGGTGAAAGGGCTGTAGGCATTTTGTAAGTGTTAGTTATGCTACCTTACACTCTTGGTGTGAAGTTTTCCTTTAAAACTTGAATGTTACATTATTTTGTGTATTGGAATACTTTTAATTTTTGGAGGTCAATATATATATATTGGATTGTTCGACTATATACAAGCTTCCAAAATATTTAGAATAAATCAGAAGTCATCAGTTTTTTCAACACCATTGATCTGGTGGTCTGTTTATGCTTAGAAAGATAGGAAAGAATTAAAGATGATTTTTTCTCCCAAACTAGAGTTATCAAATCACCATTTCTGAAGGCTTACCTATTTATATCTGACTCAGAATTGTTTAATGCTGTCCATTCACATAGACCAGTTAATAAATCCTCCAAATATTTAATTTGTGTGCAACATATATCTAACCCAGAGGCTCTCATCTGTCTTGATTTAATTTGATACTTTATTTCTTCATTTTAGAACAGTCTGGATATTTACTACAAAGATTTTAGTTTCCACTAAAATTCCATCACGGACCTTTTAATTCACTTCACAAATATTTACTTAAGCTCTGGGTGTATGCAATACAGTGGATATTTGTATAGAAGATAGTGGAACAGAGAATTATAGTAAATATCATATAAAAGTGCATTTTAAGCCTCTGATATTTTGCCATAATGTGAAATATTTATTTACATTTACATTGAACTTACATTTGTTGGATGGCAGGCACTAGAATATAAAAATAAATGAGCCATGGTCACTGATAATCTACAAGTGTAACATGAATGGTTAATTATAATGGAATGTGGCAAATGAAGTACAGAAAGATATACGTGAGCCAAGAGGAAGTACATATACTCTAAGGTGAAGAGTGGAAAAGGAGAAATCTTGCTGGAGTTGGTGACTCTGAGTCTGAAGAGGTGGACTGCACTTAACGAGGGAAAATACAGAGAATATTGTCTAGTGGTGAATCAGTAGTTTTGAATCCCAGAATCTAAAACACACTAACTGCATGACCATGGGCAAGTTTATTTAACCTCTTTAAAATGGTGATTGTAATAGTCTGTGCATGTCAGGATTGATTGATGATTAAGTGAAATAATGAGAACAGTACCTAGAGTGTAGTAAGTGTAGTATAAATATGTTGTTATTATTATTATTATTATTATTATCATTATTATTAATTAGAGTAGAGCAGGAGGATGAAGAAAAGAACCTCACAGACAAGCAAGTATACCAAGCCAGGAAAAGAAAGAGAGATCTGTTACAGGGTGCAGTTCAAAGGAAGGATGGCTAAGTGATGATGCCGGAGGGATAGGCAGAGACCAGATCACTCTGGCCGAATCCTAACCACTAACCACCAGGGAGTGTCTCTGGCCTTGAATATCATCTTTAGGCTTTTGAAAATCATGCTGATGTGGGGATATTCTGTGCAGGGAAATATTGTGGAGATGTGATCCATGGGTCTTATGGATTCCAGCTTGAAACCAGGTTATCATTAAAGAAGAAGGCATCTGTGGTAGGGAGTTGATGTGTGAGGAAGTGAGGCATTATTCACAACTCCTTTACCCATTTTTTGAAATCCGGAACCTCTCTTTTTAAACAGTTAAGCCGTTCAATTTGCTAAAATGTCAGCTCAGTTGAACATTATGGAGAATAAGGAAGTATAAGAGTCTCCCCTGACAAATTATGCCTTCTCTCTGTCGATGTAAATGCTCCCTTAAATCACCCATAAATTTCTCCTCTATTCCTGAGGAACTGGTTGGGAACCGAAGCAGGCTATAATAATTTAATCTCTACATAAATTCATAAAATAGAAGTGACAGGACAGAGTTTCACCCTACTATATTCTGAATGTTCACATCTCATTTCTGGATGCCATTGAATCTTTATCCATTAGAAGAACATCAGATTTTTAAAAATCTAGTAACTTTCTTCTTATTTGATTTGATATGGCATTCTGAAGAGATTCAGGACATTTTCCATCTCTGCTTTTACACATTTGAAGTCCATGTAGATGCTTTCAAGGTCTTAGTTGCTGAATCTGCATTGTTGAGATGAAATCATGAGTCTTTTGATTTAATGTAAGAGTTGCATTATTCTCAGCTGTGTCATTTGGTGCCTGTATCTCTACTGCCTGAAAATGCCATTAGAATTCATCTAAATAAACAAAGCTTCCTAAAATTTACTTTCTGTCTGAGAACAATATGAAAAGTAGTGAGAAGGGTACAAAGAAGCTTTAAGAGGATGCACAATGTAAGTGAGGGAATTGAATGAGAATAAAATATGTACATTTTTTTTTCTGAAAAGTTTGTCTCATGTCAACATTTTGAAAATTTCTCATAAATTCAGAGAAGAAATCCCATTTCCTTCCCATAGAAAAGTTAAGTTTAAAGATGTTAGGATATTTTCTCTTTTAGTTTTTTTTTTTTTTAAGATTTTATTTACTTATTTATTTGACAGAGAGAGAGAGAGAGTGAGCGAGCACACAAGCAGGCAGAGTGGCAGGCAGAGGCAGGGAGAGAAGCAGGCTCCCTGCCTAGCAAGGAGCCCAATGTGGGATTTGATGCCAGGACCCTGGGATCATGACCTGAGCTGAAGGTAGCAGCTTAACCAACTGAGCCACCCAAGCATCCCAATTTTCTCTTTTAGTTTGTGTTTATTTTGTATTTCACAAAGTTGAAACAGAAGCTTATTCCTATGGCATTCATATTTATATTTATTATGTACTTTCTGCAGATGGATCTTTAGTATATAAGAGAAGGTGTGAAAAGTATGATATACAACCTTAACTGTGAAATCAGGCTTTGAAGTAAAAGATGATTACCTTTTTCAAAGTAAGACTTTACTATTAAAGTATCTCCATTAAAAAAAAAAAAAAAAAAAAAGGGAGAGAGAGAGATCTAGATCCTGGGCAGTCACCTAAGACTCCTGTTTTCCAAAGTGGGTATAAATAGTACAATGATAGGTAATATAATTTGGGGCATAAAACTATAATGGGGAGGAGGAGTCAAGATGGCGGAGAAGTAGCAGGCTTAGATGACATCAGGTAGCAGATCAGCTAGATAGCTTATCAAACCATTCCAAACACCTACAAATCCAACAGGAGATCCAAGAGAAGAAGAGCAGCAACTCTAGAAAGAGAAAATTGACCACTTTCTGAAACATAGGACTGGTGGAGAAGTGAATCCAAAGCGACGGGAAGATAGATGTGGGGGGAGGGGCTGACTCATGGCAAGTGGCAGAGAAATGGAGCACAAAATCTGAAGTTTTAAAAGTCAGCTTTACTGTGGGACTTGCTCCAGAGGCTAAACTGGGGTGAAGCCCACGCGGGGACAGCGTGGTCTCAGGTCCCACGGGGTCACAGAAGGATTGGTGGTGTCTGAGTGTCACAGAGCTCACAGGTATTAGAGCAGGGAAGCTGGCTACAGAGATGGAGCTGAGGAGTGAGCTCTCAACTCAGGGTTACCTTAAATTGTGATCCATTGCACAGGCTACTGCTCTGTGAGCAAGACCCCACAAGATCTGGGGAGACCCCCCTGGAGGAGTGCAGGGATCTGAGGGGTTTGGAGACTCCAGGTGGAGCTGTATGCCAGAGACAGAGACTCTTGATCACAGGCTGGGTGAGCTCGGAGTGCAGCTAGAGGCCAGGAAGATGGGAATGATTGAGCGCTTTTCTCTGAGGGCACACTGAGGAGTGGGGCTCTGAGCTCTCGACTCCTCTGGGCCAGAGATTGGGAGGCCACCATTTTCATTCCCATCCTCCAGACTCTACAGAAAGTGTTGAGAACGAAAGCTCCCAAAAGTGAACTTGGGCAGATTACTTAGCCTGGCTGCTGGTAAGGGTGAGACAATTCTGCAGCAGGTGAAGACACTTGAGAATCAGTACAACATGCCCCTTCCCCAGAATATCAGCAAGAAATTCAGCCAAGATCAAGTTCACTTACCAAGGAGGACAGCAGAATTCCAGAGGAGAAGAAAGCAAAGCATGGAATTCATGACTTTCACCCCATGATTCTTTAGTCTTGCAGTTAATTAATTTTTTTATTTTTTTTTCTTCTGCTAATTTTTTTTAACTTTTACCCTTTCCACTTTTAACGTTTTCTAACTAGTTTATCTTAACAATAACTTTCATTTAAAAAAATCTTCTTTGAACCTTCATTATTATAGTCATATTTTATCCTTCATTGTATTTAACTTTATTTTTTGTATACACATAGGGTTTTTTCCTCTAAAAAGAATTTGGTATACAAATTCTTTTAATAGATCAAAATATACCCTAAATCTAACACAGGGCTTTGTTCTAGTCTCCAGCCTGAGCAAATTCTCTCCAATTTCTTTTTCTTTATTCTCCCAACCAACTTATCTTACCAATTCCTTTTTTAGAAATTAAAAAAAAATTTTTTTCATCTTTATACTCATATTCCATCCCTTCATCATGTTTACCCTTATATATGTATTCATTCTTTAAAATTTTGGAGGTAGTTTCTTCTAAGAGACCAAAATACTCACAAAATTAAGTGGGTGACCATTTTCTAGTCACCAGTAATATATATATATATATATATATAGAGAGAGAGAGAGAGAGAGAGAGAGATATTCTTTTTTATATATATTTTTATTTTTATTTAGTTTATTTCTTTCCTGAACTTCTTTTTGCTCCCTCTCTTTCCCCCACAATTTGGGGTCTCTTCCAATTTGGTTAAAGCACATTTTCCTGGGGGTCTTCGCCACCCTTTTAGTATTTATTCACTCCTTCATATATTCTAATCTGGATAAAATGACAAGGCAGAAAAACTCGCCACAAACAAACAAACAAACAAACAAAAAAACAAGAGGCAGTACCAAAGGCTAGGGACCTAATCAATATGGACATTGGTAATATGTCAGATCTAGAGTTCAGAATGACAATTCTCAAGGTGCGAGCTGGGCTCAAAAAAGGCATGGAAGATATTAGAGAAACCCTGTCTGGATGAATAAAAGCCCTTTCTGAAAAAATAAAAGAAGTAAAATCTAACCAAGTTGAAATCAAAAAGGCTATTGATGAGGTGCAATAAAAAAATGGAGGCTCTTACTGCTAGGATAAGTGAGGCAGAAGAGATAATTAGTGATATTGAAGACCAAATGACAGAGAATAAAGAAGCTGAGCAAAAGAGAGACAAACAACTACCGGAACATGAAGGGAGAATTCGAGAGATAAGTGACACCATAAGACAAAACAACATTAGAATAATTGGGATTCCAGAAGAAGAAGAAAGAGAGAGGGGGAGCAGAAGGCATATTGGAGAGAATTATTGTAGAAAATTACCCTAATATGGCAAAGGGAACAAGCATCAAAATCCAGGAGGTGAAGAGAACCCCCCTCAAAATCAATAAGAATAGGTCGACACCCCGTCATCTAATAGTAAAATTTACAAGTCTTAGCGACAAAGAGAAAATCCTGAAAGCAGGACAAGAAGCCCGGGACAAGAAGTCTGTAACATACAATGGTAAAAATACTAGATTGGCAGCAGATTTATCCACAGAGACCCCTCAGGCCAGAAAGAACTGGCACGATATATACAGAGTGCTAAACAAGTAAAACATGCAGCCAGGAATACTATATCCAGCTAGGCTATCATTGAAAATAGAAAGAGATAAAAAGCTTCCAGGACAAAGAAAAACTAAAAGAATTTGTAAACACCAAACCAGCTATAGAGGAAATATTGAAAGGGGTCCTCTAAGCAAAGAGAGACCCTAAAAGTAGTAGATCAGAAAGGAACAGCGGCAATATACAGTAATAGTCACCTTACAGGCAATACAGTGGCATTAAATTCACATCTCTCAATAGTTACCCTGAATGTAAATGGGCTAAATGCCCCAATCAAAAGACACAGGGTATCAGAATGGATAAAAAAACAAAACCCATCAATATACTGCCTACAAGAAACTCATTTTAGACCCAAAGAAACCTCCAGATTTAAAGTGAGGGGGTGGAAAACAATGCACCATGCTAACGGACATCAAAAGAAAGCTGAGGTGGGGGCGCCTGGGTGGCTCAGTGGGTTAAGCCGCTGCCTTCGGCTCAGGTCATGATCTCAGGGTCCTGGGATCGAGTCCCGTATCGGGCTCTCTGCTTGGCAGGGAGCCTGCTTCCCTCTCTCTCTCTCTCTCTGCCTGCCTCTCCATCTACTTGTGATTTCTCCCTGTCAAATAAATAAATAAAATCTTAAAAAAAAAAAAAAAAAAAAGAAAGCTGAGGTGGCAATCCTTATATCAGATCACTTAGATTTTAAGCTGAAGACTATAATAAGAGGTGAGGAAGGACACTATATCATACTCAAAGGGTCTGTCCAACAGAAGCTCTAACAATTTTAAATATCTATGCCTCTAACATGCGAGCAGCCAACTATATAAACCAATTAATAACAAAGTCAATGAAACACATTGATAATAATACAATAATACTAGGGGACTTTAACACTCCCCTCACTGAAATGGACAGAACATCCAAACAAAAGATCAACAAGGAAATAAAGGCCTTAAATGACACACTGGACCAGATGGGCATCACAGACCTATTCAGAACATTCCATCCCAAAGCAACAGAATACACGTTCTTCTCTAGTGCACATGGAACATTCTCCAGAATAGACCACATCCTGAGTCGTAAATCAGGTTTAAACCAGTATCAAAATATGGGGATCATTCCCTGCATATATTCAGACCACAATGCTCTGAAGCTAGAACTCAGTCATAAGAGGAAATTTGCTAAGAACGCAAATACATGGAGACTAAAAAGCATCCTTCTAAAGAATGAACGGGTCAACCAGGAAATTAAAGAAGAATTGAAAAAAATTCATGGAAACAAATGATAATGAAAACACAACTGTTCAAAATCTGTGGGACACAGCACAGGCAGTCCTGAGAGGAAAATATATAGCGACACAGGCCTTTCCCAAGACACAAGAAAGATCTCAAGTACACAACCTAACCCCACACCTAAAGGAGCTGGAGAAAGAACAACAAAGAAAGCCTAAACCCAGCAGGAGAAGAGAAATCATAAAGATCAGAGCAGAAATCAATGAAATAGAAACCAAAAAAACAATAGAACAAATCAATGAAACTAGGAGCTGGTTCTTTGAAAGAATTGATAAGATTGATAAACCCCTGGCCAGACTTATCAAAAAGAAAAGAGAAAAAACCCAAATAAATAAAATCATGAGTGAAAGAGGAGAGTTCACAACCAACACCAAAGAAATACAAACAATTATAAGAACATACTATGAGCAACTCTACGCCAACAAATTTGACAATCTTGAAGAAACGGATGTATTCCTAGAGACATATAAACTACCACAACTGAACCAGGAAGAAATAGAAAACCTGAACAGACACATAACTGATAAGGAGATTGAAACAGTCA
Source organism: Mustela erminea (assembly GCF_009829155.1). Lineage (NCBI taxonomy): Eukaryota > Metazoa > Chordata > Mammalia > Carnivora > Mustelidae > Mustela > Mustela erminea. Next base: position 48,972,352 of record NC_045614.1, read on the forward strand.
TCAAGAATCTCCCAACAAACAAGAGCCCAGGGTCAGATGGATTCCCAGGGGAATTCTACCAAACATTTATAAAAATCTCTCTTTTTTTTTTTTAAGATTTTATTTGCTTATTTGGCACAGAGAGAAATCACAAGCAGGGAGAGAGGCAGGCAGAGAGAGAGGGAGAGGCAGAGCCCCCGCTGAGCAGGGAGCCCGATGCAGGGCTCAATCCCAGGACTACGGGATCATGACCTGAGCCAAAGGCAGAGGCTTTAACCCACTGAGCTACCCAGGTGCCCCTCTACCAAACATTTAAAGAAGAATTAATTCCTATTCTCCTGAAACTGTTCCAAAAAATAGAAATGGAAGGAAAACTTCCAAACTCATTTTATGAGGCCAGCATTACCTTGATCCCAAAACCAGACAAGGATCCCATCAAAAAAGAGAATTACAGACCAATATCATTGATGAACACAGATGCAGAAATTCTCACCAAAATACTAGCCAGTAGGATCCAACAGTACATTAAAAGGATTATTCACAATGACCAAGTGGGATTTATTCCAGGGCTGCAAGGTTGGTTCAACATCTGCAAATCAATCAATGTGATACAATACATTAATAAAAGAAAGAACAAGAACCATATAATACTCTCAATAGATGCTGAAAAAGCATTTGACAAAGTACAGCACCCTTTCCTGATCAAAACTCTTCAAAGTGTAGGGATAGAGGGTACATACCTTAATATCATCAAAGCCATCTATGAAAAATCCACAGCAAATATCATTCTCAATGGGAAAAAACTGAGAGCTTTTCCACTAAGGTCAGGAACACGGCATAGATGTCCACTATCATCACTACTGCTATTCAACATGGTACTAGAAGTCCTAGCCTCAGCAATCAGACAACAAAAAGAAATTAAAGGCATCCAAATCGGCAAAGAAGTCAGACTCTCACTCTTTGCAGATGAAATGATATTACATGTGGAAAACCCAAAAGACTCCACTCCAAATCTGCTAGAACTTGTACAGGAATTCAGTAAAGTGTCAGGATATAAAATCAATGCAGAGGAATCAGTTGCATTTCTTTACACCAACAACAAGACAGAAGAAAGAGAAATTAAGGAGTCAATCCCATTTACAATTACACCCAAAACCATAAGATGCCTAGGAATAAACCTAACCAAAGAGGCAAAGAATCTGTACTCAGAAAACTATAAAGTACTCATGAAAGAAATTGAGGAAGACACAAAGAAATGGAAAAATATCCCATACTCCTGGATTGGAAAAACAAATATTGTGAAAATGTCTATGCTACCTAAAGCTATCTACACATTTAATGCAATCCCTATCAAAATCCCATCCATTCTTTCCCAAAGAAATGGAACAAATAATCCTAAAATTTGTTTGGAACCAGAAAAGACCTCGAATAGCCAGAGGAATATTGAAAAAGAAAGCCAAAACTAGTGGCATCACAATTCCGGACTTCAAGCTCTATTACAAAGCTGTCATCATCGTACTGGCACAAAAACCAGACACATAGATCGATGGAACAGAATAGAGAGCCCAGAAATAGACCCTCAACTCTATGGTCAACTAATCTTTGACAAAGCAGGAAAGAATGTCCAATGGAAAAAAGACATCCTCTTCAACAAATTGTGTTGGGAAAATTGGAAAATTTCTGCCACATGCAGAAAAATGAAACTGGACCATTTCCTTATACCACACACAAAAATAGACTTAAAATGGATGAAGGACCTCAATGTGAGAAAGGAATCCATCAAAATCCTTGAGGAGAACATAGGCAACAACCTCTTCGATCTCAGCCGCAGCAACTTCTTCCTAGGAACATCGCCAAAGGCAAGGGAAGCAAGGACAAAAATGAACTATTGGGATTTCATCAAGATCAAAAGCTTTTGCACAGCAAAGGAAAAACAGTTAACAAAACCAAAAGACAACTGACAGAATGGGAGAAGGTATTTGCAAACGACATATCAGATAAAGGGCTAGTATCCAAAATCTCTAAAGAGCTTAGCAAACTCAACACCCAAAGAACAAATAATCCAATCAAGAAATGGGCAGAGGACATGAACAGACATTTCTGCAATGAAGACATCCAGATGGCCAACAGACACATGAAAAAGTGCTCCATATCACTCGGCATCAGGGAAATACAAATCAAAACCACAATGAGATATCACCTCACACCAGTCAGAATGGCTAAAATCAACAAGTCAGGAAATGACAGATGCTGGCGAGGATGCGGAGAAAGGGGAACCCTCCTACACTGTTGGTGGGAATGCAAGCTGGTGCAGCCACTCTGGAAAACAGCATGGAGGTTCCTCAAAATGTTGAAAATAGAACTGCCCTATGACCCAGCAATTGCACTATTGGGTATTTACCCTAAGGATACAAACGTAGTGATCCAAAGGGGCACATGCACCCGAATGTTTATAGCAGCAATGTCCACAATAGCCAAACTATGGAAAGAACCTAGATGTCCATCAACAGATGAATGGATCAAGAAGATGTGGTATATATACACAATGGAATACTATGCAGCCATCAAAAGAAATGAAATCTTGCCATTTGCGACAACATGGATGGAACTAGAGCGTATCATGCTTAGCGAAATAAGTCAAGCAGAGAAAGACAACTATCATATGATCTCCCTGATATGAGGAAGTGGTGATGCAACATGGGGGCTTAAGTGGGTAGGAGAAGAATAAATGAAACAAGATGGGATTGGGAGGGAGACAAACCATAAGTGACTTTTAATCTCACAAAACAAACTGAGGGTTGCTGGGGGGAGGGGGTTTGGGAGAAGGGGGTGGGATTATGGACATTGGGGAGGGTATGTGCTTTGGTGAGTGCTGTGAAGTGTGTAAACCTGATGATTCACAGACCTGTACCCCTGGGGATAGAGTATTATGCCTCCATCAGAAAGGATGAATACCCAACTTTTGTAGCAACATGGACGGGACTGGAAGAGATTATGCTGAGTGAAATAAGTCAAGCAGACGAGAGTCAATTATCATATGGTTTCACTTATTTGTGGAGCATAACAAATAGCATGGAGGACAGGGGGACTTAGAGTGGAGAAGGGAGTTGGGGGAAATTGGAAGCGGAGGTGAACCATGAGAGACTATGGACTCTGAAAAACAATCTGAGGGTTTTGAAGGGACGGGGGGTGGGAGGTTGGGGTACCAGGTGGTGGGTATTATAGAGGGCACGGATTGCATGGAGCACGGGGTGTGGTGCAAAAATAATGAATACTGTTATGCTGGAAATAAAAAATAAATAAATAAATAAAGAAAAAAAAAAAAAAAAAGAACTATTGGGATTTCATCAAGATCAAAAGCTTTTGCACAGCAAAGGAAAAACAGTTAACAAAACCAAAAGACAACTGACAGAATGGGAGAAGGTATTTGCAAACGACATATCAGATAAAGGGCTAGTATCCAAAATCTCTAAAGAGCTTAGCAAACTCAACACCCAAAGAACAAATAATCCAATCAAGAAATGGGCAGAGGACATGAACAGACATTTCTGCAAAGAAGACATTCAGATGGCCAACAGACACATGATAAAGTGCTCCACATCACTCAGCATCAGGGAGATACAAATCAAAACCACAATGAGATACCACCTCACACCAGTCAGAATGGCTAAACTTAACAAGTCAGGAAACAACAGATGCTGGCGAGGATGCGGAGAAAGGGGAACCCTCCTACACTGTTGGTGGGAATGCAAGCTGGTGCAACCACTCTGGAAAACAGCATGGAGGTTCCTCAGAAAGTTGAAAATAGAACTACCCTATGACCCAGCAATGGCACTACTGGGTACTTACCCTAAAGATACAAACGTAGTGATCCGAAGGGGCACGTGCACCCGAATGTTTATAGCAGCAATGTCCACAGTAGCCAAATTATGGAAAGAACCTAGATGCCCATCAACTTGATGAGTGGATAAAGAAGATGTGGCCTGTATATATATATATATATATATATGATGTGGCATATATACACACACACACACACACACACACACACACACACACACACACACATAATGGGATACTCTGCAGCCATCAAAAGAAATGAAATCTTGCCATTTGCGACAACATGGATGGAACTGGAGAGTATTATGCTTAGTAAAATATGTCAATCGGAGAAAAACAACTATCATATGATCTCCCTGATATGAGGAAATGGAGATGCAACGTGGGGGTTTTGGGGCATAGGAAAGGAAAAAATGAAACAAGATGGAATTGGGAGGGAGACAAACCATAAGAGACTCTTAATTTCACAAAACAGGGGGAGTTGCAGGGGGGAGAGAGGAAGGGAGAGTGTAGTGGGGTTATGGACATTGCGGAAGATATGTGCTATGGGGGAGGGGGGAGAATGTTGCAGGGGGGAGAGAGGAAGGGAGAGTGTAGTGGGGTTATGGACATTGCGGAAGATATGTGCTATGGGGGAGGGGGGAGAATGTTGCAGGGGGGAGAGAGGAAGGGAGAGTGTAGTGGGGTTATGGACATTGCGGAAGATATGTGCTATGGTAAGTGCTGTTAAGTGTGTAAACCTGGCTATTCACAGACCTGTACCCCTTGGCTTAATAATACTTTATTTGTTAAAATAATAATAATAATAATAATAATAATAATAATAATACCCCTGGGTTTAATAATACATTATTTGTTAAAATAATAATAATAACAACAACAAGAACTATAATGGAATTACATGGAAACCAATAATAATGAAAATGTTACTCTTTTAGCACTTCTGATTACTTCAGGTCAGTATTATGTTGAAGCTGCCCTATAGATGTCATGAGAGCTGATGCTTTGCCTCTTTTCTTATCCATGTTCAGTAACATCACTTTGTGACCTTAAAATTGTCCATGGTAGGAGTGTTTACCACCACAGAAATCATGAAGCACTACTGGTCATCCTCCCTCCAGTGGTTGTTAAGGATTGACATCTCTCATGACAAGGGATGACTGACCTTTAAAAAGACTTGAGACTCAGAGCTCTCTGTGTCCACACAGACTCTCTGAACACCATTTTCCTTTCATTGCCTTCAGTTTTGGAGTTATCTTTATACCAGAATGATGCTGGTTTTGCCTTTAAAGTAAAGAGGTTTATGAAGATTCGAAGTGTCCTTCTTTAGATATATTTATTTAAATCAGTCCAATAAGAAGAATGGCTCAGTTTTTAAAAAATGGTAATATGGATGGTATGTAAAGAAAATCAAATGAAGAAAGTGGTACTGGTAAATCTATTTTTGGAGGCGCACTGCTTCGGACAGTTTTCCATTATTTATTACTATATAGCCAATGGGTCTTAGTTTCCAATCACAATTTCTACCCTGATAAACTAGCCTGGATGAGTAGGGCCAGGGTATCAAAGAAGTATACTTGCTTTCTCTCTCTCTTTATCTTTAATTTTGTCTTTGTCTTCCCTGAACGCTTTCTATGAAAGATAAAAGCTAAAATGAGGATTTCTCTTTTGCTGAGCCTGGCACTCTCTTGAATTGTCCTGTTTTAATGTTTTCAGTGATTCTGTAGTTTTCTACTTTAAATGTAAAATCTTTCCTCCTGGTTCTTTTGTTAGGTCTTGGATGTCTTCCCAGGGCTTATGTTGTGAATATTGGGGAAAGAATTGATGGTTTAGATGGGGAGACAAGTAGAAAACTTTGTGGCTTCAGAGGCTTTATTTGTGGTTTGTTTTCTTATGTGTTTAAGAGGAAAGGGGAACAGATAGCATGGGGGCTGGAAGAGACCGTGGCAAGTATAGTATCACTGTAATGTTGAATTTGATTTCCTCCTTTTGACCATTTTATTGATATCTAAGATACATAAACAAGACCAACCCTTCCCACAACTGAAACCAACAGTTGATTTATATAGCACTTATATGGTCTCTTGCTGACATGAGCATCAGTAGTCAGAAAGAAATGTGCTCTTTAATTCCTTTTCTGACTGTCATTCTCTTCAAAGACAGTATTTCTGGAACGATATAAAGGTGAAAATGTAACAAGATGTGGAAATAGTTTTAAAATTTGTCAATGTTCAATATTTGGAAGTCATGAATTAGTTATTTTTTCTCCTTGCTGAGGAAGTTTTTCCTTCAGTGTTCAGACTCAGACAAGCCCAGGATGGAGACAAAATATTTTAGAAGATTTGAAATAGAGGATAATATTAAACCATTATTTGAATGATTTTTTGAAAGCAGTAAGGTTTGCTCAAACATTTCATCTTGATTTCCATTTGCTCTTTATGTAAAAATAAACCTAGGTAGATTGAAGCTCAGTCACCACTCAGGCATAAGACATTTTACATTGTCTTTCAAATACAAATACTATTATAGTGACAATTACATATTTAGAAAATGTCCATGTTGCCTTTGTTCTCATGTAGCAGACAGCTGCTGTGTGTATGAATGTGAATGTGTGTGTATATATGCCTGTGTGTGTATAGTACAGCATTATAGCAACCATGTACTTTTCCATTATACCACCTTTTATGATCATCTGTCTTTAAACAGAACAATTTCTGCTTCAAAATAAATATCTTGTTGGAGGTAGCTCTCTGGACTGGAGAACCTATGGGGGAGTCTCTAGAAAGAACTGTGCTGTGGTAAATCCTTCCATTGCATGTATTTACCAGCAAAATAAGATGCCAGATTCAGTGAGAGAAATATCTGTGCCTGTAGGAAAAGGAGGTTGACAGGTGATAGGAGGCAGACCCAGGACTATGGGTGCAAGACTGTCATTTGGGGACAAGGATAACCACAGGTGAAGGAGACCAGGATTGCTGGGAAGAAGACCTCTTCTCTTTATGCAGCAGCCCCTTCATATGCTAACACAGCCAGCACATGCATAGATAAAAACGTAATCGAAAGACCCAGAACTCTGTCAATAGCATAGCTGCAGGGACTTACAGCTGTATGAATGAATGAATGAATGAATGAATGAATGAATGAATGAATGAAAAATATATATACAATCAAAGTATTTTATAAATTAATGTGGAGAAGTTCTAAGTGGGCATAATTTTCAGACACCCAATATTTTTTGTAAAACATTATCGAAAAATTCATATGCTTGGATGAAAATGCTATTTAGGAAGAGGAGAATGGAAACGGAGCAAGAGGGAAGAAAAGAAGAGGAATTAACTTTGTTTCTAGGATCATAAACTATTACAACTAACTTCATGCATAATTACATATTGCTGAAAGAATACGAAGTCACAGGTTCCTCTTTTAATGGAACAGGACACTGAGATCCAGAGCAAGACTTGCCTAAGGCCACACAGTTCTTTATAGGCTTTAGACTGGAATCCAGTTTACCCATATCCTTTCCCTGTGGACATTTTGCTATTTTTATGTACTAAAAATATGGGACCACAGCAAATAGTTATGTATTTACCTACTAAGACAGAAATTTACTTGATTTCACTTTATGAACATTTGCACAAATGAATATCATCCAGAGCATATATTAAAAGCTGTGTGCACTCTGACACTTATTTTAATGTTTGTAAAAATTCATACTTTATAAGATACTATAAGATAATGTTTATAAGAATTCAAAGGTCACAAATGTGATTTTTCTGCCCTTTACGTTCTGGATATTGTAGCAAGTGTAGACTTCAAGGGGCATTTCCAAACTGTAAAGTTTGGGCCCATATTCTCCTTCTGCACATCTTGGAGAAGTGGACAGAAAAGTACTGAAGATGATGTGGGTCTGAACAGAGTCTCTCTGCAGCCACACACCACTTATTCATGTAATTTCCTTTTTCCTACGCTTAACTGTAACTCCCTTGGGACATGGTTTCTGACTGATCAACACTTTCAGGTAGGTTAGATGACCTTTCCCTGTTCTCACAGCTTCCTGTGCCTAAATCTGTACTGAACTAGACTCTGAATTCTTTGAGTATGCCCCAGTAACCACTATAGTTCCAGACACAAGGTGAAACTCAGGTAGTTTTGATATAATCATTTTATCTAAACATTATCCCCCAGTGTAAAGCTTTCCCTTTCCCTGCTGTCTTTTTGTCTTTACCTTAGAGAAAGCTACTTGCACTTTCTATATGTGTTCTTAAGTAAATGATATAATTTTAAGCTACTTGGGATCCCAATCTTTGTTTGAATAATTATGCTGAATATGTGTTTATGCCTGAACACCTGAAACAGAAAGTTCCAAGCTTACTGAGATTCAGGGTCTAGAGCCACAAAACCCTGTTTTGTTCTCCAGGATTAGCTGCTTATTCTGTCAGAGCTTTGGTTTCATGTGTAATAGGAAAATCCATTATTTCCCTGAGAGCATTGGGGTGAAATGTAATCTCACAAGTATTTTATTAATAGCAGTTAAGATATATTAAGCTGTTACTGTGCCAGTCACTGTGTTAGCTTCTTTCCATGCATTATTTCATTTGATCCTTATAACAGCTCATATTCCCAAGTTACAGAGAACCATGATCCAAACTGGATTATTTTGAATCTCTGGTCTCATGCTCCTAAACTAACAGCTAATACTGTTTGCCCTCAAGTGAGATAAAATAAGTATTTTGAAATATAGCAATATAACTTACAAATATGAGGCTGTGATAATGCAGATACTTCATGTTGCTGAAATAGGTGTGTAGCTGAATCTTTAATTAAGCAAGACAAGTGCTAACATGGGAAAATCCATGTATATATTGTGCCCATGGAAGAAGGAGGAAAAGTGGCCCAGAGACGTATATGAAGGGGATGGGGTAAGGAGGTGTGCTTGACTAACAGAGTTAGAATTACATCCTTTGCTACTTCCCTGGTTTTACTTCAGGGGGGTTTTTTAACCTAGAATTCCCACTTCAAACTCCCATTCTTCCATTCTCCCTACACTCACTGTTGGGGCCGATTCCACCGATTCCATGTTAAAACCTGTTAAAGCCCTAGGGCCTGCCTGGGCCTGCTTAGCCAGAGTGACCCCACGTTGACTAGGTAGCCATTTTGTTGTTTCATAAACATCTCAGCAGTTACTGATATCGGTTCCGGGTAACGGTTGCTAAACACACACCTAAAAAAGGCCAGACAGGTAGGAGACATCCAATTAGCCAAAGCCACATATGTAGAGGTCTGTGGTTGTGCTCTATAAAACTAGCCTGTAAGACCAGGGGGTGGTTGCTCTCTTCGGAGGTGGCCCTGGCCGGTCAGTCTAACTTCTAATGCTTGGCATAGAATAAAGCTTTGCATAACTTTCACTTTGTCTCAGTCTCGTTCCTTTGATAACGGACCCCATCCCTCACCTCCCGCTATCTTCTCTTCCTTGGTAGAAATGTTCTGCTCCTTTGAGGTTTGGCCCAAGAACCACCTCCTCCTGATTTATCCTTGGGTTTCTGAATTACTGTCTTACAAATTCATCATTTTTTCTCTGTTCCTGCAACCCCTTTGCTGTAACTCTATTTCAGGGTGTCTTAGTTTGGCATTCTTGATGTTTTAAACTAGATGATTCTTTGTTTTTGAAGACTGCTCTGCATTCTAAGATGTTTAGCAGCATCTCTGTCCTCTTCTTTGGATGCAGGAGCACTTCCTTTCCCAGTAGTGACAATCACAAATGTCTCAGACATTGTCAAATATCCCCTAGGGAACAAAATCATCTCTGTTTGAAAGTTAATGGTCTTCTGACCATTATAACCTAGTTTCTGAAGGGAATTCCAAATGTGAGTACATTGTTTCACTTTTCACTTTGGAAAATATTCTTCTATAATTAAGTGTTTGTTGGATTTTATGAGCATTGTAGTCATTTTGGGGTCATATTAAAACCCAAGTCACTGGTGCCCTCCTGCTTTTCCTCATGTTTCTGATTTAGTTAGTCTGTGTTGGGTCCCAAGACACTGCCTTTCTAACCCATTTCTTAAAATGTCAAGTGATGTGTATGCTGCTTTTCTGGGGACCACATTTTGAGAATCATTGTCAATAACACTGCTCAGCGCTTCTGCTTCAGCTTTTCCTGGTTAGATTCCCCGTAAGCAGGACAGTACTTTCTTTGTTGTTTCTCCCTGCCCCAACCCTGTGCTTTGCACACAGTAAGCCTACATTGAATTGAACAAATAAATCAATGAATCTGAAAGTACTTTGCCAAAGATTAAAAGGATTTACAGAGAAAACGTGTCATTAATAAGGTAATGGGATATGCAGGAATTTGGGGTCAGGTGAAGACAGTTCTGTTTCCAGAAGTGTTTTGACAGAGTGCTAAATGAAATGCCTCCAGTGAATTTGAATTCATTGTGAGTCAGACAAAGGATGGCTGTAAATTATTCTGTTGTCATGGCATATCAAGGAAGTTGATGGATAAAGGGACATGCTAATGAGACTGTAAGTGACAATGCGAAATGAAATCAATGGTCTCTGGGAGACTTCTTTTGAACAGAGTAGGGAAAGCATCTATTCTCATCATTGCCAATTATCAGGATCACTAAGCTTTTTAGGAGATGCATTAACTTGCAAAGATCCTGTTCTTCTGGACCATATCTGCCCAGATTTGGGGAGAAAAAGTAATGAAAGATCATTTTGGGGGGTGTAAAAAGGGAGAAGAATTATTACTCATGGTAGATTTCACTTTTATGCATTCTATAGCCATGCTTATATTTTCCAAATACATGCACACCTACTACCTTCTGCAATTCCCATATAACCCTTTGAAGGTAAGTGAGACAAGTATTTTTTCCCTATGCTTAGAAAGAGAAACTGAGTCACAGAAAATTTACTGAGGTACAGAAACTCTTCTAAGGGAAAAAGGGAAACAGAGGTATCGAATCTTTAATTAAGGGCAAAAGTAAATTTTTAAATGAAATGCTATGTTTAAAATAGGGCTAAGGTGAGAAAATTATTATCTTGAATCTTAGAAAGGGTCCTCTAGAGGCTACACTGTGAACATTGAGTGCATCTGCATTTTTCAGTTAAATCTCTTGTTCCTTCTTTCATTTGTTCCTGCTTTCTTTTCCTCAGGAATGTCCCTGTTTAAAGCATGGAATCCTCTTGCACAATTTTTAGGAGAAGACTTTACTCTTCAGGATTTTGCTCACATGTCACTTCTTCCAAGAGGCATTTCCAAGTACTCTCTTTCAAGTTATGCTGATTTCATTTATAGAGCTCATCACAGTCTGATAGTGGCTTGTGGAAATCTTTCTCTGTCTCTCATTGATCTTCTCTCACTGGAATGTAAAATCCTTAAAGGTAGAAGCATCCTTTGGCTTATCCATCCTTATATTAAAAGCACTTTAGCACAATGCTTCAAAATAACAGATACTTGGTGCATATTTGTTTACTGAATGGATTCATCTTTCTCTAATTGAGTTCCTGCGATGGGACATGTGTCAATAATAATATTAAATGCAGCTGAGTTTTTGTCTCAAAGAAACAAATCATTGGGGTGCCTGGGTTGCTCAGTTATTTAAGTGTCTGCCTTTTGCTCATGTCATGATCCCAGAGTTCTGGGATGAAACCCCATGTCATCAGGCTCTCTGCTTCGTGGGGGTCCCTGCTTCTTCCTCTGCCTGCCATTCCCCCTTCTTGTGCATGCGTTCTTTCTCCCTCTCTCTCTGTCAAATAAATAAATGAATTAATCTTAAAAAAAAAAGAAAGAAAAAGAAAGAAAGACGCTAATCCTTGATGCCTTGAAATCATTCTAAGTGGGGCCAATCTCTGTTTCCCCCTTGTCACACATTATCAGTCTTTTATTGATCTTGTGTTAATAATCTTGCAGCAGCTAAAAGATGCCAATGATCAATAGATCATTTAATTTAATAAGAAACAATAGAGCATAATTATTAACAGATGGGGTGTTAGATCCAGATTTCCTGATTTTGACATTTATTACCTGTGTGGCTTTGGGCAAGTTACTTAACCTTACTGAGGCTCAGCTTCCTCACCTGAAATACAGATAATATTCATCTTTTTTTCTAAGGACTTAATAAGTTAGTATGTGTAGAGTGCTTAAAGTAGTGTCTCATCTACACCAAGTACATTATTAATGTAAGTTGTTTTTATTATTATATATAGCCACAAATCCGAGTGCCACTCAAAATCAGAGTCCATATAGATCAAGTTACTGCAGTTCAGGAGATAACCCCAAAAATCCATGATCACCATTGAGAAATATTAAGGGATTCAGGACAAGGCTATCTTAGACATACACATGTTAAACTAATATACTTTGCCTTACTTTACCCTCCAAACCATTTAGATTACAGATGGAGAACATATTTCAATTTCCAAGGAAAACAGAAGGAACTTAAGAAAAATTAATAGCTCTCATAAGATTTCACTTAATAAAGCATTAAAGCCACCTGTGATAATCTGTGCTGAAAAGGGTGATGTATGGTTCCACACATTCTCAGCATGCTTTCATTTAAAGGGACTTAGATTGTTTCCACCCAGCTCCAAGAGCAAAAGGAGGAATAAATAAAGAGAAGGACTACATTTCAAACAGGGGTTATGGGTGTATCATAAGTACTGCCTTAGCAGAAATAGCTTTTGGCTCAAAGGATTACACTAGAATCACAAGAATCACAACTGAATGGAGATGAAATCAAGTTAAAAACTCAACTGAGCAGAAAGCAAAAAGATTGGTCAGTATAAACACTAATTACCCCATACAAGGCAGAAATGATTGCATATAAACAATCCCTTTTAAAAGCAATAGCAAAAAATTTTTTACATTACTTTATTTTGTTAATGCGTTTCTGTTGTGTGAAAGTGTCTGACATCTCTAACTAAAAATTAAGGGTCTTGGACAAAGATATCAGCAATAATAATTTAAATTATACAATGTAATAACATTGCATTCGAGATGTATATGTTCAAGATAACCAGAAAATGAGTTTTTTAACCTTAATATTGCATATAAATATGTGTCTTTAGTTAAATGCTCCCAAAACTTTTTCCAGATTGTTAAAGAAGTCATCATGCTAAAACTTGAGCTATTTAATCTCATTTATTTTCTCTTTATACAGCAACCACTAGCTGTTCCCACTTTCTCATTTCTAGACCTTTCACAATTATTGCCAAAAAACATATCCATTTGACTGCTCCATTGTAATTTTGCTACTTCTTTTATTATACTGTTCAATCTTACTCTTACTCCCGTAGAATTCAGACTGTTAATCTGTGATTTTTAGGTAGTCTGCTAACCTACATTATTTTTTCAGTTTATATCTAGACTTCACTATCTACTCATTGACTCCTAAATGTCATCTTGCTCACTGAAAGTCCCCTACTGTCACTTCTGCCATGATTTAATCTATAAGTATCCTAATTAATGGCTTTTTAAATTTCCTTGTTTATTTTTCAAAGACAGAATTCTCAAATTATAAGTTCTTGGCATGAGGATATATCAGAGACCTAGTGTTAACAGCAATGACAACAAAAAGTCGCAAAGTATTAAGGCATTCATTATAAGGGAGTATGACCCTGATTTTATTAAAGTAAAAGATGTAATTTGTGCATAGAAGAACACTAAAGGTCTAGAACAACCCATTCACTGATTGACTCTAACAACTGAGATTTTAGAGAAATTTCAACTTGTATGTATTTTATTTCTATACTTTTTCTTAATGGTCAATATACACTATTTTTATTATCAGAAAAAAAAAATAAAGACTTGCTTTCCTATTGACAAAACAAAGAAACATAACTATTTTACTGAAAGAAAGGAGATACCTGTGAGATATGCTTGATGGGTTTAATGGTGATAAATGTTTAGTACTAATTATGTGTAAGTCATAAGAATGGAAAGAAATGAAAGATGAGCTTCAAACGTTAAAGTGCTTCATATTAACCTAGACAATGCAATAAATGATTCAAAAGTTGTAACATTCTATTTATTATTTAATCAAAAAATATTGAAGTCCTTTTTAATCAGTGTCAGGAACTCTTCTTGCATGGAGATGTCTTTAAACTATCAAATCCTTGTATTTTTATGACTAGCATTTCAGTGGAGGAAACAGGCTACCAGCAAATAAACACCTGCCTGGCAGCAGTAATTGTAAAGAAATACAATGCAGGCTAAGAGGAGAGAGAGTGACAGAGCAATGACATTTTGGATAGGATTTTAAGGAGAGATTTCTCTGAGGAAGAAAGATTTTAGCAGAGACAGGTGTGAGGTGGCTCTCTCAGAAGATAGCAAAAGAAAGTACTAGTGCAAAGGCCCTGAGGCAGAACATGTGAACAGCATTTGAAGTAACTCAAGAACCATTATGGCTGCAGTTTGAAATCAAGAGGCAATGTGTGGGGAATGAAATCAAAGACATGGAGTGAGGTGTGAGACAAATCAATAGGACCTTACAGGTCAAAGTTAGGATTTTGAATTTTGTAACAGCTGTTATAAGAAACAAAGGAAAGGAGGGAAATGGAATGATATAAAGAATATCCTGTAAAGAATAGTGTGGAAGTCAAAAAGGAGGAAAGAGGACTTCTTTGTTGAGAGATGATAGTTTAGGCTGGTAGCTGGCAAACTACAGCTCATGACCAAATCTATTTCTTTGGCTGCATTTGCTGTTTAGTCTGAGAGCTAAGAGTAGTTTCCACATTTTTTTTTTAGATGTGATAATATATTTTTAATTTTTTTTTAAGATTTTATTTACTTATTTGACAGACAGAGATCACAAGTAGGCAGAGAGGCAGGCAGAGATAGAGGGGGAAGCAGGCTCCCTGCTGAGCAGAGAGCCCGATGCGGGGCTCAATCCCAGGACCCTGGGATCATGACCTGAGCCGAAGGCAGAGGCTTTAACCCACTGAGCCACCCAGGCGCACCTTTAATTTTTTTTAAACATATAATATATTTTTATCCCCAGGGGTACAGGTCTGTGAATCGCCAGGTTTACATACTTCACAGCACTCACAATAGCACATACCCACCCCAATGTCCATAACCCCACCCCTCTTTCCCAACCCCCCTCCCCCCAGCAACCCTCAGTTTGTTTTGTGAGATTAAGAGTCACTTATGGTTTGTCTTCCTCCCAATCCCATCTTGTTTCATTTATTCTTCCCCTACCCCCTACAACCCCCCCATGTTGCATCTCTACTTCCTCATATCAGGGAGATCATATGATAGTTGTCTTTCTCTAATTGACTTATTTCCCTAAGCATGATACCCTCTAGTTCCATTCACGTCGTCGCAAATGGCAAGATTTCATTTCTTTTGATGGCTGCATAGTATTCCATTGTGTATATATATCACATCTTCTTCTTTTTTTTTTTTTTTTTGAAGAAAAAAAAACAAATTTATTTTCTCCCAGTTTGGGAGACTAGAAGTCCAAAATCAAGGTGTTGGCAGGGCCGTGGTCTCTCCACAGCTCTAGGGGAAGATCCTTCCCGGCTCCTTCTAGCCTCTGGTGTGTCCCTGT
Organism: Mustela erminea; assembly: GCF_009829155.1. Lineage (NCBI taxonomy): Eukaryota > Metazoa > Chordata > Mammalia > Carnivora > Mustelidae > Mustela > Mustela erminea. The sequence goes on from NC_045614.1 coordinate 48,987,720, forward strand.
AGCCCTCAGCCTTTCATGCCTTGCAGATCCATCACTCCAGTCATGGCCACCTTCTCTCTGTGTGTCTTCACAAGATCTTCCCCCTGGGGATGTGTCTATGTCCAAATTTCCCTTTTATTTAAGGATGCCAGTCCTATTGCATTAGAACCAAGTACCCTATTTCTTTTTTTTTTTTTTTTTTTTTTTGTATATGCAATTTTTATTTATTTTTTTTTTTTAATTTCCAGCATAACAGTATTCATTATTTTTGCACAACACCCCGTGCTCCATGCAATCCGTGCCCTCTATAATACCCACCACCTGGTACCCCAACCTCCCACCCCCCGTCTCTTCAAAACCCTCAGATTGTTTTTCAGAGTCCATAGTCTCTCATGGTTCACCTCCCCTTCCAATTTCCCCCAACTCCCTTCTCCACTCTAAGTCCCCATGTCCTCCATGCTATTTGTTATGCTCCACAAATAAGTGAAACCATATGATAATTGACTCTCTCTGCTTGACTTATTTCACTCAGCATAATCTCTTCCAGTCCCGTCCATGTTGCTACAAAAGTTGGGTATTCATCCTTTCTGATGGAGGCATAATACTCTATCCCCAGGGGTACAGGTCTGTGAATCACCAGGTTTACACACTTCACAGCACTCACCAAAGCACATACCCTCCCCAATGTCCATAATCCCACCCCCTTCTCCCAAACCCCCTCCCCCCAGCAACCCTCAGTTTGTTTTGTGAGATTAAGAGTCACTTATGGTTTGTCTCCCTCCCAATCCCATCTTGTTTCATTTATTCTTCTCCTACCCACTTAAGCCCCCATGTTGCATCACCACTTCCTCATATCAGGGAGATCATATGATAGTTGTCTTTCTCTGCTTGACTTATTTCGCTAAGCATGATACGCTCTAGTTCCATCCATGTTGTCGCAAATGGCAAGATTTCATTTCTTTTGATGGCTGCATAGTATTCCATTGTGTATATATACCACATCTTCTTGATCCATTCATCTGTTGATGGACATCTAGGTTCTTTCCATAGTTTGGCTATTGTGGACATTGCTGCTATAAACATTCGGGTGCATGTGCCCCTTCGGATCACTACGTTTGTATCCTTAGGGTAAATACCCAATAGTGCAATTGCTGGGTCATAGGGCAGTTCTATTTTCAACATTTTGAGGAACCTCCATGCTGTTTTCCAGAGTGGCTGCACCAGCTTGCATTCCCACCAACAGTGTAGGAGGGTTCCCCTTTCTCCGCATCCTCGCCAGCATCTGTCATTTCCTGACTTGTTGATTTTAGCCATTCTGACTGGTGTGAGGTGATATCTCATTGTGGTTTTGATTTGTATTTCCCTGATGCCGAGTGATATGGAGCACTTTTTCATGTGTCTGTTGGCCATCTGGATGTCTTCTTTGCAGAAATGTCTGTTCATGTCCTCTGCCCATTTCTTGATTGGATTATTTGTTCTTTGGGTGTTGAGTTTACTAAGTTCTTTATAGATTCTGGACACTAGTCCTTTATCTGATATGTCATTTGCAAATATCTTCTCCCATTCTGTCAGTTGTCTTTTGATTTTGTTAACTGTTTCCTTTGCTGTGCAAAAGCTTTTGATCTTGATGAAATCCCAATAGTTCATTTTTGCCCTTGCTTCCCTTGCCTTTTGCGTTATATCACATCTTCTTTATCCATTCATCTGTTGATGGATATCTAGGTTCTTTCCATAGTTTGGCTATTGTAGACATTGCTGCTATAAACATTCGGGTGCACGTGCCCCTTCAGATCACTACGTTTGTATCTTTAGGGTAAGTACCCAGTAGTGCTATTGCTGAGTCATAGGGCAGTTCTATTTTCAACTTTTTGAGGAACCTCCATGCTGTTTTCCAGAGTGGTTGCACCAGCTTGTATTCCCAACAACAGTGCAGGAGGGTTCCCCTTTCTCCGCATCCTCGCCAGCATCTGTCATTTCCTGACTTGTTAATTTTAGCCATTCTGACTGTGTGAGGTGATATCTCATTGTGGTTTTGATTTATATTTCCCTGATGCCGAGTGATATGGAGCACTTTTTCATGTGTCTGTTGGCCATCTGGATGTCTTCTTTGCAGAAATGTCTGTTCATGTCTTCTGCCCATTTCTTGATTGGACTATTTGTTTTGGGTGTTGAGTTTGCTAAGCTCTTTATAGATTTTGGATACTAGCCCTTTATCTGATATGTCGTTTGCATATATCTTCTCCCATTCTGTCAGTTGTCTTTTGGTTTTGTTAACTGTTTCCTTTGCTGTGCAAAAGCTTTTGATCTTGATGAAATCCCAATAGTTCATTTTTGCCCTTGCTTCCCTTGCCTTTGGCGATGTTCCTAAGAAGATATTGCTGCAGCTGAGGTCGAAGAGGTTGTTGCCTGTGTTCTCCCCAAGGATTTTGATGGATTTCTTTCGCACATTGAGGTCCTTCATCCATTTTGAGTCTATTTTCGTGTGTGGTGTAAGGAAATGGTCCAATTTCATTTTTCTGCATATGGCTGTCTAATTTTCCCAACACCATTTATTGAAGAGGCTATCTTTTTTCCATTGGACATTCTTTCCTGCTTTGTCAAAGATTAGTTGGCCATAGAGTTGAGGGTCAATTTCTGGGCTCTCTATTCTGCTCCATTGATCTATGTGTCTGTTTTTGTGCCAGTACCATGCTGTCTTGATGATGACAGCTTTGTAATAGAGCTTGAAGTCCGGAATTGTGATGCCACCAACTTTGGCTTTCTTTTTCAATATTCCTTTGGCTATTCGAGGTCTTTTCTGGCTCAATATAAATTTTAGGATTATTTGTTCCATTTCTTTGGGAAAAAATGGATGGGATTTTGATAGGGATTGCATTAAATGTGTAGATTGCTTTAGGTAGCATAGACATTTTCACAATATTTGTTTTTCCAATCCATGAGTATGGAACATTTTTCCATTTCTTTGTGTCTTCCTCAATTTCTTTCATGAGTACTTTATAGTTTTCTGAGTACAGATTCTTTGCCTCTTTGGTTAGGTTTATTCTTAGGCATCTTATGGTTTTGGGTGTAATTGTAAATGGGATTGACTCCTTAATTTCTCTTTCTTCTGTCTTGTTGTTGGTGTAGAGAAATGCAACCGATTTCTGTGCATTGATTTTATATCCTGACACTTTACACTTTAGGCTCTCTCTTTGCTTAGAGGACCCCTTTCAATATTTCCTGTAGAGCTGGTTTGGTGTTTGTAAATTCTTTCAGTTTTTCTTTGTCCTGGAAGCTTTTTATCTCTTCTATTTTCAATGATAGCCTAGCTGGATATAGTCTTCTTGGCTGCATGTTTTTCTTGTTTAGTGCTCTGAATATATCATGCCAGCTCTTTCTGGCCTGCCAGGTCTCTGTGGATAAGTCTGCTGCCAATATAATATTTTTACCATTGTATGTTACAGACTTCTTGTCCCGGGCTGCTTTCAGGATTTTCTCTTTGTCACTAAGACTTGTAAATTTTACTATTAGGTGACAGGGTGTGGGTCTATTCTTATTAATTTTGAGGGGGGTTCTCTGCCCCTCCTGGATTTTGATGCTTGTTTCCTTTGCCATATTGGGGAAATTCTCTCCAATAATTCTCTCCAGTATACCTTCTGCTCCCCTCTCTCTTTCTTCTTCTTCTGGAATCCCAATTATTCTAATGTAGTTTTGTCTTATGGTGTCACTTATCTCTCGATTTCTCCCCTCGTGGTCCAGTAGCTATTTGTCCCTCTTTTGCTCAGCTTCTTATTCCCTGTCATTTGGTCTTCTGTATCACAAATTCTTTCTTCTGCCTCATTTATCCTAGCAGTGAGAGCCTCCACTTTTTATTGCACCTCATTAATAGTTTTCAAATTTCAACTTGATTAGATTTTAGTTCTTTTATTTCTCCAGAAAGGCCTTTTATATCTCCTGAGAGGGTTTCTCTAATATTTTCCATGCCTTTTTCAAGCCCAGCTAGAACCTTGAGAATCGTCATTCTGAACTCTAGATCTGACATATTACCAATGTCTGAATTGATTAGGTCCCTAGCCATTGGTACTGCCTCTTTTTCTTTTTTTTTTTTTTTGTGGTGACTTTTTCTACCTTGTCATTTTGTCCAGATAAGAGTATATGAAGGCGCAAGTGAAATACTAAAAGGGTGGCAAATACCCCAGGAAAATATGCTTTAACCAAATCAGAAGAGATACTAGATCGTGAGCGGGGAGAAAGAGGATAAAAAGAGGTTCAGAGGGCACCTGGGTGGCTCAGTGGGTTAAAGCCTCTGCCTTTGGCTCAGGTCATGATCTCAGAGTCCTGGGATCGAGGCCCGTATCAGGCTCTCTGCTCAGCAGGGAGCCTGCTTCCTCCTCTCTCTGCCTGCCTCTCTCCCTACTTGTGATCTCTGTCTGTCAAATAATTAATTAATTAATTAATTAATTAATTTAAAAAAGAGGTTCAGAAAGAAAAAAAAAGCAATTAAAAACAGAAAACAAAGCAAAAGTTTAAAAAAGAAAAAATATATACATATTAGATAAACTAGTTAAAAAATATTAGAAAAGAAAAGGGTAAAAGTTAAAAATAAATTATCAGAAGAAGTGAAAAGAAAATTGAAAAAGAAAAAAAATTAAATTAACTACAAGACTAAAGAATCATGGGGAGAAAGCCATGAGTTCTATGCCTTGCCTTCTCCTCCTCCAGAATTCCGCTGCTCTCTTTGGTATTGAAACTGCACTTCTTGGTAGGTGAACTTGGTCCTGGCTGGATTTCTTGTTGATCTTCTGGGGGAGGGACCTGTTGTAGTGATTCTCAAGTGTCTTCCCCAGGCGAAATTGCACCGCCCTAACCAGGATCCGGGCTGAGTAATCTGCTCAGGTTTCCTTTTGGGAGCTTTTGTTCCTGAGTGCTTTTTGTAGAGTTCCGGAGGACCTGAATGAAAACGGCGACCTCTGGTCTCCAGCCCGGCCTGGAGTCGCTGAGAGCCTGGAACCCCACTCCTCAGTGCGCCCTCAGAGAACAGCGCCAATAACTCCCGTCTGCCTGACCTCCGGCCATGCTCCGAGCTCACCGAGCCTGCAACTGGTTCAAGGTAACCCCCAGCTGAGAGCTAACTCCTTGGCTCTGTCTCTGTAGCCGGCTTCCCCGTTCTAATACCTGTAAGCTCTGCGACACTCAGACACCCCCGATCCTTCTGTGACCCTGTGGGACCTGAGGCCACGCCGAGCCCGCATAGGCTTCACCCCGGTTTAGCCTCTGGAGTGATGTCCCTCAGCAGAACAGACTTTTAAAAGTACTGATTTTGTGCTCTGTTGCTCACTGCTTGCTGGGAGCTGGCCCATCCCCCTGGGGTCTATCTTCCCGTCGCCTTGGATTCACTTCTCTGCCAGTCCTACCTTTCAGAAAGTGGTTGATTTTCTATTTCTAGAATTGCTGTTCTTCTTCTCTTTGATCTGCCATTGGATTTGTAGGTGTTTGCAATCTTTAGATAAGCTATCTAGCTGATCTCCTGCTACCTGAAGTAGTCTCAGCCTGCTACTTCTCCACCATCTTGACTCCTCCTCTAGTTTCCACATTTTAAAAAAGATTTTATTTATTTGAGAAAGAAAGAGAGCTTGCATGGGAGCATGAGCAGAGGGAGAGCAGTGGGGGAGGGAGAGGGACAAAAGACTCCCTGCTAAGTAAGGATCCTCACCCAGAACTCAATCTTAGGACCCCGAGATCATGACCTGAGCAAAATTGGACACCCAAATGACTGAGTCACCTAGGCATCCCTCTGCATTTTTAAATGGTTACATTTTAATTGTTTATTTAAATACTTACATAAAATCCTTTATTTTGCCTCTTGACTGTTCACCTCTTGGTAGGTGAACTTGGTCCTGGTTGGATTTCTTGTTGATCTTCTGGGGGAGGGACCTGTTGTAGTGATTCTCGAGTGTCTTTGCCCCAGGCGAAATTGCACCGCCCTTACCAGGATCTGGGCTGCAAAAGTTTAGGATATTTACTCTCCAGCTCTTTAAGAAAAAAAATTGCCAACTTCTGGCCTAGGTAACAATGTTCAGCCTTGCAGTATAATCATTTATTATTTCTCCATGCAAAGAAGATGGCAGATGGAATGAAGGGCTGGACATAGGGGAGAAATAAATACTTGGATTCAGGAGGTCAGGTGACAAGGTTTGCTTTTGAATCAAATTTAGTGTGTGAGAGGAGTCAAAGATGATTCCAGGAGTTTTGGTTTAAGCGGTTGGGTTAGACAATGGTGCCCATTTTTGAGCTGGCAATGACTGAGAAGTAAGACATTGCCAATAAAGGGAATTGAGAGTGGTGTTTTGGACATCTTAATTTCAGGGTTCCTATTAGATGTCCTTGTAGAGAGGTATGATGAATGTCGAGAAGGTGATGCAAGCAATATGTGCCGTAGAATTTCAGAAGAGGGCTGGGGACATGGGGCCTGCTACATAGTGTAGTTGGCATAGGAAAAAGACTAGTAATTATAATGAAGATGGTAATAATAATTATTATTAATAATAAGGCTTTAATCTGTTTGAAGCCTTGTATATAGTGTATGGCAGCCATGAATATGAATCTGGCAGACCTCCAATTATGAGGAGTGTAACTGATCAAGTGCCCCAGCTGGTGAGCTCTGAAATCCATTGTGTGGGTGCACTGAAGCTGCAGTGAAGGACTGAGCATGCAGGGATTCCAGGGCAGGTGGGACTCCTTTAATGACTGATTATATCTCCAGAACACTCCCCTCAGCCATGTTGAAACTTTGTGAGACTGTATGGGCAGCTAAGGGCACTTCACCCAACATTCCTTCTAGAGACAGGCTTGCATTATTGTGGGTAGCTCCAGGTTTTTAGTCTTGTCCCTTTATCTGTCAGGTGGCCATTTCCCCTTATCAAATCCCTGTGAGTTTAATCCTATCTGATTTCTGTTTCAGATACCTAAACTAAACCCAGGAGCTGACATACACTGTTGAACTTTGAATGATACAGGGATCGGGGCACTGATCCCCACACAATTGAGAATCTGAATACAACTCTTGACTCCCACAAAACTTAGCTGCTAGTGCCTAGTGTTGAAACAGTTCATGGGTATTTTGTATGTTATAGGCCCGATATACTGTATTATTACAGTAGAGTAAGCTAGAGAAAAGAAAATGATATTTAGAAAATCATAAGAGAAAATATATTTATAGGACTGTACTGTATTTATTTTTTTAAAAAATCCACATATAGATAGACCTGTGCTGTTCAAATACATGGTGTTTGAGGATTGATCAAGTGTATTATCTCATTTAAATCCCATTCAGGGTCCTTCAAACAACTCTTTAAAATAGGCTGTTCTATTTATTTATTTTTTTGTATGAAGAAAATTGCCCCGTTTTTTTTTTTTTTTTTTTTTTTTTTGGTATATAGGGTCTTTATTTTTATTTTTTTTTAATTTTATTTATTTATTATTTATTTATTTATTTATTTATTTTGTTGTTTATTTATAAGTAGATAGAGAGGCAGGCAGAGAGAGAGAGCAGAGAGCCCGATGCGGGGCTTGATCCCAGGACTCCGGGATCATGACCTGAGCTGAAGGCAGAGGCTTAACCCACTGAGCCACCCAGGTGCCCCAGGTTTTTATTTTTAAATTAAATTTTATTTTTTCACTTTTCCAAGATTTATTGTTTATATACCACACCCAGAGCTCCATGCAATACATGCCCTCCTTAATACCCACCATAGGTTCTTTTATTATTCTCATATTAGAAATCAGGAAACCAAGGATTGGAGGGGTAAAGTGATTTTTTAGTTTTCAGCCATTATTTTCACAAGTTGTTTTTGGATGCTAACTTTCCTACTCTAAAGTTTACATTTAACCAATATGTCACATAGTGCTTCTCAGTTGGGGGCAATTTTCCAGGGGACAGTTAATAATGTCTGTAGACATTGCTCATTGTTACAAGGGGGTGAGGTGTTGCTTAGCATCTAGCTGGTGGTGGCGAAGAGTGCTGCTCACCATCCTGTAATGCATAAGACAGCCCCATCAACAAAGGGTTATCCAGCATCACATAGCAATAGTACTGAGGCTGAGAAACCCTACATAACACCAATAGACTCTGACAGAGATAAAAAAGGAGACAGAACGCCGAGACTTATATGAGTATTAGGAGAAGCAGAGCAGTGAGGGTAGAAAAGTAAAAATAAATAAATGAATAAATGAATAAACTCACTCTTCATGTCTAAGTAAAGAAGAAGTAGCAAAAATAGCTTTAATTAATTAAATTGTAAATGTCCACTGTGTGAAAAATCTCACACTCTTCATGGCCAAGGAGAACAGGAACCAGAAAAAAATAATTGGTTTCGGCTAATATTAAAATCAGTTGACTTTTGCTGAGCACGTACCATTTGAGTATTGCCTAGAAAAACAAAAACAGTTTATATATAACATATCTATTTACATACTTAGTTATGTTCCAGACATTTATACTGATTATTTTATAAGATATATATTATTGTTGATCTCACTTTAAAGATGAGTAAACTAAGACTTTGACCTAGGGAGTAACTAATCAAAAAGTGGAGACTAGGGGCACCTGGGTGGCTCAGTGGGTTAAGCCTCTGCCTTCGGGTCAGGTTATGATCTCAAGGTTCTGGGATCAAGCCCCTCATCGGGCTCTCTGCTCAGCGGGGAGCCTGCTTCCCCCGCCCTCTCTCTCTGCCTGCCTGTCTACTTGTGATCTCTCTCTGTCAAATAAATAGAATCTTTAAGAAAAAAGAAAAATAAAATAAATTCTAAAAATAAATAAATAAATAAAAATAAAAGTGGAACCTAGAGCCCAAACCTGGAAACCCTGTGCTTTAAAACTTTATTTTGAATAAGAGAAGTGGCATGGTAAATAAGAACGTTCTTCAAATTTTGAGAGAGTGGATGTTAACAATTCACAAGCAGGCAGTCATTTAGCTGCTTGATGGCTATCCATTAATTTGATTCTCTTTACATCATCATTTTATTTCACTTTTTTTCTTATATAATCCTTAGTAGTTCTTGTACTTGAATGCAGGGTTTTATTAAAAACAAACAAGCGGGACGCCTGGGTGGCTCATTTGGTTAAGCAGCTGCCTTTGGCTCAGGTCATGATCCCAGCATCCTGGGATAGAGTCCCACATCAGGCTCCTTGCTCAGCAGGGAGCCTGCTTTTCCCTCTACCTCTGCCTGACATTCTGTCTGCCTGTGCTCGCTCTCTCTCCCTCTCTCTCTCTGACAAATAAATAAAATCTTAAAAATAAATAAATAAATAAATAAATAAATAAATACAAGCAAACAAAAAAGCAGCAAAAAATAAACAACCTCGATAGTTTTTCTTTATTTTGACATGCAGATGTGTTGTGTTGTATTTACTAAATATGAATAATAATTTGCTGTAGGTTAAGATGTGGTGCTAAAGTGCGGTAAAAGCACATTATGTTGATTAAATTTACTTTTTTGTATCATGTGGAAAATAGATTGGGGGTTATTTTCATTTTTGAATATTAGTTGGTTAATAGCAGCTTCACATTTAGTTTCTTTTGTAGAGATAGGTATTTTATTGATCAGATCCATACCTAAGAGTTTCATGAAGCCATCACTTTCTGCAGGAAAGAGTTTTCCTAGAGGTTTTTAAAACTCTGTTTTTGAGAACAATAAACAATGGCTTTGTCATTTCTTGCTATAGCATTTATATAGTATTCCATTGTAGAGAGAACTTAATAATCATTAATAGAGATACTTGCTAAGACTTTCTGAGAGAACTTAGGAGCTGCTTGATAAAAATCAATATCAAGTAGTGATGGAAATATTTTGTCCATTTTTTCTGGGCATGTTTTTCCTATGACATTGGTACTTAATTCTTTTGCATGAGTTTAATTGGATGTTGGAAATGTTTCTTGGAAAATACACTGGGAAAAAATACACACATACACATACAGTTGGAAAATACACTTGGAAAAATATGTATATATTCATTATAGAGAAGAAAAAAAGTATGAAGACTGGCAGTTTACACAGAGTATAAAAAAATGTTAGGAAAAAAGTTCTATTCTGGCTATTTATTTATTTATTTGGAAATAGATTGGACTGACGATAATACTAATCACAATGGCTAAAATTTATTAAGCATTCTCTATGCTAAGCATTTCATCTTTTTTAAAGTTTAAATTCAATTACCCAACATATGGTACATCATTAGTTTCAGATGTAGTGTTCAGCAGTAGTTCATCATTTCTGTTTAATACCCAGTGCTCATCACATCACATGCCCATTTTAATACCCATCACCCAGTTACCTCATCCCCCCATTCACCTCCCCTCCAACAACCCTCAGTTCATTTCCTATAGCTGAGAGTCTCTCATGGTTTTTCTCCCTCTCTGATGACTTAACATTCATTTTTCCCTCCCTTCTCCTATGATCCTCTGTGTTGTTTCCTATGTTCCACATATGAGTAAAATCATATAATTGTCTTTCTCTAATTGACTTATTTCACTTAACATAATACCCTCTAGTTCCATCCATGTTGTCACAAATGGCAAGATTTCATTTTTTTGTTGGCTGAGTAATATTCCATTGTGTATGTATGATGTATATGTGTATACATACACATACATCTTCTTTATCCATTCATCTATCAATGGACATCTCAGTTCTTTCCACAGTTTGGCTATTGTGGACACTGGTTAAGCATTTCATCTTTACTGAGTCTTCTTACCACACACCCTAAGCGGTTGCTTCGAAGTTTCCCATTTTACAAATAAGGAAAGTAGTATATAATTAGGTTAAGTAATCTATCCATTTAGTAAGTGGCAAAGTTTTTTTACAAACCAAGGTGATCTGCTTCCAGATAGGAAACTCTTGGCCAAAAGAACTGCAAACAAGGTTGTCCCTTGTGTGCTGCATCTCTAATTGAACACCAGGCAATGACCTTCAGTCAGTAAATAAACAGCCAGGCAGAATAACACAAACTGCACCAACTATATGGAGTTAAGTACCCAGCAGACTGGGGACTAGCTTACAGTATTAAAAATTTTGGAGTACAATTAAGTCTACCTCTTTGGATCTAAAGGACATTGATTATAAAACTTAATGGTGCTGGGAAAACTGGGCAGCTATATGTAGAAGAATGAAACTAGACCATTCTCTTACACCATACACAAAGATAAACTCAAAATGGATAAAAGACCTCAACATGAGACAGGAATCCATCAGAATCCTAGAGGAGAACATAGGCAGTAATCTCTTCTATATCAGCCACAGCAACTTCTTTCAAGAGATGTCTCCAAAGGCAAAGCAAACAAAAGCAAAAATGAACTTTTGGGACTTCATCAAAATCAAAAGCTTCTGCACAGCAAAGGAAACAGTCGAGAAAACAAAGAGGCAACCCACAGAATGGGAGAAGATATTTGCAAATGACAGTACAGACAAAAGGTTAATATCCAGGATCTATAAAGAACTCCTCAAACTCAACACACACAAAACAGACAATCATATCAAAAAATGGGCAGAAGATATGAACAGACACTTCTCCAATGAAGACATACAAATGGCTATCAGATGCATGAAAAAATGTTCATCATCACTAGCCATCAGGGAGATTCAAATTAAAACCACATTGGGATATCATTACACCAGTTAGAATGGCCAAAATTAGCAAGACAGGAAACAACATGTGTTGGAGAGGATGTGGAGAAAGGGGAACCCTCTTCCACTGTTGGTGGAAATGCAAGTTGGTGCAGCCTCTTTGGAGAACAGTGTGGAGATTCCTCAAGAAATTAAAAATAGAACTTCCCTATGACCCTGCAATTGCACTACTGGGTATTTACCCCAAAGATACAGATGTTGTGAAAAGAAGGGCCATCTGTACCCCAATGTTTATAGCAGCAATGGCCACAGTAGCCAAACTGTGGAAAGAACCAAGATGCCCTTCAATGGATGAATGTGTAAGGAAGATGTGGTCCATATACACTATGGAGTATTATGCCTCCATCAGAAAGGATGAATACCCAACTTTTGTAGCAACATGGACGGGACTGGAAGAGATTATGCTGAGTGAAATAAGTCAAGCAGAGAGAGTCAATTATCATATGGTTTCACTTATTTGTGGAGCATAACAAATAGCATGGAGGACATGGGGAGATAGAGAGAAGGGAGTTGGGAGAAATTGGAAGGGGGGGTGAATCATGAGAGACTATGGATTTTGAAAAACAATCTAAGAGTTTTGAAGGGGTGGGGGGTGGGAGGTCGGGTACCAGGTGGTGGGTATTATAGAGGGCATGGATTGCATGGAGCACTGGGTGTGGTACAAAAACAATGAATACTGTTATGCTGAAAATAAATTAAAAAAATTTAAAAAAAAACAACTTAATGGACTGCATTTGTAATCTCTTTAGTCCTTCTTCACAAGCTCAAAAAATACTCCAAAAGAAAATGTCATAGGGTTCAATATTTTTTATGTCTCTTTTAGGTAGCATTCTGAATGCACATAACTAAAGCCATTTCTTAAAACAAAAGTGTGAAATATGAGGTATGAAGAGCTTTTTTCATAGATGGGGTACTCTTTTATGCTATCTGTTTTGAAGCACAGAAATAAAATCAGGTATCTGCTCTGTGAGTCTCACATGGTTGACTTGATGCCAAAAGAATAAATTAAATGTGAGTTAGTAGGGGCAAGGTCAGTAAATAGAATTTATTTTAGTATAAACTATTTCTACTTCTTCATGATCAGTGTCAACATGAATGAGGATGACTACAGCAAAAGGTTAGGTTTATTATGTAAGAGGATCTTCCATGTGTTGGACACCTTAATGTGTCTTATGATGCAGTCACATTTTCTTAAACTGAACCATGCAAATTTAAAATAGTGAGCTAATAAGGATATCAAAATAGTCTTTATTTATAAATTTATTTATAACATGTGAATAGGAAAATAGAATCTTACATTCAAAAACTGGTGAGTCAATTCCCCTGGAAACTAATTGTATATGCCACATGGTGAAGTGGTTTAGCTGGTGAAAAAAAAATACCTGTCTCTCTGCCTCACAATTAAACTTGATTTTTTGACATTGGCTGGACCACATTGCTCTCTCAAAGGTGACAGTTTTGTATCTCATTCAAACACAGGATGAGCTCCTGATTCTACCCCTAGGAATTCTCTTATATAAATAAGATTATTGTTTCCGTCTACCTGTTAAAGTACTAATGTGAATCTGTAAGGGAAAATGTATTTTAAATCATGTATTGGAGCATGAAGTCTATATATGTAGAACCAGAACCCAACACTTGGCATAGCCCAAACTGACTATGGGGCTATGCATAGTCCCATACTGCTTGGAACTTCTTTTGAGGTTTATACAAAGAAGCAAAAAGGCTAAAATATTACAGGTAAAAACTGAGCTACAATGTAAGATTATTTTTTAAGCATAATGGTGAACAAGCATATTTTAAAAATCACATAAAATTGTTGAGTAAGAAAGAAATCCTGTAGCAAAATTCTTATACAATTTAATTTAACAAAAACTTTTCTCTGTAGGATGTACACTTTTCAAAGTATGCATGTTTCTATAAAAAGTACATTGTCCTTTAAAGATAGCTAATTAAGAGGAAAGTAGAGCCTTAATTTGTTATTTTTCCCATTTTCAATATTATTGACATAAAAACATCAGAATGCTCGTAAAAATTGCTTTCAATGTTTCTTCTGACTAAAAACAGTTTTTTCAGAAATTGGATTAATCCTCCTTCTCTGAAATGTTTGCCAGAATTCTGAGATAAAAGGAAAAACATTCTTGTTATGCACACTTCTTGAGAGAGCAGTAGAGGCAAGATCAGAATCCAAAATTATTCATTTCTGCTTCAAATCTTTCTTGAAACATTTTCCATGACTGCGATGTGCAACAAATAGCTGGGGAATTTTTATCTCCACCCCCTCAAGTAACACAAATCATCTGTTCCCCTTTTTCATACAAATATGAAAGAGGGAAACTGTCCGTGATGGTTTGTGGAGAGTAGGTGTGTGTGAGATCTGCTATTTCCATGGTTAGTTCTGAAACTGATGTCACGATTGCTTCCTACACAACAATATGGGAAACCACATTAGCAGCAGGAATCCCAGTTGGCAGAATTGCCAGTTGTACCTGTTAAATAGACAGTTTTTTGGGGGTGGGATCCTCAGGACACCTTAGAGAAGTCAGTCAATGTTTTATTTAGAAATTAGGAGTTCCTAAAATAGGATTATATATTTCAAAGTCTTTGATAAGTGAGTACAGTGTGACACAACATAAGTAATTACAATTAATATTATCGTGTTTGTTATTACCTTCTTATAGCTATGTGCAAGTCTTCCCACAGACACAAAATAAGTTTGTCAGAAAGCAAGAGCTTTGTTGAATAGGAATGAACCTCAATATTAAAAATTAAATCAAACATTTCAGAAGTTGCCTGGAAGAAAATTGGGGTAGGAAAGGATAATTTAGAGGTCAATTAGAACATGATGGCCTGGAATTCTGAGGGAATCAAGACAACTGTGAGCATTCCTTGCTAGGAGGCCATGTTGCCAGTATGGCATCAAGACTAACATACCCACCTGAAATAGCTCTTAATACATAGACTGAACAATGGGTAGTAACATGATAGCAACGCCTTGCTTTGAAAAACTCCAGGGGCTTGTTCATTCATCTGTTCATTTATTCCATAAAGTATCATGGAATAGAAGATACTGGAGAGAAACAGTAATTTGGACAGACCATGTTGAGATATCCTTATAAAATCAGAGTCCTGATTTATAAGGTAAATCAGTGTCATTTGTTCTTGTTCTCATAAAACTTCTGTGCTGATGTGTTTTCTCCCTTTTTCTCCTATATTATGACATCAAAGTGGATTTTCCAAGGTATCAAGCTTCACTATCCCTATGGAGGCTGATTTTCTCTTCTTAGAAAGATGGCAGTTGTTCTCATCCCACTAGTGCACCTGTTGCAACACTAAGTTGTTGCTAAGTTCACTTTCCATGTTATTATTCTAGTGGTTCTATTGGAGGCCCCCACTGGAACTGAACATGGCTTGAACTTGGGAACCACTCATGTTCCAAATATAATGGTTTTCAAACTTTATCTTGAATGAACAATTCTTTGTTCAAAGAAGAACTTATGAAGATGCCCAGTAAATAAAATAAGGATGAGGAGGTGTTGCTGAGTTTGGGAGCCTTGTCTGCTCATTGCTTATATCCACCTGTGGCATCTGCAGATTCCAGAATAGCCACTAAGATAATCCCAAGTGTTGTTTAGGGCTCCGTCTTATTCAAAATTAAAAATACTGCTTGGATAAAATGTATTTCAGTGTCTACCTCAATTTCTGGAGGTCTATCATCATGTTATTTGAAAATGTTCTCTTCCCCAATCTAAAAGTAGTCTTGGATTCTAACTCATAATATAAAACAAGCACTGAAACATTGATCTGTATCTGTAGAACTGTACTATTCAGCAGTCTTTTGGTTGCAAGTGGCACAAAATCCAGCTCATTCTGACTTAAAGGGGTTCTATTGACCAACATGATTGAAAGGCATAGGGATAGGGCTGAGTTTAAGCACAGTTGCCCTCCAGAAGGCTTAGAAAATACAATTTTCCATCTCTCCCTGTCTCTCTTTTCCTGTCATTCACCTCATTTTACATATACTGACTTTATTTATGTGCAGGTTTTCTTCATGTGGTAGCCCCCATGTGGTCTTTAACGTGCTTTTCTTTTCCAGTAATTCTTATACCATTTTTGGAATTGCAATTTATTGTACCAGTTGTTTTAATGAATAGGTTTTATTTTTTTAGAAGAGTTTAGGTTTACAGATAAGTTGAATAGAAAAGTACAGAGTTCTCATACTATTTCTCCCTACACAAACAGTTTCTCTTATAAACATCTTGCATTAATGTGGTAGATTTATTGTAAGTCATGAGTTAGTATTGATATATTATTATTAAAGTCCCCATATTTGTTTACATTATGATCACTCCTTGTGTTATACAGTTGTATGGGTTTAACCAATGCACAGTGTCAGGTATATGACATTACAATATCACAAGGATTAGTTTCACTGCCCTAAAAATTCCCTGTGCTCCACTTATTTATCCTCCCGCTCCGCGACTCCTGCTGGACCTCTGGCAACCAATGATAGCTTTGCTTTATACAGAATGTCATATAATTGGAATCATAGAATATTTAGTATTCTTATACTGGTTTATTTCACTTAGCAATATGTATTTAAGTTTCCTCCATGTCTTTTTGTGGCTTGACAACCCATTTTTTAAAAAATATTTTATGTATTTATTTGACAGAGATCACAAATAGACAGAGAGGAAGGCAGAGAGAGAGGAGGAAGCAGGCTTCCCACAGCAGAGAGCCCTATGCAGTGCTCAATCCCAGGGACCCTGGGATCATGACCAAGGCAGAGGCTTTAACCCACTGAGCCACCCAGGAGGCCCCATTTTTTTTTTTTTTATTGCTGAATTAGTATTCTATTGTATATACCAGTTTGTTTATCCATTCACCTATTGAAGGATATTTTGCCAAGTTTTAGCAGTTTTGAGTAAAGTTGCTATAAATATATGTTTGCAGGTTCTGTGTAGACATAAGTTTTCACTGAATAAATACCAAGGAGCTTAATTGGTAGATCATATTGTAAGACTATGTTAAGCTTTGTAAGGAGCTGCTAGAGTATATTCCCAAGTGGTCATACTCTTTTGCATTACCACGAGCAATGAATGAGAGTTTCTGTATATCCAGGTACTAGTGAGTACTACTTGTTTCAGTGTTTGAGATTTTAGCCATTCTTAAAAATGTGTGTTAGTATCATTGTTGTTTTAATTCTCAGTGTCCTAATGAGACTGGATCAATTTTAATTTGTCATCTCTGAACCAGTCTCTGCAGTCAGAGGAATGGAATATGTTGATTAGATAGATTTATGTCTCTGGTCTATCACTCAAGTGTTGGTAGTGATTTGCAGTTACCAAATTCACAAAGGGGAGATAATTTGCAGTTACCTAAGGAAGAGAATCAGATTCCACACTAGTAATTGCGTCAGATAGCAACACACACACAAGCGTGTGTGCGTGCGCACGTGCCCGCGCGCGTGCACACACAAACACACACACATCTCCTGACAAAAATATAATAATATTAGAAGACATATTCATAATTAAATAATTATCAGATGAAAAATAGGTGGTCAATTTCAAAAGTCAAGTAAAGAGGTGGTGCCCATGGGCAATAGAGATTGGGATAAGTGGCAGTGGGAGTATCGAACTCAATTTCTACAATTTAAAGCAAAATAGAATAAAATACATTTATTTTTCAACATTAATTCTGGGTTGTGCATATTGATTCATGAGTACGTATAACTCCATTCAGTGTGAAACATATCACATAGTGGAGAAGAAATAAACAATCCACTAGAAGTCTTTTATGATTTAAATTAAGCTATTATTCAATGTAATTACTAGTCTGAATGTTTTAAAGTTTCCCTAAATAAGAAGTATAGAGGTTGTTTACCCGATGGTTCTATGCACAATTATGAATAATCAGCAGTGACTGTGAGCTGATGATCATAGCGTATGTTTTGCTTGAGAACATATTTTTTGGCAATGAATATACAATGGCTATTAATTCAATCATAGAGCTTTTTACATATGTTGATTTAATAAGGGTTCTTTGAAAATGACTATATTGGCCAAATAACAGGTTTCCAGTCTAAATCCAATTGATGAGATTTAATATTGTAGTAGAAAGGACTGAGCATAGATAAAATACATATAAATATTGGCATAAGTTAGTGGTGTGACTTCAGGAGAAAATAAGAGAGTTAGTGTAAACATATCATGGTTTTATAATATTTTTCTAATGAATGATTTAATCCTGGGATTGATCATTACCAAAAGTATAAACCATATGGCAACTGACATTTATAAATGTGCTTTTGTCTGTTTTATTCATTGAGGACAACAATTTAAACATTCAACATTTTGTATGTTTTTTAATGCAGTTTTTCTGAAGACTTCATTCAGTAACAAATACATTGTTGGAAAGGATCTTTATAGTATCATGGAAGAATGGTGTTGGGAAAGAATTTAGGTTGATAGACTGCTTTTATTTCATTAAAAGACCTGTATTTACTTAATCCAAAGTTCTGATAACATCAGCAGTTGGTGTTTTCAGGAAATGTATTGGAAAAAAAATAGAAAATAAAAGATATCTACATGGAGGATATAGATTTATATATGCTCTGTGAAAAACTATATTCAACCTAAGTCAAATGGCCAAGAAATGATGAAATTTGCTAAAGAGAAAAAAAACTCTTATTTATTTCAATAAATTTCATCAATTCCTATCCTTGTTTTTTGATCTATTGAGATGATAGGATTTGGGAAAGAAGGTAACTTATTTAGCCACCCATTCCATTAAAAACTGTCATGGTTGCTATAGGCATAATCATCCCACCTTTGTATTTGAAAGGAGAAGCTATTTTTACCTCTATAAGAGCAGACATAAGACCAAGGACTATGTTTCCTGACTATGAATTAGACAACTTAGTTCTAAGTTCATTCATTTATTCAAGTGGTTCAAGATTAAAACTAACTACAATTTATCATTTAACTATCAGTTTCTAATAATGTAGGGCTTTACCGTAACATTGCATTTCATTATTATTTTCCTGACCATAACTACTGCTGTTGTCATTTTCACCATCGTCATCAACATTTCATTTCCATAGCATTTTATAAGTGTTAAGTAAGTGGCACACTGCCCAAGATAATAAAATTGAACATGGTGCCTAATTTTGGTCACAATTATTTTTGGTTTTGAATTTGCAGAAGGACAAATAAAAAGGGAGTCTAGATTGAAATGAATGGATTTAAAGATGAAGTCCGTCAGATAGCATAAAACTACCAGAATAGTTAATTTGGATCACTGTGTTTTACTCTACGTGCAACACTGGATTGAGGATGGGAAGGTATGGTTTGATTATTAAGTGATTTTCCAAAACCCACTAACTCATTTTGAGCCTTCATTTCCTCAGCTGTAAAACTGGAAGAGGAGAGAAAAACTTGAAGTCAACACAAATACTTAGTTCATGTAGCCATGTCTTTGAAAATGTAATGGTTTGTGTCAGTGGAAGTCAAGAAGTCATATCACTTCTTGATAACATCTTTATCACTATTTCAGTTTCAGAAAGAGTTGTTATCTTGCTACCCAACTCATTCTGCCCCTCGCTGTGTTGTGTAGCAAAGTGGCTTTTGGCTCTCTGTTCAGAGTAAGAGCAAACTTTCTTCTTACATGCTTTCTTTTAGAAGATTTCTCCTGTGGAAAAAGACAAATATAAAAAGACAAATCATGTCATCAGAGCATTCTCTTTAATGTTTCCAATCTTGAATGTGTCTAGAAAAGAGTGCTCTTAAAGCTTACTGCTGGTATTTGCCCAGATTCATTTATTCAGTTTGGCCCAGAAAGGAGGGAGGTAGTTATTTTAAGAGCAAAAATAGGACTCAATATTTCATTTATTCAGAAGGGGGCACACTTGTGCTTTTAATAGCAGATGTATTTAGATTTGCTATTATATGAAATTCATACATACATACATACTTTTAGGAAATGATAGAAACATTCCTTATTGTCAGGGTTTCTTAAAAAATATATATGTGTATACACACACACACAGACACACACCAATTTCATACTTCAATAATTCTTATATATGAAGAATGACAGAATTCAACATGCAGATTTCTTTTGGGGGAAAGACCTTTTTTTAAGTCTGAGTCCTGTTAAGTTGAAAACTTTGTAATTGTTGGACTATTATGGACAGTGGACTGATAATTATTCAAAGTGATTAGATTTGCTTTTTATAAGTACTTCTGTGACCATGAAGACTTCTTCTGTTTTGACAACCTCTGGGAAATATTAGTTTAGTTGCTGAATTTTGGAAAACATATAGCCTTAAAAATGTTTTCCCCACTAGTCTTTATTAATAATGTGTCATATTTTGTGTGTGAAGATGACATAGGCATCCTTGGAGGAAGAAGACTTATGCAATTGGGCTCTCTACAATTGGGCTTAAGTATCCCGAGTCATAATCCTCTTTTTCAAAAACACAAGGTAGTCCTTGATATGGTGTTTGCCTAAGATTAGAAGTTCCCTCTGAAGTTTTTGAAAATCATGCCTATCACCCAAAACTTTGGCCTCATGATTCGTATGTTCTACCTAATTTAAATATTTGGCCAAGAGTGATAAAGCCCAAATACATTAAGTCATACAGGAATATCTGTGATACATGCAGAAAATACAAGAATACAGAATATAACTAAAATGTACTTTGAGGCTTTATTAAAAATTATGTTGGTTGTATCTTGACAGCATATATGACAAAGGAGAATATATTTAATATATAAAGAGCTTTTACAAATTATAAAGAACATTTAAAATAATTCATTATAAAAAATGAGCAAAAGTGAAGGTTGTTAGACAATTATAATAAGAAGGGTGAGTGGGAAATTATTGTTATATATTTAATACCTACAGGAGAATAGAGTTAGTCTATATTGTAATCTAAAAACTGCCATCTAAATAATGAGATTGAGTTTTGGACCTGTGTGAATGTCTAATATTATTTTAATATTAATAGCCAATGTTGACTTATAGGTGATAAAGAGTTATATATGTAAATGCACACATATATATACCTATACATAAATGCATATTATAAAGTAAAAATATATCTTTTGTGTATGTCACAATCAAGACTTTTTAATTATATGTAATAAAAAAAAAGAGAGAGAGAGATAAGAATGATACTGCTTAGCTTTTTGTTTCTAGCTGAGTATGAGTTCTGCCTAAGTAATCTCTCTCTTTCAATTCCTAGGACTGGTATTTATTACCTCTCTCCTTCCTTCAACATTTTCTCAATCTTATGTTCACAGATACTTCTCTCTAAGATTGATAATGTTGATGCAGGTGTAAATTGGAACTATCTTCCTAGATGATAATCTGGCAGTATACATCACCAGTTGAATGTGTATAACCCTTGATTCAACATCTCTCTTAAGGAAATAATTGAGCATTATAGGATAACTGTACACATGTTTATTGCCGTGGTACTTAAAGTAGTGAGCAGTTGGCAACAATATAAGTGCCCATCAAAATGAATGAGTTAAGTAAATTGTGGTGAAATCCTTCAAATAAATATTTTATAAATATTAATACCATAAAGAGGATCTACATATATTGACTTAAAATTCCATATATTTTGGAAAATTTAAAAAGGGGGTTAGAGTATATTATAGAGTGATTCCAATTATATGAGAGACAAACATATAATTTTGCAGGTATTAAATAAATACCTGAACTATATACTCCAAAATTCTTTTAATAATGATTTCCTTGGCATGATGGGATTACATATGTTCTTTATAATCTATTTTATAATATCTGATGACTGAAAATCATGTTCTTAACTTATATCCAGAAAATCACAGAATTGTTGCTTAAGACGTAACTAGTCTTGGGGCACCTAGATGACTCGGTGGTTAGTCATATGCCTTCAGCTCATCAAGCTTCCTGCTCAGTGGAGAGCTTGCTTCTCCCTCTCCCTCTGCTGCTCTCCCTGCTTGTGCTCTCTCTGTCAAATAAATAAAATCTTAAAAACAAAACACAACCATTCTTAAACTCAAATTACTTAAAGTTTCCTTGAGTGAAAAACAAATTAAAACAATTAACTTTGTGGTGATACAAGAGATAAAGAGAAGAGCAGTTAAGGAGATGAGGAGAAATGTAAGTGGGTAAGAATTTAAAGACCCAGATTGTAAGCCTTTCTTTTCCATCAGGTGGTTTTCTATTTCTCTAAATTCTAACAAAATGAGAGGATTGGATTTTATTATCTCTAAGTTCTGTTCCAAGTTTTGACTTCTGATGACTCCATGTATGGAAATTAGTTTAGTTCATGCAGATTCAACATCTGTATTGAAGTCTTTTATCTGTAAGAGAAGTAGTGAAGATTCTTTGTAGGTGAGCATTGGTATCTTCCATAGCCATGAAATATAAGATACATCTCAGTCTTTCAAGTTTCCTTCTGAAATCATTAGAGGTTTAAATATTTCCTCTTTTCTTACATGAAGGCATGGGGAACAGCCTCAGCTGAGGTTAAGGAGAATTTGGAAACTATCCATAGGTGGCATGATAAGAATCTTCTGAGATGCTTTTTGAAGGAGTTAGTCCAGTAATGTGAAATATTAAAAGTCTTATGGTAAAAGCAAGGTGGTCAGCATGTGGTCTAGATCAGCAAGATTCTAGCTGCTGATCTATTTTATCTTTTCCAACCAGACTATAAGGTCATTAAGGGAACAACAGTGCCATATGCAACATTGTATTGCTCACTCTCATCCTCCAGTACTGAGCACTTGTTCAGTGAATACTTACTGATGAGTAAATAAGTGAAAGTTTGAATGTATATGTTAGTGGCTGATTCATTCTCCTGATGGTCAGATGCATACATACATCAAGAGATAAAGATGATGCTTTGCATTGGTGTATAACAAATATGTCTAATACTAGTTATGGCATTAACTGCCTGTATATTACAAATGAAGTCACTTTCTGCTCCTGAACTTCAGCTTCTTCACATGCAACATAGAGAAGTATGGCTACATAATTTCTAAGCTCTCTTTCAATTCTAAGATGGCAGGACTCTATCAATACATTTTACATGACAGTTTTTCTGATATATTTTCTCTCATTCCTCACAACCAGTCCATCAGCCATTTCTGTTTTGTAAACAGGACCTGAATATTTCCCTTTCCTGCTGCCATCCTGGTCTATACCATCATCATCTTTCACCTGAACTCCCGCAGTTCACCTAACTGGTTTCTCCGCGTTGTTACATTTGCTCCCACAGAGTCCATTCTTTACATACATTGCCCACAGAGTGACATGGTCTAGAAAACAACTTGGGTCATGTTATTCTCACTTTCAAAACCTTCCAAATCACTGACCATAACAATTTTAGTAAAATCTAAATCTTACCCTGGTTTATAATGTCCTATATGATCTCTAGCTCCTGTTTAATTCCCTCTTATATCATTCCCCTCCGTTGGTTATCATAGATCTTTCTGACAGCTGGACATAGCAGACTAACTCCCACATTAGGTTTTATAGTTGATCTTCGCTCTGTCCTTCAAGTCACCTTTCTTAGAACTGTGCACTCCTCCTACCTTTAATTATTCAGAATAGAAAATAAATATTACCTAATAAAAGATTTTCTAGATCATCCTAGGGTTGTTTTTCCAAGACATTCTCATTCCTTCTGTATTCCATTAAACTGTTTTATTACCTTCATGGTGTCATTTCCCTCTCCCTACAATCTAATTTATCATTTAGCTTCCTAATGTATGGTCTTTCTCCACTTTAACTCCCATATGTTTGCTAAGCACTGAGACATGTTCTCTTTTGTTCATTGCTCTATCCTTTTTGTGTACAGAACATTGATAACACATAGCAGACGCTCAAGAAATATTTGTTGCATGTTAACGGATAATTTTCCCTCCAAATATAACCAGTCTTAAATGAGAGTTTTTGCCTGGTGCAGTGATTCATATTAACCTCCCCATGGTATTTGTATAACACCATTATAAAATACTGTTGAGTGTGTTATTTGCGTCACAGGGATAGAGGATGTTACAAGGTTTAAATGAAGTAATATTTGTGAAAGTTACTTTGTTAGAGAACAAAAAAGAAACAACCTTCTAACAATATTTATTATCATTATCCTGATTTCATAGGTGAGGAACCTAAAGCCCCAGTGGGTACACAGCCACCCAAGGTCATAGATACGAGCTCTTCTGTATTCTACAGAACACCATAGAGGCGCTTTTACATAGCTTTTGGGTTTTTCTTTCTTCTTTTTCTTTCTTTCGGGCTGAACATCCCTCATGAAAAGGTCACAAAGATCACAAGGATGTCTCCTGAAAATTAGGAAGGGCAAAATAAAGCTACTCTTGATGAGAAATGGCATATAGATCAGTAAAGACAGCCAAAAGGAATATAGGAATAAAAAAAAATCAGGACAGAATTTGGCCTACTGGCCCAGATGATAAGGGAATAAACTACTTGTGATGTTTAATGTGAAGCTATAGAAAAGTTAATAGGTTTGTGAACAAATGTCCCAAACTCTCAGTTCAGGGTATTATTTCCCAATTCAAGAAACTTTTCTACCTTGAGGGTAGCAATTTTTATTCAGCTTTTGTGCAGAGCAATTCTCGCTATTTCATATTTTCTTTTTCTTTTCCTGTTTCCTTACTAAAAGTGTTCAGTATTACTTGGTGGAATTCTGCCCTATTGTTTGATATCATGACACTTTCTTCCAGGCAGTGCAGTGTGTTAGAAGAATTGTGCTAACCAGAACAGTGTGTGATACAAGGGAGTATACTAGTATATTAAATTATATTTTATACAATTCACAAACCAGCTATTTAAAAGAAATCATTTTCAGAGCTGTGGGATTTCATTTGTAGGATAAAATATGATATATGTTCATTAAAAACATGTGTTATCTTACTTGCTTTTATGTCATAAAACTAGTAAGTGAAGGAACTAGTCTTTTGGACTCTATTGTTTGAATGTTTAAATTATTCAGCATTTATAGGAGGGCAAAACTTAATTTTGCTTCTGCCTCATCACCTCCCATATCTAATTGGATATACCAGTGTATTATGAGGTTGTGCAGCTCTGATTTGCCATTATGCGGCAATGTAACAACACCTTGAATGGGATTTACTGCTGGTTATAATGAATCTCCACACTTTGCTTAATTTCTAAGGGAGTTATCCAGAACTGAACTTGCCACCAGATGGCCACTGAGCAAAGAAGGAGAACAGGTTCATATGCTTTGAATATTTGATTTTTTGCACATCGAGTCCAAGCTTCTAATTAAAGAGTCCTACTGGAGCTTCCTAAGGAATTTGCTCCCTGGATTCCAAATAGAAAGGTTTAAAGGAGTCTAGTTTCATTTTAAAAGCCCACATGCAAAAATAAGTGAAGTACCTTGAAATTGCCAGTGAAGCGGTCACCCTGAAATCTACAGAATAAAAGCATAAGCTTTCCAGGAGGAAAATCTGTTTTCAAACAAGGAAATGGATATTATAGCTTCTTAAATGCCATTCATTCAGAGGAGGAAAATCAACAGGGATAAAAGACCTTGAAGAAGACTCTTTTCATGTCTATTTAAATGAAAATTTTATTCAATTTGTGACTATTAAATAGCTTAAAATTTATAGTGGTATTTCGTGTATCCACATATCTAAAGATAATTTTTTATATAATTTATCATGGTTCATACTGAACCAGTAAATACTGGTATTTACTGAAATTGTAAATACTTTCTAATAGTTTTGCCTAAAATATGAATAAACATACTCATTCTTAAACATTCAGATATTATATTAAAATAACTATTAAAATAATAACTGTATTATAATCCAAAAATCTAGAATATAAGTGTTCAATCTTGATTTTTTTTTTTTAGATTTTATTTACTTATTTGACAGAAAGAGAGAGAGCACAAGCAGGGGGGAGTGTCAGGGAGAGGGAGAAGCAGGCTCCTGCTGAGCAGAAGAGAGCCCCATGTGGGATGCAATCCCAGGAGCCTGGGATCATGACCAGAGCTAAAGGCAGATGTTTACCTGACTGAGCCACCCAGGCACCTCTCACCCTTGATTTTGACTCCAATTATATAGGAGCTACAAGTATAATATTTTAACATGTTTAGATTGTAGATTATTAAAAAAAAATGATGCACCTCTTGAATCCTTAAGTAAAGATTGGCACATTCAATAGATGTGTATTGGCACATTCAAAGTTCTGGTCACCTGGTTCCAGCCTCCATTAAACCTATAGTCTACTGGAGGAAAAATTAAGTAACCTGAGAGTTTAAATGTAGTCTAACAAGTGCTATAGTGAGGTCAGTGCAGCACATTATAATTACATATTGCAGGATCCTCTTACATGAAATTGAGGGGTCAGAGAGAGTTTCCAGGGAAAGTGATATAGAAGATGATACCTGATGTATTAGTAGAAGTCAGCTAAGCAAAGGGATGGAGAAGAATTCTTTAATCACAGTGAGCATCATATGTGAAAAGTCTGAAGGCAAAAAAGGATTGCTGTTCTTTGAAAAAGTAAGAGAAATCCAATGTAACTAGAAGTTAGAATTCTTGAGCAAATGAAATAGGAACTGGGTATTCTAAGTAAGGATGAAGTGATAAGCTGATACTGCATCATGGAAGTCCATTTTCACTATATTTAACAATTTGACCTTCCTTCTAAGAGCAGTGGGATTCTTAGTAAGATTTTCTTAAATAAAGTGAACTGTTCAGATTCACACTGTAGAAACATTTCAGTGTAAAGAAAAGATGATGGGCAGATGAGAGCAGAGAAACTACATGCTGAAGGTCTTATTTAGAGTCTGGTTTAGGGTTCCTGACAAGAGATGCTGTGCCTCAATTAGAATACCACTAATGAACAATGCAGAGAAGTAGCTGGTATCATCAGATTTTTTAGAAGATTAAATTGAGAGGGCTTTGGAGTTGTTTGTAAGTAGAGGAGGATGAGGATGAGGGGGCAGGGAACCTAACTTAGATTTCTGGAATCTACAATAGTGGTAACTGGTTCTACTTCCAAAGATAGAAAACTCAGGATAAGCTTACAAGGGAAGGCCATGAGATCATTTATGGGCATAGAAAGGTTTTTTTAAATAAGTTTTAATTTTTTATTAACATATAATGTATTATTAGCCCCAAGGGTACAGGTCTGTGAATCATCAGGCGTACACACTTCATAGCACATGCCCTCCCCATTTTCCATAACCCAGCCACCCTCTCCCTATGCCCCTCGCCCTGGCAACCCTCAGTTTGTTTTGTGGGATTAAGAATCTGTTATCGTTTATCTCCCTCCCAATCCCATCTTGTTTCATTTTTTTCCTTCCCTACCTGCTAACCTCCCCCCCGCCACGTGCCTCTCAAATTCCTTATATCAGGGAGATCGTAGGACATAGAAAGTTTTATGTTTCTGTAGGATTCCAAATGAGATGGCCAGCAGAAATTTGGATCTAAGGAATTTGAAGCTCAGGAATGAGATCTGAACTAGAGATACAAATTTTAGACTTTTCAGCAAGTAGATGGTAATTGAACATATGGGAGTAGATGATATTACTCAGAGAAGATGTTTAAAAGGGTGATTCTCACTCAAACTTTGGGTTCAGATGAATTACCTAGAAGACCTGATAAAATTCAGAGTACCAACTCCAGAGTGTCTTATTGAGTAGGTGTAGGATGTAGTTGATACATATCTGTTTTTTGACAAATAGAGTCCCATCACATGATTTTGATCAGATGATCATCTGATCCCACTCTGAAATAAAAGAAGAGGGCCTTGCAAATTAGCTTTAGTAGGATCAGCACATAAGGGAAGGCAGAGCAATGGGAATCCAGAAGGAAGACTGTGAAGAAGTAACCAGAGGCATTGAAGAGAAACCCAGGAGAATCAAATGACACAAATTCTATAGGACGAGAAAAGATACAAGAGAAGAAATGGTCAACAGGGTCAAAAGTGTTGAGACATAAAGTAAAGATGAAGGCTGAAATACATGTATTAGATGTTAACAAAAAGGAGGTCATAACAAAGTTGGCAAGAACAGCTTCAGTAGAATAATGTGGGCTGAAGCCAGATTGCAGTGGGCTGAGGGTTGAATATGAGATGAGGATTCAGAGACATGAAGCAGAGACAAAGTCTTTCTTTCTTTCTTTCTTTTTTTTTTTTTTTGAGACAAAGTCTTTTAAAAGAAGTTAGTCTCAGAAAAGGGAAGGAGTTTGATGCAGCAGAGCATGGGGAGGAGGTTGAATGTTTTAGGAAGGAAACAACTTGAGTCAAAGTCTTACATCATACCTGACATGCTCCATTCCTAATTTCTTAGCATTTTTTTAAAACAAATTCATTGAAGTATAACTTAATATTTTATAAAATTCATTGATTTCATGTATACATATCATTGGCTTTAATAAAATTACAAAGTTGTGTAACCCTTGCCATAATCCAGTATTTAATAATTCCATTACCCCAGTGATATCCCTCATGCCCATTTAATCCCCAGTCCCACACCCAGCTCCAGGCAAACACTCATGTACTTCCTATTTCTGTAGGTTTACCTACTCTAGACATTCTGTATAAATTGTACAATATGTGGTCTTTTATGTCTGACTTCTTTGACTTAGTATGTCATTGATGAGGTTCACCTATGTTGTAGCATGCAATTAGTATTTCATTCCTTTTTATTGTTGAATTGTATTCCATTTATGGATATACCACCTATTATATATCCATTTCTAAACTGATGAACATCTGATTGTTTCTACTTTTTTTTTTTAGATTTTTATTTATGTATTTGACAGACAGAGATCACAAGTAGGCAGAGAGGCAGGCAGAGAGAGAAGTGGGGAAGCAGGCTCCCTGCCGAGCAGAGAGCCGGATGAATGCGGAGCTTGATCCTAGGACCCTGAGATCATGATCTGAGCTGAAGGCAGAGGCTTTAACCCACTGAGCCACCCAGGTGCCCCTGTTTCTACCTTTTGACCATCATTCATAAATGGTGCTACTATAAACATTCACTTACAAATCTTTTTTGTAAACATACACTTTCATTTCTCTGGGCTACTTCTCTAAGCGTAGGATTCTTGGATTGTATATTAAGTTTATGTTGAAATTTCTATGAAACTGTCAAACACTTTCCTCAAGTGGCTGCACCACTTTTTTTTTAAAAGAGCTCATTTATTTATTTGATAGACAGAGATCACAAGTAGGCAGAGAAGCAGACAGAGAGTGAGAGGGAAGCAGGCTCCCCGCCCAAGCAGAAAGCCCGATGTAGGGCTTGATCCCAGGATCCTGAGACCATGACCCGAGCCGAAGGCAGAGGCTTTAACCCACTGAGCCACATAGGTGCCCCTACTTTTTATGCCCACATTCCCACCCCATTCCTATAAAAGCTGATATTTGATTTACATTTGTAACTGGATTCATTTTTTTGGGCTAGAAGGAAAAAGATCTGTGTACCTTTCGGATAGTGGGGAACAAAGTAAGTTACTACTTCATGTTTTATACATGGTGCTAATACTTAAAATTTTTGAAATGTACCTAAGTATCAGAGGTGGTCTAGATTACAAGGGGCCAGT
This sequence comes from Mustela erminea, assembly GCF_009829155.1. Classification (NCBI taxonomy): domain Eukaryota; kingdom Metazoa; phylum Chordata; class Mammalia; order Carnivora; family Mustelidae; genus Mustela; species Mustela erminea. The sequence continues at coordinate 49,016,957 of NC_045614.1, forward strand.
CATGGAAATGACTTTTCTATTCCTTCCATCACATAGTCTGTTATTCCACCTTTGTCCTTTCTTGCAAATACATGACAGTGGACAGCTGGTTTAACTACACCCAGACAAAGGTAGGTGATACATTCTGGGATCTAGTGGGGCAGGAGGATGGAAGTCCCTACATCTTGCTGTCTACTTGAGATAACCAGTATCTTCTATCACAGCTTAAGCATCACCAGCGGGGGACTTTGGGAGTGATACTAAGCTTCATTTAAGCTTGAGGTTCTCATCTTTACAATGAGGATTATAATAATACCTACCTTATAGGGATGTTGTAATGGATTAAATGAGATTTTGTATGTAAAGGACCTAACACAGTTCAGCCCAGAGCTGGCATTCAAAAAATGCAAGTGTTTGCATTTTATAATGAAGAAAAGTGATCAAGAAGTGTTGTCAAATACTACGATGCAGTTATATTTATGAAATTTATTTGTTTTATATGATTCTCATTTGCACATATCTTATGTTAATATTCCCTCTCTCAAATGGAAACCTTCTTAAATTTAGAATTAGGTTATTTTTATTTGATACAGATAAAAGTCGCAATAGTAACAACCATAATGCCCTTCATTATCTTAGAGTAATGATATAAGAAGACATTTACCTTCCTTAGGTAAAATTTAGTGCTGAAACAGTTTTATGTGGTAGGCAAAGATCCCAGATGGTCCGTGTTGGAGAAAAGATTTTCAGCTATATCTTTCTCACCATGATTCCACATCTCGACTAGTTGCTGTGCTAGCCCTGCCAGTGGGAATGACTGTATCTGTTACAGGCGGTTGATATTGAGAAGTACAAAGACTAGAAAAGCTTACGAGATATAGCTCAGGCTCATCTCATGCACGTTTATTGCTCTGACAAAGGGTCAAGATCAGGAATCACGTATATCTGATGATTACAATCAACTGTTCAGCAATGCAAGCTAACTCCTTTCTCCTTCCTACATCACTTCCACACTATCTACTCTGTTTTTCACTTTAATAGCTGAATTTTGCCCTGAAATTGCCATAGTTAACTTTTGACATTTTTGACTTTAGACTTTTTGTCTATATAGATTGAATGCTTACTCTTTTTATCTCTTAAAAATGCTGCAGATTATGTTTGTTTAGGATTCATTCTCTGATGGCAATTATTAAGTTGCTCATTTTACTGGGATGTTTTATAACTTGAATGGAAAAGCTCTCCCTTGAGCAAAAAGCATGCCTCTCATATGGAAATCAGGTATTGGGAGAGAACTATGAAGAAAACACTTGGATAGCCTACCACAGTGTTCAAATACACAGTTCCTGTGTGGAAAATATGAAAGCATCTTCTCGGCCAGATGTGATCAGCAGCATTTGCGGCACATCATATATCTTGGGAGGTGTAGATTCTCTTCAGTATTCAGTTATTTTGTGAGGGAAATATGTAAATTAGAGTCACAGCCATCATGTTAACATATATGTTAGTCAACAAAATAGATGGCATAGATGCAGATGGTGTCGTGAGTTGTTTTCAATGTGGGTCCACATTTGAAAATAATTTTTACTGTTTCCTTCAGTGTCATCACTTTTAACGTCATCTGTTCTACCTAATTTTTAAACTGTAAATATAATCCAGTATTTGAAGAGAAAATCAAAGTGACCCTTAATGACAGCAACTAAAACTAATTTGATATGCCAGCAAAATTAGTCTTTAAATTTACATGTATCTAAATGCATATAATAGGACCACAAATACACCCATAATTTAGGCTAGAATTCTTCAATTAATCAATATGAGAAAAAGTTTGTTTCTCTCCTGTAATTTTTAAAAAATCTGTGGATGCAACTTTAAATATCAGGGCATTCCTTACAAAAATTTTCGGGTTTGATAAAGATTTAGAAATCCTTTCTTGTAATGTAGGACTATGGGCAAGTGATACAAACTTACACTCTCCTGTTTGTCCAAGTATCAATTCACATTTAATCTACTAAAATATTTTAATCCATCTTTCCCCATAGAAAATCGAGCCTAAATTTAAAGAGCTCTTTCTTTTTTTAATGCAATTTAAGCCAAAGCTATAATTAATTTAAAGATAATTTGGGGACTAATTTAAAAGTATGTTGATGGCATGGCAAACATTTATTTAATTTTCTGTGCTGCTATAGAAATGATAATACCCAAGAAATATTAAATATTGTGCGGGGCGCCTGGGTGGCCCAGTGGGTTAAGCCGCTGCCTTCGGCTCAGGTCATGATCTCAGAGTCCTGGGATCGAGTCCCGCATCGGGTTCTCTGCTCAGCAGAGAGCCTGCTTCCCTCTCTCTCTCTCTGCCTGCCTCTCCATCTACTTGTGATTTCTCTCTGTCAAATAAATGAATAAAATCTTTAAAAAAAAATATTGTGGCACTTGCTATGGTTTACATATATTAATTCATTTAATTCTCAGGACAAGCCCTAAAGTAGATGCTAAATGCTATTATTAGTTTAACAACAGCCTGAAACTTAGAGAAGTATGCATATTGCCCAAGGTCAGAAAGCTTCTAAGGAATTGAACTGAGAAGATCTTTTCCCTGAAACCCTTGTTCTTAACCACTCACTTTCTACTTTGTCTCACTGTGGCATTTATATTCTAAGCTATTTTCAAAGGTATATTTAAATTTTTAAATATTTTAAATGTACTTAAAATCATATGACTATATAAATATGTATATTTGTATAAATAACTATTTTTTCCTCATACTAAACAAAGTGCTCCAAATACTCTGCTCCCATGTCTCCTTTTAGGTCACTGAGTGTCCTCTCTTTAGGAATCACCCATCAAAGGGGTCAGGGTTGTATTTTCCTTTTTTCCCTTATTGTAAATGAATTATGTATACACCCTGAAGTAATTAGCAAAGACGCTGTTGTTCAGCTGAATTTTAAACTAATTAATCTGACCTAATTCCTGTCAAAAATAATTAGGATGAAATATGTCCTCCCTAAGCAAGTCTTTTAAGCTAAGTTGCTAAAGCATGGTATCTCCTGTGTATTCACTATGCTAAAACTGAGAGGGCTATTTATTCAGTGGTTTTAGAGGAAATGCTAAAATGCTACTCATGAAATTCCTTCTGAGCATCACCTCCTCAGTTTCTGTATCTAAATAAAATACAAGAAGCTGGACTAACAATGGGGATGGTGCCATGTGCGATATCAATGACCCCGTAACATATTGTGGTTTGCAATTAAAACTTAAAAACTAGTTCCTCCTTTCCAAAAGGCTCTTGGTTGAAGATTTGTGCCCCATTTCTCAGTCCATTCTACTTTCCTAATCTAAAAGCTATTCAGTTGTCTTCTAACTCTCCCACTCCTTACCTGTCCATTTTTATTTTTTTATTTTTAACATCTTAAGTGTTGTAATGAAATGAGGAAATGTCTCATGTAGGAGATAAGTCCTGAGCTGTATATAGGAAGAGAATTTAGGAAAAGTATATAAGCAATCTTTACTGACAGATGCAGTTTGACAACAATTTGAGATGATCTCTGGTAACAATGACTGCAGTTTGAATATGATGATGGCGTTTCTATCACTGGTTGCCTGAAGACTTAACCACTGTCCTGTCATTCTATAGCAGCTTCTTCTGTGAGCCCTCTAACCTTGCTCTCTGATACATTAAGGATCTCTTAGGAGAAGAGAGCATTGTTGAACATAAATATCTTATCACCAAGCAGTTCAGAGTTAATAACTTCCTTATTAAACCCATGAACTCTTCATGTTTTGTAGTCTTCCCTCCCCAACCTCCTTCCAAGTTAGTTTCTAGGCAACCAGTATGCACTGAATTACATTAAGCTCTTTATTTCAAGGCTGCAGTTGAGGATTTTGCTGCATATTTGTTGCCTCATTTATGGAGACTGCAGAATAAAATTCATTAATTCTGTTTAATCTTCAGTACTTCAGTGATTTGGTTCTAAACCACATTACCTGTACCTGTTTTTCATGTTTAAATCACCCCTGTGCTATTTTATATGTTGGTTATTCGAGAGATTTTGCAAGCTCTAATTTGACATCACAGAAGCAAAAGTCCCACAATTTCCAGTTCTTGATGATCATTCAGCATTTTGGGGTCACTTCTTAGGAATTTAAAATTTTCAAAATCCTCTGTCTTGAATAGCTAACATGTCTACAGCTGAATTTTAATAACAAAGAACATAAAGTTTAGAAATAGTCTGAAAGTGTATTAAGCATTTACAAAAGAAAGAGTATTGTTTGTTTTAACAAATTAAGATTTTGATGTGGAACAGAGGTTCTTGGAAATATCCTTTGTTGGTGTGAATGAAAGAATCAAGGTTATACTTCCAAATTTCACCCAGCACTGTGTGAGAATGAAGATTAACCTCTCAGCAGAACTGTTCTGTTTTGAATGTGAATGTTTTGAGATATTCTCTCAAAAACTCTAAGCAAGGGTCTGTGTGTGTGTGCATGCATGTGTATACATACATTTACATCCTCACAATTGAGTGAAAACATAAATGTTTGTTCAGTCTAGTTTCTTAAAATACAAAGTAATCACCTGCATTGGTCACACTAAAGGATGTCTTAAAGAGGAGGGAAGTCACAGCTTCTCAAACTCTGATCCAATCCCTTTCTCTTTACCTGCTTAGAGTCTAGCTAGTGGAATATAAGGCTGGTTGAAAAAAATGAACAGTCTTATAGCAGGCTCTGCCAGCTGTCCACTCCAAGTTCATGAGGGACAAACCTTCCAGAGGATCTTTTTGCCATGATGGAACTTTCCAGACAAGGTCTACATTGCCTAGTCCCCTTTGCATCTACAGGGTGCCATGTTATAGGGTTTTCCTCAGAAAATGTGGGCAGAAGTGATATATGCCATTCTCAAGCTAGTCTCCTCGCAATCCTTCTACATGATCTTCCGTGTGTCTCTCTTATCCCTCTCTACCAATTGGATGTTAGTAAGTACTCAACCTGAGGCAGACCCTCTGTCATCAGTGACCACATTGTGGACACCACCTCTCTAGACCTTGCTTGTAAAACTGTTATTCATCACTGAGAATCTGGGTGTATCTGTTCCAACAGCTTAATATTACTTTAACTTATAAAAGCCCTGAGAGAGTATGACTTCAGTCAGCAAAATCACAAACATTCTTCATTGCCTGCTATGTGCCATATACCACAGATGGCGAGAATCCAACAATAGCCATGTTGAGAATGACCTCTAACCCCATTCAGTTGTTACTAGCAGACTATTCAAACAATTGCATTAAATCCATTAATTATATGCATGTAAAGAAATGCAAAATAGAAATTGAGTGGCTTTAGAGCACATAATGTAGGTAGGTCTAACCTACATAGTGTTGACAATATTTTTATTTATTTATTTTTTATTATTTCCAAATACTCCGGACAAATCCACATCTGGATTTCATGTTATATTCAGGGAACTGAGTCCAGAGAAAACTAATAGACTCATTAGGTTAAACAGTTTCTTAAAATAGTTTTTTTTTTCCTTTCCCCTGAGCTATAAGGGTACTTAGAAAACATTTCACCTACTCCTTCCTTTCACAAATGAGGAGAAATGTCTTTTCCAAACTAATAATACCATCTGCTTTAATAAATGGTATATTTATTGTGTGCCAGAAACTATGTTATTCTCTGTTTTTAACAAATTTTTTATTGTGAATTATTGTATCCATATAGGTGAGTCTGCCATAAAAGTGATATAGGTCAGTAATTTACCATAAAAAGAGCACTCAGGTAATGCCACTCAGACCTTATATGGGTAATTACCTCCTCCCCAAAATTGTTGAACAGCCCTCCCTGATGAGGGAGAAGAAGGCAAGCTGAGGGCAAAGTACAAGCTGACACCCCACAACCCATTCCCCTGCCGCCATGTGGGATATGTGTGACGTTCCTTAGGCACTTCTGGCTGCCCTACACCTAAGGGAAGGGAAAAACAAATGGTTAATTAATAGAGATCACAATCCTGCCAGAGAAGTCTCCATCAGTTTACCAATGTCTTAGTGATTTACAAGGAAAAAGCATTCTTATCAATAGCCTAACTTTCAGAGACCCATAACTCAATTTCTTAGAGCCCTAACATCTCCTTCCCCTATATAAGTAATGTGGAAAACAGAGGCATAAGGAAATGTAAACAAAGTTTCTTCAAGACCTGTAGGCTATTGACAAGGACTTACAATAGGAAGAGTATAACATTCCTCCAAAAAGCTCCCAACTATCTTAATGCTTTACTAGAGGAAAAACAAACTGGACTTGACAAGAGCAAGGCCTCCAGTATCCTGAGTCTTCTTGAGCTGATGAAAGTCCTTTTAGACACCTCTCTTTGTCCTTACATCCCCCAGCTCCCAGGTATATAATCAGCCACCCCTCATAACCCCAGTGCAACAGCTCTTTCTGCCCATGGTTTCTGTCTCTGTGCTTTAATAAAATTACCTTTTTGCACCAAAGACATCTCAAGAATTCTTACTTGGCCGTGGACTCCAGACCTCACCAACATTTGAAAACTACATTAACCCCAATTCCAACTCCTTTCCTTTTCATCTCCTTACTGCCTTTCCTCATAGGGTCATGACTATTAACTTTGCTTTTCTTTATATAGTTTGAGCACATTCACATGCATCCAGAAATGCTGGTTTTTTTTTTTTTTCATCTGTTTTTAAGTTCAAACCTGAATCATAATAGTACATATGCTGTTATGTCTGGTTCCTTTCATGCAACTCTCCATTTGTGATATTCATTCATGTTCTTGTTTGTAGCATTACTTGGGGTCATTTTCATTGTATTGTATAAATATGCCACAATTTATTCTACTGTATAAACATTCTAAAATGTATCCATTTTAGAAAGAATAGCATTTGGTTGTTTTTTGTGAATAACTCAGCAGTATTTTACCTGTTTCTTGGCCCACATGCGCATTTATTTCCATCTCCTAATTCTCAGACTTTGGTGGTGTTATATCAGGCAGGCATAATTCTGTAGAATTATGAAAAGAGGTGGGAAGGCAGGGCTGAGGTAATGTAATAGAGCCAGATATACTGAGTTAGTTACCTAATGGCAGTCTCACAGATTTTTTAGATCAATGTTGAGTGGATTAAGCTGAGTTCTACCGTGTATCATTGAAACAAATGAAAAGAGAAAATAGATGATCATTGTCTTTTTTGAAATGTTGTTACTCATTCTGTGGTAACATGGGTGGGATGCAATGCCTTCTTGCTCTCGTTTGGTTTTTAACATTTTTGTTATTTTATTTCCATACTTTTATCAAGCCAAGCCCTTCCTCCTCACCCCCCACCCCACCCCATCCCCACATGGCATATGCTTTTCCATTGGCCTGGAATGTTCTTATTGTAAAACCGTCTATGATTATCTTTTTCTCTTATCATGATCATTTCAACTCAACTCAGAAGTCTTCTCTGATAATCTTCCTTGCCCCCTTTCACTCTCAATTACACTACCCTTTATAATTGCTGTTAGAGGTTATCCTACTGTTAATGGTTATCCTGTTCATAGCATCTTTTTTCTTTTTTCTTTCCCTTCCTTTTCTTTCCTTCCCTTCCTTTCCCTTTCTTTTTCTGCCCTCCCTCCCACCACCCTTCTTTCCTTCCTTCATCTTCCTTCCTTCCTTCCCCCCTTCCTTCTTCCCTCTTTTCCCTGCCTTCCCAAAATGTAATCATAAGGCATCTCTTTTCCTTAGCAAACTAGCCCAAGTGTCCTCAATAATACCTGATTCATAATAGGTGTTCAACAAATGTCTAATAAATAAATGGAAGAAAGGAAGGAAGGAAAAGGGAGGGTGGCCAAGTAGTAAAGAGACCATCCACATTTATAAAAAATCTGTAGTTCTGTATGTCAGGTATAAATGAGAGATTTGTAGATTCAGATCTTATTAGGAGGCTATACACAATCCAAAATGTACCAGATAATTAAAGATTAGAAAGAAGCAGGAAACCCAATGTTTCCACACAATGAGGCAGACTAAATGCAACAAAGAAACTAAAGACACAGGACTGTGTGTGACCATCATTCCAATTTTCTTTGTATATCTCTGTGCCAAGCTGTATATATATGAATTCCTAATGGTCTGACTAATGTTCATCTCAAAGAAAGAATCTGAGTCAAAAGTGACCTCAGGGTTACTAGCCATGGAAACAGAAGAGAGAGAGAGTGTGTCATTAGATGCTATAGTCAAGAACAAAGAAGGACCAAAAAAAAAAAAAAGAAGAAGAAAAGAAAAAGAAAGAAAGAAAAACAAAAGAAAAAAAAAAGAAGAAGAAAGAAAGAAACCCTGTGAGCAAGGGTTTGGTAGTCTCTCACATTCATTTGGAATAACCTGGCTGATATCCAAAGTTTAATATGAGTGAGGCTATTGGGTAACCCTGGGAGAAAGAGTCTTAGAAGGCTTCACAAAATTGTTTGTCTACAGCATTGTGATAAGGCACAAAGTGTCAATATTTACAAAGGTCCATGAGGAATGGCCCAAGATATCACAGAACAATGACGCTCATAACAGAGGTATAAATTCCAGGAATTTACCAAACTGTTGGCAATAAAATAAATGTATATTTGAGACCATAAAGAAAAGAGAGGCACTTTCTACTAGAGGTAGACTCAGTAAGAAAGTAATATAATACTTGTGCTTTTGGAGAGGGAAATTGTTTAAGTATCTATAGTGTCAAACTGCATATATTAACCCTTTAATCAAAAAGTATTTCTACTCATTTAGGCTGCCCCCCCAAGGTGGCGACTTTAATTTTATCATGTTAGTGAGAAAAGAAATGACTTTGGGCACTTGAGTGCACTTAATGCAACATGATAGACAACTTGACAAGAATATGAAGTAAGAAAAAGAGGGTATGGACTGTGCCCTATAGATAACAAATTTTTTTTCTAAAGTAATTGCTGAGGAAACAGTAGAATGTAACAGCCCAGGAAGCCCATGTAATTTTACACAAGAGAGTAGTCAATAGATTGCAGAGGGGGAAAAATTTGAGCATTTCTCAGAAAAGAAAAAAAAAAGACTTTGACAGGACGACTGTGACACCTAAATGGAGCAGAGAATCTGGGACATAGATTCACATCTCTCATTTGTGAGAGCTCAATGGGGGAGATTTATATTGAGTAATTTTGCTTGGCAATGAACTTAATACAACTCTCCTCTTCCCCAATTTAAAAAAAAAAGTGCAAAATTAGACTAAGTAGCAGAGCTGGATCTTCTCCCTCCTAAAGCTGACTCAGCATTCCATAGACTTTATATATCAGATTTCAAGAACTAGAATATAAAAAGTGGAGTTCATTTTCCTACCTTGCAAGAGTAGCTTTGGCTTCCCATTTCTCCTACTTGTGGTTTGCATGGTGAGGAGGTCCTAGGGGTGTTGTTCCTGAAGACCAGAGACCTAAAAGAGTGCTAATGTTATCCCAACTCTGACCTCTTTCTGCTCTGATTCTAAACTGCCAAGCCCTGTGGGCACTGAGTATTTTTCTATTTCCCCACCAATCTCAAAGAACAAAAGTATGCCTCTTTCACCTGGTTGTCTCTTAAGGATCCAGAGTGTATGATCTATTTCACTAAAGTAGTACAGGAAATCCCCAATGCTAAGAAAAGAAGGCAGTCTCAGTACAACCCTATGAAATTTTATTATTTTCTAGTCTGAGGATAGGATAAATTGAATGAAAATTCTCAGTTCCAGCTTTACTTAGAGGTGGTTCAGCTCAAAGAATTGTACAATTTCCGAGCTGAAAAAGATGTTCCTGACCATGTACATAAACTGCTTATCTTCTCATTGAGGATATTACAGACTGGGGAGGAGAAATGACTTATATAATTCATCCTATCATGCATTTAGGTAATAATTATTTACTGGGCACTGAACACACATGTTCCAGGCACTTCATTGGCAGTTATACAGATAAAATGGTGAGTAAGACTTGATTTTTGCCCTCAGGAACTAGCAATAAATTGGGCATTTAACATGAGTAAACTGAATGGTAGCCATCACACTGCTCACCACAGCACAAAAGAGGGCACTATATGCAGTCTTTACGAGTGTATGCTGTTGATTGAGGTTATCTGAGTTCACATATAACACCATAGTTGACATGTTGCATGACTTTGGGCACTTGAGTTCACTTAATTATGCTTTAATTTCCTTTTTCATGAAATGTTGATGTATTTATCCTATAGGAATACTTGAGGATTAAATAAGAAAATGTATGTGTGTGTATATATGTGTGTATATATGTAATGCATAATAAAATACTTAATAATTAGTACTGATCAATAAACATAATAGTATTAGTCATTGTAGTAACATAGTAGTATTATTATTGTTATTGTATTCTAGACCTAGAAGTTAAAAAGAACACTTCGTAGCAGTAGAATTTATAGGTCATGACTATAGTAAGGCTTAGGAAGAGTGTTCTGTCAAAAGGTATTAAATTATTTTCTGGGGTTCTGCTTCTGGTTTTCTGGACTTTATTTCTAACTTTGTAAGACTTTTTGAATGCCACATTTCAGCCAGGACCATACGTACACTACGCACATAACTTTAGGGGTGCCTCTAATTCTCATGATGATTCTAGATTAGTATCACATGTGTTCCAGTAAATAACAGTGAAATTCATGAGGAAGGAGTAACTATTTCTAATTCACATGAAGTTGTTGTTTGAATTAGAATTGTGGCCTCCTGGCGTATAAGTTCTTATCCACTAACCCAAACATGATAAAATATATGAAAACGTTGTGCATACAACAATATGTAATATAAATGTAAGTTGGTAACATTTTCTGTTCTCCAGTGTAGGTAGGCTGTAAGTGCTCCGAAGTCTGGGATGTACCCATTGTCTATCTCTGAGGAACGGTGTGCTCCAAAACATAGTCACTAAAACAAAAATAATTATTTAATCTATGATTTGGTCAGGGGTCAGCCAGGATGACTGCTCCGCTCCATGTAGCTTCAGTTGGGGGTGGTTTGACTTGAGGCTGGGGATCCATTTTCAAGATGGCTCACTTACATAACTAGAAAGTTGGTGACAGCTGTCGTAGTAAACGCAACCCAAACTGGAGCCCTTATTTCAGGCTGGCTGCTTATTAGGGCTCCCGCACAGTATGGCTGCCTCAAGATGGTAACACTGCTTACCTAGTAGCTTAGAGCTTCTAAGTGAGTGTCACAAAAAATCCAGGCAGGGAAAAGGAAGGAAGAAAGGAAGGAAGGAAGGAAGGAAGGAAGGGAGGGAAGGAAGGAAAGAAGGAAGAAAGAAAGAAAGAAAGAAAGAAAGAAAGAAAGAAAGAAAGAAAGAGAGAGAGAAAGAAAAGTCTAGTCTGAAACTGTGGTTTTTTGGTCTAACTTGAGTAGTCAAATAATTAGTTCTGGCACAGTTCCAAGTCTATGTAGATTCAGGGGAAAGAATATAGACCATCATTTCACTATAGGAGAAGTATCAAAATTACATAATGAGAAGAGCATGTGAGCATGACCACACCAAAAAATGCAGTCTGCCAAAAAATGCTATATCTACTTCGCCAGCACAGTGTCTGACAGAGTATTGGTACTTTACTAAATATTTGCTTATTGAATGAATAAATTCAGTGAATGAAAATAAAGAAACCTATATTATTATCCCAGTTCCTGCTTTTTTCTAACTGACACAGATTTGGGCTTGAAATTTACTTTTTAATCTGGGCATTTACTTTTATATGTCTTCAGTTGATATTGGAGTCAAGCTCCTTTGGGGAATAAGGAAATGATTACAAAGAAAGATTGGTAGTGTCTTTGAAAAACACTAATTTGAATAAATTAGGTGAAATTTGATTGTAAAGATTTATCAAGTTATCAAAGACTATTATGAGAGAGGAACATAATTTTGAAGGAGGAAAATAATTGATGGTGAACCAATGTGGTTGCAATGAAGGACACAATTCGATGACAAGCGATTGGGCAGCTTTTGGGAGAACATCAGCCAAAAGAAGTATCAGCAGAACTATGTTTAATTAATGAACAGCGGCAGAAGAGGGTGCTCTAAAAAAGATTAGAGATAGCAATTGAGGCTGTGCCTCCTGGGAAATATTGGATGACTGAAGTACTTCTGTGTGTGATGTGATTAAAATAATCAAGGAGAATGTTGAACATCAAATCATGAATTTAAAAGATTTAGTGTTCCTATCTGAAGCTGTAAGAAACATCAAACGGTAATTTCTGATTAATCTTGGAATATGGGGAAGGCCACCAACACAATGGCTGTTTTCAGAAGTTATAGTGGAAATGTCTTTTCCTTTGCCCATAACAACCTGGTTTATTATTTGTCCTTCAGGATTTTAGTTCTGGGCCCTTATTATGAAATATATTCAGAGCTGAAAATTGCAACTTGAACTGTCACCTAGGATACCTTACAGGATAAGTTGTAGATTATAGATTTCTCCTCTGTACATCTATAATTATTTCTATTTTTAATGAAAACAAAGAAAATAAAGTTTGCCCAATCTTATTAGTAAGTGGAAACACTTCAAACTTCAGGGAAAAAAAAAAAAAAAGATGCTACTGACCATGTCAGTCTTGACTGTTTTGCCATCAAGTGTTTCCTGAATTCCTCCAGAATGGGTTTTTTCCCAACTTTGACTGAAGTTAAGGGGCAAGGAATTTGCTTTTTTTATTCCCCTTTTGTCATTCTTTTCTAAACCTTTCTTATATGAGAATAACTCAGAGGGATTTGCCTATTAGGTTTCTGAGTATCATGAGTTAATATAAGAGTAGTATCACTCCTATATCTTTTTACTGAAGCAGTCTGCTTGCTGTAATGGTGGGAATGACTGATAATTATGTTTTTTTTTTAACCAGTATTTCACTTTACTTCAGTAAATACCTGTGTAACTGAATGTGTTTGATGTAAAAGGTACTTTCAGTATGTGATAAAATTTACATTTATTTACATATTAATGGATAGGAGTTGGACATTGTAATGTTATCAGTGGCTTTAAAAAATACTTAGAATATTCTTGTTTAGCTTCATATTAGTGAATATGATTTGGACGTCATAATGTTATCACTGGTCTTAAAAATTACTTAGAAATTACTCTTCAAAACCCTCAGATTGACAGGTGGTGGGTATTATAGAGGGCACGGATTGCATGGAGCACGGGGTGTGGTGCAAAAATAATGAATACTGTTATGCTGGAAATAAAAAAAAAATAAAAATAAAAAAATAAATATCCTAAAGTAAAGGAAAAAAAAAAAAAGAAATTACTCTTGATTTAGCTTCAAATTTGCTATGAGAAATTTAAAATATAGTATGTTCTTAATTCAAGGGCTGGGTAGTCAAAGACATTATACTGTAAATCATGCTTTAATTGACATCTCTGGCTAGGTAGAAAGTTAATTTATGTTTTGTTGTTTATAAATAAATTAGAAATTTAAAGCAAATATATACATTTTCTTTGGTATAATTCAAACTCTGAAATTAAGGTATCCCAAGCAGGCTGGTCATGAGCCCAGTGATGGAGATTCCAGATATGGTAAACCCTTAAAACAGATAAAAAGCATTGCATACAAACACACTGGCTCTATCTTCAAAATGACACCAAACTTCATCACATAGTTTGTAAAGGTAATCATATAGGAGGGAGAAAAACATTCAGATGGGACTATGGCTACACAATGAGACACTGGCCTACCAACCTAAAGTAGTTTATAGTAGTTACTCTCACTGTCTCCTCACTTACCACACGCACCTTTGATTATAGTCCTAATAATCACCTATAATTACATTTTTATTTGTGCATTAATATGCTTTAACATCTGTCCCCCTCACTAGTCTGGAAGCTTCTTATGGAAGACTATGGATAAGTTGCATTTCCCTCTGAATCCCTTGTGTTTTTTTTTTTTTTTATTTTTTTTTTAAAGATTTTATTTATTTATTTGACAGAGAGAGTTCACAGTAGACAGATAGGCAGGCAGAGAGAGAGAGAGGGAAGCAGGCTCCCTGCTGAGCAGAGATCCCGATGCGGGACTCGATCCCAGGATCCTGAGATCATGACCTGAGCCGAAGGCAGTGGCTTAACCCACTGAGCCACCCAGGCGCCCTCCCTTGTGTTTTGTATAGGATATTGCATATTGTAGGCACTTCCATTAGCTTTTATTATAAGATCATTTTCTCTTTATATTTTCCATAGAGACACTGCTCCTCTGGACAGCCTCAGTATATCGAGGTATGCTGTAAAGTCTTTGATAGGGTCTTGAGGCATCTGGTAGAAAGCTATGACTAAAATCTAGCAATAAATAAATAAATAAATAAATAAATAAAATCTAGCAAATAGTTTCATCTTTCTATTAGTGCCATGTCCCTCCAGAGCAAAAAGTAAACATTTGGCTGAACCAGGTTGTCAGTCAAAAAAAAAAAAAGGAAAACATCTATCTCTGCTCATTTTGTATTTCTCTCATTGGAGACTTCTGAGTAATGTAATTTCTCTCATTGGAGACTTCTGATTAGGGGCGCCTGCGTGGCTTAGTCATTAAGCATCTGCCTTTGGCTCAGGTCATGATCCCAGGGTCCTGGCATCAAGCCCTGCATAGGGCTCCTTGCTCTGCAGGAAGCCTGTTTCCCCCTGCTTCCACTTCCCCTGCTTCTGTTCCCTCTCTCGCTGTCTCTCTCTGTAAAATAAATAAAATTTTTAAAAAAAATCTTAATAAAAAGACTAGCTCCACCATTACTTTATTGTGAGGTGTTTTCTTATTTGTTTTTGATGTTGTTATTTGTTTTTGTTTTTAATCCGCTGTTCATGTCCTATAGCATCTGACATGGCACTTAGTCCATGGAAGCCTTTCAGTAATATCTATTGACTGAATTCAGACACTATGTTTAATCTTATGGTGGCAGAGGATGGCAGAGGAAGACCAAAAAAAAAAAGGAATAATGGAGTTAGAACTTCCCACTGTTCAACCGTGAGGATTTAGTGCTGACAATAGCACTTTTGAGCTGTGTAATCTTGGTTGAGTTACTTAAACTTTCAAAATCTTAATTTTCTTCAGTTAGGAAATAGAATATTGTTGTATTTGATAAAATGGTGCAATTTTTGTAAAGCTGTTGGAACAGTATGAGTGCAGTGTGTAAATATGCCTTCTCACAAAAGAGAAATGAGTATTTATTAGCAAATACAAAATAAAATTTAACCCTGCAGTATAATCCCCTAAACCTTCACAGACTGCCAAAACTAACATAGTCATAGCACACTAAACTCCTCTATAACTTTAGCATAAAAAGACAGAAGATCATATTGGGTTTGAACTAAATCATGCAAGGTTTGCCAATGACATAAAGAGAAGGATCCAGATCAGAGCCCTTTGTTTTCTATAATGTAGTCTTACTTATCCTGAACAGCATTATGGGAAGACACTAGCATATTTGTACCTCTCAGGAGTTATTTAAAGGATGCCTAAAAAATGTCCTTTTTTTTTTTTTTTTTTTTTGGCAATAGCCATAACACAAAAAAAAGGTGACACTCTCACAAGCTTAACAAGAGATATAGATCAGAAACTTTTTTTTCTAAATAAAGATCTTATTTTCATGGTGTCTGGTCTCTCTGACCTAAATTGCAGTAATTCAGTATGTGTGAAATTACCTTTTCTAGGACTGGAAGATCATAGCAGAAAAGAAAAAAAAAAGAGGAAAAAGTGGTGAGAAAGAAAAGAATATACAACATAGGCAGTTCAGTCTATCTGACAAAGAGCCTGAGACTAATAAGAAACTAAATAGTTTTAACAAAGAGAAATCAGAAAAGGTAACTACTAATAAGAAGGACTAGCAATTATCTCCATTCCTCAGCTATGTTTAAGGAGGTGAAAAAGTCTTTTAAGAACTAAAATAAAATAATGTTCAGGCCAAAGAATGGCATCTAATTGAGTTCTCTATTTCTGGGGCTTATTTTATTAAACTTTTTTATCACTTTCAAGTTCATGGTGATGGCATAGCAGATTTATTTCGGTAATTAAATGGATTGTTATTTACCAGTAGAAATAAAGCTGGCATAAAAAGACACATGATCAGTAACATAGTTCACACTTTATGAATTATTACTTAAGGCTGATGAATGGGATCATTCTTTCTTTCCAAACAGGTTAGCGTACTATGTCTCAGGTCTAAAAACTGGAAGCAGATCAGAAAAGGTCAATAACCAGCAACTTGTGACCATCCATGTTTCTTTTTTTTTTTTTTTTCACCTTCTTTGCTTCAGAATAAGTCATAAAAATATCACAAAGTATAATCTTTTCATAATGCTGTGGTCAGCACTTGAGCAGTGTGAGTTACAGTCCTAATATTATTGCTGGCAGGTGTTATATTGTGGGTTGGATTTTGTAAACCAGGATTTGATGTGTAGGAGTCTTCAACTTGGTGTTGGAGTCCCACATGTTAGGGGTGGGTGGTGTATGAACAGACAGGTTCTAAATGAGTCAGCCTGATAAAGGCTGGGCAGTTTTACATGCTTGAGGAAACTTCTAGAAGAAAATAATGACTTGATAACTCTAATACTCAAACACTTTGGGATTATTACATCTAGAATTTCTAATTGGGCTGAAAAATATTACAAAGGAGTAATGCAGTCTTCATGGTAGAAAGGGGGAAATCAAAATAGGGGTTCTGGGTCTCGCATCTACAATAAATTTCTGCTGAGTTTTTATAAGCCATGCTGGACCTTTGGAGTATATGTTTAAATGATACTACTCATGAAGTTTGCCCAAATTAATGAAATTCAGTTTAAGAATGAAGGATAAAAGAATAATTTTCATTTTGAAAAGTTTACTAAGCCTCTAGCAAGTTGTGTATATAGTAAGAAGAAATCTCTCTCTCTCCTTTTTGTAATAGCCATAGACTAGTAGGAGTCAACCTTCTGAACTTTGCATACAAAAGAGAGAGAAGATAGGAAGAGATTTATTGGTAATACACTTTGGGGAGGTACTAATATAGTCCCCAAATCAGTCAAGGTGGGTATGCTTATGCTGTGTTAACAAACACAGAGGCTCAGAACAACAAAATCTTTCTCAGATCATATGTCCATCTCAGGTCAGCAGGAGTCTTTGCTTCTCATTGTCTCCACTCAGGTTACTCAAGTCTTCTGTGGGCCCAAATTCAAGGGCAATCTGATCATACTTACAGAATGAAGAAAACAAAAAACAAACAAAGAACAAAAAACAAGACAAAACATGAAATACTTGGTAAACAGCCATAGTGACTACTACAGCACCCATCTTTCCTTGATTAACATTGTTTCTTTGAAAATATGTATTTTACTATTATACATTGCTCCCCCTTCCTCCCTTACTGTTTGAAGTTACCCCAACACATATCCCTGGATTAGATGAAGTCTGTAGTTTCAGAAATGCTGAGTTTTGGTGTTAGAGACATCTTATATAATACATGATCTGTCCTCTCATTTTACAGATAAAATTGATGAAGAAAATGTGACCTACATATGTTAAATTACCTACCTAATTGCATAAACTAAGTTAATGTCAAAGGTGTGTTCTGATTCTCAGTTGGCATCTCTGCTGTTACGTTGCACAGTATCCTTTGGGATATTATAGCAATAACTGAAGTTGTTGAATTCCAATTGGGATTTCAATAATATTCTATATAGAAAGCAAAGCGTTTTTATTTTTTTAATTATGCATCACATATGTCTAGCACTTTCATACCTTCTTTGATAGAAGTCCCACATGAGCGTGGGACATTCGTGTTTTATTAACTATTAGATTACCAGTACCTACAGGGGCATCTGGCACATAAAAGGTATTGAATTAATATTTTCTATTTTTTATCATCTGTTTATATTTTGTATATCCACCTACCTGGCTGTCCAGTGAATTGAAGAGGAAAGATTTCAGTTTCATTGGTTTGTATAGTTTCAATGCCTAGCAAAATATATAGTTATATGAACAATAACACATAGTTAAATTTTGTAATTAATTGATAAGTAAAAGAAATGGTAATGTCATTAATTGTGCTAATCTGAGGACTGCAGAGCAAATCTGAATTAGTGGAAGGGCTGAACGGCAGTATGTTTTTTGAAAAAAAGTCTGATTTTATTGACGTTCACGTAAGTGATAACAAAGCTAACAATATCACTGCAAGTATTCTCTTTCTCGAAAGTTATAGCTTACATGCAGAAATTTACCTGCCCATTTGTGAATTAGGATGGTCTTATAGATTTTCCAATAAATCTTCTTTTTTAAAAGTTATTGTCCTTAGCTTAATTCTGAAATAATTGCCACGTATCCCATTTTAAATATTTTTGAACAGTTTATAATGTTGAACCAAATTGATCATTGTCTAGCAAATATGGCAAGTGGACTTGCTTTGAATGTGTCATATTATCCTAGTAACATCTGTCTTTAAGCTTCTGATTTACACATGCTTAAATATAGTATTCTTAATAATTTACTACACTTCTCTTTCCAAAAATAAATTTTATGTTCAAAGGGTAAAAACTGCTCATCTGTTCTTCAGCAAAACTTTCAGACCCTAAGTCAAATAGCTCAAATATTAGGTTGACACCTATACAAAAGATTTAAAATATAAGTGCAGATCTCAAAGCAAACATTCCCTTTGGATGAGTTTTCCCCAACCACCTCATTTTATTTAAAGTTTCTTGGACACCCAGCAGATTTTTTGTGAAAACTCTTGATTGTGTTCTCTAACTGGTTTAGTATTAAACCAGTTAATATGCTGGTTTAGTATTACGGTGTTCTGAGATTTGTGTGTGTGTGTATGTGTATGTGTGGTAGGGTGGAGGGGCTCTGGGGAGCAAGGGTGATTTAGTACTTTTTATTTCCCCACTGAAGAACGTTAAAGATCAAAAGAGCTGATATAAAAGGCACATGAGCTTGGCTTCTGCAGGATTGCCTGGAGCAAATAGCACTGTTAGCATCTATAAGCAGGAAGTGACAAGCTTCTCACTCACCACCTTTGGAGAAGCAAAGCTCAGCATTTTGACATATGCTGGGAACAACCAACTCTACATTATATTAAAGAGAAACTGGTGTTTTTTACTGTTTCATGAAGACCCATGAAAAAGTCTATATCAGACATCATGTGACCAACCTTTATAAAAAGTTCCTTCCAATTTCCTATTTTACCTCCTCTCAATGCAAACAGTTCTCCCCACCCCCACAGGCTTTTCAGTCAGGCAGCTTGTTTTCTACTTTGATTACCCTCCCATCTCTCTCACAACACACACAAATACACACCTGCCTACACACATACATGCATATATACACACTCTACCTGTTCCTATCTCAAACAAATGATCTCTCTTGGCTTCTTTAGTAAGGATTTTGGTTCTTACTCCTTTCAGAAATATAAAACATAAGTCCTTTTAGGAAGCAACAGACGGTCTATAGCAAATAGTTTTTTCCCCTGTCACTTGTATCAGAATTTGTCCTCTGTTCTGTGTTCAACTTTGTCCCACAGTGGAATCAACATATTCACTCATTTAGTTAACAAATATTTATTGAGCGACTACAGGTGCCAGACATTTTCCAAAAGATGAGCTAAATATTTAATAGTGACTTTCATATTCATGGTTTGTTTGACTAAAAAGCTACCTGTCATTCTCAGTAAATATTTACTTTATAGTAATGGTCACAGAGCATTACTGTAGGTGGTATTCGGAAGAGGAGGGAATGTTTGTGGTGCTAAGAAAAGGCAGTCAGCTTTCTTGGAACTGTGTGATTGATAGAAAGAACTTTAGCATATTGAAAACAAACTCTAGGAAACACACATCAAAACCACAGTGAGGTATCACCTCACACTTCTCAAAATGGCCATTATCAGAAAGACAAGAAATAACAAACTTTGGTGAGGATGTAAATAAGAGGAAACCCTTCTACAGTGTTAATGGGGTGCAGCCACTGTGGAAAACAGTATGGAAGTTCCACAAAAAATAAAATAAAACTATCATAAGATTCAGTAATTTCACTTCTGGGTATTTGCCCAAAGAAAAGAGAAACACTTATCGGAAAAAGATATATGCACCCCTATTTTAATGTGTTATTATTTACAATAGCCAAGATATGGAAAGAACCCAAGTGTCCATTCATAGATGAATAGTTAAAGAAGATGTGGTATGTTTTACACACACAGAGACACGCAGACACACAGACACACACACGATGAAATATTACTCAGCCATAAAAAAAGAATGAAATCTTACCATTTATGACAACATGGATGGACCTAGAGGGTATTATGCTAAGTGAAATAAGTCAGAAAAGGACCAATATCATATGATTTCACTTATATGTGGAATCTAAAAAAACAAAACAATGAGCAAACAATAAAGAGACCCATACAGAAGATAAACACAGGGAAGAGAAATGGGGAGATAGCAAAATGGATGAAAGGGAGTGGGAAGTATGGGCTTCTGGTTATTAAATGAATAATTCATAGGATTGAAAGGCACAGCATGGGGACGCAGTCAACGGTTATTGTAATTGCATTGTATGATAACAGATGGTAGCTACACATATGGTGAGCATAGCATAAAATACAAAGTTGTTGAGTCACTGTGTACTTAAAACTGATGTAACATTGTGTATCAATCATACTTCATTTTTTAAAAAGATTTATTTATTTATTTGAGAGAAAGAGAAAGAGTGGGAGGAGGGGAGAGAAGGAGAGAGTGAGAATCCCAAGCAGACTCCCTACTGAGCACAGAGTCCAATGTGCGGCTCAATCTCATGACCCAAAATCACAACCCGAGCCAAAACCAAGAGTCAGACACTCAACCAACTGAGACACTCAGGTGCCTCAATTATACTTCACTTAAAAAAAAAAAAAAAAGCATAGATAGCCACTTTTGCCACTGGATACTTATTTCTTGCTCGAGAGTAAAATTTTACAGATCCAAGGGCAGGTATCAAAGAGTAAGGGAATTAAAGCATTAGGCTAAATAGGAATAACAGGAGGTCAGAGTTGGAATGGACCTAGAAATATGATCTCCAAAGTCCTTATTTCATGTTGATGAAAACTAAAGAGCATACAGAGAGAAAAATTAATAAGTCTTTCTGGATTTGGAACATGTGATCATAGGTTCTCTTTGGTTATTTGAAAATCTATTAGCAATGTTACCTGCCGCCTTTCCCGGTTGAGCACAAATACCAACTTTCTTTCTTTTTTTTTTTTTTTAATTTCTGTAGTAACTTTTATTTATTTATTTTATTTTTTTTAATTAATTAATTTATTTATTTATTTTAAATTTTTTATTTTTTATAAACATATATTTTTATCCCCAGGGGTACAGGTCTGTGAATCACCAGGTTTACACACTTCGCAGCACTCACCAAAGCACATACCCTCCCCAATGTCCATAATCCCACCCCCTTCTCCCAAACCCCCTCCCCCCAGCAACCCTCAGTTTGTTTTGTGAGATTAAGAGTCACTTATGGTTTGTCTCCCTCCCAATCCCATCTTGTTTCATTGATTCTTCTCCTACCCACTTAAGCTCCCATGTTGCATCACCACTTCCTCATATCAGGGAGATCATATGATAGTTGTCTTTCTCTGCTTGACTTATTTCGCTAAGCATGATACGCTCAAAGACATCCAGATGGCCAACAGACACATGAAAAAGTGCTCCATATCACTCGGCATCAGGGAAATACAAATCAAAACCACAATGAGATATCACCTCACACCAGTCAGAATGGCTAAAATCAACAAGTCAGGAAATGACAGATGCTGGCGAGGATGCGGAGAAAGGGGAACCCTCCTACACTGTTGGTGGGAATGCAAGCTGGTGCAGCCACTCTGGAAAACAGCATGGAGGTTCCTCAAAATGTTGAAAATAGAACTGCCCTATGACCCAGCAATTGCACTATTGGGTATTTACCCTAAAGATACAAACGTAGTGATCCAAAGGGGCACGTGCACCCGAATGTTTATAGCAGCAATGTCCACAATAGCCAAACTATGGAAAGAACCTAGATGTCCATCAACAGATGAATGGATCAAGAAGATGTGGTATATATACACAATGGAATACTGTGCAGTCATCAAAAGAAATGAAATCTTGCCATTTGCGACAACATGGATGGAACCAACTTTCTTTTTCAATAAAGGCTTCTGTGATCTTTCCCAACTCTCACAAAGCATTTTGAATATGGTGGAACTTTCAGTGATTTTATTACATTATATTATATACTATGTATTTGTCAACCAGAACAAAACCACATCATCCTATTTGGCTTTATAATTTTAAGCTGCCGAATGTCCAGCCCTTTATGTATGAAGCATTGGAATGTTGTACTTGTATGCTCATAACTACCTTTGATATAAGCATTTCCATTTCCATTTTATAAATGGAAAGTGACTCACAGAAAGCTTCAAGGTCACACAGGAAATAGAGGTGTCAGCACTCAAACCTGAGTTCTACTGCCAATATTGGCTTACTTTGTCAAAATCTATACTTGTTTATACAGTAATAGTGAAATCACTGGGCATTAATATTTCATATATATGCTTATATACATGTATACACAGGAACATGTGTTACATACATATAGAAAAATAATTTATTAATATAAATACCTTGTATTAATTTGCTTCACCTTTACATGTACTCTTCAGTTTTAAACAGGAAATATCGGAGTCTTATCATTCTTTTTGGACATCTAGCATCTCTCCTTCCTTCCTAGACTTAATTAGAGAGGCCCTCCCGGTTATGAAGCAGACCCCCCTCCCTTACCCCCTTATACTATTGCAGCTATAATGTCCAAACATAAGCTTTCCCAGCTTACTTTTCAGCCAGTGGGTGGCAGACTGAGTTTAGGTGTCATTTCTAGTCTTAAGGTCACTGGCTTGAATTGCCAACATTCTGGAAGTCTTAAAAGACCCCTAAAATTCTCCTAATAATTTATGTTCCACCTAACTTAACCAGAAAGCTTTCTGTGGTATGGGCTTCAGAACTCTAAGGGCATAGTATAGTAGAAATTTTGGAAAGATTCTGATGTCTGAAAGTGACTTTTCTTTCTCAATCTCAGCTTTTTAATTTTTATGGAAATTGGGATAATAATAATTAGCTCACAAGGTAATAGCAAGAATTAAGTGGTATGATAATTGTCAAGATTGAAGCACTATATCTGGTAACAGAAATAGATTTGCATACAGTCCCTATAATTCTTGAAAAAATCAAAATAGGAGATTCTTCACAAATTTTCAGGGAAAATAAAAATTGAACACTGACTTTATTTTGTAAGCGATGGGTTACAGATCTCTTTCTTTCTAACAAAATCTGCTTTTGGTAAGTGATCTTCCTTAGAAGATAATGTCCCACCCCTAAAGTAATTTTCTTTCTCCTAAAGATCATTTCTTAGTTAATAGAATCTAGGGTAGAAATCAGCATTAAGGAACATGTATTGCATAGAATTTCTGTTACTGGAAATTTATATGTTAATTCAACCAATCCCTAAATCTGGTACAAACTTACTAAAAATACCCATTTATGAGATTCAAAAAGGTAAAAATCTACCAGCTGAAGTTTTAAAATCTGGCACACAAGACTGTTGGAAGCCATATCTTTTAATTTCAAGTCCAAAACACTTTCTACCTTTCCTTACAATAACAAAACATTCTTTTTCCTCCCATCTCTTTCCCAATGTGAGAGTTATCTTGATATCAAGATATCAAACTTGTTGAATTCCTGAGACATTAAAAAAAAAGAAATGGGTGTTATTTCACTTATCTTTAAAATGCAGTGTACATTTTTCAGTTTATTGTTGTTCTATTTACTAGTGCGGTAAACTCAACCTAAGTTAATGGGGAAGGGTGAATTCATTTTCATTTTAAGTGACCCTTGGGTAGAAATGTTTTTGATAACTGGAGTTTTCCTCCTTTACTATGACTTTTTACATTTTCTGGACGCTTTATTAAGCCCATATAAAAACCAGTTTACTCCTAAGAGCTAAGCAGATTAGCTTAAATTTCAACTCATCCAATATCTAGCTATGTAAGGCTGGGAAAATCATTTAAACTTCCGGTGGTGTCCTCACCGTAAAATGGGGATAATGTCACAGACCTGTACCCCTGGGGATAGAGTATTATGCCTCCATCAGAAAGGATGAATACCCAACTTTTGTAGCAACATGGACGGGACTGGAAGAGATTATGCTGAGTGAAATAAGTCAAGCAGAGAGAGTCAACTATCATATGGTTTCACTTATTTGTGGAGCATAACAAATAGCATGGAGGACATGGGGACTTAGAGTGGAGAAGGGAGTTGGGGGAAATTGGAAGGGGAGGTGAACCATGAGAGACTATGGACTCTGAAAAACAATCTGAGGGTTTTGAAGGGACGGGGGGTGGGAGGTTGGGGTACCAGGTGGTGGGTATTATAGAGGGCACGGATTGCATGGAGCACGGGGTGTGGTGCAAAAATAATGAATACTGTTATGCTGGAAATAAAAAAAAAAAAATGGGGATAATGTCAGCACAGACTTCACAGGGCTGTTGCAATAATTAAATCCTAGAAACATTTCTATATAGTGCAAAATGTCTACAAAGCACCCAGTGCTACGCTCATATAAACTTGTGTTTCTAAAAAGAAAATATTAACTGTTTTCCACAAATATGGAAATATTTGTATTAAATATATTATAAATATATTAAGTATATAATTTATATGTATATTAAATATATTGACATATTTGGCAAAATGAACCATATTTATTATTTATAAACATATCTTATAAAAGGGTGTGTGTATTTAAAGGTAAGATTTATATAAATATATATCTTATAAAAGGTAAGATATATGAATAAAAGTAAGATATAGATAGGTAAACAGAAAGATATATATGGTACCCACGACATCTTTCTAGATCCACAATAAATTCGCTTCTCTGAGTCACAAAGTTTGACTTTGGGGTAGGGCTTTCTATCTGAGTACAGTCTCTATCTATCACTATCAGATATAATTGGCTCTTGCTTAACAAGCAGATTACTTGGCCCCAACCACACCTACCAAACTGGAATTCCTGAGGGTAAGTCCTGGAAATTTGCATTTCTCATAAGAACCTGGTGATTGTGATATGCACTTAAGTTCAACATCTCAAGATCTTTTCCTTGTCCTTGCTCTGCCATTTGCCTTAAGCAAGTCGTATAACCCTTCCATGTCTTAGGATTTGATGGGAAAGAACTTTGTTCTTGGAGACAGACCCACAGCCTGTGGTTGAATCTGCCAATTTCTCATTGTATGCCTTTGAAAAGAGCGCACATATGATAAAAAGTCTCCTTTTTATCAAATGTAAAATGGAAATATTAATGCCTGTTCAGCTTAACATGCTGGTGTTACGAAGATAAAATTAGATAATAGAAGTGAGGAAAATTTGCAAACTCTAAGAGCTATAAAGATGAAAATGTTTTTCTTTCCTGTAAAATAGAAGATAAAAATTTCACAGGTGTGATGTGAGGGCAAAGGAGATTATTTTTAAAGTATTTTGAATTTTTTCAAAGTTAGGTGTTTGTAAAAGATTATAACTTGGATGATCACTATAATCGTTTTAGGTTGTATTATTTTAAATTGGACAATGGAAATAGTTTATAAAGTGACTCATAATTCTCTAATGAAGAATATTATAAATATCCTTATGTTTCCCTTATAATTATGCTCATAATTATTAACTACATAATAGTAAAAATAAATGGTAGTGAATTTTTTTTGGTATAATTGCCTGTTACTGGGCTGCAGTTTTAAGCACTGAAATAAAGGACAAGCTATACATTATTGTAATTAATAATAGCCTATGCTGATTGAATGATAAATCCCATTTGCACATTATTCTACCCCCATTACTGCCTGAGCTTGGCATAGGAATGGAGGATTATGGGTTCATTTATTAGAGTGAGATGCAACCCAGGAACTAATTTTAATGATCTATTGAAGTAAAAAGGATTTCCCTTCTACTGTTTAGGTGAGTAAGCCAGATTAGGTACATATTCCTCTAAATCTATGGCTTATACCAGGAACTGGACTCTTGATTCAAAAAAATGCACTGGAAAGCACAGAAAATAGGAGTTGATATCCTTGCTACCTGAATATCATCACCTGGACTTCTAATTTCTTACCTTTTTTTTTCTCAATAATTTTTATATGAAAACATATTAAAATGATATTTTATATATATTACATTATTAAAATTCATTTTAGTGGTTTCTTTTTATTGTTTATTTTTTATTGAAGTATAGTTTACAACACAATATTATATTGGTTTCAGATGTACAACATCATGATTTGACAATTTTATGCATAATGAAATGTTTACTACATTAACTATGGTCACAATTTGTCACCACACAATATTAATCTGTATTCCCTGTGCTGTACTTTTCATCTCCATGAATTTTTCATTTTGTAACTGGAAGTTTGTACCTCTTAATCCCCTTCACCTGTTTCACCCATTACTCACCCCCTCCCCTCTTGCAACCACCAGTTTGTCTCTGTATCTGTGGGTCTGTTTTGGGGTTTTGTTTGTTTATTTTTTAGATTCTATATGTTATTTGTCTTTCTCTATCTGACTGATTTCACTTAGCATGATACCTTTTGCTGATACTAATGGTGAAGGATTCCATGACTACAAGTGAATTCAGAGTAAGGAAATCTCATGTCATCTCTCAGAATGCATCTGAGATACTTCTTGTGGTTGGGAAACTAAATGGCATTAGGACATGAAGGTTAATAGCATAAGACTTGTCACTTTTTTCATGCTTAAATTTTTTTTTTCTTTCTCTGAATTCTCTTTCCCTTTCCCTTTCCATCCTATTCTTTTTTCTTTCCATTTCCTTTTTATATTCCACTTCCTCCTTTCCATTCTTTATGATTTCTTTCATTAGGAATTGGAGACAAATTCTTAAATGCATTTTTAAATACAAGCATGAATTCCCTTGGCTGAAAAGACATAATGACTTTATTTTACTAAATGACTAGTAGCAAATCCTTTTCAGAGGGAAGAATTTTTAGGAGGTAAAGGGGCATTACAATGTGCTTAGAACTAAGACAACTTCAAAAGAAACACAAACATATTCTTCTAGGTGCCTTTCTTGCAAGAAGAGAATCTTTTTGAAGTTTATCTCTGAGTGATTATGAGGTCTCTCTACCTTAAGAACCCTTGCATTTATATTCTTTGATCCAAATTCTCATTATCTTTGCATCACCCCAGGCAGAGGTTCAAATGATATTGTCCATGTTAATTCATCTGATAAAATAATTAGATTGACTGCCCATTTCTGGTTAATAGTGAAATTATCCAGTTTCTAATGGAAAACCACCACAGAAACTTGGCTACTCCTTTCAACAAATGAAAGGGAATTTTCTCAATGTTTAACTCATCCCGGGATAACAGAACTAGTAATCAAATATCATAATTCTGCTTGATTCAGCCACCAAACGTAGCTCTATTTTTAGTGTCATATAGCCATGAGACCTGGATCTCCCATCCTGATTTCAGCCAAGAAGATAATTGCTTATCCTCAAGGCTAGGCATGCAATACATTGATTTCCTGTTGGGACCTGTACTCAAAGAGAACATTATCAGTTCTGCCTTCTGCTTCTAATGTAGTGGGTTTTGTTTCTTTGTTTTGTTTATTTTGTTGTAATTTTTGATATAAATAATTCCTCACTCCTTATAATATTTGGAATAACAAGAATCCATGATATAATTTATTTGGAACCTTCTTTAGAGATACCTATAGATTGTGGGGCAGGCAAAAACAACACATGCAAAGTACTGGCATGCTTGCTGGGGCTCACACACTATTTGCTCTGTTCTTATTTAATTTATTACTAATTGCAATTTTCAAGAACATATTCTTCACTGCATATCTGAAATGAAATTAGCTTGTCTGAACTCACTCTAAGAGTTTGAAAGAGCTTGTTTTCTGTTGGACAAAAGCTTAAGAATGCTTGAAGGAAAAGGAGGGGGAGAAAATGTCTCCAAATGCTAAATGTCTCCATTTGTAGAAGTTTGAGCTACCTCACTCATCCTTCTAGTGTGCTGTACTCTGACCTAACAAAAAAAAAAATAAGTAATTTAGTGAAATAGTACTAAACTCCCATGGTTATTAACTATAAATATAATTAATGAATCCACAAGTCTTTCAATAATTATATTTTATAATTATTTTATAATTATATTTTATATAATTTATATTTTATATAATTATATAAATTATATTTTATATAATAATAATTATATTTTATAATTATTTATAATTAGAATTAAAATAACTTTTATTAATTATAAGATTTATAGTCCCTGCAGTTATTGAGTGTTGTTTTATTTTTCTCAGAAACAGCTTGAAACCTCTCATTTATTTTATAAAATGCCAAATTTTGTGGAAGAGTATGAAATCATCATGATTTGCCCTCCCCACCAGAATTTCATGTGTTTCTTAGAAATGAATTTCGCTTAAAACTTCATGATTAACACAATTACTTCTGAGTGTTCTTGGAAATAATTTAATAATCTCTGCTTAAGAAAAGTGAGATTTTGAGAAATTAAAAAAGTAAAAAATTATTAAATGTATAAAATGGATTTGTTAGTTTACCCCAAAAGGGGTGGAAGAATGAACCATGGACTCAGTGTTTCTAACAGAGGAGGAGAAGAATTATGGAAAACAGTCCTTCCTTATAATTACAGGTGCACAGTTGTTACAACCCATGACCTGTGGCTATTACAGACCACAATTAGAAGAATGAGAAGTAGATCTGGGAGGTAGACCAGGTGTGTGACCCAAGTATATTTGTTGAATGGTATGTGCCCAAACTCTTGCAACTCGGAACATTTTTTTTTTTTTTAAGATTTTGTTTATTTATTTGACAGAGAGCGAGAGATCACAAGTAGAGCAGCAGGCAGAGAGAAAAGAAATGTAGTATTAGTGAGAATGTTTAAACCTTTATTTTCCACATTAGATCAGGAAATAAAATGTGTTTAGGAAGAAAATCAAACTTTGACGAGAGAATATTCTATCTACTCTTGTCTATAATATTGATGAGAATGTAAAAGAAGGAAAGAACAACTTCTTTTAGCAAAATTAACTTTGTTAAAAGAACTTTAATTCCTTTGGATTTTTCTGTAATTAATCTGGCATTTTCACTTTTGCTGACAGGATTTAACTGAGTTAGAGCTGCATATCTTCTAAGAAAGAGTCAAGCACTGTTAAAACAAAAACTGAGGAGAAAGTGATCATAAGTAAGATATTCTTCTAAAAGGAGAGGTTATCTGTACAGTTTCTGACTTTGTTTCAAAATTCACTGCAGCATTTTTCTGATGGTATTGTATGGGAAATTTGTTTTGGAAAACAGTGGGCAATTTTAGGGGAAAAAAAAGAAAGCAAAGCTGGAAACTTGAGCATTGAAGTTCTACTATTATGACTCTAGAATAAAATTTGCCATTTTTGCTTTCCGATAGTCAAGAAAATACAATTTTGGAGAAAAAAAAGTCAAATTGGTTGTTTTATACCATGATGATAGAGCTATTGTCTTGCTAAACACTTGGCTCTTTAAAATGTACTTTAGTGTACTTGTGAAAACAGACTGATTCATTAATAACATGTTATACATTTCATCAAAAACAGAACTTTTCAATAAAATACCTCCGCATAATATGGTGTTATTCTTATTAAATTTATTGTTCTGATTCATCAACCATGAGTTTTAAAAAATGAGAAAACAAGGCCACAATTAATCTCATGCATAAAATAATTCTCCATAGCTCTAGGGTTTCCATATGTTTTTAAGCTACTGATATTTACATATATCAGAATAATTAACTCTGTACGTGAATTCTTATGACTGTCTAAAAACATTTTGAGGGTGTATACTAGGGTTTCTATTTTCTAAAACTGCCCATGAATCATTTTAATAAGTAAAACAAAGATGAGAACTATACACTTTAATTCACATCAATTTTCATTAACATCAATGGAATAAATCTTGCTTTCTCTCCAAAGAGATCAACATCATTTCTTCTCAGGCCCTTTCATTTTAAAATTCTTAGCGGGTGCCTGGGTGGCTCAGTGGTTTAAGCCTCTGGCTTCAGCTCAGGTCATGATCTCAGGGTCCTGGGATCGAGCCCCACATCAGGCTCTCTGCTCCGTGGGGAGCCTGCTTTGCCCCACCCTGCCCTGCCTGCCTTTCTGTCTGCTTGTGATCTCTGTCAAATAAATAAATAAAATCTTTAAAAAAAATTCTTAGATTTGTGTGCATATATGTTTGAGTGTGTATATATGTGTATATGTTTAAAAATACATATGTTCCCATTCAAATGTGGAAACAATGAACAATATAGTTTCCTTATTTTTCCATAAGTGAACTTCAGAAAAACTTAAACTTCGTGAGGGAAAGTAATATATTAGGAGATGAATATTCAGTCAAGCCATAGTTCACACTTACTGTCACGTTTGTTGATCCCATATCAAATGATGTTCCAGGATTCCTCTTCCTACTATAAATCTCCTCTAGGTACAGAGAGATACCTATGTCCATGGATTTGGAGAAGAGGTCTCTGGTATGCATGCTCTTCTCTTCATTA
The DNA here is from genome assembly GCF_009829155.1 of Mustela erminea. Taxonomy (NCBI): domain Eukaryota; kingdom Metazoa; phylum Chordata; class Mammalia; order Carnivora; family Mustelidae; genus Mustela; species Mustela erminea. The sequence goes on from NC_045614.1 coordinate 49,047,532, forward strand.
CTTCAGATAAATTCCAGATGATTCATTAACTCATCTCAACTAGACTCTGAGCCATGGTTTCACAACTTGCTCTACCTACTGCTGAAATACCTTGAGGTTGGTATAACTTATGGTCTGTTCAGAACATGGTGGTTCCCTTTTCCCCATAATGTGGCTCTCTTTTGGTTTTCACTGATTCCTCAAGTCTTTTGAGTCTCAGAAATACCTGCCATCCAGGCCCTGGCTTAGACTATTCATGTCAAAGCAACCATCCCAAGGCTACCTATTCCCTCATCAGGGTGGTCCTAGCCTCATGGCAAACTTGGCTCCCAATTCTGAGCTCTTCCACAGAGGAATACCAGAACTTCTAGATCCCTCTCCCATTGTGTGTAGACCCTACACTATCTCATGTTTATTCTCTTAGGCATACCAAGCCACTCTCTCTCTTTAGCTACAACTAACCACTACCAAAGGCGGGGGGAACCAACTTCAGAGTGTTTAATAACAGGGTGTTTAATAAAAATAAAGAGGCATTTCCACATGATTTAAAAGCAGGCATCCAAAGCAAAAGAATTTTCTAGGTACCTCTCTTGCAAAAAGAGTTTTCAAAAGATTATCTATAAGTGACTATGAGGCTGCTAAGTAAAATGTACCAGATATATCTCCAATCCTGGCTTCTACCTTGGTCATACAAAATCTTTAGGAATTTTGAGATTCTGCTGTTGTTAACATAGTCAAGGTGTGAAGATAAGTTTTCCCCATGAGGAAAAACAAGTCTATGTTGAAGTCTTGAAACTATGCAGTGACTGTGTTATTCTGGGCTTAGTCCTGTTTTTACCTGAGGTGGTAAGTTTCATGGCCAAGCCTTCATTGTAGTAATTTTAAAATGTTTAATATTTTTATTTTTTAAAAGATTTTACTTATTTATTTGACAGACAGAGATCACAAGTAGGCAGGGAGGCAGGCAGAGAGAGAGGAGGGAACAGGCTTCCTGCTGAGCAGAGAGCCTGATGCAGGGCTTGATCCCAGGACCCCGGGATCATGATCTGAGCCAAAAGCAGAGGCTATAACCCACTGAGCCACCCAGGTGCCCCAAAAATGTTTAATATTTTTAATGCACTGCTTCAACTGTCTTTCATTTTCCAATATTTTAAAGTAGGGTTATATTTTAGTGTGTGTGTGTGTGTTTTGTTTTGTTTTTGCCTTTTTAATGTGAGTTTGCTGATTGAAGGATTGTGTTCTTTATCTTTTATAAACTGTATCCATAGTGCATTGTCTTTAATTTCCAGGTTGTCTTTTTAAAGTGAAATAAGAACTCAAACATATTTGCAAAAATCTCCTTCCCAATCTTTTCCATTTGCATTTTTCTGTACATGTCAGGGCTTTTTTTTTTTTTTTTTTTAACAATTTGTTAAATTGTTAATTTGTTCCTTTCTAAAGAACTGTTCTCTTCCATGCTCATATTCCATTAGTTGTATAAATAATGAAAGAAGTAACAAAAAGTACACCTGGAGAAAAAAAGATTTGGGAAAAAATACAAATTGTTCTTAGTAAGCATGCAAGCTTATCTGGTGGTAGCAGAAATGAGAGACTATTAGACCATAATTTAGTAGCCTTGAGCAGGGCTTGGGTGATGAACATAAATTATGGGCTTTGCAAGGGAAATTGGGATTCTTAGTTAATCCAATGGGTTAGTTAAGTAGAGGCCAGTTAAAAGGGCTCCTGCCGTATTTACACATTTTTTATATGGTAGTATCAATCATGCATATATTATATGTTTCCTTTTTCCTCTTCACTTAGTTAAATTGAACCGCCTACTTGTGGACACGTACCAGTTATATATGGGGAATATCAGGATGAGTGGGGACTGGACCCTGAATGCAAAAAGAATCATGCAAAGGGGATCACAAATAGTCATTCATATTTTCCACCAAGTGCAAAAACTAATAATAAATGGTTTTACCTATTAGAAATAGGCCCCCATGCGAATTATTTTTATGTTAGCTTTTCTTCCAGTATTTTATGTAATGTTTTACTGTATAATTTAGAGAAAGTGTTAAAGACATAAGAGCAACTGAAAGTATGTGCCCTCATCACTAATTGCTAGTCTACATTAGTTACAACTCTTTTAAATGTTCTTCACTCAAGTGTGAGGAGGGTTAAATTTAAATCTTTCTCAATCTCCTGAGATTTCTGAATCATCTCTCTATCTCTGAAAAAAATTGAACAGGATAGCATCTAGTTCTTTAGCAGATGGTTTTTAACTTATAAATGTCTATAGGTCATTTGCCTCACTCAAAATTCCACTCCATGACTGGACACCATTATTTGGCCTTCCAGTACTTCTGAGCAATATTTGGCCAATTTTTTTTTCTGATTTTCCTTTTTTCCTTCACCTTTTTGAAGTTTGTAGTAAACACAAAATGGAATAATTATTTGATGGTTAACATAGTGCATTTTTTTTAAGTCTTTGCAATTAGATTCAGTTTTGTTACATTTCAAAATTAGGAAAGTATTTTATCATTACTTTTTATTTTAAGATTTTTATTTTCTTTAGAGAAAGAGAGAATGTGAGTGGGTGGTGGAAGAGGGATGGAAAGAATCTCAAGCAGAGTCCTTCCTGAGTGTAGGGCTTGACTCAGGGCTCAATCTCAGGATCCCAAGATCCTGAACTGAGCCTAAGGCAAACCCTAAACCGACTGAGCCACCCAGATGCCCCAAGAGAATATAAGACTTTAAAGGAAATGTAATTCAACTTTGTTAGCCTCATCTTTCTGCTTATACCTAGCATTTTTTATTCATCTTAATAAAATTGCAAATTCAGTGCCTGACATATACTTGGCACTTAGAAAAGTTTGTTAAATGAATCTAACTGAAGTAACATAATTGCTTATGTAAGATTTCTCTTGGTTTGGGCGCCTGGGTGGCTTAGTGGGTTAAGCCGCTGTCTTCGGCTCGGGTCGTGATCTCGGGGTCCTGGGATCGAGTCCCGCGACGGGCTCTCTGCTCAACAGGGAGCCTGCTTCCTCCTCTCTCTCTCTCTGGCTGCCTCTCTGCCTACTTGTGATCTCTATCTGTCAAATAAATAAATAAATAAAAATCTTAAAAAAAAAAAGATTTCTCTTGTTTTAAGTGGTTTTTTTAATAAGATGTTTTCCATTTTTAAAGAAAGATAATAGAGAATTTTAGAAACAAAAAAGTAATGCTAATAGGAACCATAGTAATTATCAGTCCATCTTTTCCAATTTTCAGATGAAACTGACAGCCAATAACATTAAGTGATTTAACGAATGGCAAGTTAAACTGACTTCACATTTTTAAGATGTATTACTGAACCATGTGGTTTATTTAGTTAACAATTTTGATTCAGCCAAGTTGTATGAAGTATGTGTAATGATGAAAGCACTGTAATTGAAGTGCTGAGATTTAAAAATAAAAAAAAAAAATTAAAAAGGAATGAAACACAACATTCCTACCCACAAAGAGTTCACAAACTCTGGACTATTATTTGGGAACTACTGAGATTTTATTTTCCAACTCAGAACTGGAATCTGGGCTAGAGATATAGATTTGAGAATTACTGACAACCAGTTGTTATAACTAAATGCATGTGGTAAATGAGATCACACAAGAAAATAAAATAAAACAAAAGAAATAGTTGAACTAAGGGTGGAGTCCTAGTGGTGACTTGTTTATAAGATGAAAGAGTCGAGGGGGAAAAAAAAAACACTTAAGAGGAGGAAAATCAGAAGATAATAATAGTTCTTTGAAAATGAAGGGACTTAGAAAATTAAGGAGTGAGTGATGGGTTCTGTTATATACTTTGCAGAAAAGCCAATCATGATGGAGACTTAAAAGACAACATTGAAATAAAAATTCAGAATCCTCAAGGATTCTTGCAAAAGTGCTTTTGCTACTAATGGGGTAGTATGTTAAGGGCCACAATCCAGATTGCAAAGAATTTTGAAAGGAAGAGATGGACAAGAACATAAAAGTCAAAGATTAACATTTTCCAGAATTTGTTCTGCTAGTTGCCTCATAGGTTTTAATAGCCATTGCTTGAAAAATATAAGAAGTTTGGGGCAGAGTTCAATTGTGAAATATCTTTGGGAAACAATTTAAAAAGTTAATTTTGCTGTAGAACTTCTCAGAAAATTTATTTGGCAATGGGAATGGATCCACAAAAGGGTATATTTGGTCATCTACTTTTTTAAATAAAGAAGAAAATATTAACACTTTTTGGAGATTAATATTCTACATTAGTCACCTGGGAATTTTTGTTTTGTAATAATAAGAAGAAACCAAAATGTTTAACATTAATCGAGAGAGAAGGGAAAGAAAGAGCAGGATTTAGAAAAGAACTTTTCTCCAGTTTTATTGAGATATAATTATGTAACAGTTAAGGTATACAGTGTTGATTTGATACATTTATATATTGCAAAATGATGACTACCATAGGGTTGGCTAACACTTCCATCATTTCACATAATTACCATTTCTTTTTTGTGATGAGGACATTCAAATATTTATTTATTAACTATAATCACCATACTGTACATTAGATCCCCAGAACTTTTACATCTTAAAACCAGAAGTTTGTACTCTGGTTATAATTTCCCCTTTCTCCCCAACCCTCCTGCCTCTGGTAACCACCATTCTAGTTTCTCTTTCTACAAGTTATTTGTTTGTTTGTTTGTTAGATTCCATATATAAATGAGATAATACAATATTTTTCTTTCTGTGTCTGACTTAGTGCACTTAGCATTATGCTCTTAAAGTCTATCCACATTGTCACAAATTGCAGGATGTCCTTCTTTCTCATGACTGAATAATATTTTTGTATGTATCCATCCTATATCTTCTTTATCTGTTCATCTATTGAAGGACACTTATGCTGTTCTCATGTCTTGGCTACTGTGAATAATGCTACATTGAACATGAGATTGTTGACATCTCTTCAAGATCCTGTTTTCATTTCCTTTGCATATATACCCAGAAGTAGGATTGTTGGATCATGTGGTAGTTCTATTTTTAACTTTTTGAGGAAACTTCATACATTTTCAATAGCAGCTGCACCAGTTTATCTTCCCATCAACAGTGCACAAGTATTCCCTTTTCTCCACATCCTCTCCAACACTTGTAAACCCTTGGCTTTTGATATAACCATTCTCATGTGCAAGGTGATGTCTTGTGTTTTGATTTGCATTTCCCTGATGATTTGTGATGATGAGTGCATTTTCATGTGCCGATTGGCCATCTGTAGGTGTTCTTCAGAAAAATATAGGAAGATTGACATCATATAAAGCACTTTTACTGACCACAAGAGTATAGAAATAGAAATCAATTATAAAGAGAAAACTGAAAATCCACAAATATTTGGAGATTAAACAACATGCTACAGAACAACCAGTGGAGCAAAGGAGATACAAAAGGGAAACAAAAAATCTTCAGACATATGAAGTTACAACATATCAAAACCTATGGAATACAGCAAAATGCAACATATTAAAACTTGTAGTACACAGGTTCTAAGAAAGGTGTTTATACAGTGGTAAATACCTACAATGAGCAAAAGGAAAGATCTCACATAAGTAACCTGACTTTACACCTCAAGGCACTAGTAAAAGAAGAACAAACTATTGTCAAAGTTAAAAGAAGAAAAGAAATAATAAAGATTGGAGCAGAAAGAAATGAAGAAGAGTCTAAAGAGACGGTAGAAATGATCCATGAAACCAATTGCTTGTATTGTGAAAAGAAAACAAAATACATAAACCCTTAGCTAGACTTATGAAGAAAGAGAGAGGATTCAAACAAACTTATAAATGAAAGAGGAGACGTGACAACTGATACCATACAAATACAAAGAACATGAAAAGCTACTGAGAATAATTATACATCAATGAATTGGGATGGACTAGAAAAGATGGACAAATTCTTAGTAAGTGCCTTTGCTTGCTATATATCCCTGCTCATTTTCTGGCCCTCCCAAACCTTATTTTCAAATTTTAGTTTAAACACTGTTAGAAGAATCCTGTTAACAACAAAAAGATTGTTTTTTAGGGTGCCTGGGTGGCTCACTTGTTAAGCATCTGCATTCAGCTCAGGTCATGATCCCAGGGTCCTAGGATCGAGCCCCACATTGGGCTCCCTGCTCAGTGGGAAGCCTGCTTCTCCCTCTCTCTCTGCTGCCCCCCTCTTTGTATTCCCTCTCTCACTGTGTCTCTCTCTGTCAAATAAATAAATAAAATCTTTTTAAAAATATTGTTTTGTACTTTTTTACTTTTTTCAAAAAATTAAAAGTATTTTTCTGTTTATGAGGCTTTTTTTCCCCCCTAGAGCAAGTGGATGCTCTAGGGAGTGACCTTCCATCACTTGTCTTTGTCTCAGGAACATGGTTTGCTCTGTGGCTTGGCATTTTAGACCTGTCCTTTTTCAGCAAGTCTTGAAAGAGCTATCTTTTCACATTATTTGACAGAAGTAAAATGGTACCCTCACCTAAAATGTCACCTGCACTAGATTGGCGTTATGCTTGGAAATACAAGTATCAGAATAATTCCCAAAGAGATCTCTCTGTGTTTATTTCCAAAATGTTTCTACATGTTGGTATCTAAAAGGATAGATATTGGTTATTTTATTAGGTCAAACTTTAATCCCTGATAGAGAGCAAAGAATTATAAAAATCGGGCCTAGGACAGATACATTTTCCTTTAGTCATTAAACATTAGTGCTGGAAAGGAAAATAGAGTTAATTGAATTCTGTGGTTAGTAAAATGAATTTAGAAAAATCCACATTCTGGTACCATTGTGGAGAAAGGAGGTGAGCTAAATTAGCAAGGTTCCTGGTTCCTCAGTTTTCTTCCCCAATGGCATTTCTTTGAGTTTCTTTTTACACTGTGGTCTTCTTTATTAGATGAAAAAACATTTGAAATCAATGATCTAAATATTTTATATTGAAAAGGTGGAAAATTAGTTTCTAAGGGATTAAATGATTTTTCCCACATCATAACTCTCATAAAAGACATAATTGAAACTAGGACCATGGTTTCTTGAGTTTAAGTCATTGTGTTTTTTATTTCACTTTTTTATTAAAGATCTAAGAACCCAATTGTAATGTCATGATATATTGGACATGGTGTCTTGAAAAAGAAAAAAAAATAGAAAGAATATAGGAAAAAAATTACAAAGAAGATTGAAATTCTTTCTCCATCTGTTTGAATTCATTATAGATATTGAAAGTGATAAAAAATTTAAATAATAGAATTTTGTCCATAATCCATGGCCTATTAATCCAGATTAGGATTTATCAACCTCAGCACTCCTGAATTTTATTTTATTTTTTCCCCTGTGCATTATAGGATGTTTAGCAGCATCCCTGGCCTCAACCAACTAGATTTGTGAAGAGATCTCTCAATCACGACAATTGAAAATATCTCCAGACAATGCCAAACATCCACTGGGGGGCAATATCACCTACAGGTAAGAACCACTGATCCAGAGTATCTAATTCAGAATTGAGAGAACTAATTGAAGATATGCTACCATATGTTAGTTATTGTGTGTGTACATGTGTTCCAAGATTTTAAGCAGCACAGTCAGATATTTTCAAAATTCTAGGGAAAATATTTGGGACAATAAGAAGTGAGGTAGGTGTGGAAGTCAAGGCTTAATGTATAGAAATGAAGTGGGATGCATGTGAGTTGATTATATGCCGAGCAGGTATGGTGAGTCAACAAAAACATTTGATATTATAATTTAATAGAACTCAGTCACCACGAACACTTGTGTGACCCCTTGGCAAAGCAGTTAAACTTGAGAACACGGTGATGGTGACAGAATTTCTTTAAGCTTGTCATTTTGATGCATGCATGTGTTTCAGAGTGGAAAATGGAAAAAGTCATGAAGAAAGGGCTGTCTTGAGGAATGGACTATGATATTCTATGTAACTTCTGTCTTGAACTTACTCCTTTGCTACCTAAAAACAAGAAGATCTGTAAATTAGCTTCCCAACATATAAGGAGTTATATGTTGGTTTCTCCTCTTCCACCATCCTCTCCTCCTCCTCTTTGTATTTAGAGAGCAACTATTATTTACAGCGTGGGTTGCTTTTCTTTTGCCCACATAGTTCTAGTGAGTCTTTCAACCCCTGGATGATCACTTCCTGGTGCAAAGCATGACTCAGTTTTGCCCAATATTATTACTTTCAGATATTTTTTGTGTTTGTTTTATAGGCATTGGCATAGAGATCTCTTTATTACTTTTAGATTTTGACCTTTAATGATCCTATAAAGGTGGTAATCTGTGATTGTCTTATCTGCCAATGCAAGGAGCCTGGACACAACAAGAGAGAATAAAACCAACAGTCAAAGAGACACAAAGCCAAACAACCCTGAAAGACAAACAGCCCCAAGACGTTTTTAAGTACCTGGATCCAGCCATATCTGAAGTTCATTTTTCCCTTTGGACATCCAACAGTATGACTCAACAAAATTATCTCTTTTTGTTTCATCTAGTTTGTGTTAGGTTTCCATCATTTACAGTTGAAAAAGTTCTGCTCGGTATAGGGAATATTCCCAGTGAGCAAATGTGGGCAAGGCGTTGCAAATACAGAGACAGCAGAGTGGCAGCTAAAGAAGTAAAAGATCAACCGGATAACAGCAAAGGGTAGAAAACCCCTTGAACTTTAATGCAGTGAATAATGAAAAAAGTAGTGAGTATATGACTTACCTTGTAAGCCTGTTCCTCAAGGACAAGCAAGCATCAGAGAAAAATGACCTCATAACAGATTGAAATAGAGACGATAATGGAGGAGGAAAATGTCCAGAATCAAACCAGTGACTTTGTCCTTCTATTTGCAAATTCTAATGATGGAGGACAAAGAGTTCAACTCTCCTGTGTAAGAGTTGTAACATTTATTTATTCAACCCATTTCCAAATCAACAACAAAGAGGGAGGGATTCTAACTTGATAGATTGAGTCTTTGCAGTCTTTGTAAAATATTTTAGTCTAGGGAGAAAAGAAAATTCAAGAAATCATGTACAGCATGTTAGCTACTGTGGTGTAGGCAAGCACAGAATGTAATGGGAAATTCACTCTTTTGTTGTGGTTTCTTCAGCTGTAAGTGACAGAAAACAATTCAAAATAAACTTAAGTAGGAAAAAACTCTTGTGTGGACATGCAATTCAGGTACAGCTGAACTCAGGATTTCAAACCAGAACTGTCTTCTCTCTGCCTCTTAGTTTTGTTTACTTGTGTATTGACTTTACCCTCAGGAAATGTCTTTTCATGTGTGGAAAGGACCATTGGTAGCTCTGGGTTAACATCATTAGAGGTCATGAATCCAAAGGTAAAAGTTACCTCTCTTTTCCAAAGGATACAGAGTGACTCTGCTTCAGTCTAAGACCTGTTTCTGGACCAATCCCTGTATCTAAGTGAATGTGTGGCAGCCTTGTCCATGTTCTGCTTCTGCAGTTGGTTGCTCGGGCCATGAGACTAACAGATATTCCAAGATAAGGAGAAGGTTGAGAGAGAGTGTTATCTGAAGAAAAAAGAAGCTGTATAGTCAAGATCATTTTTTTAATGTTATCATGTTAATTAACATTGTTATTGTAGATGTGCTTCAGTCTCCTAACCCATCTTGGGTGGGGCCTGGGAATTGTTAGGTGACATCTGAACTAACTGTTTAGAAGTGTAGTATTTATATGACCAACACTGAGTTGGGCTGAAAAACAAAAGGATGTATTAGTATAGAGGATTCAGTATAATTAGATAGGCAAGTTTTGGCAAAATTCACTAATGTCTACATATGCACAAATATTATCTATCATTTAATGAGTATTGATCATGTGCTAGGAATTTACTGAGTAAGCTCTTTAATTTGATCATCTCATTCAGTTCTCCCAAATTTTATAAGGTAAATATTATTCTCATTCTCAAATTGCAAATGATGTTCAGTAAGTTTAAGCGGCTTACCCAACTAGTAAGTGATAGAGAATGTAGTAAATTTACCCAACAAGTAAGTGATAGAGAATGGATTGAAACATGGGAAGCATGAAATAAGAATTTGAATATTTAATATTCATTTAATATGACTTTGTATTTAGGGTGACCATATATCTTAACTTAGGCCTCTTATCTTCATGTAACTATTAATAGCCTCTCTTCTACTACAAAAAAAAAAAAATAATAATAATGTCCAGATTTGGACAGTAAGTTATACGATCACCATAATTCTGCTTCCCTCATTAGTATATATGACCTCTCACATATTTTATATATATGCCTTTCATTCAAAATTATTTCGGCAAAACTTTTAGGAGAAGAGCTTCAGATCTGCAGAGAAGTTGCAATGTTAGTACAGAGAGCTCTGATGAACTCCACACCCAGTTTCCCCTATTATTAGCATCGTACATTATTTGTTGCAACTAATGACCAGTAGTGACATATTTTTATTAACTAAAGTCCATGCTTAATTCATTTTTTCTTAGTTTTTACTGTATGTCTTTTGTTGTGTTGTTATTGTTGTTACAAAATCCCATCCAGGATGCTGCATTATATTTAGTCATCATGTCTCCTTAGGGTCCTCTTAATTTTGACAGTTTCTCAAGCTGTCCTTGTTTTTTGTTTTTGTTTGTTTGTTTTGTTTTGTTTTGTTTTAAAGATATATTTATTTGAGAGAGAGAGAGAGCATGGTGGGGAGGGGCAGAGGGAGAGAGAATCTTTAGCAGACTGTCCGCTGAGCTTAGAGTCCGGTGTGGGGCTCTGTCTCATGAACCTGAGATCATAATCAGACTCAAAATTAAGAGTCAGATGGTTAACCATCTGAGCCACCCAGGCACCTCTGAGAGAGTGAGAGAGAGCATGAAAGGCAGAGGTCAGAGGGAGAAGCAGACTCCCTAAGTAGCTGGCAGCCCAATCCAGGGACTCTGGGATCATGACCTAAGCCACCCAGGCACCCTGTCCTTGTTTTTGATGACACTGAAATTTTTGGAAAGTACTGCTGAGATGTTTTGTAGACTGTTTCATAATTGGGATTTTTTTAATGTTTTTCTCACTATTAGAACGGGACTGTGGATTTGGGGGAAAAAAACCCACAGAGGTTAAATACCAATTTTATTACATCAAATCAAGGGTAAATACCATCCACACGGCTTACCACTGTTGATATTAACCTGGATTACCTGGCTGAAGTGCTGTTGGACATGTTTTTCCACTGTAAAGTTACTCTTTTGAAATGATTATTAAGCTTTTCAATGTATATTTACATGGAGAAAATGCACTCATCTTAAGTGTATGAATCCATTACCTTTGACAGATATATGAACCCATGTAACTACTATCACAATTGAGGTTTAGAACACTCTAAAATTGTTTAAACTTCTGTTAATTCAAGAATTCTTTCAGTTATAATCGAGTCAAAAATATTCCAACTGTAGCAGACATATTACACAATTTTGAATTGCTCTGAAAACAAATAGCTGGATTGTTAACTATATTTGATTCTATCGGATTACTTTTTAAGACTGGCTATCTCTCCACATACCTTTTCTGAATGGAATAATTAGGACATGCAGGATTTACCATCCCATGGGCTTAAAACCTTGTCCCATTGTAGAAACATGAGCATGAACACATCTCCTAAGAAAATGAGATTAAAAATAAAATCACAAGGAACCAATGGTTTCCTTCATAACTGCTGAGTATGTGACAAGATGTGAAGAAGTTTGATATGACTTTGACAAATCGAGCATAGAGAAGACTATTTTGGGTCAAATCATGGGATACCACTTCCTGAAGAATAAGGATGTCAAGCAAGAGAATCCAATGGTATTTTATATTAAAATAACTTCTAAGAGTGTACCTGAAGTAGGAGTAAGGCTTTATCAGTGTCTTCTAAAATCACTTTTATCAATGCCTTTTTGAAAGTATGTGTTACAACATTAACCACTGTTCAATTTATGGGAAAATAATTTTTTATAAGAAGCAACACAAATATAAAAGTTCATGAGGAGACATTATGCAAGTTTATATTTTATCAATAATTATAAAAATCATGGCATATAATTAAACTGAAAGAAATCTTAAAATTCAAAAAGTAAAAAAATATCTCTTGAGGTTATACCTGCTAAAAATAGATATGAGAAGAGCTGAATAATTTGCCAAGATCATAGGATTTTTTAACCTTTTATATAAACTTTATTGATGTATAATTGAAATAAACAAAAATGCATGCATATTTAATATATTGGTTAATGAGTTTATAAACGTATCAACTAAGTATGATTTTATATAAGAAACATCACTGCAATCAAGATATAGACCGTTTCCATCACCCTGGAAATAGCCCTTATTCCCCTATGTTTTCTATTCAGTCCCTGTTCCAAGGCCCAGGCTGATCTGCTATCACTTTTTGTTAATTTTGACTCTACTAGAATTTCATATAAAAGGTGTCATATAGAATGCACTCCTTTTTTAATCTTTCTTTTTTAACTTGGTATAATATTTTAAAGATTTATTTGGGATATGTGTATCAGTGGTTTCTTTATTTCTATAGCCAAATAGTATTCCATTATATGGAAACTCCATAGTATATTTATCCTTTTAATGGTCATTTGAATTGTTTCCATCTTATAATTATTTTGAATAACACCAGCATAAACATAAATCTCTGTAGACATACATTTTTTATTTTCTTAGGTAAAAGTGGAAATGTGGGGGATGCATGTTGAACTTTATAAGAAACTGAGAAAGAGTTTTCTAAAGTACTTGTACCGTTTAACATTTTGGCTACCAGTGGATGGAATTACTACTTCTTCTGTGTTTTTGCTAATTCAAATGTCTAATCTTTTTACATTTTATTTTAAATTTAATTTCAAATTTTTAAATTTTAGCTATTTTAATAGGTAGTAGGATCATTTGTTGATTAAATTCACCAACGAAAAAATCTTGAATTTTCATTGTGTAGAAGAATTTTTACATATTATTTTATTAATCTTATTTAAATAGATTTATTGAGGGAGCCTCAAACTCTTTCTCATGTACTCCCTCCCTTTTAAACTTGCTACATATTCTCTACTGGCGACTCCTCATTTTGCAAGACCCCCATGCAACCCCTAAAGGCTCAGTAAAACACAAATGAAAATACAGAATGGAAAGTTTAATACACTATGGTTGATACTATTTAAAAGAAGAAGCAGTAGGGGTGCCTGGATGGTGTAGTTGGTTGAACATCCAGCTCTGGCTCAAGTCATGATCTCAGGATCCTGGTATCGAGGCCCATATCAGGCTCCGAACTCCACAGAGTCTGTTTGAGAATCTCTCTCTCCCTGTCCCTCTGCCCCTCTTGCTTATGCTCTCTCTCTCTAAAATAAATAAATAAATCTTTAAAAAAGAAAAGCAGCAGAAGCATAGCAAATCAGTGTGTAACAACTTTACCGCACACAACCATGGAAAAAATTTAATTATAAAATTCACCAATTTTAACTATATGACTTGATCATTTTTAGTAACTTTATTATCAAAATAAATGGGCAACTATCAACATAAATCAGTTTTAGAACATTTTCATTCCTCCTGATAAGGTCCTTTATATGCATTTCAAGTTAATCTCCATTCCTACCACTGCCCCAGGCAATCACATGAAGGTTTTAATCCTAAAGGAAATTTGAAAGACAAGCTTTTTCATTTGTTCCTTCTTTTTGAGTCAGTTTAATTGTTTATTAAAATGCATTTGTCCATTAAATTAACAATTATTTAATATTAATTTTTCAGTACATTTTCTTATTCTTTTCATGAGTCTAGGATCTAGAGTGATTTTTTCTTTCTTTCTTTTTTTTTTTTTAAGATTTTATTTATTTGTCAGAGAGAGAGAGAGTGAGTGTGCAAGCAGGGAGAACCACAGGCAGAGGGAGAAGCAGGCTCCCAAGGAGCCCAGTGCAGGACTAGATCCCAGGACCTGAGCTAAAGGCAGGTGCCTAACTGGCTGAGCCACCCAGGTGCTGCCCCCTGCCTGCCCCTGTTTTTGTTTTTGTTTTTTGGTTTGTTTTGTTTTGGGCTTTTTAGAGTGATCTTTTTCATTTTATATTAGTCATTTCTTTCTTTTTTCTTTTTTTTTTTTTTTTTGAAATATTTTATTTATTTATTTGACAGAGACCTAGAGAGAGAGCACAAGTAAGCAGAGTGGCAGAAAGAGGGGGAGAGAGAGAAGCAGGCCCTCTGCTGAGCAAGGGCTTGAAAACCCTGGAATCATGATCCAAGCCGAAGGCAGCCGCTTAACCAACTGAGCCATCCAGGCACCCCTCTTTTTTCTCATTTCTTAATCTGCCCACTTAGACACTGAGTTTTTCTGATCTTTACAAGGAAGGCTTGTGGCATTATTGATTTTTCTCTCTTTTTTGCCCCTTTCTATTTCATTGACTTATGCTCTTTATTCTTTATTTCTTTCTACTTACAGTGGCTTTAATTTATTTTTTAATTTATTTTATTTTTCCAGTTTCTAATGCCAAACCTGATTATTGAATTTTACATACATATTTTTTTCTCTTATAAGGATTTAAGTTATAAATCTCTCCCTAAGGGCTACTTTACTATACTCAACAAATTTTGACAGAATGTTTTCATTGTCATTTAAAAATATTTTATTTTTCATTATCATTTAAAAATAATTTACCTGGTTATTTTTGTTTGAACTGTTATTTGGAAGTGTATTGTTTGATTTTCATATATTAGGGGAATTTTTCAGATACTTTATTACTGATTTTTAAGTTAATGACATTATCAGAATGAGTTCAGCACTTTAAATGTACTGTGACTTGTCTGTGGAACAATATGTGGTCTATTTTGATTGATGCCTTGTGTTTCTTCAAGTTCCTCTCTCTTCTTATGCAGTGTGCGCCTGCTGTTACGCTCCTGCAGTGAATTTCAAATAATGTATTTTTCAGCTCTAGACATTCCATTTGGCTCATCTTATATTTTTTTCTACTTCTCTCCTCATTGTATTCATATTTTCCTCAAATTCTTGAATATACTTACACTAGCTGTTTATATTCCTTTCTATTGTTGTGTCATAAACTACCACAAATTCAGTGGCATTGAAAAGCACTCATTTATTTCACAGCTCTGTAATACAGAAGTATGGGTGAGCTCGGCTGGGTTCTTTCCTGAGGCTCCCACAAGTCTCATGTCAAAGCAGCAGTCACTGAGGCTACTCAGTTACCTGAAGGCTCTGGGGGAAGAATCTACTTCCAGGCTTATTCATGTTATTAACAGAATTCAGTTCCTTGCAACTGTAGGGCTGATGTTCCTTTCATCTTGTTGACTATCTTCCAGGGGCCAGACAGATGCTAGGGCCACTCTCAAGTATATATATGGCTTCCTCCCTTTCAGTAACAAAGAACCTCCATCATGTTGAATCCCTCTCAACACTTACAGTCTCTCTGATTTAACCTTTTACAAACAGTCAAAGCAAAGTCTCTGCCTTTAAAAGACTTATGTAATTAAGTTAGGCTCACCTGGATAATGTGACACAGAAGTTCATTTAGATGGCTATGTTCAGGGATTTTGAAAATAGAGCTATTATAAAATATAAAATACTCAGTTAATATTTACTAAAACATATCATACCTTGATAAATTGGGTTAAAGAATACACTAATAGTGTAGTAAAAGAGATACTTGGAAATTAGGAAGGAAGACATGCCCTTGGTTTACTTCAAATGAGGTGTTAAACTTGAAACTTGATGTAGGCAAGTGTTGTACTTGGCAGTTTCAAAGTTTAAGGACAGGGCTCCAACTGGTTGGGAGTAGCAGCTCAGTAAGATATAATAGAGTGCGACACAGGGAGGAAGTCCTGACAAAAATAGGGCAGCTTGTATAGGACCTTAATGTACAGTAGAGGTATTCATAGCCACATGAATACCTAGATGGCTGATTGAGAACATATATGCCCTACTTCTTGTTATAACTGTACACGTGAGTATAGGAAAGGGTAGAAGGCAGGAATTGGGCAAAAGAGTACTTACTGTCCACTGGACATACCCTGAAGATACTTCACATAGGAGGAACAATCTTAGAAACACTCTGCTGATAGGGATCAGTGTCTAAGACATAGACAGACAAGAGAGTATAGTAGTTAAAGGCATGATTAGTCAACTTAAAGATAGATGTAAACTCTGCTTTTTGTACCCATGAGTTTGGGGGCAGAATAATTAAAACACAGACCTTGGAAGTAGACTTCCTTATCCCTGGTGCTTCCTAGATTTATGTCCTTGGCAAGTCTCTTAAATTTGTACCTTAACTTCTTTATCTGAAATATAAGAGTGATGATAATACCTACCTTACATGCATTGGGGATTAAATAAATCCTCAGTTTATTATGAGGATTCAATAAACCAACATATGTATACCATTAGAACAGTACCTGGGGCATAGTAAGTGCAAGATAAGTATTAGCCATTCTAATTATTTCTTGTATAAAATTAGGATAATAATAATAGTAGCTCTTTTATAGGTTTAACATAGAGTTTAAATGAGTCACTGAATATCAGCTGCTCATTCTGTTCCTAATAGATAGTAAGTACTTAATAAAACAGACTAAACATCACACATTGGTCATGGTTGATTCAAGAAATCCAGGAGATTCAACTATTAGGTTCAAATGCACCATTGCTCATTGATAAGCAGGAATCAGGAATATAAGGGTGTGATTCTTCCAAGTAATGAAGCAAATTCTGCTACTTTAGAATTACTACTAGCTGTTGATAGGTAAAATAACACACCCTATATATCTTACGCACATGCAAAAACCTGTACTATTGCTACAGAGATGAACATAAGTTATATTTTGAAGAGAATTCTACAATCTATCAGTTATAATTTTACTTTTCATTCAACAGGTCATTTGAAATCACTATCATTTGGAGCTTGATATCATATGGTCAGTGTCTGGATTCCCATTAAGAGCTAACCCTATAATTAATAGACTCCCATGTCAGAGTTCAAAACTTTCTATAGATCATTCTCATGGGAATCTAAGAATTAGTAGCTGTTTTTCTTTTAATCATGTGCTTATCTTTGAGCAGTAATGATTTAAATTAACATCCTCAATTTTGAGATACCCAACTCAAATGAATTACTAGTCTGAGCAGAGAATGGTATATATTGGGTGACAAAATGGAATGTTCAGAAACAAAAGCAGCTTCAGAAGTGCTGGATCTAGGGTTCCAGATGATCTCATTATGGTTCTACCTTTTTCTTTACACCTTTAATCTGCTTCCCTGTGTGGATTAGTTTATTCTCATACAGACTTTGTTCATGTGATAGGAAAAATGGGAATCTCCACTTTCTATCTTCATAGATAAGAAGTCAAGAGGAATAGGCCTGCCTTCTTTCAATACTATGCATCAAATCTCAGGTCCTTTATCTGTCCTTGAATTCTTCAGCCTCATCAGGGGAAGGGAGTTATCACTTCAGTCAACCCTGCATCTGAGTTTGAGTTGGTAAGGCATTATGATTGATAGGTCCAACCCAACTTATAGAGGCTGAAAAGCGTTCTTTTCCAAAAGAATAGTTGATGGTGTTACCAAAGGAACAGCAGGAATTTCCTCCCCTATCAACATAGAGGGTATAAAAATCAGAATTTCTTAACTAGATGGGATCAGGAAGTAGATGTTGAGTGACACAAGATGTCTACTCAAATAAGTATGACAGGAAAGTATAGCAGATGAAAGAGAACATATTTTCTCTTTCTCTCTTCTCTTTCTTCTTCCATGAAATGACCTCCACTCAGTAGTGCAATGAACATGTAAGATTGTATTAAATAGATAAACAAACAAAACAATAAAAACAATAAAACAATACAAACAAAACAAAACAAAACAAAAACACAACTATGGCTGAAGATTTAGATAAAGGATGGAAGAATAGCCAGACTATCTTAGCAGCAATAGCAGGAGTAGCAGCAGGTAAGGCAGACAACTTCGTAAATTACAAATTGGATTTAAATAGAGAGGGAATTGGAAGTGGAGACATTATTTTCTGTAGAAATGTGATGGGCAGAGGAGAACAACGAAAAAAATAAAACTGAGATGATTAAGAAAACACAGTGCTGAAAAAATAAAATTAAGACTGAGCCCTTAACTTGAATTACATATTTTTAAATTAATCCTTGGGTGAGGACAGATTAAGGACTACACAAAACCAAGCCGGTGAACACACTTTATGATGTATGATCCTTGGACCTAAAACTAGATTCTCTTCCAGTTAAGTATGCTGCTAGAATGATGACTGTCCTGGCCTAGTTTTAGATTAACCAGACTTACGGATAAGATTTTTGATTCATAAAATCTCAGAAAAACACAAACCAAATACTGTGTCACCTGTTGGGTTCCAGATCCTATGCTCTGTGGCTAAAGATATAAAGATGAATTATATACTATAAGTACTGGATGTCTGTAGATTTTACAAGCTCAGCATCACTTCCCTGTTTCTCTGGTAACAGATCACTCTTCCCATTTGTTTAAAATGGTGCTAGTGTCTGGCTTCTGCCCTTCCTCAACCAGACTATGATACTGGTCCAATAATTAACACTGGACTCAGGAAGAACCAATGGAAGCCTTCTTTTATAGTTAATCAAGAGCTTTAAGGTTAGAGTATTTCAATCTTGGGCAATTTTTGTAAAACAAAATTATTCTGAAATCTACTAATTATCCTTTAAGTTCTAGAAATTGCATTTCATGACTAAGAGGGCAGCAAATTATCTGATACTGTTTCTGTTCTGCCCATTGTCAAATAAAGGCAGTGGGGAATGGCAAAACCAGTTCTGATTCATTCAACACCTGAGTGCTTCTTAGGTTCAAAACACCATTCTAAACATTGTCCAGGAGAAAAACATAAATAATACCAGCCCTTACCCTCAAGGGTCTTACAACGTGGCAAGGGAAATAAGACACGAACACAGATGACTGCAATAAAATGAAGATAGTGATTGCTGCCAGATGTTTAGGGAGAATGAGCAAAGCAAAGAGAGAACACAGAATAAGGCAACATTCAGTAGTCAGCCAAGAAATATTTATTGAGCAATCATAAGATGTGAAATGGGCATGGAGGAGTAAAATGTGGACTGGGATAATGGGGAGGAGAAAAATCAGGTGACATGACTTGTTACTCAACTTTCTAAATATGTTTTTTGTCACCAAGTTCGTAATAAATATCCTTAAATTAAAATCTGAATAAAGATATTGTTCTCTGAAATACACACTGGGGCAATGATGTTTAAACAGTAGGATAGTAGTACTTGTGTTCCCAAGTATGCCTTCCTACCTATTGCTTTCTTCTCTTGTATGTTCCCAAGTATGCCTTCCTATTGCTTTCTTATCTTGATGGTACCTCAAGATACCCATTTCAGGTCTTTCACCCTTTTTGAGCTTGTGTTTTAGAACAGGTGGATTAGAACAAGATCCTCTTGGCTTCAAACAACAGAAAGAAAATAGTATAAAACTGAAAAAAAAAATCCAGAGACAATCTTGATGGCATGCCTAGATGCAAGACTTCAGATGTTTAAATTAAGTCCCTAACTCTCTTTATCTTTCTCCTTTCCTTTTTCCTCTCTCCTATATCTCTTATTATAGAATTCAAATATCTCTCTGTTTTTGTGGAAGCTCCTGGCACAGCTGTAGGCTTGTATCCTTACAGCTTCATGGAAGAGTAGGGGTTATGATTGTGTAAGGTTGTGGCAGGGCATCCCATCTAAGATTGATCAATACTCACATTGTACACCGAAGTAGATTAGTATATTAATTACAGCACTGTTTTCTTGAAGAAGACTCTGTAATGTGTGTTCTTAGATAATAAGAATAGTATAACATTTTCCAAAGGATATGCATGAAGTGTTTTTGAAGCATTTTTTTCCCCCATAATTCACTCACAGATTGTCTTTTGGATAATGGTAACCTTGTGTCACTATCCTAGGTACCATAGCAAATGCCCAGGGATCAGTCCTTGATGGCTCTGGCTGGGCTCTATTCTCATCCTTTAACTCATCACTGTAGCCAGTCATCAGTCCTAATTTATAAGAAGTGGGTTCCATTCTCAAATCATAAGTAATGAAACATGGAGAAAAAGAAACTGGACTGGACTATCCCTAAAAGGAAGAAGAACAGAGGGTGAGCAAGGGGAAAAACAGAAAAAAGAAAAAGAAAAAAGTCCTCTATACCAGAAAATGTTTGTAACGTTCTTTGGAGATCAAAAAAATTTGTCTCCTACACATAGATGAACAGAGGGTATTGGCCTAAAAAGAGCCCTGTGGCCAAAGGGATCTGGCCTATTTTAACAAGGATTTGAGAGTTAACAGGTACCATGGAGAGCACCCAGTTCAATCTCATCATTTTACAAAGGGGGAAACTAAAACCCAGAAAGGAAAACAGAAATGCCAAGGACTTACAGGTAGTTTATGGCAGAGACAACCCACTACCTATCTTCTGACTTTGTGTTGTGTGTGTGTGTGTGTGCGCACGGGCGCACGCATGTGCGCTTGCTTTTTGTAAAAGGACAGTTTTCTTTGGTTTGTAGCAACAACAACAACAAAAGAAAGTATAGCCTTGTTTCTGGTTTTCTCTTCATTCTCAAATCTGTATAATGTAGCTTTGCTGCATTCCAACAGAAAACCTCAGCAAGAGTTTAGTTAATCATCATAAGTTCACTCACTCCTTATAGGGACAGAGACATTATCCTTCCTTTATATAAGAACTAGGGCCACCTGTTGCTTTAATAGCTCAAGTTTGGACTCTGCCTGCAGGAGGGGACACCTTTGAAAATCAGCTTCCTAACTGCACTGCATTCTGATTTGGCTACCAAATCTCCAGCCAGAAAAAGAAAGGCATCTGGATCATTGGGGAGACTTCTACCTGCCTCCTCTACTTCTTCCTCCTACTATCACCTCTTTCCTGCTGTTTCCTGCCCGCAAAAACCTGTCACCAGCCCAGAAGTATCTCTGGAAATGGGTAGGAGGGAGCCTTGCACCTGTCAGTGCCAGAGAAGAACGTGCGCTCTGCAGAGTTCTCAGTTGTTACATCTTTGGCGATGAAAGGAAGGAAAGCAGAGTCCGAGGTTTCTGCCACAGATTTGCTGGAGACCGCAGTTAGTCCATCCGTCTCAAGCTCCAGTAACCCCGAAGATCAAGGGTGCACTTACATTCCTAGCGCTTCTTGCTGTGTTTTCCTAAGAGCTAGTTCAGTGCCTCGCCCCAAGAAGTCTCAGGGTAAAGGTTAAGTCGTCAATCAGGTTGCCGTCTCTGTGTTTTTTCTTGAGAAAAACTGGCATAGACTGATCAGTAGTAGAAAGTGGGATCTCCTTGCTCCCCTTCATCACTGCGTTCTCCACCTAGCGACTTCCTCGCATTCTCCTAGATCTGACAGCTGGGGCTCCCAACCTCAGGGTTGGGAGAGTGGGTTCCTGGCATCCCCGCCCCCTCTCGGAGTTGATGACACCCGTGCCTAGAAGGTGCGTGTGGGTGCAGGCGGGCGAGCTGGAGGCTTCTACCGGGAGCTGGGAGAAGGAGTTCAGCTCTCGCCTAAGACCTGTAATCCTAGATTCCCTGGGAACCGCGAAACTCCCCAGTCCGAGGCACTCCCAGCTTAGCCGCCCACCCATTTCCCCCCCTCCTTTCCTCAGCACGCAGCCCCTCCCTGCGTGATGATGCAAACCAGTGGGGAGGGCGGGCGCTTGGAAGGGTGGGGAGAGTCGGAGAGCTAGCGAGGGAGGGAGGGAGTGGGAGGAGGAGAGGGAGCCGAACGACCATTTAAAGCGATAGCAATCCTTGCCCTCTCCCCAGTGCTGGGTTGTTGGAGAGCGCGAGCGGCAAGCCGGGGAGCGCGAGCGCGGCGCGCGGGCCGGCGAATCCAGGAGCGCACGGAGCCCCAATCTGGCAGGCGCCGCGGGACCCCGTAGCCTCTCAGGCCGCCCCTTCCCGGGCGCCCCCACCCTCCGTGCCTGCAAGAGCCTCTGGGCTTCCCCGGAGGACCTCACCCCAAGGGGCCCGGACCCCGGCAAGCCCGCCACCATCCCCTCCAGCGCCGCCGCCGCCACCACCGCAGTAGCCGGAGCAGCATGGTCCAGCTGGGGAAGCTGCTCCGCGTCCTGACTTTGATGAAGTTCCCCTGCTGCGTACTGGAGGTGCTCCTGTGCGCGCTGGCGGCGGCGGCGCGCGGTCAGGAGATGTACGCCCCGCACTCTATCCGGATCGAGGGGGACGTCACCCTCGGGGGGCTGTTCCCGGTGCATGCCAAGGGTCCTAGCGGAGTGCCCTGCGGCGACATCAAGAGGGAGAACGGGATCCACAGGCTGGAAGCGATGCTTTACGCCCTGGACCAGATCAACAGCGATCCCAACCTGCTGCCCAACGTGACGCTGGGCGCGCGGATCCTGGACACTTGTTCCAGGGACACTTACGCGCTCGAACAGTCGCTCACTTTCGTCCAGGCGCTCATCCAGAAGGACACCTCCGACGTGCGCTGCACCAACGGCGAGCCTCCGGTTTTCGTCAAGCCGGAGAAAGTAGTTGGAGTGATTGGGGCTTCGGGGAGTTCGGTCTCCATCATGGTAGCCAACATCCTGAGGCTCTTCCAGGTAGGGAGGCGCTCCCTCCGGGGCACAGCGCGCTTTAGCTCCCCGCGCACTTAATTCCAAAAGCTGGCTTGGACTCTAGGGGTGCGGGGTCAGGTCAGCCTTCGCTCATTTCCACCCTGGAGATCCTGCGAATCCCTCCCACCCCACCCGAGGAGGTACCTTCCCTGCTTGGTTCATTTCCCTTCCATCTCTCCCCTGTCCGCGCTCCACTCCATCCGGCTTGACATCCTGGATTTATGGCCCCATTTACAAGAAGCAATCTGCGAAAAACAAGGCGATGATTTAAATGGGTTTGCATTAGAGTGAAATATGGTCCAAAACAGGCTTGTAAAAGTGCCGGGCTCCTGTGAGAGCCGGTTAGGCTCATGGAATATGAAAGATGAGAAGACGCCTCGAAACTGGGCATTTCTCAACTCCCCACCTTCCTTCCCAGTCCCAAGCCGCCCAGCAAGCCGCAGCTCCCTTGGAAATTTTCGAGAAGAGCTTAGGGGGGCACATCTTAAACCGAGGGCTAGGTCTTCACCTACATGTGGATGTTAATTGCCCATGTCTCTCAGGTTGGATCTCCCGACCTATAGCCTGTCTCCGCGAGGGCATGGGGCGAAAGGCACGGGGACGCTCTCCAAATGGGGAGATGCCACCGCAGACGCGACCCCCGGGTGATTTGCTCTGGGCAGTTGTTTGCACCGTCTAAATTGCGTTTGCATTCCGGCCACTGGCAGGAGCTGGGCGGTCAGCTTTCTACTCCAGCCACTTCAGAGCCCAGAGATGAGCTCATGCTAACTGCGAAACAAAATCGCTTTCGCTGCCTCCACCCTCCGCCCATCATTTCCCACGACCTCCCTAACACAGACCCTCAGCCCCTATCCTCGGCTCCGCGGACGATTCCCGGAGCCAGGAGAGAAGGCTCCTGAGGGAGGCACTAGGGTGCGCTGAGTAAAGCCGGCGGTCCTCCTGCTCTGGGCGCCAGAGGGCAATGCCGAAAATGGGAGGAAGGCGGATCCGGGGCAGCTGAGCAGTGGGTTCTACTGCAGTGCTCTCTCTCCGCCTGCTCCTGCATTTTGTGCCCCGTGGCTCCTGTGCTGCACTGGGTATAAATGGATGGAATTCGGATTTTAAGAAATTGAGTTTCAGGATCTGTGTGATTGTGGGTTCCCTTCTTTTATCTCCGGTGTATCTCTTTATCTTTCTTCCTTCTTTTTCTCCTTTTCGCTCCTTCTCTTTCAATTTCTTTTTTTTTTCTCTCCCTCTCCCCCCACCCCAAGTTTTTTGTTCATCTCTGTCTTGAGATGATCCTTTCCTAATACACAGCCCTCTCCCTGCCTGATAGCGTCCAAACCCAATTAATCCCTTCTCCAGATGTTCTGGCTAACCCTGATGCCCTTACGCTCCCTATATCTAAAGAGTTGGGTTCCTTCCAAATGCTTTCCCTAGGGTACTGGGTTCGTGGAAGGGATTCCTTGAGAGATTTAAGCTGTCACCACATCAGCTCCTGGGAGAGTGAAGTTTGTGTGTGCACCAGGAGAGGTGCCTGCCCAAGGCTGCAGCCTGATGTGGCCCCTCTGATCTTCTGAGCATCCCTAACACTTCTTGTGTGTTCTGTCCTGGGAATCCCTAGGAATCCCTATTTGCAAACTCAGAAATGCTTTGGGGACACCCTTAATTCTGAGATGGTGCTTTTGGGAAAGAGGCGAGGCTATTGTAAGCAAAACACAGAAGCCTTTCCTTGCCTGAGCTTTTAAAGCCAGACAACTTAAGAGGGCAGTGCAGCAGGATAAAGTGAGGTCAGAGATCACCTGAGAACCACTGAGGTGACTCACAGCCTTGTGAGCCCTGAGTCCTGGGGGTTGAAGGCACATTTGGTGTCTCACATTTTAAATTATTTTGGTGCCTGTTTCTCTCTTCACTCAGAGCACAGGCAGTGCTGCAGATGGGCCTGTCTGTCTAAAAGAATGAAATGTTAAAGTCAAGAGAGGGATTGCAGACTAGGCTGAGGGACTGTGTTTGCTGAAAAAGATTCCAGGGGGAGCTGATTCTTCCTCTGGTGTGTGAACCTGAGGCTCTTGTGAGGAAAAGAAATGGTTTGCCTTATGCTTAGTTCCCCCATTCGTTCCCTGGGCTGGGAAGGAAAGGAAGCGAATGCCAATGTTAGCAGTGTGGGTTGGGACTAAAACCATTCAGAGAAAACACTGTCATTTTCCTCTAATTTGCAAATTGCAGCTATTCATGTTGGATTGAACAGCTGAGGGGAAAAGAGCCCCCAGTTTTCACCTGCATTTATGGAGAAGAGGCTGGTCGTAGGAGGAATGCTACCAACTTGTAGCTTGTGCTGTGAGCTGGGTATAACTGTTGGTGTGGGAACATGCTTAACCATTGCCCGTGTTGGAATATGTATTTATATATTCCAACAGTCTCTTCCAGTAGCCTTTTTTGCACGTGATCATAGGAGCTCCTGGCATGCAAGTCTAATCCCCAGTTTCCCAGCCTCTGTAAGCTTGCAAAATGAATAGAGAGAATAGTGGTACGCAGACCCATTGTTCAAAGGCACAATCAGTTTAGAGAGAGGAAAAGAATGGTAGGTGAATCTTTGCTGGGAATGCAGGGTTCAGCTCAATTGAGATTGTCCTATATTTTAAAACAAAACAAAAAACCAACTAACAAACAAATAAACAAACAAAACAAAAAACCCTCCTCTAAATAATAGAATTCTTAGCTCTCCGGATATTTGAGTTTTCTTTTCTTGAGCCCTGTAGCTTGCTGTGGGGACCATACCAAGCCTCTCATTTGAGATAAAAATTTATGGCGAGATAAGCTTCTGGGCTGGGGGAAGGAATACTTAGTGACTTAAAGCGGGGAGTGCTACAGATTGGGGGTGGGGATTGAGGACAGGAAAGAGTAATGAAATAGTAATAAATGTAGCAAGTGCTGTTGCTGCCAGCAAAAACTAGAATGTAGTTCTTTCCTGAGAATGAGGACCTGGGCAAGAATGAATCCTCAGATGTAAATAGTGTCTATGACTTTGAATTTTCTTTTGTCTATTGGCATAGCAGACTGAAGATATGAGTTAAGCAAGTCCTCTCTCTCTCTCTCTCTCTTCTATGCACACTGAATTGATTAGTAAGTGACATGTCAGAGGACAGGAATGATGTCTGCTGGGTCTTTCAAATCTAGGAATTTGAGGCTAATGAAATTAGTGTGTGGCCAGGGCTCTGCCAACTAGAATTAAGTCACTGCAACCACACTGCAATGCATTTTCAGCCTCAAAGAAGCATCAGGGAGGAATTTCTGGAGATTTGTTTCTGAGCCTGTACAAAATAATACCTTCCTAATGCTAAGAAAGATTAAATGTAAATTAATTTTGACTATGAGTAACATATTTAAAAAATAATCAGAGAGTAGGGATGGCTTAAAGTGAAGAGCTTATGTAATATGGTGTCCAAAGAATAAATCTCCCGACCACTCTTTTGTGGGCTATAAGTAAGATATATTATAGTGGAAAGTAATGGGCATGTTTTTATTCAAGGCTTCTCTGTTATTGACTTGAGAGCAAACACTCTGAGCGTATAAATTACTCTCACTACATCCTGACTCTGAATGAACAATATTTCATGGCCAGTGACATGGTCTAAGCTATGGACTTGGAGTTGGATGGTGTCTATTTCAGTTGCTTTGTCCCTTCAGAAGCAACTAAATGGAAAAAGTGGCCAACTTGACTCTTGTTGGGGCATATTGCAGATCTAAACCTGTAGAACTTACATCATAAATGAAATACATTTGTAAATTTCTAAATGTTCATTGAAGCTTGAATATAATCTCCAACTTTGGGGAATATTATATATATATGTATATATATATATAAATTTTTTTTCTCTAGTTTTCCTCCTTTCTTTTGCTTCCTCTCTTCTCTGTTTCTATCTTATGTAATTGAATAGAACTGGGTACCTAGGTTAGTGTGGTATTACTATAGTGGGGACTTTTTTTTTTAATAGCTCTAACCTAATTCTTCACAAAATTTCATAAATACAGGTGTCAGTGCCATTTGGAATAGGCTCTATAACAATCTCTGCCTCCACATTTACTGTGTTTCAGGAAATTTACCTAACAGATGGTGAGTAGGCAATTTTTAAAGGGACATTTTTGAAAAAAAGCAGAGAGGGAAGGGATAGAGACAGGCACATACTATATTTGAAGATACCTCTACATGTGTATTTTATGTATATGTGCCCACAACATTAAGATGTCTTTGGGGATTTTTCTCTTCAAAAATAATTGAAGTAATGGATGCCTTTGCTTCAATTTCATAAACACTGAGAGTATAACAAATTATAAATGCTCTGTTTCCTACGTCTATAGATTATGTCATGGACTTCGAAGACCATAGCTGAATTACACAAAGTACACTCCAGTCTCAGTTGTGCCATGAATTAACTCTCTTACCCTAAATAAGTCACTTAATCTTTCTAGGCCTCAATTACCTCATGTGTTTTTTTTTTTTTTTCTCTTTAAAAACAAATGTGGTTTCTAAGTTTTTCAATCTCTTTGGGTCATAGCTTGCTTGAAGAAAACCTGCTCTTATCCAAACCCCATGACATTGAATTTCCAGCTCCTACTTTGAACTTAGAGTAAGTTTGGGAAAACTTTTAAGGAATATTTTCACACGGATATCTTAGTTAATATCAGTCTAGCTGATTTCCCATATTTAAGCCTTATCCCTTGTTTTGCCAGTGTGCTCCTTCGTCACGTATATCAAGGCTGGTACTGAGGAAAATGACTTCCTGGGTCAGCTTACTGCATGGTTACAATACACCAGGTAGGGGCAAGAACTGTGGGCTTTATAGTAGCAGATATAACTTTTATTATCCAGTGTTCTCTTCCCTTTCATCTTGCAAAAACCCCAGACTTTCTTTTGCAATGATGCCAGATAGTGACTTCTTGCCTCCTCTCCGGCCCCAGGGATGAGTCCCCTGGCTGAACTCAGGCAAGGAAAGTGATGAGTTCAGGTGTAGACTTTTGACTTTAGCTAGACCTATCAAAATCCTTCCCAGGACTTTTCTGCCAGAGGAAAATGGGAAAATTGGCTCTTTTCTCAGGAATTTCTAAGCTAGGGTGATATGACTCTGGGACTCCCAGTAGCTTTCTGTAGAATAAAGTCACAAGACTTTCTGTAGAATAAAGTCACAGGGAAGTAAGCAGGGTTGAGTGACAGAGAGAAAGCCAGAGCCCTGAAGATATTCTGAAACTCTCAAATCTAGCTATATCCAAATCTAGCTGCATCCCTGAATTTCTAGCACTTGTTCTTAAAATAAATAAATTTATAAAAAATTTCTTCTACTATTTTGAATTTGTTTTCAGGCCTGTGCAATTAAAAGCCTCCTTGCCAAAACACTTGATTTCTTATGTTAATGTAAGGTTTGCTGACTGACATTCATTAATTGAAAAATTATATATGATATTTTCTTTACTTTAAATATAATCCTCTAGTCCAGGTCTGGGCTATTCACAACTCTGCATTCTTCCCCACTCTTCCCAATATTTTCTGTATTAACTTTAAGTATTTGTTATCACAACCTGATGCAGTTGAGAGATAAGGTGAACACCTCTGATGTAGGGTGCAGCATAGAGGTCTCCTATTTGGAAACTTTAGAAACCTACTTGACTCCCTTCATTAAAACAAATCTTTTGTTGATGTTTCCATGGCAAAGAAGCATTTTTCATGGCATAATGGAGTACAAAGTACATTAAACTCCTGGGTTACTCTACAGTAAGCATCCAGCCTAACTACTTGTTTTTTGTAGGCAAAAAAGAAGAGTCACAAACACATTTTCCCAACATCTGTGTATATGATAACTGTTTAGAGGACAGTTATGCAACATATAGTCAGGCTGATTAATTCATGGATTTTTTGTCAGTTGGCACAGCAAATATGTGTGTTTTATGCACTTACTAAAGGCAAAACAAAATTTTTTTACAGGTAAATATCTGAGAAGAGCATTATGCCAGCCATTACTGTGACGGCATTTCCATGTTTGACAAGTAACCTCCTTTCAATTATCCTTACTACTAGATGTTTCTTGGATCAAGTTATTGGATTATTATGTCAAAATAAAATAATATGAAGTTACA
This sequence comes from Mustela erminea, assembly GCF_009829155.1. Classification (NCBI taxonomy): domain Eukaryota; kingdom Metazoa; phylum Chordata; class Mammalia; order Carnivora; family Mustelidae; genus Mustela; species Mustela erminea. Next base: position 49,076,250 of record NC_045614.1, read on the forward strand.
ATGATACAGGATACGTATCTCATTTTGTAAGAACAGAAGTTCTTATTTCTTTTCAATAAAAGTAGTGACCACTGTAATAACTTTATCTTTCCTATGAGCCATTATGCCATGCACTATAAGTACTTCATCTCATTTAGTTCTTACAATAGTTCTGAAAAGGCATGTTATCATCCCTGTGTACAGCTGAAGGAAGTGATTCTCAGAGCCCCAAGTCACATTTTTGGTAAGTGGCAAAGTCTAGATTCACACAGTGGATTGCCTGACAATACCCTGGTTGTTAACCACTATGCATGCTGCTCAGTTGTTGCACCTATGCAGAAATACTTAAAATAATCATAGATTCGCCTACTCTGAAATTGTGGTGGTTTGAGGACAACATCAGAGTTGCTGATTCCTTAACCACATTCGTTTGCAGAAAAAAAATTTTATTACAGTTCTGCAATGAGATTAATTCTGTGTATTGAGACTTGAGCACACAAATTCTCACCTCCAAGTGAAAGATGCTTGTTTTCCATTATTCAACAGATAGCCCTGTATGTAGGCAATAAATACACAGTAGGCTTTTCTCTCAAACAAATGAGAAAAGATGTTTCTTCTTGTCCTGATTCAGTGCCCATCATTATGGATGATGACGGCTGTTCCTGAACTTTTTTTCATTCACTCCACTCTTTCTACAGACCTCAAGTGGGAAAATCCATCATTCGGATATATGTGCAAAGTGATAGGACTGTATTAATACAATTGCTGAAAGTCAAGTTGATGGAGCACAGGAAATACATCCTAATAAATGCAACATTAATGTTTGTGTGGGCCATGGAGTGAGGGGTAGGAGAATTTTCAGTTTAATGGATTATTTTGCCTCTTGCTATAAAAGTGCTGCAGCTAAATAGTTTTATAATTGGTCATTTACAGAACTCTCCATCTCTGGGTGTTGTGCTCTCTCCATTCTGCGGCTGCCAGTTCTTTCTCTTGTTCTTGTTGGAAGATAGCAAGGAATCCACTTCAAAGGCTCAGCCTGCTTTTCTGCATTATTGTTTAGGAAAATATTTCCATTCGTTAAAGCACTGCTTAAACATTTTTGTCATGTTTTAAACTTGACTATGTTCTGAATGTATTAGCACAGATAGAGATAATGTGGGATATTTTCCTGGAGAAAACATACTTTTATCAAAGGAATCATAGAATTTTCATGTAGGGGTTAAGAATAAAATTCTGGAGTTAGATTTGAATTTAAATTCATCCTCACCACTTATTACCAGACTCACCTTAATCAAACAAGTACCATACCTTTCACCAATTTTCTTATCTTTGAAATGGGAATGATACAAGTATACTTGTCTGATAAAGTAATTATAAAAATTGCACAAAATATACATGGAAATGTTTTTAGCACTGATTTTAGCATATAATGAGTGTTTAATACATTTAAAAGCTTTTATTTTATTATTATGCTATTATTAAATATCACTATTTCTTAAATGTTACTATTGCTAAATTTACTGTAAAATTACCATAATAATCCATGTTGGATTTCACTCTTCTGTTTCTTTGTTTAAATGGAAAATATTAGGGGCACCTGGGTGGCTCAGGAAGTTAAGCATCTGACTCCTGATTTCAGCTGGGGTCATAATCTCAGGGTCCTTAGATCTCTGGTGGTAGGATTGAGACTCCTGTTAGGCTCTCTGCTCCGCGTGGCATCTGCTTGTCTCTCTCACTCCCTCTTGGCCCCTCCCCACCAGGTACTTGCACTCCAGTCCTAGTGTTCTAAAATAAATAAATGCAATCTTTTTTAAAAAATGAAAAATATTACACAGATTGAGAGAGAGAACACAGTTTGGTGATAGTATTCAGTGGAATTAGAATTTCTACGGCACTGATTCAGGTGAATCAGGAATGCCATGGGCTTAGGATACCAGACAGGTTCAGAGCAGTGGGCTTTGAGGTTAGCCAGCCCCAAGTTTGAAGTCCACTGTGACCCATTTCTAGTGCAGAACCGTGAAGAACTTATTTAAACTTTTTGAGCTTTACTACTAGTTTTATAGATCTCTTTTTTCCCCGGGAATATTTATTAAGACTCCCCGTTCAGCACTGTTCTACATGGTTGGATATATCAGTGACTAAAATAGACAGGAGCCCCTCCCTCACATTCTGTCTTTCCCCCTCTCTCCTCTTCCCTTCCTCCTATCTCCATTCTTCTGTCTCTCAGTTTACACTCTCACATGGAAACAGATGGATGTTATAAATAAGTCCTAGAGTATGTTAGAAGTTGATGAGCCCTTTGGGACAAGGGAAAGAATGTGAAGCACACTGAAGAGTGTTGGTTTGGGAGGGCTGAGGAGTGTACAGGTGGGTTCTATTTTTAACTATGGTAGTCAGGATGAATTTTATAAGGTGGCATTTGAGCAAAGACTTGAAGCATGGGAATTGTCAGAATGGATTAGGGGAAGACCACTCCCTGCGAGCAGGAACAGCCAGTGTCAGAACTCCGAAGCAGAAATATGCCTGGCAGGTTTGAGGGAATCTCAGGGATGCCACTACAGTTGGGTAAGTCAGGAAGAGAAAGGGGCAGCAGGAGGGCTTCAGGTTGGAGATATGAGGGGGCAGATGAGGTAAGTCATTGGAAACCATCACATGCATTTTGTCTTACCTTAAGTGTAGGCAGTGTGGTAGGATGTTAGGGGAGGTGGGGGATGATCTGTCTCTTGGTTTAGAAGAATTTCATCTGTGGTATTGAGGATGAGGGAAAGAGAGGAATCAGGGATAATCTCAGGAGGTGATTACAGATGTCTCTGAGATGGTTGTTGATGATTTGTACAACAAGTGCTTCAAGAAGTGATACATTTGGAAGATTATGACAATATTTTCTGGTCTATCAAATGGGAGATGTGAAAGGAAGAAAGGGGACAAGGTGAATCCAAGATGTGGGGCCTGAGCCACTGGAAAGGTGGGATTACTATCACTTCAGATGGAGTGGAGCACAACTGAGGAATTAAGGAACAGATTTGGAGGTATAAGGTTTGAGAAATTTTTTGACATATAAACAGAGATGTTGAATGCACAGTTGGAAATACAAGTCTGCAGTTATCAAGAAAGGTCTGGACTAGAGATACATTTTAATGAAATAGTCATGTTAAGAATAATTATATGGAAGTGCTATTTTAATAAATGAGGGACACCTGGATGGCTCAGTCACTTAAGCCGCTGCTTTCAGCTCAGGTCATGATCCCAGGGTCCTGGGATCGAGTCCCACATCAGGGTCCTTGCTCAGCAGGGAGCCTGCTTCTCCGCCTCTGCCTGCCTGTGCATGCGCTCTCTCTCTCTCTCTCTCTCTCTCTCTCACACACACACACACACACACACAAATAAATAAATAAATAAAATCTTAAAAAAAAAAGAATAAATGAGATAATATAGGGGGGTGGCTTATTCGGTTAACTATCTGCCTATGGCTCAGGTCATGAACCCAGGATCCTGGGATCTTGCCACATAGGGCTCCCTGCTCCACAGGGAATCTGCTTCTTCCTCTTCCTCTGCCTGCCACTCCCCTACTTGTGCTTTTTCACTCTCTTTGTTAAATAAGTAAATAAAAATCTTTAAAAAATAAAAATAAAGAGATAATACAGTTAACACTATGTGTTCTCAAAAAATTTAACAGCTCCTAGTTAAAGGCAATTACATGAAATGAAAACAAATCTTATAGTTTGTTTTTGCAATAAAACTGACCAAAATGGTATCACAATTATTTTAACAGTATTTGTGACAATTATTTTAAGTCAAAACACCATACCGCAAACATTATAATAACATTTCAATCTCCTACCTTTCATTGTGGTAATGTAGCAATAACTATATTTTGTAAGGTTAGTTAGTTGTGATAGAGTATCTATTTTATTAAAAATAATTTTGAACTATCTAGCTCAGTGCTATATATATATATATGTTTATGTGCATATATATATATATATGTAAAATTTAAAACTCAGTTGAGAATTTGCATCACTGATAATACATTTGGCCCTTGAACAATGTGGGGTTAAAGGCACTTACCCCACACCACTGCAAATCCACATATAGCTTTCATATCCCCCCAAACTTTACTAATAATTGTTTTCCACTGCCCTGAAGACTTACTGATAACATAGGCATTTGATTAATACATATTTTATATGTTATGTGTATAATGTACTGTACTCTTCCAATAAACTAGAGAAAATAAAATATAATTAAGAAAATTGTAAGAAAGAAAAAAGACATTTACAGTACTGTAATGTGTTTATCGACAAACTTCATGTATAAGTGGACCCACATAGTTCAAACCCATGTTGTTCAAGGGTCAGTTACACATGAGAATTTATGCAATGACCTAGGTATTCAAGGAAAAATAACGGGGTTTTCTTATAATATCCCATTATGGCACCTACTTTGAAGAATTTCACAAGGCATTTCATATCTTCCATTCACTTTTCAATTGAAAACATGGTGGGGGGATTTTTATCTTACTGGTTGCAAGCTCCCTTTAGGCTTTTGCAAATCCTTTAATACCCTTTGTAGCTTAACCAAAATTCTGTTCCTTATTCACTTGACTATCAGATAGTGGTCTAAGCATATCCTTATACTAAAAAAATGCATGGCCATGTTGTCTCTGCACATCTATAATTGTATTTTAACACTGTCATTATGTAAGCTATATTTTAATTATAATTATAACAAATTTTATATCAACACACATCCATTTCTAGTGTTCAGGGGGAGAACAGCATGTAGTAAATTTTTTCAAAATATAGCATCTGAAGAACAGAACAGAGGGTAATTGTGTAATTCTCTATTCCTATAATTAAGTTCAGTGGAGTTGGCATAATAGAATTAAGATGAAAAAAAAAAAAAAAGCAAAATGTTGAGGCACCATGGCTCCCTGTCATAACACACCCTTTTAACATCAGAGAACATACACTTAGCATCTTTCTGTACAGAAATGGAGGGAGTAAGACACTAGAGGATGAATGACAGACATTAAAGGGTGGGATTATGAAAAGCAATATGGAAATGACATATTGGTTTTAGATTTGGTATGTGGGGAAGATCTACTAGCATGTATGTCTACTGGGACCACATTTTCTGGAATAGTTAAACCCGATGTCAAATATGCAGTCCTACCTTCCTTGTAAATTGGGACATACACTCAAATCTTTGCTTCCTTTTCTTGAATATTGGTTGAGAAGATTATCTCAGAAATGGTATCTTATGAGTAAAGTACATTGTTTAGAAATGACTGACACTTTCTCAGCTGCCACACTCCAAGCTTGCTGGCTCTTTCTCTTGGACTCACTTAAGTTTGCAGTGCAGGAGTGGGTTATGGGAAAGATCACTGGAATTTTTTTTTTTTTTTTTATCTTCAGAAGGCTGTATGGCATAATGGTTAAGATTGCAAGCACTGGATATGGTTCACATTCCTTCTTTCACTTGCTAACTGTATAAACTTGATCAGTTTACCTGATTACCTGTACCTCAGTATTACCATCTATAAAATGATGATAATATTCCATCCTCTTAGGACTGTTTTCAAGAGTAAGTGAAGTTACCCATACCAAGCACTTAACACAATGCCTAGAGCACAGCAAGATCTATTTATCATTGCCATTGTCATCATCATCATCACCACCACCACTACCAGGCCAGGTAATATCTCTCCTGTACATTCTTCTATTACCTCCTGCTCCCTACCATTTCTGTAATGTTTCTCTACAAGGGTAAGGTTGTGACAGAGCATTTATTTCCACCGGTATCTGACACCTGGTCACCAAAGTGACTGGAGTTGGAGATAGCATTCACTGCTGCTTGTTGAGACAATTCCTGATTTGAAAAGGGAAGCTGAATGTTGAGGCCAACAATTTTCTCTTTTCTTTATCCAGGGGGAGACTGAGAATAATACCCAAGCCTCAAAAGGGAAATCAGCAAAGGGCAAAATGGTTAATTTCATACTTTAGTACTTAAGAACAAATCTGACAGACTGAATTTGAACTCTTTTCCATTATATGCTGACTGTGAGATGTTAGGTGTTTTTGTAACTCTGGTGAGTTCATAGCTGATACAAAGCTACTATGACCTGCTGCATAGTATTGTTATAGTAATTTAATAAAGCATTTAGCACACTATTTGGCATATAGTAATCACTTAATACATTTTAACTTCCATAAGTACTATCACTACTAATACTGCTAAGTAGCTGAGCAAATCGGATGTCCTTCTTTTTCTTAAATTGCACATAACCATTTGAATAATCAGCTTACGTTTATTAAGAATTGTTATAAAGCCTCGTGATGGCAGAAGTCCCCCAACTCTGCTCCTCATCAGAGTCCATCCTGGGGGTGGGGGAGGTTGGATCAATACCACCACTACCACCACTACCACCATTACCATTGCCATTGGTGCCACTTAACTGACCATACTGAGCGCTTCCGGTGTGCCAGGCACCAAACTTGGCCCTGCATATGCACCATATCATGTTCGCATATTCAGGTGGGAGACCTGATTACCATCATCCACAATTTATAGATAAAAGACACTGAGGTGTTGAAAAAATAAGCATCTTGATGGATAGCAAGAGATGGAGCCAGGATATTTAAACCCCTATCTCTCTGACCTCAACAGCCCTTAAATATTATTACACCACATCCTGATAAGAAAATCTGCTTCCAGCCACTTAGGTAAGAGAAAATTCTTCATCCCCATATTCCTGTATTCCCCATGCTACCCTAGCCTCAGTGTTAGTAAGGAGAGAAAGGGACCTCTTCAAAGACCGGTCAAAGGGAAATTGCTCCTTTTTGGCATTGCTGAATCAATTAACCAATATTTAATTTCCTTAAGAATCCCTACATATTTTTTTAAAAGATTTTATTTATTTTTTTGACAGAGCAGAGAGGCAGGCAGAGAGAGAGGAGGAAGCAGGCTCCCTGCTGAGCGGAGAGCCCGACGTGGGGCTCGATCCCAAGACCCTGAGATCATGACCTGAGTCGAAGGCAGAAGCTTTAACCCACTGAGCCATCCAGATGCCCCAAGAATCCCTACATATTATTTTCAGCACTTACTTTGGCCGTCTAGGATTCTTACATTCTGTACATGGCTCATCCACTCTATTACATGTTAATTTATTTGAGGCCAAGTTTAGAGTCTTATCCTGAAACATAATTTTAGGTCTTTAGCATCTAACTTTGTTCTTTTCTTCTAATAGTACATGTGCAAATATTTGTTTGAGTTTTGTTGAATTGTCCTCATTAATTGTGCCTTAAAAGTTACATAGAGATAGTCTTTTTATTAAAAAAACTTTCTAAATAGATTTTTAGCTGGTTATTTTTATAAGGATTATTGTGGAAGTTATAGCTCTTCGGGTTTTTGTTTTGTTTTGAGGTTAAGTACTTCATATTATCTTATTTTAATGTATAATAATATAATCATATTGTCTCTATCAAATCTGTAAATCTTCACTGGCTTGTAACTTAGCTTGTTGGTTGTATGTTGTTGATTTTTCCATTTACTGTGACATTTGGCAGGTGTGGGGCTGGGTGGGAAGAGCTACAAATTGGTTTTCTAGAGAATTAATATAAAGAATGAGAGTACCTTTCATGTTTCTGCAGAGGTCAAGAATTTTAAGCATCCTTTTCTCCTTAGTCTTAATGGAAAGGGAGTAGGCTGAATGGAAGGTCATTATGACTATTGGGACTACTGGGATGGTAGTCAGTCACTGAGGGTTTATTTAGTTTCCATCTCTCCTCTATTAGCTTATATCTTGAGTGCATACTAGGTGCAAGGCACTTAGCTAACCATTGTAAATTGGTTGTGTCATTTACTCCCCTGATAGGCATACAGTAAAAATATATATTATTATGATCCCCCCATAATGTACACATGGAATAAAGCCTCAGAAATAGTTATTCGCTCATTGAAATATGGTAGAAGTAGAACTTGGATTCACATATGTTTGACTCCCAAATCAGTGATTTTTACCACTAAATTAAAGTTACATAACTTTGTGAGTGGTGTCTAGATTGTTTCTAAAATTTTTTCAGCTCTAAATTTTTATAATTGTTTGATTGCAGGTTTAATAGGGGGTGAGGAGGAATAGGGAGGAATTCCAGCTTATGAATGGATTTTCCTTATGTTAAGTATGAGATCTGTTTTATGACACCAATTTACTTATTCATTCAACATATATTGATGCCTGCTATGTACAAAGGTATTTGAGAACATGCACATCATGGTAGAGTGAGCACCCCTTCCAGAGACTCTCTCACAACAGTTAAAGAGGTCTTGGACTGCTTTGCCTGGTCTGGGGTGGTAGTGGGTCCTAGGCCCTAGTTTACCCCACTGACAAAGCCAAGACATGCTCACATGAGTTCAAAGGCATTGTGATATCATGATATAGCAGACTCGTGAATCTTACTTTTTTTTGTCTGGCATTAATGATATAAGGGTTTTGGATTTGGATACAGAAAGTGGGCTTATTAGTTACACAAATAAATGGATATCAGGTATCATCAGCAGAAGGATACTCACCATTTCCCACTACTCCTACTTTTTGCAAACCAAACAAGTACCTTCTTATCTTTCCTATGGATAAGGTCTTGACAATGGCACTAGGGCCTATAATCTCCCAGTAAGTAAATCACTGCGTAAACCTGTGGTTTTTCAAATATGCTGATTAATTTACCCTTGAAGTAGGAGTGCTTAGGTGGCTCAGTTGATTAAGCATCTGACTCTTGATTTCAGCTCAGGTAATGATCTCAGGGTCATGAGATCGAGACTTGTGCCGGCCTCCATGCTGAGGTGGAGCCTTTTTGGGATTCTCTCTCTCTCCCTCTCTTTCTGCGCCCCCCCCCACGTGTGGATATGCTCTCTGTCTCTGTTTCTGTCTCTCTCAAAATAAATAAATAAATAAATAAATAAAACTTTAAATTACCCTTGAAATTGACAGACATTTTACTGTTAAGAGCAGAAAGTGATATTCCTTTAGAATTCATAGGGAAAAGAATGGGACACCAGATATACTTTCCTAAATTGAAAATTATTCATATATATCCAATTATTTATACACACACACACACACAGATATACATATATATATATATATATATATATGCACACACACACATATATATAAAATTGCTCATACATATGAGGAGTTTTAAATTGAGAAATTGAGAAAATATATATATTTATATTTAAATTTGGGCTTCTGCTAGCCAGTAGCAAATGAAATTATTAGCAGAAACACACACAAAGCAGAGAAAAAGAACTTTAATTCTTTAAATTAAATTCAGTAGCTGGTTTGTTTTTTTATTTTTTATTTTTATTTCAGTAGCTGTTTTTTTTATTTTTTTGTTTTTGTAGATTTGTGGTTGACATTTTATATCTGCGGATGTATTTTTGAAGAAAATATTTCTACCACTTTACACAAGATTGAATTGATTTAAAAACAATATAGCATGTTTCAAATGTCTTAGTATATTTTTAATCTTTAATACCCTCAGATATATGCATTATAGACATACCCCAAAAAGCAATTTGATGGTTTAATTATTTACATTTCCCTTATACCTATTTACTCTTGGAAATTTTAAAAAGGAAATATTTAATTGTATTTATGTTTTTGTCTCTCTGATTGAAGAAGGAAAATACTGCCTGAAACACAAAAAAATTAAAATTATAAAAAGTATTATCCAACATTATGAAAACTAAGAATTGGCAAGGAAATTCAAAGAATTAAACTTCTAAGCAGTTTTTTGTTTGTTTGTTTTGCTTTGTGTTTTTGGTTTTTTGTGAGTACATGATATTTCTTCTTCTGAAGGAATTAATCTTGACGCTCTACTGGAGACTTTTCAGAGACCCATTTAATGAACGATTATTTTGCGCCTGAGACTGCACTATGCACTAGAAATTCTAGAATAATAATAATAATAAATATGAATTTTCACAGACCTTTCTTGCAAGGAAATCTGGCAGTCCACGGGAAAAACAGAGTGAGCCTCACATTAGCAATGACAGTGATTTTCAAATATTAATGTGCTGAAGAATCATGGCAGTCATGCTAACCATGCCCATTCCTGATCCCCTTCTCCAACTGGTCAGGTATGAGGTCCAGGAAACTCTTTTTGGTGAGCACGTCCAAGAGAGTCTGAGATGGATTTTCTCAGTTGCTCTCAACCTTTAATGAGCATCAAATGTGCCTGAGAGTATTAAGACACAGATTGCTGGGCTCTACCCCCAGATTTTCTGAATCAGTGGGTTTATATTTCTAATCAGTCCCTGGGTGTTGCTGATATTGCTAGTCCAGGGACAACACTTAAAGAATGACTTACCACTTGTTTATGGAAAACATCTTCAACGTTCTGCAGTATGGGATTGTGTGTGCCATGGAAGAGACATGGACAGAGACCCATGGAGGCAAGGGGATTCTACCCTAATTAGTCAGAGGTAACAATAGTAGCTAGAATTGATTGACTCAAAAAACATTGTTTAAGAACTTTCCATGTTCATTTAATCCCTTCAGTAAAGTGTATAGGTGTTTACTTCATGTCCCCATTTTATATGGGGGTCCAAAGGAGGTAATTAACTTGTATAAGTCCTAAACTGGTAAGTAGCAATTTAAGAGTTCAAATCTAGAAAGTCTGATTCCAGAACCCACATTCTTAACCATTCTGAGAGGAGTAAAGGTCATTAGTGAAGGTCTCCTTGGCCTCCAAGTGTAGATAGAAGGATGAGTAGACACAAATACATTATTCATTTGGCGTGTGTGTTATGTATGGGAGGAGAGTATCAGGCCTTCCAGAGGAACCAGCCCTCCCCACACACCTACCCTAAGCAAATCTGGTAATTAGGAGTCTAAAACAAGAGTATAACTATGGGATGCTGAGTAGCATTCTAGAAACCTGGGGTTAGAATTCTGTATCTTTTAGTAATGGCTTTTGCTGAACTAATGGAAAATAAGAGTGGCTTACCCTACTTTTTGCATGTAACAAGAAGTTTGGAGATAGTCCCTCTAGTTAATTCTGCTGCTGAGAATGTCAGCAAGGGACTGAGTTCTGTTCATCTTTTAGCTCCTGCATCTCTAGCATGTTGCTGTGATCCCCATTGTTGCAAGGTGGCTGCTGAATCTCTAACAGTGTTCTGACCATTCAGGCAGGAAGAAAGAAAAGAAAAGGGATGCCTGGGTGGCTCAGGTCATGATCCCATGGTCCTGGGATTGAGTCCTGTGTAGGGGTCCCTGCTCAGTTCGGAGATTGCTTCTCCCTCTCTCTCTCTATTATTTCCCCCTGCTTGTGCTCTCTCATTCTCTCTGTCAAATAAATATGTAAAATCTTTAAAAAATAAAACAAGGAAAGGAGAGGGGAAAAAAGAAAGATGAAAGAGTGTGTGTTGTGTGTATGTTGTGGCAGGGGAGGAGTATCGGGGATGGGGAGCAGACAGGCACTGTCTAAAATGAAACAGCAAATTATCTCTTACAGATCTTCAGCATACTTCCATTTAGATCTCAAGCAGTTAAAGGTTTAACTTGACTACCTTAACCTTAAGGATAACGAGATCCCCTAAACCAGGGCTCTGACAGTAAGGAATAGGGAGAGAGTGGTTATTGATTAGATAACTAGCAGTCTGAACAGACTTCCTCCCCACTATCCCAAACAAATACCCACCAACTCTATTTTATCTCATGTATTTTACTTTAAAGAATGATGGGAAACTTTACTTATCTGTAAATAGGCTCTTAGAAAGGGTACAATTATATAATTATACAATCCTCTAGAGACCTCCTTTCTTCTAAAAACTCTTTGAAAACTGTTCAAGGTTGAGGACATTTTGATCTTAATTTAGTAACTTGCAGTTGATTATCCTGGAATGACATCCTCTTTCTGCAGATGTTCTGTCAGGTTTTAGAAAATTCTGGAAGAAGTGGACAGATAAATTTATGATACATATATAAGTGATATGAATCCCTTCAAAATAAAATTCATTTAGGGACCAAAAGGCATTTCATGCCTGCTATTTTTTTTCATCTTTCTATTTTCACAAATTTTCCTTTCTGAAGTGTCTCTGAACAAATCTGTTAGATACTATGTATCCATTACTCCTGTTTGAATTCTTTATTACTGATCTTTCTTTGGCATACTCTCTCTCACACCTCTTTGTCAAAAGCATTTCTCCGGGTCCTCACTGTTTCTTCTTATCCCATATTTGGATTCAGAACTCAAACTAAAGCAACAGTCTGCTATGATGTCTCTCTAACTTGAAGACCCTGCTTCTGTAGGAGGCAAAAAAAAAAAGAAAGAAAAAAGTAGACTTGCTGGTGAACTGAGAAAGTAAGCAATACGTGGACCGTTTCTGAGAATTAAAAAAGTAAGAAAAATAAAAGCACTAAAAGAAACTGAGAGTTGGTCTCCTTCAAATACTTTATTTTGCAAATGAGGACATTGAGGACTAAAAAAAGTGTTATTGAACTCCAGGTGATAAGCCATGAATCGTGGTAGTGTAACTCATTGGAGTTTTATTACCTACCCACTCAGTAATTCAGTATGGTCTTTTGTAGTTCTAAGGTCTGTTTTCCACTCAGTGATTTGGGAACCCACCACATTCAACACGTGGCTTTACATTTGTCTCAAAAGGGAAAGGGGAGAGGCAAGCTCAATTATCAACTCATTATCCTTCAAATGTCAACTTTTCATATAACTTTTGGTCACATTCTTTGGGAAAGAACTAGTAATATGGCCACGCATAGTTGCAAGCAGGGATGGAGAATGTTGTCTTAGCTTGGTTTTAATGATGCCTTTATAATTTGGAGGAGTTAATTACAAGCTCTAGTCTACAGCTGGTTAATTCTGCCACAATGAGTGATCAGCCTAAGGCTGGATTAAGAGAGAGAGAGAGAAAGAGAGAGAGAAAGTGTGTGTGTGTGTGTGTGTGTGTACATTTTAATATGAGCTGAAACTTGGGAGCTTGTATCTTAAAAAAAGAAAACAGCAAATTGCTTCTTGCTGTCTTTCCTAGTTCAAAATGACTACTGTCTATTTCCTTCCTTCCTGCTTTTTCACTGCCACCTCAGTATCAAATGAAAGCTGAAAGAAATTATTCTGAAGTCTCCAATGCTTTGAAAGGTAATAGAATACTCAAACCCTAAAAGTTTTACTCTACAATTTTTACCAATTTCTCATGATAAATTTGTGGAAGATAAATTGAGATGGACCAAAAAAAAAAGGTTTTTTTTTTTTTCTTTTACACATATACCCTGAGCCATGGTGCAAAATGAATGGGAAATTAGAAAAATCTATCTTCTTCTTGAAAATTAAAGTATTTTTAATTGTTAAAGTAATACTTAGTACAAAAACTACAGAAGTGGAAAAGATACAAAGAAAAAAAAGGAAAAAAAAAACCCAAATTTCCATTTTTGATAAATCATCTCTGTTACATTTTTAAAGGTGTCTTTTGAGACTTTTTTGTGAGGGAAGGTGCGCACAAACACAATGCAAACATATTTTTACTTAGTACTAGATTATGAACATGATTCCATGTCACTTAATTAAAAATTGCATCATAATTTTTAATGGTTGAACAGCATTCCATTATTTATCTTACCAGTCCTCTACTGCTTAACATTTTGCTTCTCTAAACAATGAGAGAAACAGCCTTCTTCCCATTTCTTTGAGCAGTTGTTCATTTATTTCCTTAGAATGGATTTCTAGATCATGGATGACTGCCTGTCAACTTTGGTACGTACTAACATGTTGCCTTCCAGAAAGGTTACACTGCCTTACTTTTCTGCTAGAATTTTACATCCTGTGTGGTTTTTACACTCTCGACAATACTAGTATTATTAATATTTTAAGTTTTTGTCATTCTGATGAGTGAAATATGACAATTATTTTAATTATAATTCTTTGATTAATAATAGTAAGGTTGAACATATATTCATATATTAACTGGTTGTCCTTCTTCTTATGACATTATGACCTTTATCCATCCTTCTCCATTTGATCTGTAACACCTTTGTATATAATAATATATTTATTCTTTACATATTATATAATGCAGTTTGATTTCACTTACTAATTTTTATTTTATTCATATTAAAATCTAATACTGTCAAGACTATTAAAAAACCCCTTAATGAAGACAGGCATACAGAACATCATCAGTTACCCTCTTGAATTTATAATGGATTTATTTCCTTTTGGGCAGTGTGAGAATGTAAATGTTTGCCTCATATTGTTGGAAAGAACCTACCCCTCTGAAGAATCTTGCCTTATTTATAAAAATGACATTTGAAGTTGTGTGCTTGCCGTAAGATATGCAGTGTTAATTTTTAGTATGAAATGCTGATTATTAAGAACTATGATAGGGCCAGCAGCAACAAGTGAGGGTTGTGGTAGTGAGGGGCAGCTTTTCCTTCTAAAAGCAACTAGGAGTTTAAACTCTGGGTCTCCTGCTTGGGATGTCTTGATGCAATCAGCTTAGATAGTGTGTGCTGTCAGGTAGGATGAGTAAATTGAGAAATCCAAGCATTTATCCTTGGTCCTTTCAGGAAATGAGTAAAGAGTTGTCAAGCAGAGGTGATCAAGCCGTGATCTGCAGACTTGGAGCTCCCTCCATAGTCCTTCAAGTCAGTGTGAGACAAAATGCCAATATAAATTATATTGATAACAGTATCAATGAGGTGACATTTAGTCCTTTAAATGACCTACCATGTTTTTGTAGTATACTGTCCATTGGTAAATAGGCAAAGCTATGTGACAGATCTGTCTATTATAATGAATGAATGGAACACTCACATTTTGAAAAACTGAAATTGTATCCATTTGTCAAGAATAGTGGCTACTTGTTCTGCTTTATTCCTCTAGATAGAACCAGGTGACATTGTGGACAGTAAGATGTTACTGCATTTCCCCCCTAGAGATGTCTAAAAGTGAAGAAGGTGCCTTGTCAGGTAGTTAGCACCTTGTCACCAAGAATATTAAAGTAGATGTGTATAATCAGCTAATTAAACTATTTCTAATCTCTACAACTATTGTACTCACTAGGGCATCCAAGTTACTCTAAAGAAATCTAACGAGGGGTGCCTGGGTGTCTCATTTGTTAGGCGGCTGTCTTTAGCTTAGGTCATGATCTCAGAGTCCTGGGATTGAGCTCGACATCGGGCTCCCTGCACAGCAGGAAGCCTTCTTCTGCCTGCCTTCTGCCCACTGCTCCCATTCCCTCTGCTTGTGTTCCCTCTCTTGCTGTGTTCCCTCTCTCTGCCAAATAAAAGAAAAGAAAAGAAAAAAGGAAAAAAAAAAAAAGAAAATAAAAGGAAACCCTAACGATGCATTAGGATAGTTTTACACATTTGATTAGGTATACTCTTCTTATACCATCCATAGCCATTTTGACCATTGAAACCTGCCTTTTGGGATACCTGGGTGGCTCAGCTGTTAAGCCTCTGCCTTCTGTTCAGGTCATGATCCCAGGGTCCTGGGATGGAGCCCCACATTAGGGTCCTTGCTCAGCGGGAAGCCTGCTTCTCCCTCTCACACTCCCCTTGCTTGTGTCCCCTCTCTCACTGTGTCTCTCTCTGTCAAATAAATAAATAAAATCTTTTTAAAAAAATAAATAAAACCTGCCTTTCTTCTCTTGTAACCTAGCTATGTGGTCTTGGGCAAGTCCCTAACCTGCTTGGACACAGTTTTGTTATATGAAATAGAAATAATAATGTATGCTTTGAAGGACCCCAGAAAAATGAGTGGTGCCTAGTATGTAGCCTGGCCCATAATACCTACTTGGTAAATTATAAATGTTATTGATTTTATTTTAAATTTCATTTCTAAACATTAATCTTTATAAGGGGAACCCTAACATTTGTCCTGAAGATAGAGAACTTTGGCAACTCAGAAAGCTATTTGGATCCCTATAATACTCCACATATATGCCTCACTATTCCTGGGATCTTTATATTAATATTAATATATTATTAGAATATATATTGACTCCAAGATGATGAGAAACTAAAGTTTAATATGTACCTGGAAGTATGGATGGATTTCCATGCCCAGTGCTAATGTGAGAAACCCATTATTCCCATATCTTAAGAAGGTGGTGTGAGGAACAACAGACTTGAGGAGACTCTGGGGTGGGAAATGAGAGATGTCATTCCAGGCTGTGTTATAGTTATAATAAATATCACTTAATTTTTCCTTGTGTTAAGCATTTTATAGTCATAACATTTTGAGGGATATATTGTAATGGTTAAGAGTGTGGTTTTTTGAGCTGGATAATCCTGGGTTGGAATCTTACCCTCATTACCTCTTCTTTTTTCAGTCTTACTGAGGTATAATTGACAAACAAGGTTTTAAGATATTTAAAATATACATTGTGATGATTTGGTACATGCACACATTGTGAAAGTATTTTCTCCACTGAGTTAACGCATCCAACACTTCATTTATTTACCTTTTCTGGGTGTTTGAGAAAACGCTTATGTTCCACTCTCTTAGCAAAGTTCAATTATATAATACAGTATCATCAACTATAGCCACCATGTTATACATTAAATGCTCACACCAAAATTTTCTTATAGCTAAGTTTGTACCCTTATAGCAACTCCTCCCTATTTTCCCCACTCTCTCCCAGCCCCTGGCAACCACTTTTCTACTCTTCTGTTTTTATGGGTTTAACTAACTTCCCTCCTTCCTTCCTGCCTCCCTTCCTTCCTTGCTTCTTTTCATTCTTTTTCTCACGTATAAATTATTCTAGGCAGTATTTGTCTTTATCTGGCTTATTTTACTTAGCATAACATCCTCCACGTTTATCTATGTTGTCACAAATGACAGGCTCTCCTTTTGAAAAGCTGAATAATATTTCATTACCTCCAAACTGAGTGACTTTGGGTACATTTTTAATACCTTTAAGGCCTTTTTTTTTTTCTATAAAAAACTATACTAACAAGTTATTTTCTGATATGTGGAATATTTGCTGAGTCAGCCCATGTTTAGTTGAGATAATAAAAGTACCCCTTAACACTGTATTAACATTTATTATTGCTTTCCCTGTTAACTTTTATAATAATAATAATAGTAATAATAATAATTTTATAAAATGCTTAGGCTATATCAGACACTTTCCTTATATTATCTCACTTAATCTATACCACAAGTTACTATATACATATTACCTTCCATGGTTTTTCCTTCAGAGGAAATTGAAGCTCTGAAAGAGTAGCTTGCTCAAGGTATGAACTTAGGTCTGAATCACTCCAAAAATGTACTCTGTGTGTATAATTCCACATCTGAATTTGTTGGATGTTATTGTTTTTAACTTCCAAGCATTTGATCTGAAATTCCTTTCTTTATTTAGGGAATTTTCCACTTTGTGAGTCTTGGTGAGAAACAGTGCTTCCCATTATACAAGCTGGAAATACCAGATACATTGTTTACTCTCTTACCACAGTCTCCCTTACAGCTGGAAGACAGTCAAGTGACCTAGAGTTGGCCAATTACACTGATGTCCTAGATTTTGATTTAGAAATAAATGATATGAAGAATCAAGGACACCAGTGTCTGTGTCAGCCTCCTGTATCTTGTTCCTGCCGGGTCAGCAAGGCAAGTGGGGACATATAATATCGCTTGGCATGATTACTTGATTTCAATAGAATAGCCGTGGCTTCCAGTTGTTCAGTCTGCTTCTAGTAACTGAGATCTAACCAATAACCTTCCAAACATTTCCTTTTCTGCTTAAATCAGCCATATCTGTTTCCTCTTGCTTACAGATAAGAACTTTCCTGATGTACAGTTGTGACCTACTTTTCCAGTAGGATGTAACATATTCTTGTCAGGGGCACAGGGCAGGAAAGTTCTCCGAACATCTGAACATGAGGAAAACAACCTAAGAGGGAAGAATTTATCTGCCACTGCCTTTGTTGCACAGAGCACACATCTAAGTACCATGTCCCTCACCTGTCACACACAGGTGAAGTCAACCCAGTGCTGCCAACTCAGAGGCCCACGGAGCTGTATCATGTACAGTCTAAGATGTGAAAGACTTCACTCAGTGTCTTTGCCACTTGACATCACATTGGGATCTGTTTTGGAAGCAGCTTCTGTGTGTGACAAGAATATGCTAAACAAAGACATAAATAGATAGAGGTGAAAGATGCCAAAATTAGCTACAAGGGGAAAAAAAGCATAAGTACTTATGTTTGTGATATTTTATGATGTTAGGACCCCAGATAGACTATGAATACTTGAAAGGAAAGGTGTGCATGGCCGAGGGATTGTTGAACTTCCATTCGGCAATATGTCCTTGACCTGTTATGATGTTGATGATGATGATGGTGGTGGTGACATCAGTAACATTTTTTCATGTTTCCTCAGTGAAAAGCACATCATTCTAATGACTTTTTACCCCCACTACAACCTTGAGAAGTAGGAGAAATTATTCTAGATTCTTCAAAGTTCAAAAAATTTGGAATATACCCTAGATCACCAGTGAGTGGTAGAACCACCTGAATGGAACAGTAGCTCTCCCTGTATCCCTAGCCTGTGATCTCAGCAATTAATCTGGCCTGATACAGAGTCATTTATATGTTTGAGATTCTTACTCAGAAGCTGTGGAAATAAATGCAGAGCAGTTGAGGATGACTGAACTAAGATGTCTTTACAGACCATAAAGAATATAAGGGAAGTTTAGAAGTATTTTAAAAGTGTATTTAAAAGTGTTTAAAAGTATATTTGCCTATTGTGCTGTGCAGGCGTATCTGTGATTGTTCACATTTTAGTAACTCACTAACATAAATCCTTCCTTGACCTCTAGCCTCACTCATCTCTTACATAATATATAACCAGATTGAGGTAACTATCTTTGTTCATTTCCACAAACACCCATTGAATGTCCACAACATGCTCACCATCTTATAAATACATCCCTTTACTTATTCAGGGCTGAGGAAGGGCAAGAGAGAAAAAAGACCCATAGATAAATCTCCCAGCATATGAAATATGGTTGTCATTTTATATCCTTTATATTGTTAATCTCTCTTGGCATTTACTAATTTTCATTAATTTGTATTTTTTTCTATAAATATCTTATTCGCACTGCATTTTTACACATGGATTATTATTTATATTCTTTTTAATAACACTGTCAGTTATGGAATATTGAAAAACTCATCAGGCCCTACATTTTCATTCCAAAACCATGAAAATAAGGGGGAAAATAGGGTGGAGAGTGAAAAATCTACATGTATCTTTTTATTAGTAGGATGAGAGACTAATCTTTGTATCACTCCTCTGGCATTCCTTTTAAATTGTGCATTCTTTCCTTGGTAAATATTGAATGACTTCTCTTTGGGCAAATAGAAGTCTTGAGGGCAAACCTTAAGCAAATGGAAAGATTTTAGGTTATGATAAAATCAGGAACGTTGTCTTTTCAGTAACGAAAAAGAAATTCTTGAAAGTTCAACTACCATATCTTCCATATGGAAAATGTTTCTACTTATAAATACAAATTTCCACAAAATTCCGGGACATTTCATTAGTAGGGACTATTGCTTAGTACCTCTATTTCATTTCTCTCTTTTTTTCTCCCTTTTGCTATATTGACATTAAATCTACAGTAGAATCACATAGTAAGCAGGTTAAGAAATTAATATGGCATTTGATCCAAATCTCCCAAGTAGATTGTAGCTGGGGATGCTATGAAAGTCACATGAGGGAAAAAATATCTAGGAATAATTTTATGTTACTGAATATACAAAATAACAAAAGATCTTATTTCTAGGTAATAAAATATCATGCCTTTAGTGATGTTACATTATGGCAGAAAATAAATGTATGCATCTATCCTTTCTATCCTGAAAATGCTAAGGAGTGGGGACAAATGAACAAAATTAGTTGTTTTGGATTCGAGTTGTAGTTTCTAGTAACCATCCTTTTAAGTAAGGTTTCTGTTACCATCACTAAATATGCTATTGTGGGGGCACCTCGGTAGCTCAGTGGGTTAAAGCCCCTGCCTTCAAGCTCAGGTCATGGTCTCAGGGTCCTGGGATCGAGCCCCGCATTGGGCTCTCTGCTCGGCGGCAAGCCTGCTTCCTCCTCTCTCCCTCTCTGCCTGTCTTTCTGCCCACTTGTGATCTCTGTCTGTCAAATAAATAAATAAAATCTTTAAAATAAATAAATATGCTATTGTGTAAATTTCCAAAAAAGTATTACATGTATTATTTTAAATGATTTTTATAAATATGTCTATCTTGTTATTATTCTCATTAATATAGTATATACTATATTTATCTTGTATGGTTTTATTTTTTCTTTATTTTTTTTAAAGAGTCGTTAGAGTCTTGTGAATCTCTGAGAAGAAGATGTAGTGGACAGGCAGTCCAAAATTTATTTGAAATGAACCCTTTCCTTCACGGACTTTCTTATGGGATTTGTGATCCCCTGAACATATTTGAAGACATGCTAGTATTCTGCAATAGTTGTTTAATTACTTTCTACTAAGCAATTGTAAACTGAATCTATGGCACTACTCTGTCTCTCTTGGAGGATGCAGTGATGTACAATGATGAATAGTGGGATTATAAGGGAGTTCAGTTTCATTAGAAGACATAGGAGTTTTAACAAAGAAATGCACACACATACATATATTGCTATTAAGATACATTTTATATAGTACACAATGTCTTTGAAGAAGGTAAAGTTGTTTTGAATTTGGGAGCTCACAACAGGTTTAACACAGAAAGAAGAATAAGCTGAGCAGAATTTCAGGAAGTTATTTGATCCTGACTGTAAGATAAAAGAAGGCATTTCCACTGGTCAATTTCCTTATTGGAAATCCTTCCATCTGGAGGGAATAGTATGAACAAACATGCAGTGGTGGAGATTGCCAGATTATAATATTCCAGTACCTGAAAAGTATTGAAACATCTGCTTACTCCACAGTCTGGAAAGGCAAATCTCAAGTGAAATACAAGTGTAACAGAGGCCATTGCTATTTGTTTTGCATACTGCCTTGTTTCTATAGTGTGCAACAAGGTGGCAAACTGTTTAAGATTATTGTTATCCCAAGATGGTTCTTAGAGGAGTGGGAAAGAGAGGCTTTTTCTTCCTGTGTTTCTGCCCTCTGCTCGTGAAGCAGAGAAGCTGCCAACATTACTGACTGACCTTGTCCCAGATAGCTACAGGGTGGATGTCAGGGCTCACTGTAGTGAAAGGTAATTAGAAATCCAAAGAAGGACCCCAAAGATATGCTACAACTTTTGTATACCTTCTATACCTGTTAGAATAAAGATATCACATAGTGGTCCCCTTACCTAAAAATGCCATTATGAGCTTTGTTGTTGTTGTTGTTGTTATTTTTTTCCCCACTGTGTGGCAGAACTTTAGAGGTAAAACTGAGATAAGTTTGGAGAACAGTATTGAAATTCCAGCTCCTTGGACAGGGCCTAACATACAACAGGTTTTCAGTAATCTTAAAAACCATATTTCTAATAATGACTGTTAGATTAACTGCTGTTTTGTGCCAAAATACATTACCACGTTTATTTTTTTCTTTGGCTTTACAACTTGGGTTCTATTATTATTTCCATTTTACAGATTATGAAATTGAGGCTCACAGATGCAAAGTCACTTGGCCAGGATCACACAGCTAGTAAGATAAATTTGCACAGTTTTCCGTGGATTTTTTTTCTTTCCGTTGGATCCTGCAGTTCTTCAAAATATATCTAAGAACACTTGAATGAATTAATAAATAAGTCCTCATAGTCACAATAATAAGGTCATTAAGTTCAGCAGAGTGGGAAATGGCATAATAATAGTTGGATAATTAACACCTGCATTTACTTGCATTGAATTTTCTAAATGATGTTTAGCTGATGGCTTCTTCATCACCACCATTTAATAGAAAAGAGCATATTTGGGGGTTCAGGATAAAATCTCACATTGAATAGAACATATATTTATTTCTATACCAATATGATATGAGTAACAGATGACATTGAGGTGCCATCTAGAAGTGCTCCTGTGTAGTTCATCATGTCAGCTCAGCCAATAATTTTCAAATGTTCAGAGTTGGTAATATGTGCAGCCATAAAGCATATTTCTAATCAATGCAAATAATATTTTTCCTATGCTAAACCCAGAGTTAAATTATAACACGCAGCATAAGATTAATGGGCCATTTTTCCATCATCACTTTGTTAAATTATATAGTTTGGAAAGCATTCAGAAGGATGTGAATTGGAGCTGTGCTGAGCAGTTGGAATGAGGTTTTGCCTGCGATGAAAGTATTCCCACCTCTGACCCCTACTTTCAGCTTCTCGGGAAAGTAGGGAAAATTTCTTCCAGAAAAAGTCACACGCTTATAAGCTGGCTCATATAGTATATATAGAAGGCTATTATGCCTTTTAAGCAAAGCCTATCTTGGCATATACTTTTTACCTATCATTTATAAAACAGACACTGCTTCTGAGGTGAGGTTTTTTGCTTATTTGACTCCTGGATCACTTTTGTGAATATATTTTACTTGAGATTGAGTTTGAATCCAGTATATTTCCACAATGCAGTGTATCTAACTGATGTGCATTATATAAAATGAAAGCTCCTTGAGGGCGGGTACCATATCTGCATCATCGGTATAGTGATGATGTTGAGCTCAGTGTCTAGCATTTAGAGAATGCTATTTTCAGTAAGAATTTGTACTGAATAATGTGTGGATCTAATGAACAAAGGTTGGCTTCCCATTTGAGAGAGGCAGTGTATCCACACCTGTGTTCTATGAACATTGAGTACCAGAATCATGCAATGTCATTCTTCAGTTCTCTCTGCAGTCTTTCTGAAAGGACATTTTCTGTCCTTAGAATGCCCATCTCCTCCTGTTTTCCCAGAGGACAACTCTTTTTTATAAAAGTATAGTCCATTATGGAATGAGATAGAATTTATTACCTCCTTATGAAGAGAATTTTTTTCTCCTTGAATTGTACTCCTCCCCTGGTATATGTACACACACTTGTCATATATGCTCTATTACAATAGTTATTCATGTTGAGTCATACTTGTTTACTTAAGTTTTTCTTGCTCAGAATAAATTCTTGAGTGTGGTGCATTTCTCTTCGACTTTTATCACTAGCCAATTATTCTAACACCTAAAATGGTGGCTGAATTGGACCACACTGTATTGATAATGTATGGACAATAATCCTTCTTTTTTCTTCTGACTTTCAGCTAGGGATTAAACCAGAAACTACCCCTAAAATTTCTGTTCTTCATACTGTCCAACAGTTTCTTAAGTCATTATATATGGGAAGCAGTTTTCCTGGACCAGTGGCTGTCTGAAAGTGTCATATCCAGAATAGCACATGAACTTGTCCTGGGAATTTGTTAAGTATCAATTTCTTAGGCCTGCTCCAATTTCTTAGGCCTGCTCCAGACCTAGAGATTCAGACAGTCTGGGGTGGAGCCCAGTATCTATGTTTTAATAAGCTCTTTAGGTGATATTCATTCATGTACAATTTGGGAAACCCTGGCTTAGATGCAGAATTTATGGTTTAGGCTTTAGACAGATCTGAATCCTAAGCTCAGCTAAGCCACTGGGATGACCATGATCAAGTTACTCTGGTAACTTTTATGCTTTCTGTGCCTTATTTAGCTTATAGTGATTTAATTAAATTAGATTAATACATGCAGTGCGTTCAGGAGAGTGACCAAAACAGTACATGTTCAGTAAATTCTAGCTGTTAACCATTATCATCAATCAGAACCTTTGGACTCATCCTGCAGACACTCTTCTAATAAGTGTAATCATGCAATGTGAAAAATTAACAGTTTAGTAAAGCATATTAACAAGCTTATCTGACAAGTTCTTTATAGGAAATCAGGTGTCCATTTGAGCAGAATGTAGAAAATTAGGTAGTGCAGCATCTTAGGTTTAGTAGAGGCTTGGTGATTTTATCACTTCAGGCCAAAGAATGGAAGGGAAAGGGAGGCATTGCTAGAGAGAGGGTTCCCCATAGAAGCTGTGTACTTGTCATAGAAGCTGTACATTAGCTGGGTTGGGGATGGTAGTGTAACCAGCCCTCGTGAACTTGGCAGGGTGGAATCTAGAGGAATTAACATCTTGACCTCTGATTCCTTCTTCATTCCCTATAGTCTTTGGTCCTTTTCACTGGTAAACAGAATGAAGACACTTACTAAGGAAGGTCATATAAACCATCTATACCATGGAGTTGGATAGAGAAAGAATCTGGAAGGGCCACAGATGGTGAGCAAGCTATAAAACCTCTTGCTATTTTAACATAACAACCATTGTAGAAGCATTGCAGAACAAGTGCTTGGTTCTGACCTGGCTGATCCAGGATACTTCAGGGCAGAACTGAGGGCTTTAAAGGAAGATCTGGATTTTAATGGGAAGTGCAGATTAGGAGTTGGTGAAGAAGCAAGGAAAATGGAAAGATTTGTTGCAAATGGAGAAAAGGCAATGGTGTAAAGATAAGAGAAGGCAAGACATATGGTAGAAGAGCAAATATTATTTGGAGCAGGGAATGGGTAGGCAATGGCTAGAAATAAAGATGAAGTCAATACTTGATTTACAGGAAAGTTCCCTGCTCTAGTCTCACTTTTTACCTTTTACTCTCTTCACTAAGATTGGGGGAATGAAGCCTGAGTGGGGGAGGGAGCAATGGCAGGATAAAGAAAAGGGAGGAGAGTAAGAGTAGAAAATTTAGTAATACCTTAGTGCAGGTGCATAATGATGACTGGCATCATTCCATCAAAACATGGGCATGTGATTGTGACAAATACAGGCTCAGTTCCTGGTGATACGCCTTCCATCAAGGTACTCAAACCTCCTATGCTGCAGACTCTCAGTCTATGAGATGGGCATAAGGTATAGCTTGCTCAAGGGTTCCTGTAGCTTTCTCAAGAGTTGCTGTGAGGATCAAATTAGAAAGGAAAATGGGGCACGTGGGTGGCTCAGTGGGTTAAGCCTCTGCCTTCGGCTCAGGTCATGATCTCGGGATCCTGGGATGGAGCCCCACATCAGGCTTTCTGCTCAGTGGGGAGCCTGATTCCTTCTCTCTCTCTGCCTGCCTCTCTGCCTACTTGTGATCTTTGTATGTCAAATAAATAAATGAAGCCTTTAAAAAATGAGAAATGAAAGTAAGAGGGGTGTCCAGTAGTGCATTCTTAATACATATAGACAAACGTGATTATGATGGTGATTATGATAAGAATCGGGAGGGTATGTGCTTTGGTGAGTGCTGTGAAGTGTGTAAACCTGGTGATTCACAGACCTGTACCCCTGGGGATAAAAATATATGTTTATAAAAAATAAAAAATTAATTTAAAAAATAATAAAAAATAAAAAATAAAAATAAATAAAAAAAATTAAAATAAAATAAAAAAAAAAAAAGCTAAGAGATAATCGTTGTAAAAAAAAAAAAAAAAAGAATCATAGCTACCACCTATTGAGCACTCATATGCCTGATACTGTGCCAGTTCTTTTGCATGTCTTTTCTCATGTAGCTTTCTTCTCTCTTAGCTCTCTTTCTATAGACAAGAGACAATCAATGGCTCAGTCATGAGGAAAATATCAGAGAGAATATATAATAAAGTTAATTCTTAATGACCCTGAGGGCTTTATAGCACAGATCATGTAAAATATCTGACAAAGACCTGTGGTTAAAGATCTCAATTAGAAAACTTTTGATAAAGTATTAACTTAATACATAGGCACAAACAGGTTGGGGCTTTTTGGAGGATATGTGGTAATCTATTATTAGTGTGATGTCTTTTTTTTTTTTTTTTGATTAATTTTTTATTTTTTATAAACATATATTTTTATCCCCAGGGGTACAGGTCTGTGAATCACCAGGTTTACACACTTCACAGCACTCACCAAAGCACATACCCTCCCCAATGTCCATAATCCCACCCCCTTCTCCCAAACCCCCTCCCCCCAGCAACCCTCAGTTTGTTTTGTGAGATTAAGAGTCACTTATGGTTTGTCTCCCTCCCAATCCCATCTTGTTTAGTGTGATGTCTTTTGAATGTTCTATAGTCTTTGAAGGTCAAAGGGAGTACCAGGAAAGGGTGAAAAGCTCTCTCTGAAAGCTATTGGGGAAGGCAAGTCACTAAGACTTCAAAGAGGAAATCGGTATGAAGCCAAGATACTTATTGGCCTTCTAAGAATGAGTCCATGAAAATATTTGCAATGATCAGATGCAAAAATAAAGGAAAATATTCACTTCATAAATAGTAATTTATTTTAGACACATGGGCTAATGATAAAAATCATGACAATATGATGTACTTTTGAGAGTTTCAGTAACTGAACTGAAACTAAAGAGCATAAACAGCAAGATATTCAGAATTTTAATCAACTCACTTTTGGAGTTGAGCAAAGAGAGCACCTGATACATTAAAGGTGCTTTTATGCAGGGTGACACAGTTATTTAGTGGTGCATTCAGGACATAAATCCATTTCAAAAATTATCAGTATTCTTTCAGAAGTTAAATATCTGCTGGTCAAAAACAGCGTGGACTTACTTCCAGGAAAAATGACTAAGAACAAAATAATTTGGACAAGAAAAGATACTGATGTAACAGCTAATTTAAGAATCCAAAAATAGAGGTAAAAAGTAAAGCAATTATTAGTTAAAAGACTGCGTAAATTCAGCTGGAAGGGGGATATGGTCAGAGATGGTAATTTGAAAACAGTGAGTCACCTAAAGTAGAAGTTTAAATTATAGGCAGCTTCAGAGACTTCAAGGGAGATTATATAGATTGAACAACAACAGCAACAAGTTAAGAATAAAATATGAGACTGATATGTGGACCTCAGCCTGGAAGGAAAGCATTGAAGAAAAGCCACAAGTTTAAGTCTAAACTTAAAATATATTTCTGTATATTTGAACCAGTGGGTAAGCAGTGAAGTAGTTGTTTTAAAAGCATATCACTTAATTCCTGTACCCCTGGGGATAAAAATACATGTTTATAAAAAAATAAAAAATTAAAAAAAATAAAAGCATATCACTTAATTCAATCAGCTGGTGAAGAATACAAAGTATTTTTATATTTGTATTAATTAATGTCCATAAACACCGCTTCAAAAAATGAACAAAATCCATAATCCTGACAATACTATAAGGAATGGAAAGATAATCTTTGCCCTGAGAAGACATGTTCAGGTGGAGGGCATAGAAATTTAACATTTTTGGAAAAAAGTACATTAACATTTATTGCCTGCTACAGATTTGCAATATGATGATTTTTTAAAAAAGAGAAGTAAAGCCATGATCTCCCTGATATGAGGAAGTGGTGATGCAACATGGGGGCTTAAGTGGGTAGGAGAAGAATCAATGAAACAAGATGGGATTGGGAGGGAGACAAACCATAAGTGACTCTTAATCTCACAAAACAAACTGAGGGTTGCTGGGGGGAGGGGGTTTGGGAGAAGGGGGTGGGATTATGGACATTGGGGAGGGTATGTGCTTTGGTGAGTGCTGTGAAGTGTGTAAACCTGGTGATTCACAGACCTGTACCCCTGGGGATAAAAATATATGTTTATAAAAAATAAAAAATTAATTAAAAAAAAAAAGAAGTAAACTATTGGTTTATAAAAAGGAATGTGTTGCCTGAAAATAAGAGAAACTTGTAGAGACCTAAAATGTGCTTTAAAAGATATATTTCAATGTCATTTCAAAAAATAAACACATTTCCTGTGACAATGCAGTGCAATGCAGTGAGGTTAATGGAATAAAGCTTTTTGGCCCAGAGAAGTACCATCAGGTCAAGGTATGACTGTCTAACATACCATGACCTAGACCTGTGAGTGCTGGACCAGTGGCTATTTTTACACAGTCTGGTGCAACATTCATGGTATTTCTGGCATTAGCACGGAAAAAGGATCATTCCACTTATGTCTTTGTGATTGCCTCCTCCTCTGAAACTGGATAATCTGTCCTTTCCTCTTCCTAAACTAGAAAGTGGATTTCTTCATTCAATAAAACTCAAGTTTATTCTCTTGGTTGAGCTTCTCCAACTCTAAGAAGCCTGAAATTAATGGTGTGAAGCACACTGTATTTGCTTTCGTTTTTATTTAAGAACAATTTAAGGTGGTTTAAGGTTATTAAAATTAAGGTGATGTAATTAAGTATGAAATGGAATGGCAGACGCCAAAATTAAATAAATAAATAGATAAATAATCAACAAATTTTCTTTTACGGTCATACATATTATGTAACAAGATCCACCTAAGTGCTAAAAATATAGATGGGCATAAAATCCAGTTGTTAAAGGGAATTTGTCTTCCGACCACTTTAGCAGTAAGCAGTTCATAGGACAATTCTCGGGGGGGGGGGAGCTTCCAATTATTGTTTGTTTTATTCTGATTTGTAATATTTATGAGAAGTTTTGTGAAGCCTTTGATAATACAATAAAATTAATAGGTTTTCAACTTTGTATTGGCTCCTAAATATTTCCTTTTGGCTCTTAATCTTTACTATCTCCATTTACTTTTTCATTTAGAAATAATTTATTTGTTCTCAGGACTGAAATCTCAGTGAAATTATTTTAAATTTCTATTTGTGGGACTTTCTCTTTGACTACCTCAACATCTTCGGCTAGTTGATACATTTCTAGCTTTCTAATTTATATTTATTTTTGTAAAGATTTTATGTATTTATTTGACAGAGAGAGAGAGCGAGTGAGGGGAACACAACCAGGGGGAGTAAGAGAGGGAGAAGCAGGCTTCCCGCTGAACAGAGAGCCCAATGAAGGGCTTGATCCCAGGACTCTGGGATCAAGACTCGAGCCAAAGGCAGATGCTTAATGACTGAGCCACCCAGGTGCCCCCGTTTCTAGCTTTCCACATATTTTCTAGGAACATTTCCATCTTAAGAACTCTTTATAGGAGCACCTGGCTGGCTCCATCAGTGGAGCAGGTGACTCTTGATCTCGGAGGTTGGGAGTTTGAGCCCCATGTTGGGTGTAGAGATTAATTAATAAATAATTTTTTTAAAAAAACCTCTTTATGTTTTCCCCTAGGAGACAGACTTACGGGACTTTCCCTGGCCTTAAAATAGGAAGAAAAAATAATTTTTATACGAGGAAATAAAGGCTTTTTTTTTTTTTTAAACAAAGTGAGTTAACACTGTATGTATGTTTGAAATAGTTTATTGACTTCAACCAGACCACTGAGCTCTTAACCTCCAGATTAAGGTCTCGCACAAAGCACTTACTTTCAGTACATGGCACGGCCTTGTATGACTGCATGTCCAGGGAAAATTGTTTTGTCTTCTAGCAAAAGGCATTAGATCTTGCACTTTTTTTTTTTTTTTAAATGACAACTATCCAAAAATCAAGCTGAACATTTGTTTGTGAGAACACAAAAGGAAAATCTGTAGACAAGTCCAACATCTGGTTACACCATTTCATCACTTACAGAGAAAACTTAAACCACAAAGTCAGAAGTTTTTAGGGTTATTATAGTATATACCTGTAGTTTATTTGAGTTGTAGAAAATCCAAGTTAAATTAGCTAACCTCTAGACCTAAATTTTTACTGCCCTGAATGTTTGGGCACTATTGTTTTGTAAACTCTTGGTTATTGCTGAGGTGTCCATTCTATTAGTTGCAAAACTGAATTTATTGAACACACACATGCACACACACACGTGGGTGCGCGCACACACACACACACACACACACCCCTGAATGCACTTACTCTGGGACCTAGAATTTTAAGAGTTAGAACTTTTTTATGTGCTTCTGGATTAAATGGATCTTGTATTTAGTTGGTATGCTAATTAGAAACTCTGTAAACCAGCTTCTTAAAATTCTGTTTTAAAGAAATGTGCTTAATATTATCCCAAAGGAGTTTTACTCTGACTTGTCAAATTGATTTTTCTCCCTTTAGAGGAGTAAGCAGTTTGGATTTTTGTTTCTTTGTTTATCTTTCATGGTAAAAATTTCTCTTAAAAACTGATTTCCTTTTGCTTCTTTAGCATGGATACCATAGGAACAATGGTGATATTTAATGTCTTTTTTTGTTTGTTTGTTTAAGTTCAAAGGTTATATGTTTCTGCTATGTACTGCAATAGCACTAAATATTTTTATAATTCTTTAGAACTTAATGATATTTGTTGTTTGTTCTGAAGACACTTAGACAAAATGGACAGTGAACCTCAACTCATGTTACTCTATCATCAATGCATATGGTCTTCTATCTTCTAATATTTGATTACTATTTTTTAGTCCTGACATTCTTCTGCCAGGTTTAATTACTTTCTTCCTCCCTACTTAGCACCACTTTTGTCACTTAGTATGTAATTTCCCAACTACTTTTCATACTTATTTTAAATACATACACACACACATACACACATACACACACACACACACACACACGGAAAATGGATTGAATGTTTTGTGTTTTCTAACTTTTGCAAAATAGTATTGATGACAAATCACATTTTATGTTTTAATTTCCCCATAGAGTTATAGTTTTAAAATTTATGTTGCCTCATGTAAATTTATTGCTTATTGCTTCTGTCTAATATTTTGCCATATGTTAGGACCATGTTTTGCTTCTCCTTTACCCTAGTGATCCATACTTATGTTGTTTTCAACACTTTATAGTCGACCATAAGGCATTCATAACCTATTTCTTCACGTCGCCTTGAGGAACAGTGCAGAGTTTTCCCATGGCTTATGCTCAGACATGCAGTGGCAGAGGTAGAAGTCACACACATATCTTATGGGATAGATCACCCCCCAGAAGAGCTGCACTATCTACTTCTCACCAGCAGTACTTGAAATTTCTCTCTCATTGTATCTTTTGCGACCACACTATATTAATTTGCTTTTTAACTTTTGGAAATCTGACATGTGTAGATTCACATGTAATATTTTTTTTCAATTCTGCATTTTTCTGATACTAAGAAGGTTGAGTCTTCATATACATTTCTGCTATTCATATTTTTCATTCTGTGAATTTCCTATTCATGATCATTGCCCATTTTTCTATTGAATATCCCATGTCCACTTAGATTTGTAGGAGTTTTTTGCATTTAAATATGAACCCAATATCGATTTTTTAGGTATTGCTTATGCCTTCTATTCATCAGTTATTTTAAAGTCTGAATTGTGTGTCTTCTATTGTACATAAACCTCTAATTTTAATTTAGTCAAATTCATCAGTTTTGCTTTGTATAATATGCTTCTTTTCAAAGATCAATTTTATTCCCTTCCCTGATTTCACAAAGATATTCCCTTCTTTTATTTAGATTGTATTTTTCACATTTAGATATTAAATATTTTATATTTTTGTTTTATACATAGTATGAGATTATACAATATAGCAGTTTATAAAAGGAGCTCTGAGACAGACTGTATGGGTTTAAGTTCCAGCTCTGCCATGCACTTCTTAGGTAGTCATTTTATCTCCTGTGTTTTAGTTTCCTCACCTGTCGAGTCAGGAAAATAGTTTATGCCACAGGGGACTGCTTATGAGTATTAAGTGAGCTATATAAGACTGTGCATAGTAGGCATGATATCATAAGGTTATGATCCAGTTTTCTCTCTTTGTATAATGAGCCTGTTTCCCCAAAAGCTGTAATTCAGTTTTATCTGCAAGACTGTGTTGGCATTTCTTTTGTGTGCCAACTTTCTATCTGTATATGGCTCTATTTCTAGATAGCCTGTCTGGTAGTGTTTTCTTGTTTGTCACTTCTTCCTACAGCATTGCACTGTGAAAACAGTGCATTAAAATCAAGTCCATCATGACTTGCCAATATATTTTAATATCTGGTAGGGTAAGTTCTTACATTTTGGTCTTATTTTCCAAAATTTCCTTAACTGTATGAAGAACTTTATTCTTTCAGATAAATTTTAGAATCACTTTTTCACATTGTCCTGAAGAGAAAATATTGGATTTTTACTGTATTTGCATTTAATTTATAGATTAATATAAGGAGTTTGTTATTATTATAGTAAGTCATCTCACCATAACTGTGGTATACATTTCTTTTACTTGTGTGTCCCTTAATAGATTTAAAGATGAATATTTTTTGCATTAGGTGAAGCTGTATATGCTGTATATGCTCTAGTTTCTGTTGCTGTGCCAAATATATGTTATCTGGTTATTAATGTTATTTGGGAATATAGTTGAATGAGTATTTATTAATTTTTTTCTAGCACTTTGTTGAGCTCTTTTCTTAGATACTTTATTTCATTTCCTGTGTTTCCAAATAAATGATCAAAGCAATCTATAAATATGACATTTTAATCTATATTCTTCTAAACCATTTCTTTCTCTTTGTATTTCTCTAAATGTACATCTTGTTATTTTGGTCAGTTGCAATACGTCATGTTAAGTGAAGGCAGTTATGTTGGAAATCTTTATCTCAATTTTCTGCTTAAGAGAAATGCTAATTAAAAAATATTAAGTATGATAATTTTTATTACTGTGTATATGTGCCATGTATTTTTTTGTATATAGCCTTTATCAAGGAAAGATGGTTATTATCTGGATATAGTTTTATAAAATCTACCCCACTTGATAGGTTTTGAACTTTACGGGATACATTTATCCCCTATATCTAATAAAGCGATCATATGATTCTCTTTATTTAACTAATATAATGAATCACATTGATTGATTTTCTGATATTTAACCAACCTAAATTCTCTAGTATAAAAACCAAGTGGCCATGTTGTGTTATTGTATAAATTAGTTTTTTTGCATTACTAACTTAGGGGCTTAAGATTACAGTCACTTGCCAGTTTGGGACTGGATTCATCTGGGCTGTTTTTTACTTCTGGTTTCTTTCTTTCTTTCTTTCTTTCTTTTTTTTCCCTAAGACTTTATTTATTTGAGAGAGAGAGCACAAGCAGGGGAGAAGGACAAAGGGAGAGGGACAAGCAGACTCCTCACTGTGCAGGGAGCCCCTGGGACTTAATCCCAGGACCTTGGGATCATGACCCAAGCCATTCACATATTTGGTAATAGAAAAATCTGGTACACTTGTCTTGAGCAATGGAAAAATCTGGTACACTTGTCTTCAGAACCTAGTAGTGTAGTCCATGGTAGCTGAGAGGTCAAGCTCCTTCACTGTTGTCTCACCATGTAGAGCAAGATAGTATGCCAAAGCCCAGAGTCCTGCTAAAGTGGTAACCCAGGGATGAGGGTCAGGAAGGGGGCTTATTATCATTTTTGAAGAGTCCTATCACAATTTTTTAAATACAGTTTAAAAGTGTGGAATAATTTTATATTCAGGTTTTTGGCTGTTGTTTCATAAAGCAAATTTTGATTTTTTTGTAGGGCCCCTATTTAGCACAATATTCTTCTTCTACCTCCAGTGCTATCATTCTGTCTTAAAGTACTTAATATGTTGAAGGGAACAGAAATGAGTATTACATTTTAAATCGTATCGTCTTGGACAAGTGGTTCTCTGCATGCACTGAACATGTTCAGAAGGCTCTACTCTCATAGTGGATTCTTGAACCCATGTTCAAGAATCACATAATCACACAGTATATCTCATCTGTAGCTTACTAATATTTTCTCCTAAGTGTTTAGTTACTGTACAAGGAATTAAAATTTATTGAGAGTGTATCTAAGGTTAAAAAGTGTTTCTTTGAGTATATATTAGATTCTTACCTTGACACACTTTATAATCAATACCTACTAAAAGTGCACTAAAGATGTGCACACTTCTTGTGCTGCGTTCCCTTTTTTTAATTAAAAAAAAAGGTAATAAAAGCTTAAAAAAAAAGAAGGAAAAACTCATCATCCACCTAGTCTTCCACCCCTCGTACTACTAAAACTACTATAAAGTTAACAGTTTTAAAATATTTACAAGATAAAAACAGTTCTTAAATGTCCTTAGACATTTGACTGTTACAGGGTACATTGAAGAAGTTAAGTAACTGATTTCCAACCCAAAAGTTATTTGCAAAAAGAAGAAATAGTGCTCTACCAATATGGTCCCAGATAACTACATTTAGATCCAAAGAAAAAGTTAGGATCATGAGGTCCAATTTCTTATTTTTCATATGAAGAAACTTGGAACTCAAGAATCATTGCATAATCTGTAATTACTTCAAAGTAATTCTGGAATATTATTTTCTAGAACAATGAGGAGGAATAAGACCACTTTGGTTTTTAGAAATCATGGAAAAAAGAAGATTTTCCTCTCATAATGTCCTGGTGGATAGAGATCTTATTAGAAACGGGTGCCTCATTAAATTAGGGAAGTATAGGACATTATCCAGAAAATCACATCATTACAGTTCAGGGAACACTCTTCTGGGCAAACACATCTTTAATTTCATTTGTATTACATAGAACTTTATCCCATTTCTTTTATTTTTTAAGTATTTATTTATTTATGAGTTGTGGGGAAAGGCAGGGGGGCAAAAGAAGAGGGAGAGAAAGAATCCCAAGGTGGCTTCATGCTCTGGGCGCTGGGTGTGGAGCCTGACATGGGTCTCAGTCTCACAATCCTAAGATCATTATCTGAGCTGAAATCAGGAGATGGATGCTTAACTGACTGAGCTACCCAGGTCCCCATGTATTACATAGTATTTTAAGTTATGAAGTTGTTTTGTTTTTTTTAGGTCAGTTTCTTTCATCCATATAAGCTTGTTCTCTGTTTCTCCCTCCTTTCTTCTCTTTCTCCCTCTCTCCCTTACTTCCTTTCTATTGGTGAATTTTTAAAAAATTACCTTATATATGCTAAATTATGCAACAGCAAGACCCCCAAATATAATGCATATTTTTAAGGAGGACAATAACTAATATACAATAACTAATATACATATATGCAAATATATAAAAACACATTATATATATGTGTATACACACACACAGGTGTGTGTGTGTATGTGTGTGTGTGTATATGTGTGTGTGTGTGTGTATATATATATAAAAAATAGAAGAAACTTAGAGACGTGGAAGGATATTTTTGTGTCCTATTTATCTTAAAGTAGGTTTGGAAATAAAAGTTCTCTTTTCTAATGCAGGGGTATAAGCTAAGCCTTTAATTGATTTCTGAAAATACAGTCAGCTTATACAATTCTTTTACAAGGTTATCTTTACCTTTAGAAATTCATAATGATAAAAAGAATATGATGCACTTAGGTAGTGTCTTCTTCTTTTTTTTTATTTTTATTTTTTTTTCATGGGCTTAATGTACTTCAGGTTATGGTACTGACCTGTTTAATTCTCCAACAATCCTGGGAGGAGCAAGGGAACAGATGTTCTTGCCCTCATTTCACAGATGAGAAAACTGAGGTTCAAAGAGGTTAAATGGTTTCACCAAGGTCATTCTTGAGGTGATACCAGAGCCAGGAATAGCGCCCCTATTTTCTTGTCCACTCTCATGTGATTCTCCGTCTGCTAGTCTACTCTGACTAAAAATGCGCTGTACCTGTCCTCACAGTCCCTGAGATGTCCTTTTGTTAGGACACTAAGACAATGACAACACTGACCAGACACAAAGAATGCTGTAAAAATGTACAGTCTTTTTTGTTGACTTCATCCCATAAAATTTCATAGCCCTACTGTGTGAGAAACATGAGACATCCATTAAGATCATGTTCCCATTAGTTTTAGCTAGAACTAGATTTTGCAGAAATTAAAGATACATCTTGGGGCCTGACTGCTAAAACGAGTGTCTTGGGAACCAGAGATGCATTGCTGCTCAGGTAAGTCAAGAATGCCCTTTGCTAATTGTTTCTACTCCATTTCTTAGAGAATTTAAATTTCATAATTAGTACCATCTATTATACTTCAATACTATTCATCATCCATCCTGCACATTATTTGCAGGAAAGAAAGTGGCCCAAGTCATTAAATCCTCCCATGATTCAAAATCTTATGACCTCAGATGGCAGCCCAGCAGGTAGCTTGCTAGTTGCATTAAATCATCTCTGTTTTGGACATATAAGAACATGACCTTCGACTTACCAAGCTGACTCTTTATGAAATGAAAATGGAACTAAGAAATTAAGAAAAATGTTTGAAAGTGTATAGCTCTTGTAGTCATCTAATGAGGTCTTCATTTCTAGTTGCTAAGCCTGCCCTTTGCTTGGTGGTTACCCAAAAAATCAATGGCAATAAAACTGTCCAACTCTTTGGAGATATTTTTCTCTCTGCTTTCTATTAATCAAGTATGCGATAAAAGAAACCACCCATTCAGCCCATTATCTTGTGTCAAATACTATTCGGGTATAAGTTAAGTCTTCCTCTTTGAGCTTCATAAGGAAAAATGGCATTATTTTTCACCATTTCTCAGGCAGATAACATGGTCCTGGTCTACGTTAAGTTCTCACAAAAGTTAGTTAAATGGTGGGGGGATGGATGGTCAGTGTCACACAGCTCACGAACAACTTAACTAGTATTGCGATTTTTACTGTATATAGTTAGGAAATTATTTTGGTCAGGGAAATGAATGCCTAGCACATCTGCCAATACATATCCTTCCTATATTCATTATAGTACTTGTTAATCTATCATGAGATTCTTCTCTTTGGGACTAGACATGACTTCGGGATCCTTGTACAATATAAGCCACTAGCACCGTATAAACAATCCTTCACTATTTGATTTGAGTTGAAACACAAGAAGAATCCTGTTTTCTAACCATGACATACACTGGGAATAATAACTGATTTTTATGTAAAAATGCATATTTGCAGAATAATAAAAAAGAGAACCTAGTATAAACTTCAGGGGAAAAATATTTGTACCTGATAAAAGAAATTTCTTTCAGCCACTTCTCTTCCTCTTTCAAAAGTCATACCAGTTTTGATTCTAAACAAACATATGGTGCTAAAGTATAGTGAAACAAACCATAAAGCTTGCAGAACAGAACCTTTCTAGATATGATCTCTTTGTGACCTGATCATCCATGATTATATCTATATAGAGGGATAACGCCAGCTTTCCTTTGGGGAAGTTGGGATGGAGAAAGAATTAGATAGGGAGGTAGGATGGATAAATCTAGACTTACATAGTCATCAAGAGTTAGTATGAAAAATAATTTCTGGTAGATAGAGGAAATGGACAATAAGAAATGGACAGGTTCAGTACTGAGTAGACTCATCTCTAATCCACTGGTTATTACCAGTGTACCCATATAGCAATGAATTAGTCAAGGTGAGCAATGCTAGGTACTATAACAAACACTCTTTAAAGTCAGATGCCTTAACTCAATAAATGTTTATTTGTCACGTCAAGACCAGTGTGGATAAGGTAGTTCTTTCTCAGCAGATTGCCTTCAAGTAGCAAATCAAGAACCAATACCTTCTCCATCTTACAGTGTTGTTGTCTTAAGTATATGACCTCCTAAACTACAGCAAAAGGGAACATGGAAAGTAAGGCATAAGTTTTTTTGACCAGGCCTCAGAGTGTTGGACCCATACCCTTTTAGCCAGAATGCAAAAATGTGACCTCTACCCAACTTAGAAAAGGCAGTTATTATGTGTATGTCCAGGAACAGAAAAATAAAATGCATGTCACTGTCTCAGTCACAGATGAAGATAAGTAATCTGTGCCAGGGGGCAATGTTTGCAGATGGTGATGCATGAAGGTTGAGGAAGATTGATTTCTTAATCATTGAGGAGCACTGTCCTATCTAACTTGACTTCTGAATGGTAATAAATTAAATCATCTACTGAAAACTACCAATTTAGTTTGTGTACTAGATAGCAAGAATTATAGTCTTATCATTTATTTAGTAAACCAACAAATAATTGCATCCACCAAGCACTGTACTGGCAACTGCAATCTACCTTTTTTTTCCCCTACTCCTGCGCCCTGGATGATTTCTAGTAGTTGGTATCAGGATCTCAACAATTCACTTAACGTGGTCACCAGCCCCCTCTAGCCCTCTTGTGGGAGCCTCTAACTATCCTTGACTAAAAAATGAGAAGGTTTACTGCTCTTATCAAAAAGTTTCTCCTAAATCTAGCATTTTTCTGGCGACATTCTAATAATTCCTTCTTCCTTCCTATTTCTTGGCCTGCTGAACACTATACTCAAATTCTTCCTCAGTTTTCTTTTTGCCAAAGTTTATAAAACCATGTTATCTATAGTCTTTTTATATTATGTGATTTTGGAATATGTTATCTCATTAGATATTCTGAAATAGAAATGAAATAATCATCCTTAAAAAAAGATAAATAGTGGAAATTTCTTCTGGGATTTTTTTGTGCTTTCATGCAACCAGTTTTAGAGTTTTTTTCCCCTTTCTTGAACACTGCCATAATTTCTTATGTGTCTGTCAGAAGATTTTTATGGACATAGGCAAATGTGTGTATATATATATATATATATATATATATATATATATATTTTAAAGGTTTTAAATCAGATTTAAAAGGAGATTTTTTCATGGCTAATGGAAACACCTTCTCCTTTAGTTATTACCTCTTTCTACTCTGTATTTATTTTTTTAATTTTTGAAAATTCACTCAAAGCTTGTTTAGGTTAGGACTCAACCTACCAAAGTAGAAAAAAAAAAAGTTTACTTAAAAAGGAGACTAGTTTAGACTTAAAACAGTGGCTATGATGTGAGGGAGCATGTTACAATCATATATACAATCTTTGTGAAATGATTTGCATCATGTCAACTATAAGCAAGTTCAGCAACTGGAAGCAAAAAAATCTGATAATGAAGGCAACTTTGCAGATTGATGATACTAGATTATTAAATGAGATTTCAATTTTACACAGAATTTTCCCCATCCCCAAATATGATCCAAAGAACACTAGTTTATTATAATTCTAGTTAACTGCCTGATTGTTTAGTGTCTTCACCTCAAGGTTATTAAGCATTATGAATACCATTTATGCTTCCATGAGACCGTTCATTGATGTGAAGCAGAAAAGAAGATAGGAAAAAGGATTTTGAAGTAAAATAAAATCTGAGAATTGCTGGATTCAATAAAATTAAATATGCTTATTGACTGGAAGTCTTTGGACATGTGTAATGAACTATAATGTGAATTTCCATGTTAAGTAGGGTTTGGTGTGAAGTGTTTGTTTCTTGTTTTGGGTTTTTTGTTCCTTATTTTTTTTTTTTGGTAGTTCGCACACAGTTACATTAGTTTCAGATGTACAATATGGTGATTTGACAAGTTTTTACATTATGCTAGGCTCGCCACAAGGGTAGCAACCATCTGTCTCCATACATGGCTCCTGCAATACCATTGATTTTACTCCTTTGCTGTGCCTTTTATTCCTCTGACTTATTCATTCCATAACTTGAAGGCTGTATCTCCTGCTCCCCTTTACCCATTTTGCCATGTGAAGTATTTTTAAACTTTATTTGGCTATTCAACTTCTTGTCGATGGAACATTTTAAAGGACTCTTGTTTCTAGCAACTTTAGAAATGTTCTAATCTCAGTTATGCTGTTGAAATCTTAGCATTTGGAAGGAAGCCCACAGGCAAACTCATCCAAAATCCAATACAGAAATCTACACTATATCCATGTACAGAGTCATTTGGCTGTGGATGCATATTTTGATAACAAAATGCTCACTACCTTAAGTCTGATGATTTTATGTTTGGAATGCTCTTCTGTTAGGAAGTTTTAACTTTTTAAGTGCCTTTTACTATTAGAAAGTTCTAAATTTTAAATTTTTTTATTGGTGATCTCTGGATTAGGACAAATTCTACTCAGGTTAAAAAAAGTCTTTTTTTCATACATGAAAAAAAAACAAATACTTAAATTTTTCTATAAATAATGACCACAGATTAATTGAAAATACTTATAAAATTATTTTGACTTGAGATTTAAGTTGAAATATGTTGTCATTACATAAATAGTATCAGTAAATTTTGTCCTGTATCTAATAAAATTTAGGCAAAATTATAATTACGCATAATTGCTAGAATGAAAAAAAAAGGGTTACATATAGTTTTGAGCTCTTCTTTCAAACTGGATTATATGAACAGTGCTTCACTACATGTTCAATGTTAGCTTCTCAATCAAACTAGGTAATTCTGGCAAAAATCCATCCAAGGAGTTCATCAGTTTTCCTAAAGCCTTCTCTTAATCATTTGATACTCAAATACATCTCTTCTTCTTTTTGTTTAACGGTGTCTTTTTCTTTTTTAAAATTGTTAACCATGTAATCTTTGACAGATTCTCATTTATCAGTGGCTTTGTATGTTTATTCTAGCAGATCTCTGGTATTATTTACAAAGTCTTAATGATCTTCTATCTTAAAATTTAGGATTTCACTTTGAAGTTGATTTAAATTTTATTTCTCTAATGCGATATTATGTTTATTTATGTACTCATCAATAAAAAAGTAATTGACTGAAATAAGGTGGGTAGTTTGCCAACTTAGAAAAGCTGGAATCTATAAACAACTTAAAACCGGGGACGCCTGGGTGGCTCAGTTGGTTGAGCAACGCCTTCGGCTCAGGTCACGGTCCTGGAGTCCCGGGATCGGGTCCCGCATCGGGCTCCCAGCTCCATGGGGAGTCTGCTTCTCCCTCTGACCTTCTCGCCTCTCATGTTCTCTCTCACTGTCTCTCTCTCAAATAAATAAATAAAATATTAAAAAAAAAACCTTAAAACCATGTGGATTATGAATACGTGGGTGACCAAAAAGTCCTGCTGTATGAAAGTAGGTAGAATGAATCCTCCAAATCTTATATTCTCTGTGTTTTTGTTTTACTTTGTTTTTTTGTTTTTAATTTCTCACATCCTTAGTTCTGGATGCTATAATTCTCCCATCACTATTGAATTCTTGGCTCTTTGCAGGCCTCCTCATCAACCTCCCTATTCTTAGTTCCAAGTTTGGTGAGCCTTCTGATTTCATCCTTGATTTATTAAGTGGTATTCTTAGGCAAGCTGGAATGTTGTTCCATTTAGGTTTTAGAGTTCTGGTGGTTTTAGTAGTCTTTCACGGTCTTCTCCCTAACCCTCTTCTGATCAACTCCCTCTGATAGATAAATGGATAACCAGACTGAATGATTGAGTACCTAACTCTGACTAGCCAGTTTACTTCTTAACCCTAGACTTCTGGTCATGTTATCCTTTTGTTCAAAAATGGTATGCTGGTATTCAAGATACTGCATACTTTAATCCTCCAAAACCCTCTTCAAGTCTTGTTCTCCACTTTTTTTCATATGCTGAATATCCATTCACTTGACTGATTTCAGTTATCTGGAAGACAAGTTCTTTTCCTTCTCTTGTATTCCAATGTATCCCTGTTTCCTCTGGCTAGAAAGTCCCTTCAAATTCTTTAGAGTCCTAAATCCTTGTCCTTTCCTTTACTACCTTTGCTACCTAGCCTTAAGAAAACAATCCTTTCCAGAATCAGTAAGTCAGTTCATCATTAAACTATTAATAGGTTCATAGCTTGTTTCAAGGAAGCTTTCCTCCTCAATCCAAATAAAGTTGTTAATTTTTATTAATAATAGATCTATTTCTCCCATAGAAATGTGAAGTCACTTATTTGACTGTCTCCTACCTAAAATGTTACTATCATTTTCTTCTTTGGGGTGGTTATTTTCACATTGTTTTATTTATTTAGTAAATTTGACTTTGAAAATTTAGAGAATAAAGAAAACTTCTCCCAGTTCTACCCATCTCTATTCACAAGAAGTAAGGGCCCCGTCTTTCTCTCCATAGCATTACTCGTTTTTAGCAGTTGAGCAGATGTGTTCGACAGAAATGTAAGAAAAAGTCTACATGTTCCAAGATCTAAGCCAATATGCACAGCCATATGAGGCTTTTATCCATCATCTTGAATATTCTTAAACACACACGATGGAGAATTGCACTTTTATGATTTTGTGATGAATCACATGTAAAATAGTCATTAATATTTTATATACTCTATAGAGTACAATCCTTTATAGTTTTATTTTGTTATTCATCTGAATATAGTAATCATTTTACATTTAAGAGAAGCCAAATATTATAATTGGTTTTTCATGTTCTATTTGTTCTATTCTATATTGTACCTTGGAAATTTTAAGGAGATAACTTACATTCTATAAAGTTATGATTTTATAGTCTATATATAATATATTTTGAATTTTATATATGTCATATATATTTTTATATTCTGTACATAAGTATAGAATATTTTAAGAATCTCATGCGTAAATATTGAATTTTGCTGTCACTGCCTGACAGATACGAAAGCATGTGATTCATTAAAATACTTATAATTTGGGGCACCTGGGTGGCTCAGTGGGTTAAAGCCTCTGCCTTTGGCTTGGGTCATGATCTCAGAGTCCTGGGATCGAGCCCTGCATCGGGCTCTCTGCTTGGCGGGGAGCCTGCTTCCCCCCTCCCTCTGCCTGCCTCTCTGCCTACTTGTGATCTCTCTCTCTGTCAAATAAAGAAAAAAAATAAAATATTTATAATTTTGTGATTCAAAAATAGGAAGCACTTTTTCAGTGTTCATCACCTCATATAGTCATAAAGTTTCCTACTTTAACAGAAGTTACTTCGTTCTATGCATGCCAATGAACTTGAATGAGAAATTTACAAGTTCATGCTAATGTGTTCTCTGCTAAATTTGGAAAATTTCTCTCTGTGTATCCATTGATATTTCATTATTCATCAAGGTAGTGTAAATGCTTGGTTGAGCTTGACCTAAAGGGATCCAAATTCATGGAAATGGATGTGGAAATGTACAATAGAAATAAGTATCACAACTTATGGGCTTGAACCTTCTATTTCATTCTTCACCCAAACATATTAAAAGTAGGTCTTTTTAACCCAAGACTCATTTCTATATATATATAGTTCAACCAGCAGCAGAATTATTCTAAAGCATCCTGTCTTTCAGTACAGCACATCAGTTTCATCCCATATGCATAATGACAAAGTCATTGACCGGCTTTTCTTTCTTCTAGTTGATAGTGTAGACAACAACCAGGAACCCACTTTAAGAAGCGTTCTGGTTATAGACCCAGCGTAAATTTTTCAATATGGCACTGCTGTTGTTTATGTTATGATCCATTGAATTTATTGATCTAGCCATTTATTATTCATCCATTCAACACATTTCCCGGATACTTAACTACATAGCAAATAGAGAAGCTGCAGTGTTGAGCAAAAAAGACATAGCTCTTGTCGTCATGGATCTTATATTTTAGAAAGCACAATGGGACTAAATATTCCCATGGGAATTAGGGGTTCAGACATTAAATAATGACACAAATATATATGAAATAAATAATAAACATGAGGCTGTTAAAGCAAGTAAATGGTAAGCCAATATTTTCAGGAGGTCTGAGAAAGACTTCCCTATGTCAGTGCCATTTTAACTGAGATCAGAGGGGTGCATTGGCTAAATGGTATCAGTGATGAGAAGTGTTGGAGAAGAGCAATGCAAGATGATAAAACTTTATTAATTCATTTATTTGTCCATTCGGACCCTACTATGTATCTATACCATTCTCAGCCATGAGATGTTGGGGGGGGGAACACCGCTTTACTTCTTGGGGGGAGACAGTGGGGGCTGCAAGATGAAGCTGATTCAAGGTAACCACTATATGTAATCCTTAGGATTTTCCCCTATCCCCCTTTTGACTGGGAAGGAGGGGTTGCAGATACTACTAATGACTATTCAGAAGAATGCTAGCTATGCCAGTCATTAGTTGTATGACCTCTGGAAGGTTGCCTAACCACTTTATGACTTAGTTTCTCATCTGTCAGATGGTAAGGTTAGTAGCATCAAACTTAAAGGATTTGGTGAAGATTTCATAAGCCTTTAGGACTATGTCTCTATATAAATATTAGCAACTATATGATATTTTCACCCATAGTCTGCTAAGTTAGAAGCAGATTAAAGAAAATCAACCTAATTAAATAATGATGAAATTTG
Source organism: Mustela erminea (assembly GCF_009829155.1). Classification (NCBI taxonomy): domain Eukaryota; kingdom Metazoa; phylum Chordata; class Mammalia; order Carnivora; family Mustelidae; genus Mustela; species Mustela erminea. The sequence continues at coordinate 49,120,119 of NC_045614.1, forward strand.
ACATTAGGTTCAGTCAAAGTAGTTGCAAGTGATAAACAGAATTTTCTACACAATGTCAAAATTCAGATAGGAACACAAGGAAAATGTTAAAAGAGGCAAAAATGATGATGTAAACTGATTAAAATATATGCATTATAAAATGACACCTATGAAAATTAGAAATCAATGAAGTTTTGTTAATTGCTATTTTTTGGGAAAGGGAAGATGGATGTTGGTAATAAACTTAAATGAAAGACTTTTAAAAATGGTTCCTTGGGAACACAGAGATACAAACAAATGCTCATAATTTTGTGGCTTGGGTTGAAGCATTTCTCAAATGTCCTTGAAATTTCCCAAAGACAATCTTTCCATAGGAAAGTATTTCTCCTGTGAGTAAGTAATGTTCTTGCCTAGAAATGAAATGAAGTAATATATTACATTGCAACAGAACTGATAGCAAGACTGGCAGCAGAAGTTTAGGGGGAAAAAAAAATCACATTGCAATCTAGAGTTTGAGGCTCGGTATCTAACCTTCCATAGCTTCTGAAGGGATACCTTTCATATTAAATCAAATAGTGCCGAAAAGAATTCTGACTACTCTCAACCATCAGAGGGGTTTATTTGGAATTATTATTGTATCAGAATGCTCTGTCTTAAATTTTGTATGGTTTAGCTGTGCAGTTGACAAACTAAGGTTTCTTTTCTTTTTTTTTTTAAATTAATTTTTTATTTTTTATAAACATATATTTTTATCCCCAGGGGTACAGGTCTGTGAATCACCAGGTTTACACACTTCACAGCACTCACCAAAGCACATACCCTCCCCAATGTCCATAATCCCACCCCCTTCTCCCAAACCCCCTCCCCCCAGCAACCCTCAGTTTGTTTTGTGAGATTAAGAGTCACTTATGGTTTGTCTCCCTCCCAATCCCATCTTGTTTCATTGATTCTTCTCCTACCCACTTAAGCCCCCATGTTGCATCACCACTTCCTCATATCAGGGAGATCATATGATAGTTGTCTTTCTCTGCTTGACTTATTTCGCTAAGCATGATACGCTCTAGTTCCATCCATGTTGTCGCAAATGGCAAGATTTCTTTTTACCATAAAAAATCTCTGCTTAAGGAGTCCTATGGCAATGACATTTACAATATCTGCTTGCTTTTGGAGGGCAGCTATGCTCACCACTATACCACCAACAATGATTCTGCTTGCTTTTGAAGAAAGCTTCATAATTTCCAAAGTGCTCTATATATGCATCTCTGTGAGGCAGGTAGGACGAGTCCTGTTGACAGTATTTTACAGAAGGGGATATTGTGGCTGTAGATGGAATCTGCTGGTGCAAGGTCATTCAGGGAGTTAAGTGAGGATTTCATCACAGTAATTCTCAAAGTTCATCAGGCAAGCCAGCGGGGGAAGCTTTATCCTTCAGTTCATCCTTAAATAGTATTTTTGTGTGAATGAAAAATTTATGCAAAATGAAGCATATTAGGTACCTAGAACTTTCCTCATGTCACTTAGAGTCTGATGAGGGATAAATTCCATCCTGATGAAGATAACTCCAGTTATTCTCATGGCTGATCACATGGGTTTTAGAATTTGAATTCCAACTCTGTTGCTTACACAAAGGAAATTACCTGGTTGTTCAGAGCCTGTTTCTCCTTCCATTACATGGCAATTCGAATGCTGTCTTACATGTTTATTTTGGTTTTTGTTTAAGATTATTTATTTATTTATTTGACAGAGATCATGTAGGCCGAGAGGCAGGCAGAGAGAGAGGGGGAAGCAGGCTCCCCGCTGAGCAGAGAGTCTGATGTGGGGCTCGATTCCAGGACCCTGAGATCATGACCTGAGCCAAAAGCAGAGGCTTAACCCTCTGAGCCACCCAGGCGCCCCATGTTTATTAATTAATTCAGTTCACAAAGCACCTGCTCCACGTCAAATATTCTGAATGGTTAAACTTATCTAGGAGGCTGGAAGGCGTCCTTCAGTGGATATGAGAGGTCAAGACTTGGATTGACATCAGGAAACGTTAAAGAGCTCAGACGGCAGAGACAATGGAAAGGACCAGCACACAGATTAAAGAGATAAACCTGGAGACATTTAGAGTGACAGTGTTGGTTACTGTGGTTCCACCACACCTCTAGCCCGTTTTCACTCTTGAAAATGGGAATAATGCTCAAGCATGTCTCACAGAGTTTCATTGGTAAGGATTAAATGAGGATTAAGTAAGCATGGAAATTAGCTCAGGAAGAAAGTGAGAAACTATTATATATGAGGGTGTGTATAAATGAAATCAATCTCCATGACCTCTTTCCACTCCAGGTGGTTACAGCACTCTTTAATTTTCCAGCTGAGTCTGGATATGGACTTGTAATTTTATTCAGCCAGCATATAAGGCAGCCCTTTTGGTTGGCTAGAAATTTTTGTCCCTCAGCTCTAATATAATTTACTTTTAATTTTGGTTCTTAAAGTATGGGAACATAGATAGAAGGAATCTTTAAAGAAATATATTTCAGGTTTCTTATTCAAAATGTAAAAAATACATGATTTCATTATTTGTCATTTTCTCTCTGGATGCACTGCTCAGCTTCTTTTCCTTCTGCAATCAGACAAAAGAGATTCTGAAGAAAACATTTTAAAAATTTGATTTCAGATAGAAGATAATGGGGAGCCTCTTCCTACTTGATTTAGATTTTTATTAATTGTCAACTTTAGGGGGACATTATAGAGAAAGTTATTTTTGAGAAGATCCCAAATTATTTCATTACTGATATTATATTTATCCCTGATAGAAAGTTAGGATTTGACTAAAACATCCTTCCTTCCTCTCCATGTACCTTGGCTTGTTCACAGAGGCTTGTGCCTCTGCCGTGAGCTTTTCACCCAGTTAAGTTGCTAAAATCATAGGTGAAGCTTAGTTTCTGTTGCTTTAGTTAAACCCAAATGCCATGGTGCTTATTCAGCAAATGTTTCCATGTTTTTTTTTTTTTAAAGGCTTAAAACATATATGATCTTATTTCCTCATGTTGCTCAGAATTTATATATATGTATCTGTATATTTACATATACAGCTATTTATATACACAGATATATATGTGTATTTTTTAAATAAATAAATATGTGTATTTTTTAAATAAATGTGCTTATTTATTTATTCAGGGTAGTTTTAGGTTCAGGAAAATTGAGTAGAAGGCATACAGATTTCCCACATATCCCCTGCCCCCACACAGCCACAGTCTCCCCCATTATCAACATCACCCTCCATAGTGGTACATTTGTTACTATCAGTAAACCTATACCAATACATCATTATTACCCAGAATCTATAGTTTACATTAGGGTTCACTCTTTGTGTTGCACATTCCATGGATTCAGACAAATTTATAATGGCATGTATCCAAGTTCTTACATAGTAGTTTCACCCCCTGATAACTATTAATTTTTCTACTATCTCCATAGTTTTGCTTTTCCCATAATGTCATATTGTTGGAATCAAGCAACATTTAGCCTTTTCAGATTGGGTTCTTTCAGTTAATATTGTGCATTTAAGTTGCCTCCATGTCTTTTCATAGCATATACTATTTTTAGGGAGGAGTATAACAGTGGTAAAGAGTCAGACAAAGCTGTGTTCTATTCCTTGGCCCTGCCAATTAATATATAATATATAGATACTAAACATTGTAGAACATGATATAAATGTGAGACAGTGTTTTCTTGTTTGTTTTAGTTCAATGGTATTCATACTCTTCTTTATTTAGAGATTTGAGATTGAGAAGAGATTTGAGATTGTTTAACTATAATTAATAATACAACAATGATACATTTTTATCAATCCCCAAATCAAGAAAAATAGACATGGATGAGTTTTTTCACAAATATGGAGAATAATGTCTTTGCAGGTCAAATCAAACTAGTTTACTGTATCCTTTCATGAGTTGTGGGCTTTAATTGATAGATTACTTTTACTGACTCCACTACGCATGATTGCCATCATTTGGGGCTGGGCCTACCTCTCCCTTTAGGTTTCCAGAACCAGTTGAGTTGTTTTTTCATGTGCCGCTGTTGTGTGAAAGCCCTGTCCCTAAGATGTGGTCTCTACATGAGCTTCTCATTTCATTTTTCCTGAGTGACCTGATGTGATCTCAGAATCATACCTTCCTGAGGATATTATCAGCATGTTTCTATCTAATAGATACAGTCTGATCTAAAGGTACCTCTTAGCTAATGGCAGCTTTAGAAAAGCCTAAAGAGGCAGATTATTTTTAAATTATGGCCTATAACTTGTAGAGACTGACCGACATTCTCAGTTGAGCCAACATGAAAATCACTTTCGAAGGCACTCATCACCTGAGCTTTGAGGAGTCTGTTCCTTCGGCAAGTGTATCAGCCCATGCTGCATCCCTACTTTGGCTTATCTGTGTGGTTCAGTTCTAGCTCCCAGCAGGAACAAAGGCTGCTGAGAGGCAGCTTGTTTGGCTTGGGAACCTTCCCAATGTGAAAAGTTTGCAGGCAGAATCAGAAAGAGCAGCTGCAGGAGGAGAAATGGGGGTAGATGACAGCTAATGATTTAGAAAGCAATTTGCATGAGAGCCTTCTGCTTAACAGGAGGCAGCATGTGCCCGGGTGATGGTTTACCATCCACTGCCAAGCCGGTTTCTACACCCCGAGTCCTCATTCAGTCAATACCTGTGTCCCGAGGGAATGCCTAACCAATAGCTTCTACTTACCTGAGTTCTCCCAACCTGCCATCTAGAATTTAAAAGAGCCTTTCATTTATTAGAACATATGGATCCATTTAATCCTGAGGCTCAGAATGCCCAGTCCAACACAAACTGATTTAACAGCAAAAGCTTAAGTACAAATCCAAGGCTCTGTAGATAGTATTCTTTGACAGCTTATTGTGTACCAGGCACAGCACTGTGCAGTTTACATACTCTTTCTTATTTAATGACAGACCTCTGAAGTGGATGCTTAAGGTTCCTGCCAAGGGTTCTGTATATAAGGAACATGGCAAAAAAAGACCAAAGTGTTATTTATTAATAGGAAGCTAGCCCCTGTTATCTCATTTTGAAATTCTAAATTGGACCCATTGCTTTCTCTCTCTTTCTTCTCCCCAAATCATAGGACAAGTCCAAGTTAAGATGCCTTACTCTCTAAATTATAAGCTGGTCTACTGGGACAGTAAGGCACATTTGTCACTTTCCAGTGCAATAGTTCTACTCACTGTTCAATAGTTGTTCTGGTTACTAACCAATAACATTAACAATTCCTATTCCAGGAACAGGATGAAGGGAGAAGGGGTCAGATCTCCTGCTTCCTCCCAAACCCGTAAAGGCCAAAGTATGGGAGGAGTAGAAGCATATCTCTTTGTAACATGTTTTATTCCTTGTTTTGTACATGTGCCAATAGAAGATTGGAAAGGCTGACTAGCTTGTCCATGTCACATAGTCCATGCTTTTAACCTCTCTGTTATTCTGCATATCCTTCTCACCTGTCAGTTTGCTTTTTTATAGTGATGTCCTGAGAAATGAGCCACATTCAGGGTAGAAATGAACAACTGTAAGTAAGATTGAAATGCATTTACATTTTTGTTAGGTAAGGTGGTCACTTATTTCTTCTAAGTGAGTTTCTCCATTTTTTTAGTGACCTGAGTGACTAATGATGTGCTTTAATTGATTAAATAGACAAGAATTCCCCCAGTATAATATTTCATAGAAAAATTATATATTCCTTAAGAATATATAATTATATAATAATTATAGCAATGTAATATATTATATATTAATATATAAGGAATTATATATTCCTTTAAGCCCTATATGTGCTACTAGAGCTTGGATTCTAGATCAAATAGGTTTCCTTTTCATAAATAAATGGATAGAAGATTCACTTGTAAATTTATCAACTTTTTCCCCATAGTTACAAGCAGTGACTATTGTTGGGTTGTTGGTCATGGTAGAGAAAGCCATATCCTTCAGAAAATCCCATTTAAAAAAAAAAAAAAGAAAATCCCATTTTAGAAATTCTAGCATGCATATAGTACAGAGACAAGAGGAAGACTAACATACTAGAAAGTATATTACAAATAAATATTGAAATAGAGCTTAACACATAATTTACCTGGAAATTATCAGAACATGATTGCCAAGTTATTTAATATTCTGTTCAAAGACATTGGAAACACTGTTGAAATATGGTATTTTTGACTGTCATTAGAATGGTCAGGTTTCAAACAGGAGTGCATTAGTTGTGCTCAAATGGGTAAAGAGTGTTGAATAATTATGTGAAAAGGAAATAGGAGACCTGCATTATAATCTTGTCTTGGCCACTGACAGGAATAATGTTGACTTTAAGTCCATCACACATTCATTTACTACCTTGGATTTTGTTTGTTTGGTTTTTTGGTTTGTTTGTTTTTACCTGTCAAATGATGGGGGAACTATAGTTCTTTAATAATCCTTGATGATCTTCAATTATATGAATCTAGAAGCATCTTGATTTAGTACAGTTTGAGGAGTTACGTGCCCAAACTCTAGCAAGAAGGCAAATGTTCTTTTACTTCTAAAATGGCCTTGACATTGCATTAACATAGCAGTGGAAATCTTTTGAGGGTTGTTCAAAGAATCATCAATTGAGAATTCATCTCTGCTGTTGGTTTTTATTCTCTGTTTAACTTTTACTAGATCTATAGCAGTTTGTTTTTTTTTGGTTTTTTTTTTTTTTAACTCTGCACCTGGACTGACAGACTGGGTGATTGGAGAAGCACATAACACTTATTTTAGATACTTTGTTATCAGAGCCAACTCTGTGATCTTTGCTCTGTCTATGAATCATTTATTTAATTTGATGTGTTTTTCCCTGGATTCATAGAATTTCCTTTTGTCCTGATGTTTCTTCCCATTTATGAGGCTGTAAATACAGCTGACTAAACCTCTCTAATGGCTGAACACATACCAGGTCTTTTGTGTGAAGGATGCTAGCTATCTTCCTGTTCAGAAGCCTGCTACATTTTCACTAAGTGCTTTATTTCTGCTCACTCATGACAGTTGTGTCTGTGGAATAAAATAATGACATCTAACACTTAAATTGAAGTCAGAAAACCCTTATCTTTTCCTGACTTTTAAAATTTGCTAGCTTCATGGTAATTTGTAGCTCTTACTTTCTCTGAATCTCAGTTCACCTTCTGTGTGGGGATAATTATGACTACCACACAATGTGGTAAACATAAAAGAAATTCTACCCATCTGCTAACATTTTAGGGAAAAATAATTGGATTGATTTTCACCAGATTTGGAAGCACATGTTGCAATGGTTTGTTTGAAAATATTGACTACACGGAGTACAGAGGTGTACTCTGGAGGCACCTCAAAGAGGTCCATCAACAACTAAGATAAAGTGAGAAGTGTTTTGACTTCTCATCAGGGGAGAGGTAATCTGTGATATTAGTGGCTCTTAACTTTGGCAATGTATTAAAATCTCCTGGGGAGCTTTTAGAAATCGTAAAGACCAGGCCATAATTTACACCAATTAAATATGAATTTCTAGGGAATTAGGCTGAGGCATTGGCATATTTTTTTAATTCTTACAGAATGTAATGGTTACTTTTATATTTCAACTTGACTAGATCATGAGGTGTCAGGATACTTGGGGAAATATTTCTGGGTCGGTCTGTGAGAGTGTTTTCAGATAAGTTTAGCATTGGAATTGTTAGATGGAATAAAGTAGATTGTCTTTGCCATTGTACGTGGGCCTCTTCCAATCTGCTGAGGGCCTGATTAGAATAAAAAGGCAGAGAAAGGGATAATTTGTCCTTTCTGCCTGAAAGCTTGAGCTGGAACGTCAGTGCTCTGCCCTCTCATGGTGACATGAAATGGGCTATCCAGCTCTCAGGATTTCCTGGTCTCCAACTTACATTTACTATTCATATATATTTAATATTTAGTATAAATTTAATGTTCTTATATGTTAATATACATATATATGTATATGTGCATATCTTATTGATTTTATTTCTCTGGCAAACCCTAATACTCATTATGATCAATACACAGTGAAGATTAAGAACTACTATATAACTTAAAATACTGTGGCTAATGTATTACAAAAGAGATGCTCTGTCAGGGTAGTTCTGCTTCTTACATGGGCACTTCAATGAGGATGAGTAGCAATGTGGACTTCTTTTTTTCTTTTTAATGGTGGCTGATCATATATATGGAACTACTTTGGGAGGCTACCAGGCACTAATTAAAGGAACTTATAGTATGTTATCATTAAAATATGTTTTAATGGAAATATGGAAATCACGGGAAATATGTTTCCAGTGATTCTAGGGATTCTAGGCCTGTGATGTGGAAGTTTTCATACCTGGGTCATTGGGAGAAATGTAGGGAATATTCCAAAATGATTGCAGTTTTCAGCAACCTTTTGTTACCCTTTGGAAGGTCATGGTATCAGGACTCAATGGCCCCTGGGACTTGTTTCATAATATAAAGAGGAACACACAATTATATAGAAAATTGACACCTGAGACTTCTTTTCAGCTAGAATTGGAAAGGACAAATGTCATTCACTGAACCAAGAAAGAGAGATGTAAGTGGGGCAGAGAGGGGAAAGAAAGAGAAAAGCAAAGTAATCTATTTAGAGAAGACTTGCTCCTAGAGAAAGCCTTGGACATAAAATCATCTAAATTTCCTATTTCAGGATACATTGCATGCTTTACTATATAGAAGCAGATAATGATTTGTCTTCCACATATTTTTTTTTGAATAAATGTGTTATCTTTATTTCTTTAATCATAGATTTAAACCAAATGACTTTGGATGCTATCATACTTGGAAAATTTAACTAGGTATGTTCTATTTGAAGATTAAGTAACAGATTTAATTTATTTTATTCCCAAATTATATATATATATATTTTTTTTTTAATTTTTTTATTTTTTTTTATTTTTTTTTATTTCCAGCATAACAGTATTCATTATTTTTGCACCACACCCCGTGCTCCATGCAATCCGTGCCCTCTATAATACCCACCACCTGGTACCCCAACCTCCCACCCCCCGTCCCTTCAAAACCCTCAGATTGTTTTTCAGAGTCCATAGTCTCTCATGGTTCACCTCCCCTTCCAATTTCCCCCAACTCCCTTCTCCACTCTAAGTCCCCATGTCCTCCATGCTATTTGTTATGCTCCACAAATAAGTGAAACCATATGATAATTGACTCTCTCTGCTTGACTTATTTCACTCAGCATAATCTCTTCCAGTCCCGTCCATGTTGCTACAAAAGTTGGGTATTCATCCTTTCTGATGGAGGCATAATACTCTATCCCCAGGGGTACAGGTCTGTGCTTTGGTGAGTGCTGTGAAGTGTGTAAACCTGGTGTCTTCCACATATTTTAAGTTCGATTAAAGACATTCACTTCTGCTGGAATTTTGTTCTGTGAGATCCCAGGGTGTCCCCCAATAAGTGTTTGTTGAATGAATAAATGAATCAATCAATCAATCATTCAGTTGGTCAATGTAACTTCGAACTCAGTACCCTTCTCAAATCACTTACTTGCTTTATACAGTATCTGAGAAGACTGTACTGAAATACCATTAGTCTCAAAGGGAAAAGTGATTTGATTTCAGAAGTTGAGATCATTGGTTCTGTCACCTCATCCAATGTAGGAATCTACTATATTCAACCAGGCACTGGTCATCCAGCCTCCAGTGACTTGAATGTTCTACTTGTTTGAGCTAAATTGTCCTATATATAAACAGCTATAATTTCTATAAAGTACTTCCTTATATTCATCTCCCTGAAGCATCCCACCCATTGGTCTTGGTTTGATCTACAGAGAAAAATACTGGTTTGAACTACAGAGAAAAATATTTCAGTTTTGAATACCATGTTGGCACTTGAGATATATGTAGTCCATTATCACACCAGTGAAGAATTCTCTTTAGGACAAATACCAGTAATTTTTTTTTTCTAGTAATCCTGTGGAAATATGTCTGAGCCCTTCATCATCTTGTTTACTAATGTTTACACTGCTTTTGTTTTCTTCAAAAAGGGTAGTGCTTGGAACTTGATCTAGTGCTCCTGATAATGGTCTGAGACAGAATGAGACAAAGCATACATACACATACACACACGAGAAAAACAACATATATATATATATATATATATACACACACATATATATAAAATAAATAAATAAAATCATTAAAAACATATATTTTATATATATTTATTTTATATATATTTTATATATGTTTTATATATATGTTTTTAATGATTTTATTTGATATGTGTGTGTGTATATATATATAGTCATTTGATATATATATTATATATATATGTTGTCTTTCTCATATATATAAACATATATATGTTTTATATATGTTTATATATGTTTTTAAAACATATATTTTATATATGTTTTATATATATGTTTTTAAAACATATTTTATATATGTTTTATATATGTGTTTTTAATGATTTTATTTATTTTATATATATGTGTGTGTATATATGTTGTTCGATATATATATTTTATATATATGTATGTTGTCTTTCTCATATATATAAACATATATATGTTTTTATATATGTTTATATATATGTTTTTAATGATTTTATTTATTTATTTGATATATATGTGTGTGTGTGTGTATATATATATATATATATATGTTGTTTTTCTTGTGTGTGTATGTGCATGTATGCTTTGTCTCATTCTGTCTCAGATAGACCATATCAGGAGCACTATATATATATATATATATATATATATATATATTTATATTTATATTTTTTAATGATTTTATTTATTTATTTGACAAAGAGTGAGTGAGTGAGAGAGAACACAAGCAGGGGGAAGGGAAGAGAAAGAAGGAGAAGCAGACTCCCCAGAGAGAGAAGGGAGCCCAACAAAGGGCTCGATCCCAAGACCACAGGATCATGACCTGAGCTGAAGGCAGATGCTTAAGTATCTGAGCCACCCAGGTGCCCCAGAAAACTACATTTCAATTAAGTATAATTCTTAAATCATAAAATATAGATATTTATTTAAAAAATTAAAATGCATAATAGCAGGTGCTTGCTTTTCCCTGGGCAGGTGTTCTCCAGTGGGCATAGCCATCAGCCTTAACTATTTCATTCAAATAATAACCCCCTCTCTAGGGTTGAGTTTGTGTTCCCTGAACATCATCATTTGAATAGCTGTAGAACTATAAGGAGTAGATATGCCACATGTTTGTTGACTTTAATGTTGGTTCCATGTTTCTCCCATTATAAATAGTGTTGCAAAACACATCTTTGTACAGTTTGTTTACCCAGTTGCTTGATAATTTTATGATAAACTCCTAGACTAGATAAGGAATTGTTTGGCCAAAATAGACTTAGAGATTTTAGAACTTGTTCTAGTCCTTTAAGCATCATCATCTAGTCCTTTAAGCATCAACAGTGTACATTTAAAAAGAAAAATTTATATTATAGTGTAGTTAACATATTGTTATATTTAGTTTTAGGTGTACAATATTGTGATCAGCAATTCTGTATGTTACTCAGTGCTCATCAGGATAAGTGTACTCTTAATCTCCTTCACCTAATTTCACCCATTGCCTACCCACCTCCTCTCTGTTAACTGTCAGTTTGTTCTCTATTTCTGTGTGTGTGTGTGTGTGTGTGTGTGTGTATAATTTTTTTTTAGAATGCTCTAAATTTTTTCATTTCATTTTATTTCTTTTCAGTGTTCTAGAATTCATTGTTTATGCACCATACCCAGTGCTCCATGCAATATGTACCCTCCATAATACCCACCACCAGGCTCACCCAACGCCCCCCATCCCCTCCAAAATCCTCAGTTTGTTTCTCAGAATCCACAGTTTCTTACGGTTTGTCCCTCCTCCAATCTCCCCCAACTCACTTCTCCTCTCCATCACCCAGTGTCCTCCATGTTATTCCTTATGCTCCATAAGTAAGTGAAACCATATGATAATTGACTCTCTCTGCTTGACTTATTTCACTCAGCATAATCTCCTCCAGTCCTGTCCATGTTGATACAAAAGTTGGGTATTCATCTTTTCTGATGGAGGCATAATACTCCATTGTATATATGGACCATATCTTCTTTATCCACTCATTGTTGAAGGGCATCTTGGTTCTTTCCACAGTTTGGTGACTGTGGCCATTGCTGCTATGACCATTGGGGTACAGATGGCCCTTCTTCTCACTACATCTGTATTTTTGGGGTAAATACCCAGTAGTGCAATTGCAGGGTCATAGGAAAGCTCTATTTTTCATTTCTTAAGGAATCTCCACACTGTTTTCCAAAGTGGCTGCACCAACTTGCATTCCCACCAACAGTGTAAGAGGGTTCCTCTTTCTCCACATCTTCTCCAACACACATTGTTTCCTGTCTTGTTAATTTTGGCCATTCTAACTGGCGTAAGGTGGTATATCAATGTGGCTTTGATTTGAATCTCCCTGATGACTAATGATGATGAACATTTTTTCATGTTTCCATTAGCCATTTGTATGTCTTCTTTGGAGAAGTGTCTGTTCATGTCTTCTGCCTATTTTTTGACGTGATTATCTGTTTTGTGTGTGTTGAGTTTGAGTAGTTCTTTATACATCTTGGGTATCAGCCCTTTGTCTGTAGTGTCATTTGTGAATATCTTCTCCCATTCTGTAGATTGCTTCTTTGTTTTGTTGACTGTTTCCTTTGCTGTGCAGAATCTTTTGGTCTTGATGAAATCCCAGAGGTTCATTTTCACTTTTGTTTCCTTTGCCTGAGGAGACATATCTTGAAAGAAGTTGTTGTGGCCGATGTTGAAGAGATTACTACCTTTGTTCTCCTCTAGGATTTTGATAGATTCCTGCCTCACATTTAGGTCATAAAATTTTTAATAATATTATTTTTATATATATATATATATTTATTTATTTATTTTTTATTAACATATAATGTATTTTTTGTTGCAGGGGTACAGGTCTGTGAATCATCAGTCTTACACAATTCACAGCACTCACCATAACACATATCCTCCCCAATGTCCATCACCCAACCACCCCATCCCTCTCACTCCCCTCCAGCCTCCCTCAGTTTGTTTCCTGAGACTAAGAGTCTCTTATGGTTTGTCTCCCTCCCAGGTCCTATCTTATTTAATTTTTCCATCCCTTCCCCTACGACCCTCCCACCCTACTTCTCAAATTCCTCATATCAGTGAGATCATGTGATAATTGTCTTTCTCTGATAGACTTATTTCACTTAACATAGTAACTTCTAGTTCCATCCATGTCATTGCAAATGGCAAGATTTTGTTTTTAATGGCTACATAGTGTTCCATGGTGTGTGTGACATGTGCACCCCCCCACACACATCTTCTTTATTCATTCATCTGTTGATGGACATTTAGGCTTTTTCCATAGTTTGGCTATTGTGGACATTGCTGCTATGAACATTTGGATGCACGTGCCCCTTTGGTTCACTACATTTGTATCTTTAGGGTAAATACCCAGTAGAGCAATTGCTGGGTCGTAGGGTAGCTCTGTTTTCAACTTTTTGAGGAACCTCCATACTGTTTTCCAGAGTGTGTGTCTGTATTTCTTTCTTTCTTTCTTTCTTTCTTTCTTTCTTTCTTTCTTGTAAACTCCATACCCAGTGTGGAGCCCAACACAGGGCTTGAACTCATGGACCTGAGATCAAGACCTTAGCTGAAATCAAGAGTTGGATGCTCAACTAACTGAGCCACCCAGGAGCCCTGTGCTCTTTATTTAAGAATCAAACAGCCTGCATTTTTGTCCTTGCTCTGTGTTAAGCAAAAATTTAATCACTATATATGTAAAAACAAATTTAAGAAATGGAAGTGTTCAAGATTATTTGGAATTATACTAAGATTTTATTGTAATTGTAGAAAAATTGTAAAATATATAAAAATATAAAGGAAAAAATAAGCATACACATACTCGTAGAAATTTCACATAACTATTTATCTTTTCCATTTTTATTTTATCCACATATATGCATATACATTTATATACACATATATTTACATAAAGTCATATTTTATGTATATATTATTTAATAATATTAAGGTATACCATTTATATTATATTTATTTCTGTTACATTTTTACCTAATACTATATTGTGACTATTTTCCATATCTAATATATTCTTTGCTTAGATAATTTGCAAGTTCTTTAATATTTCAACTTATAAGATCACTTATTGAAATAATCCCCTCTTGCTGAATATTTAAATTATTTCCACATTTTTCTTTTTATATGTAATGTTCCACTTAATGCCATTGTACCCAGATTTCTGTGACTTCTTATGTTTATACTCTCAGAGTACATTTCTATATATGTAGTCACTAGGTCAAAAATCCAACTTGTACTCATACAAGTCTTAAAAAAACCTAAGTCAGGCTTTTACATTCACACTTATATCAGTTATATTTATTTGTTGTGCTCCTTTGTTTTACCTTCTTAATAGATAATAGATGATATACGATAGATATTTTAATTTAACACACCCCTCACTGATCTTGTTGCCTCATACCTGTGCCACATCTAACCACATTTGCACATTTGAGCATTAACTAAGCATTTTGTCAAAAATCAGTTCAAATTTTTTCAAAAGTAGTTGCTTGGTAGTGCCCCCCTCTTAGGTACTGAAAAAAATGCAGGTCCAGTGATTTGTTATGATTTGTTAATGTTTGTTAACATGGATGTGAGTAATCCCCGCTATGTTTCTGGTGAGAGCTTACGATTTGGGGCTATATCCACAGGAATATCACAACATTACTTGTACGTTGAAGTTGCATTGATATTTCATGTATAACTTACGCATATGAGGAAGCAACATCTGTGAAAGTATTTATATATGAAAATAATTATGTAAATGATAAATACTATTTATTAGTAAGTATAATTAGTAGTTGTCAAGCAGATCCTTTTCTGCCAAAGTACCGCATACCTTTCAAAATGAGTGCTTGTGATGAATAATATTTAGATAAGGGAAAAAAAGAGTTTTCTCAACTTTTTCATCATAACCCTGATATTGCCAGGCAAACAACTTGATAGAATCAATAGAAGCATAGTTAAGCAGGTGATAATCTCCTCTTGGCCTCCAATTTATAACTAAATGGCTTTTTCATGGATAGCAGTCATTGAAAGGTTGTAATTGTAGCCTTCTGCTGTATTTATCATTAGAAAATTTCCTTTTAAATGGAGCGTGCTGTGCTAATAAGTAGTGTATTTGTGAGCACTTGCTTATCACTCACAATTGTTGGGTTCCCCATATTTGAACTGGCATGTAAAATGCCAGTTACAGTATTTTTAAGTGGTTTTTCTATCTGCTTTGTTGGTTAGAAACCCTGTTCAGGTGCTTAGGTAATGACTTTTACCACTTGTCCTCTGCTAGCAAATCAGAGAACTGCACAAGATACCCGCAGCCTGTTCAGAAAGCTGGGAAAACAGTGGAAAGAGAAGTTGGTATTTCTAGCACTGTCGATCTGTTCTGTTCAGTGTGATACTGTTATTAAAGCACATGCTGACTTGTCAATTAAAATCAGAGCCAAAGTAGCCCATGTAGGGGAGGTGGGGGAAAGGGGTCGTTTCAATTATATGAAGATGGTACATCTGGTTGGCAAGAGGGCTCATAGTCATCTTAAGTAATGCACAGAGCTTCCATTCTCATTCCTTATCCCCATTACTAATCTGTTTAGGTCTCAATGCCTTCCTGGCCACCTCCCCCATCTTACCAGATGCTCCTCTCTGTACTTGCTTTGAAATGTCTTCTGGAGACAGCGCTGAGAGAGCACAGGGACTGCTCTCTGCAAAAATGAATCAGTCTCTTATGAGCTGCACAAAATAAAAAGGGATTCAGGAAATTAGTGAAAGGGTATATAAACTAGTACTGAATAATTATACCCTGCTTGTAAAGGTGATACAGCAGCCTCCTGGCCATATTATCACCCAGCAGGTGTTCTTTCTTTTTTTCTTCCAGGGAGGAGAGAATAGATTCATGTCTATCTATTCATGCTTAAGACTCACAGTGCATATTGTCCATAATTTTGAGATAAAGCTCAGGGAGAATACAGATGGAGTATTTGGCATCAAGAGGGTGGATGGAGCAAAAATGGGGCTTTACACCTGGCCCTGTTTATAAAGAGAGACTAACAAAAATGAACATCTATAAGAAGATAAAAAAGTTGATTAGCATCATAAGCAGCCATAGAGAATGTAGAAGTTGTGGATCGCACACACTGCTCAGGTGTGGTCAGAGTGATTTCAGGGCTGATGGAGCGTATATGAATCGTAGATCTTTCTGGCATTAGAGGGGGACAACTCTCTTCCTCACAGATAACCCATTCTTACCCTTCTATAAAGCAGGCCCCTGTAATGGTGTCTATAGTGATTATCTAATTTTCTCTAACCCATTTGGGGCTTTGGAATAAAATAAGGCTAATGTGCAGACAAACAAAGGGTAGTGAAAATGACAGGATCTCTGCAATAGGGCAGAACTACTTTGAAACTCTAACATTACCATTCACTTAGTTATGTAAACTGAACAAGTTCCCTAAGTTCTCTGAATTGCAGTTGCCTTATCTGTAGAGTGGAAATAGAGTCAGTCTTTGCTGGGTTACTGTACCCATTAGGAATAATACATGTAGGGCACCTGGGTGGCTCAGTGGGTTAAGCCTCTGCCTTTGGCTCAGGTCATGATCCCAGTGTTCTGGGATCTAGCCCTGCATCAGGCTCTCTGCTCAGCAGGGAGCTTGCTCCCCCCGCCCCATCTCTCTGCCTGACTCTCTGCCTACTTGTGATCTCTCTCTATGTCAAATAAATAAATAAAATCTTAAAAAAAAAAAGAAAGAATACATGTAAAAGGCATGCATGACATGCATAAACCCTAAAAGAGATGACTGTTACTATATCCCAAGAAAAGTACTCTATCCAACTTAGGTAATCCTAAAGCAAAATAATATGTAATAAAAACTTATTCACAATAACTTATAAGTAAACAAGGGTTAACTGACTGTGTGACTAGATTCCGTGGCTAGGTCCCTACACATGAATTCATATCCAAGGAGATTCTCACCACGGAGTATAGGCAACGAATTTGCAATTCATATGATCATAAGAAGGAAACCTTTGTATTTCTTTGATTTCTAAGTGTTTGATTTTTTAACCTTAATAATGCATTAGAGTACTTCTGAGTTCAGCTCTTACTGAATTATAAATGCTATCATTTTATACCTAACATCCATGGTTCACTCAATGCAATAGGGAAAAATAAACATTTTGGTCATGCTGATTCTGGCTTCCTGGGTTTCTGGTCTTAGTATGCAGACTAAGGGGTGGACTCAGCAAAGCCAAGAGCTTGGTCCCCTCTGTTTTAGTGTAAGAATATTTCTTTCTCTGAATTTTTGAGAATACATTAGCTCAGCTGTTTCAAGTGAGTACTATGAAGTCATTAAAGGGCACTCAGTGATTCCCAGCTGGTCATCTCTCTCCCCCTCAGGAGCAACCTCAAATGCTAAGTCCCATCAGTTACTAGGATGCCCCACATTTTGCCACTATCATTACCTTCACTACCACCATTGTTATAATCACTCCTATCAATTTAGCATCTATCATGAGCCAGACTCCGTATCAATTAATATTGGTCACTGCTTTATATATATTAGCTCAGTTTGCTAGCTCTTGTCTTCCTCAGAAGAATATCAAATCCCTTATTCATTAGGTAAAAATGATATTAATGATTTAAATCAGGGCAAAACAGTATCATTTCAAGTAAAATGATCTGTAGTGGCTGCCAGAAGCACTGAGTCAAGAAAAATTTCAAGGCTCTGTGTAGCCTTAGTGAGTTAAGAATGCCATTATTGATTAGCAATGTCTGTCTTAGGGGAAAGAAGAAAGAATTGACATAGGATGTGTGACACACACGGCTGAAAAGATGGTGATTCTCAGGTCCATGAGTTTTCTTGTTCTCTCTAACCTTTTTGGAGCTAGAGGTAATGTTTCTGTTGTCCATCATGTTGCTGCACAGCTCATTTCTAGACCATTCATTAATTCCTTCAATCCTCCATTTCCTCTTGCTGAGTCTTCCCTGACTCAAAAACTTCACACACTCCATTCCCTCAGCCTGGATGCTCTGCTGAGTACCCCCTATTCCAAAGTGGTCCATACAGGAAAGTCTTCCGTTTATCCTAAGAAACTCCCCAGGTTATTACATGTTGTGACATCCTTCTTTATTCTGTCATACAACTTTTATGAATTTGTAATTATTTATTGGAATGTTTACTTCTATGTTTATTATTTCCCTCACTGAACTCTAAACCCTTTGAGTTCAAGAACTAAACCTCTCTCTCTTTTTAAAGACTTGTTTATTTATTTTAGAGAGAGAGAAAGAACAGAGAGAGAGGTGAAGGCAGAGTCTCTCAAGCAGGCTCCAATGCTTGAGGCTCCTCAGCATAGAGCCCACACCCAGGTGCCCCCAATAAATCTCTTTTTGGCCAGCCACCTTGTACCCAGGACACATCTGGGAGAGTAGACATTTAATACATATTTGTTGAAAAATGAATGCACGGAATTTTGGAGATTCAGACTTAATAAAACAGGGATCCTAGCTTCACAGAACTCATATTCTAGTAAAGGAGAAAGCCTATTAAGTAAATAATTACGATGCAATGTGATAAAAGAGTTACAGATGTAAGGGACTATCACTGCCCTGGGGGGGCAGGGACAGGTGTTGGGGAAGCAGCCCAGAGGTGATATTAAGATTGGGTTTTGAAGAGTAATGAGTAAAAATGGACCTCAATAAATCTGTTTAAAAAAATACAACACTTCAACTTTTGCGATCTGTTGAGTGATATGTTCCACCATTAAAGATTTTTTAAAATTAAATTCCAGCTATATCAGCATGTACCTATTGCATGGCCCTGAAAGCATTTTAAAATAAATATAATGAATATTTTGCCTTCAGAGCACATACAATTAGGCTTTTCCCTTAAGGATATTCTTAATGTTAACTCTTTATCCTGTGTTTTACGGATATATTCACTAACTGATGTGATCCAGTGACCTTGATGGAAACTTGTGGTCCATTTGCAAAAGGGTCAGTGGGGATTATGTGACCACAAGTTTTCTGGAATGACTTAAGCATCTTCTACAGTTAAGGGGCATGGGGTTATAGTAGAACAATTTAGAGAAATGAAATTGTATTTGGCTTTTTAGATTTAAATATATGACTTGGGGATAATAAAGGAAAAGTCATGACTAGTACAGCAAAGGAGATTTAAAATAAAAGATGACTTTAGGTATGCCATTAACTTTCTTACAACTTCAGTGATAAATTTTTAGGTATATTGATAGTAGCAGGAGGTAACATGCCCCTTTGCTGTTGAGGTCTTTTTAGAAATAAGCTGGAGATTTCTGGCTAGATTGATTATTTATTTATTTATTTATACATATAAGGTAGAGATGACGGAAAGGAGGGATACATTAGGAAAGCATGGGGCAGGGATGCCTGGGTGGCTCAGTTGGTTAAGTGGCTGCCTTTGGCTCAGGTCATGATCCCAGTGTCCTGGGATCGAGTCCCACATTGGGCTCCTTGCTCTGCAAGGAGCCTGCTTCTCCCTCTGCCTCTGCCTGCCATTCTGCCTGCCTGTACTCTCTCTATCTCTCTGACAAATAAGTAAATAAAATCTTAAACAAACAAACAAACAAAACAAAACAAAACAAAAGCATGGGGCAAAACATTTCTTTAAATCACATTTAACCGAACATGAAATTTAACAAAATATAGGAAATAAGGTAGAAAGATAAAAGTCACTAAAAAGAAAGAAAGAAAAACCTTTTATAATTATAGTATAGCATTTAAGAGAGCTATAGGACTTGGCACAGGCCTCTAAAATTTCCCCCAAACATACTCATTCACCTTGACTCAGTCAGGTGCAGAAAAGAGTTGCATTGTTGGGTTGGTAAATGAGGAGCATATCTAGCCTCTAACTGGATCCTCTGTTGCAGTTCTATATGAATCCATATGTCACGTACAGATAGAAGCAGAAATAGTGTTTAAATCAAATGGATGCTGCTTACTTTAAAATGAAAGCTATCCAATGAATTTTAAATTAAAGTGGAAGAATTTATGCAGTCAGTGCCATATTCAGCCCCTGTTTAACTTGGAATACAGGAGGCCACTGATGTAAACATATCTTGCAACTTGCTTCAGATCAAACTAAAACAGGAGCAGGGGGAAACAAAGTTACTGCAAGCCTTGTCTTACAAGATCAAACCAGAAGTATTCCTCGTCATATTCTTGAAATAATAAAGATGAATTCTGAGCCTAATACCTATCTTGTAATCAAACAGGCTACATTTTAGCAAATGTGTCATTTTAGGGGAAAAGAAAAAAAAACATTGTTTAGAAAAACTTTGTTAGTCATTCTCAAAGTCAGGTACAAAACTGTGCCAAAATTATGCTATTATTCAGAAAAGATTAAGATAGAATAGTAACTATTTTATTTATTGGTCAATATAAGTGACAGGAAACATAGACTTACAAACATATACAAGATTAGAGAGATACTTAGGGTATATTAAAGCAATAGGACTTGGTGAAGTTTGGTTTACTGAAGGGTTTTCAAGGAGGACCCCTAGATTTTAGCCTCACATAATGTTTGTATTATGCTTTGAGAAAAAGGAGTATGAAAGAAGATCAACATTTTTAAGGGTGGAAGGGTTGATGTAATTGGTTTCATCTTAGACATGTCGAGTTTGATGTGTGTTTGAGATACCCCACAGCTTTAATATACTGAGTAAGTAAATGGATCTATATGAATATGGTTAAGATTGAAATTTTACACAAAAGTTGACTCTTTTGATATACAGGTGGAAACCGAAATTGTGGTCATGTGTAAGACTATAGAAGGACAGAAAGAAAGGGCCTAGAGCTGAATTTTAATGAGCTACAACAGTTAGTAATTAGGCTATCAAAGTGGGCTTCCAAAGAACATTAGAATAATTGGAGAAATAGAAGGAAAGCTGTAAGGAAGATAACCATGAGGATGATGTGTTTCTTGAAGGAAGAAGATATCAGCGATATCACACAGTGTATTGATGCAGTATTAAGTCTAGAAACCAGATAGAGTAAATAGGAGAGTGAGCATGAAGTCATTAAGGAGAGTCAGTAAATCGAAGAAGGCATGTTCTTTGCATTAGTAAGGGCTCTTTGGGCTTTACCTTTGATCAAAATAGAAGCTCAAATATACGGATAAGGGTGTTTCAAAATCCCAGGTCAAAGATATATGCTCATCTCAGGAACTTAGAAAACCCAGGAATGGAATCCTACTTGGAGATCAGTAAGTCCCCTCTTTCTTTCCTCTCTGCGTATCTGCTTCATTCCTAGGTTGATTTTTTCCCCTGTTTGCGCATGAGCTAGAAAGTAGAAACTGCCATTACGGTAAGTTTACCTCTTGTTTCAAAAGGCCATTCATACTGATAGAGGAAACTCTCAGCCCTACTGTGACATATACCAGGGCTTCTTGTCATTGCCTGAGTGGGATCAGGCCCAGTCACCTCCAGCTGGAGGACACAGTACAGACATGCTGTGCCTACAATCCCATATGGATAGAGGAGCAGGAGGGTCAATTCCAGTGAAGGACTGCTAGGAAGAAATGCCTGTATTTGCCTACCATGATGAAGAAATTTTCAAAATTTATTTCAAAGCCCCAGTTCATCAGAATCACTGGGTGTATTTTATAAAAATGACCGATACCATAGTCTTATTCTAGATCTACTCTCCAAATAGAGCCCTAGAATCTTCACTGCTAACAAGTTCCTTGGTTGACTGCAATTCATACTAAAGTTTAGGAATCACTGCTCTAGAGGAAAAGTTTTTGCTCTGTTGATTTTCCATTACCTTTGGATGTCACATCCGCTTTTAGATCTTTCATCTCTGCCATCTGTTTCAAACCCAGGGCACTAATCTGGAATTTGGGCTCTGAATTACATTTCTTTCCCATTTGTAGAAAAACTCCACCCTACAACTTTAAGGATAGGGAAGGTTCATCCCAGAAACATTTATAGGCAAATATTCTTAATGAATAGAGTTTGTTTGCTGAATGGTTCATAGGTGAATGTGATATTGAGCACAGAAGCCTTATCTCTTGTATATTTTCCTTTGCCATATATAATATTCATAGACTTTCCATCACAAAATTGGCAGTGCTACAAGCAAGTTTCTTTTCTCTGTTCTTGTCCATCTGCTAGGCCTTACAAATATACCCTGCCCCATCTCTTACACGTAACAACTCCTTTGAACACATAAAAATAAAAACAGTCTTGGGTGCCTGGGTGGCTCAGTGGTTTAAGCCTCTGCCTTCAGCTCAGGTCATGATCTCAGGGTCCTGGGATCAAGCCCCTCATTGGGCTCTCTGCTCAGCAGGGAGCCTTCTTCTCCCACCTCCTCTTGCCTGCCTCTCTGCCTGCTTGTGATCTCTGTCTGTCAAATAAATAAAATCTTTAAAAAAAAAAAAAAACCCAGTCTACCATATCTCTGTGTCTTCTTTTTGAAATATAGTTAAAATAATAGTTTTGATTAATTTAACCCATTGCTTTGTGCCTATTTCTTTTATTGTGCCCATTTCTTTTATTGGCACACAATTTTTTTTATTTCATTCTTTAAAACGCTGACATTCTTGCCCCCAAGTAGAATTAAGTTCTCAATGTACATCAGCATTTTACACATCCTGAGAAGCTCAGTATTATGTAAGCCTATTTCTTTTAGTTCCTTGATCATTCCCTGAAAGTATTTTACCCTGTACCCACCTTCCCTTGCTCACAACAACCAATATACCTAGACCATATGTTAAACATAGTTTATTTGGAGAACTAGAACTTGATCCACATTATTCCTCCTGTTAGATGGAATATTTTAGGTGGTAGAATGGGAGAGAACTTGATAGACAATTCAGTGATCCTTTTTTGTTGATTCCATAAAGTGAGTAAGACTGAGTTCTGTTAAATATGCAGCATCCACATTGTACTTTGTACTTTATGCTGTGAATAATTAAATAAAAAGTAAATGTTATTAAATTAATAGTAAGTTTATTGGGTAGCTGACTTGATAATTTTATTTTTTACAAAGGAAATCTATTTGTTTACATTTACATTGCAGAAATATGGCAATACTCCAAGAAAAATGTGAAATTAACCTATAATCTCGCACCCAAAGAGATCCATTGTTAGCAATTTAATATATGCTGTTCATTCCAGTTTTTAAAGTTTATTGCATTTCAGCTCTAAATTCACTCTTTTTCACCTGCTCTGTGAAAATAGGTATGGGCCCTTTAAATAGCTTTTCTTTTGCCATCTGGAGTGATTTCAGCCTTTACTCATAGATGGCACTGAAGGAGCATTGCAGAGAAAGGATTTGCTTTGTGATACCTGTGTGCTTCCTTGGAAGTCTCCTGGTGGCTTCTGCAGCGTCCTGTTGCTGCAACACCTGTCAGTTTCCCAGTAGCCAGCTCTGCAATGCATGCAATTTCCTCCAGCATTCAAGGATTCTCCAGCACCCACCTCCTACAACCCTAAGGGCCTTCTCAGTGTCCAGTTCTGACAGTGCACAGCAGTACTTGGCAGCCAGCAGCTTCCCTGCCAGCACTTCCTATCAACAAGTTTTGCAAAAGTATGCCTCCAGTGAGAAATCTCACCATGAGCAGATTTCTCTGGAACTATAGAAGGTGAATTTCCAGCAGGTTATAGAGAGCATATTTTCAGAAAGTTCCCCCATGAGGCATCATAGCAACTTCTTTACCATCCAGTAATCCATGGTTAAGCTGTCTCTAACCTAATCTGGACCTCAGTTCTGTGAGGAGAAAGGAGAGTTTCCTTCTCATTGGGAAAGTTCACGGCTATTCCTTCTATGTGCTATCTGTATATAGTTTAGAGTTCTCTTTACTCATAACCAGCTATGCCCTTATTACCCTAATCCTGTCATAATTAATACTTTTTTTTTATTAAACTTTCCATGCTCAAATTATTATATGGCTTTCCCCTCTTGGTTGAACCCAGGATAATGACTAAATTCCCCAACTAATACTGGTATGTTTCTTATTCTTTTAATTTTTAAAAGAATTGTGAACCCCTTTGTTCACAACAGTCTTGAATTTCTGCATCCTTATTTCAGTGGTTATATAGTAGTCTATATATTAGTAAATATAATTTTCTCTTTCATCTCTTATTTGTTTTATATATACATACAGATATATCTACTCACACTATTTCCATTTTCAAAATTATAAACAATTCTCTAGTAAACATCTTTGTACACATTGTTTATATATATCCATAATGATTTTATTACAATTAACTCTTGGTCATTTGGACATTTTAATCTGAAGTAAATGATGAACATATCACATTAAGTGATGTATATATTTTCGAGAGCACTGAACATATTAGTGCAATAATAAAACATGAGAAAAAAGTGAGGAAGTCATGGTTTTTATTGTCTTCAGCTAAGCATTCATAGCAAGAATCTGAAAAATCTCTCGTGTAGCATGAGAACTGAAACTAGATTTGAGATTGAGCCATTAAAAATCAATTATCACAAATCACTTCTAGCTGCTTCTCTGATTAAATATTTTCCTGTGTTATACAATTGGGGAATGCACCTCATCAAATGATGAAGTAAATGATTCAGAATATTTTGGTGGTTCTTGGAGGGCTTTGAAAAAGAAAAGTGTTAACCTGAATGTCTTAAACAAATTGAATTTTGCTGATTTCCAGTGTTTGCAGAAAAGAACCCTGGTAGCTTCAGCTGGAAACCCCAAAATCACTGGGTCCATTGTTGGTTTTTTTTGACATGACTACCTCCCAAGTATAAATAATCTCCGATACTGAGCTAAACGTATCCAAACTATTGAGGATCTTTCAGGTTAATTTGAATTAAGGGACTCATCATGACCGGCAGCTATTGGAATTTCCTCCCACCAGGAAGTACATGGAGGCAACGCCTTCTAGAACCAGACATGCTTCAGAGGCTTAATTCAATGTTTGCTTTCAACTTAGCATGGATGCTTTCTGAATGAACTGATAGAAATACTGGTACTTGGTAAGCCATATGATGGTTTGCAAGGGAGGCTGTGCTAATCTCAGAACATGGAGATGTAATGTGTATTATGTATAATCACAATATAATCATAAAAATAGATAGACAAACAGTAGCATTGTTGTCATGGTCATTATCAACAAAAGAACACAAGCACTGTATTAGCACCTACTGTGGAGATGATATGCCTCTTGTCCATGGGTTCGTTTAGCTAATCCTCATGAAGCTCTTAATAAGTAAGTACCAATCATAATCCCCATTTTAAAGATGAAGATACTGAGGAGGAGAACAGTTAGAAATTTGCCTCTGATCACACAGTTATCCATCCATTTACCCAGTGCACAGATTAGACTGACTCCACGATCAGGTGAATACAGTGGCCCAAGCAGTCTGCTTTACTGCTTCCCATGTGTTTGGAGCTAAAGAAATCAGACTTTAAAGAGAACCTTTTTTCCACTTTCATTCAATTCCTTTCAGCTTTCGTTTCAGTGGAGTCTCTGTTGGACTTAAATTTCATGTAGAATTATCAAGTCAAATGACTACATTTTCCCCCTTAATTGACCATTTTGAATAGAATTGCTTGAATTTATCAGATGTTTTATAGGGCAATATGGTCTAGCATAGATATTACCAGCCTCTTTCCCACCATCACTACACCTGACAAATAAAATTCACATGTACAACATTCTATCATGTGCTTATCCAGAATTAATACACAAAGCACTGTAAGTAAAAGTCTGTAGTTTCTGCCAGGCCAGCCACAACTCCATTCCTTTGTCTCCCACTTGTCCTAGGGTCTATAATTAAGGGCCTATAGTCTAGAGAAATTGAGAGAGATGTGATGGCTTGACAAATATATCTCAAGCACCTTTAATGTGTAAAGAGCTGGATCACTGTGCTGGGCTTGTCGAGGATTTAAAAATAAGACAGCCTAGGAAAGACAGGCATTGACACCATTGCCAAAAATCCCTTCAGTCACAAGGCAGTGAAGAAAGGAGTGAGATGGGGAGAAGAATATGTCAGCAGGGAGTGCGGAGTGTGGCCCATTCCTGAGTTTCTTAATTGGAATTATGCCATTCAAATGTGGGTTACTTCTGGGAAATTCTGTACCATGAAGGTTTTTCTTGGTGTTAAAAACAAAAACAAAAACAAAGTCTGGCAAAGAAAGGAAGGAGACTGGCGATAAAAGGAGATAGTGCAGGAAACAAAAAAGGGGGAGGTGAATCCAAGCTCTCAATCCCAAAATGTCTTTACATCTCATAATATTATAGAATCACCATCAGGGCACTTGGTATTTATTTATTAGCAGATAGTATGGCATTAAGTCAAAATAACTGAGTGTATAAACTGAACTCCCCAAACCCATGTTTGAATTTATAATGAGAATGAGTACTTCCAAGATTCTGTATATTTATTTATTTTTCCATTACAATTCATACAAGATAACAAAATTCACAGGATGCCTAAGGGAACTCAATAAATATTTAATGTAAACCTTCATTCTAGAGATGAGGAAACTCTAGCTCAAATAAGAAAAGTGACTGGATCCATACACAGCCAAAAAATATATACAAAATAGTTTTAATCAGAAATGTTTAGTTGTCCTACCTTCTCATTGTGTGATTCATCTACATCACCATCAATCAATAAATCTGATTCTTCAAATACAGAATACTTTGACTTGACTTCATTGAGTAAGATTTTTTAAAAAGTGGGCAAAGAAACAAATAGCAGCAAATATTAAGTAATGAGTTTTTTTAAAACCAAAATTATTTGCATTGTTATTTTCAGTTCAGAATGATAGGTTGATACCACTTTTAAATGGAAAACATATCTATTTCATATTTATAAATCTTTATATTCTGCATGTGTCATGAAAAATGTAAGTAAGTTTTATAGTATGGAGCTATATGAAATTAATTTCTATCCTGTGTCAAAAAGCTCTGTGGTAAGCAATTAGTGCATCAAACACTGGTGATTGCTGCCCTAAGGATTACATTGCCAGATGAAATTACACATCTCAAATCCCATCATTATCCTGGTATTTATTTTGTGTGTGTGTCATCTAGGGAATATACAGTCTAAAATTGAGCATTTACCTAATCAACAGTTAAGGGAATCTTCTGATTTCTGTCCCCTTCAAATCTAAAACATAGTGTCTAGTTGTGAATATTAATATGTTGCTCATATATCAGGATACTAGTACCTACTGTTTCACATCATGGCACACTTATAAAATGATAGTTGTATGGCCACGCTAGGGCAATCTGGGGGGAATCAAAGTGGAGCTTGGTAAAAACTATATATCCTTCTTTAAACAATGAAAATAAAAATAAAATAAAACAACTATAATATAAATAAAAATTTTAACAGAACAATTACAATAAAATGCCAAGTATTTGGGTAGATATTAAATACTTAATTTACATAAAACTTTCAAATAATGTTTCCATGTGTTTTATTAGGAAATTTGTGCTTGCTTCTACAAACATTAGTTTTTCCATCAGATTTTATACTTTAAGTGATGACTGTATTTCTAATCAAGATGTTTTAATATTAGATTACGATTTTTGATAATCACATTCAGCAAGAAAATTTTAATCATTTTTACAACTATTCAAAAATTTTAAAGAACTGATTATTTTTGAATAACCTAGTTTTTCTTGGAACACCTGGGTAGCTCTGTCAATTAAGCATCAGACTCCTGGTTTCAGCTCAGGTCATGATCTCATGTTCTGGGATCGGGCTCCACACTCAGTGCAGTCTGCTTGTCCCTCTCCCTCCCCCTCTTTGGCTCTCTCTCAAATAAATAAATAAATAAATAAAATCTTGAAGAAAAAAGAACCTATTTTCTCTTTTTTTTCTTTCACATGAAAAGATTATTGAAATGTCATCGTACAGTGTGTATGAGATTGAATTCAATCCAATTTGTTGCTGCTTTTATAAGTATGTCACAATAATTATGGTGGGAGGACCTGCTATTTTAAAGTGCCTGCATCTGTAACGCAGTCATATCATCTTTATATAAAGGCAGAGATATGGAGCAGCTATGCTGATAATTTCTCCCTGAAATTCCACCCCTGACATATTATACCCATGCCCTGAAACATGAGTTCTTCCAGCAATATTACAATCTTCCCCCACCTTCCTACTATGAACATTGACATACTGTGCAGCTAAGTAATGCAGAAATTGTTGCCCAGTGGCTGAATGTTGAGCAAACTGTGTTGGACCATGGGTGTGGATATTTCTCATTGTGCCTGCCATGAGACCACTTTGGATCAATTTGACCCTCTTTCAGACTCTGCCTCTCTAGGGCCACCTTCCTGGGAGACCCCAGAGATGCTACTCATGGTTGAATGTGAAAAGCTCCAGGATTTTAGGTAACCTAGGCTTCACCTGGCAGTCCCAAGGGCTAAAGGGATCATTGCCTCATGTCCCACTTATAAACATTAGATTCACAATGATACACCTAAGCAGAATGATTGCGCCCTCTGCTTTAGTTATGT
Organism: Mustela erminea; assembly: GCF_009829155.1. Taxonomy (NCBI): domain Eukaryota; kingdom Metazoa; phylum Chordata; class Mammalia; order Carnivora; family Mustelidae; genus Mustela; species Mustela erminea. The sequence goes on from NC_045614.1 coordinate 49,148,719, forward strand.
GACTTTAAATAGCTTTTAAGAAATTTCAAAGTAGGGGTGCCTGGGTGGCTCAGTGGGTTAAAGCCTCTGCCTTCAGCTCAGGTCATGATCCTGGGGTCCTGGGATCGAGCCCTGCATCGGGCTCTCTGCTCAGCAGGGAGCCTGCTTCCTCCTCTCTCTGATTGCCTCTCTGCCTACCTGTAATCTCTGTCTGTCAAATAAATAAATAAAATTAAAAAAAAAAAGAAATTTCAAAGTAGTACTCTAATCAAAGTAGTACTCTAAATGGCAGATTTCTCTATTTTACTTTTTATTAGCTAGACTAAACCTACAGCTAAAAAGGAGCTGAAAACAGGCTTTTCCTACTGAGAACATACATTTATTCTTTGTCTACCACTTAAGACAATAATTTGGAAGGTAACACAGTTTGAACCAAAAAAGGGCAATACAAGTTAGGTTGACATTTTGCCTCAGCCAGGAAAGTTTATGGCGAGAAAGTGAGGAACAAGAGCAAAACAGACAAGCTATTTCTGCTGGATTTATACTCTAATCATTTGACTTAACTTTATTGTTAATGATTTTGAACAGATATAGACACATCCACATTTCAATATAACTTCAAAAAGGCTTTCTAAAGTAAATGGAGTATTTTAAATGGTCTTGATATGGAAATAATGGCTTCTTTTTCTGTATGTTTGTCTGTTCATTCATTTATTCATTCTTGTATTCATGTATTTATCCATTTACTTCTTTTTTTTTTAGATTTTATTTTTTTATTTTTCAGAGAGAGAACACTATCAGGGGAAGTAGCAGGCAGAGGGAGAAGCAGCCTCCCCGCTGAACAAGGAGCCTGATGGGGGACTAGATTCCAGGACCCTGGGATCACGACCTGAGCCAAAGGCAGACACTTCACTGACTGAGCCACCCAAGGGTCCCTAATCCATTTACATATTCATTCATATATTTACCAAGTTTTTGTTTGTGTGGACTTTACCTGGTATTGATCTAGCTGCTGGACTGGAAAGGTAAAAAAGTCATTGTCATCACCTTGGAGGCTCTCCTAGTCTTGAAGGATGTCATAGTGGTTAACACATAATCATCACACAGTTGGACGAGTACCACTGTAGTCTTATGAACAGAATACCAGAAGAGAGCTATTTCATTTAGTCTCATTGTATATTTGACTATTTACCTGTCTAAGAGGTTGTGCTTTTAAGGGCACTGTACATGTCTTAGTTACTTTTATTTTACCTGCATTGCCTCAGATGTTTTACATGCAAGTAACTATGTTCATATGCTTCACATGCAAGAACTATCAGCTATTTCTTATGATCCCTCCCAACATTCTCCAAAAGGATGGATTTCGTTTTTGTAGAGTGACAATAACTACCACAATTTCTACCAGTACGAAAATGTGAAGATTAAAAGAAATAATGCACATAAAGGCCTGATTTTGAACAGCTTTTTGAGGTATATTTGGCATAAAATAAATATGATTAGAATGTACAATATGGTAAGTTTTGACACATGTGTACATTTGTGAAACTTGTCACCACAATATCCAACACCCACAAAAGTTCCTTCATGCATTTTTTTTTTGCTAGTATAGATTTGTTTGTATTTTCTTTTTTTTATTGATTTTATTTATTTATTTGATAGACAGAGATTACAAGTAGGCAGAGAGACAGGCAGCGAGAGGCGGGGGGGGGAAGCAGGCTCTCCGCTGAGCAGAGAGCCTGATGCAGGCTCGATCCCAGGACCCTGAGACCATGACCCGAGCCAAAGGCAGAGGCTTAACCCACTGAGCCACCCAGGTGACTCTGTTTGTATTTTCTAAAGAACTCATAAAGTCAGCATTTGGCTTCTTTCACTCAGCATAATTACTTTGAGATCATGTAAATAGTTTATTTTCTTTTAACAGCAAAATATTATTCCATTGTGTCGATATACCATATTTGTTTATCCATTCACTTGTTGATGGGAATATGTGTTATTTCCAGTTAACTCAGCTTTTGAAACTAACAGGTGTGAATATTCATGTACAAGTCATTGTAGGGGTAGATACTGTCATTTCTCTCAGGTAGATACATAGGAATAGAATGGTGGAACTTTGGTAACAGTATGCTTAACTTTCTAAAGAAATGGACAAACTGTTTTCCAAAGTGGCTGTACCATGTTACATTTACACTGGCAGTGTGAAAGAGTTGTAACTCTTTTACATTCCCCCCCGAATTTTGTATAGTCTCTTATTTCTGTCATTCTAACATGTGTGTGGTGATATATCTTTGTTTTGATTTATATTTCCCTAATGACTAATGATTTTGATTATCTCTAGATTATTTTGTGTCATCCGTATTTCTTTGTTTAGTAAGGTATATGTTCAGATCTTTGTTCAATTGTTGTTTTCTTGAGTTTTTGAGAATACTTCATATATCCCAGAGATAAGTCCTTTGTCAGAGATATACTTTGCAAAAAAAAAAAAAAAAAAAAAAAAAAATTGAGGCTGAGGCTTATCTTTTCATTCTTTTAGCAGGACTTTCAAAAAGTAGAAGTGTTTTATTTTTTGTAGTCCAAATTATTGTTATTTTTTCTTTTATGGATCATTTTTTGGATATGGTGTTTAAGAAATCTTTGTCTAAATAAAAGTCCTAAGATTTTCTCCTATGTTCTGATTTAAATGCTTTATAATTCTATGACTTGCAGTTAGGTCTGTAGCCTGTTTTGAGTTAATTTTTTATATGGTGTCAGGTATGGATTAAATTCACTATTTTGTGTATGGAAATACATTTTTTTTCCAGCACAATTGTTGAAAAGGCTTTCCTTTTTCCGTTAAATTGTCTATGTCAAAAAACTGCTGTGGGTAAATTTACAGACTCTGTAAATTGGTTCATTTGTTTAACTCTGTGTCAATACCACACTTCTCAGTTACTTTAGCTTTATAATAAGTATTGAAGTTTAATAATAACAACCATTTAACTTTCTTCTTTAAGATTATTTTGCCTATCCTGAGTACTATGCATGTCCACATGAATTTTGGAATCAGTTTGTCAATTTTGACAAAATCACCTGTTGTAATTTGGGATTGTGTTGAATTTATTGATCAGTTTGGGCCTCTGTCAACCAGAACCCTTACTGATTACATAAGCAATTAACACATTTTTTATATATTATGTGTATTACATATGATATTCTTACAATAAAGTAAGCTAGAGAAAAGGAAATGTTATTAAGAAAATACATTTAAAGTACTATACTATATTAATTTTTAAAAAATATCCATGTATAGGTGGACCCATGCAGCTCATACTGATATTACTTAAGGGTCAACTATATATGGCTTTCCTCTACTGGTATCTTAATATGTTAAATTACATTGGTTAATTTCCAAATGCTAAAACAGTTTTGTATTTTCAGAATAAACCTATTTGGAGATGATATATGATAGTTTTTAATAGTTAGATTTTATTTTCTGAAAATTGGTTTATAATATTTCATCTGTATTCATGAGAGATATTGATGTGTAGTTTTGTTTTCTTCTAATGCCCTTTTCTCTCTCATTTTGATATCAGAGTAATGCTGGTTTCATATAATAAGTTGGGAAGTATTCCCTCCTCTTCAGTTTCCAGGAGTTTGTTTAGAATTGGTATGATTCTGTCTTAAATACTTGGTAGAATTTGCCAATGAAGTCATCGCCCCTGTAGTTTAATTGTGAGATCTTTTTTCTCCATTTGATTTCATTAATAGTTGCATATCTGCTCAGATTTTCTATTTCTTAAGTGAGCTTTGGTAACTCATGCCTTTCTTCTAAGGTATCAATTTGTTGGCAAAAATACTAATCTCTAATGTTCTTTTGTTACACAGTTAATATGGGTAGAATCTGTAATTATGCTACCTCTCTCATTTCTGATCTTGGTAATTTATGTCTTTTTTACCCACCTGATTCATCTGACTGGAAATTATCAATTTAATTTTTTTTAACAACTTCTGGTCTGTATTATTTTGTTTTCTGTATTTTTTAGTTCAGTCTGATTTTTTTTTAAATTTTAAATTTCTTTCTTAAGCTGATGTTTGGTATAATTTTCTCTTTCCTAACCTCTTAATGTGGTACTTGGGGTCATTGATTTGAAATATTTTTTTTCTTTTTCCAATATAGATATTCGCTGCTATAAATTTCCTCTTTTGCTTTAGTGGCATTCCACAAATACTGATGGGTTATGTTTTCATTGACATTTAGCTCAAGACAGTTTTTAATTTCCCTTTTGATTTATTCTTTGACCTATGGGTTATTTAGAAGTGTGTTAAAGTTTATAAATATTTGGAGATTTTTTTTTTCAGAGACCTTTCTTTTATTGATTTCTAATTGGTAGAACTTGAATTCTTTTACATTTTTTGAGGCTTGTTTTATGGCCCAGAATATGGCTTATATTGATGAATGTTCCAAATGCACTTCAGTATGTGTTCCACTATTGTTGGATGAAGAGTTCTACAAATGTCAATTAGCAAGTTTGTTGATGATGTTTTAAAAGTCTAATATACCCCTACTGATTTTCCTATCTGCTTATTCTTTTGATTATTTTGCTTTATGCATTTTATAACTTTTTTTGTCTGTTTGTTTGCATAAACATTTAGGACTATGATGTCCTTTGGATGAATTGACCCTTTTATCATTATGAAATGATCTTTTTTGTTTCTGGTAATATTCTGTGCTCTGAAATCCGCTTTGACTGGTCTTAATATAACCCCTCAGCTTTCTTTGACAAGCAGTTATTGATATTGTTAGGTTTAAGCCTATTATCTTGCTACGTTTTTGATTAATCTGTTCTGAATCTTAGGTTTCAAATGTTCTGGAGCTTTGTCCTGGAATGAAGTTATGTTACATGAAACAGTCTCATTCTGGTCTTGCTTTTAGGCATTTTTAGGAAAGACCAAAGTCACATTTAGTGTAGGTCTAATTATTCCACACACTGAGGCTTGACTCTTCCAAGTCCTCTAATATTTCATGAATTATGAGATTAGCTAGACTGGAGAGTAGGAATTGGCGCTCTTCAGGTCCTGTGTGCACCAGGCACTGTTACTGCTAATCCCTTTGAAATATTCTTTTCCTGCTTGGTGGTTTTTTCACATGCATGTACAAATCAGTACTGTGCTAAACACTTAAGGAGGACCCTTTGCAGATCTCTGGAGTTCCCTCTGTATGCAGCTCTCCTCTTTTTGGCATTCTGTCCTGTCAACTATAGTGGCTTTGATTTCTCATCTCTGGGTCTTCAGCTCAAGGAGTCAGCCAGGCTCTGCATTGTTTCCTCTCCCTGCCCTGTGGTCTGAAAATTCTACTAATGCAGTATTCTGGGGCAATCATAGGGCTTGCCCCATTTGTCCTCTCTCTTAGGGATCACTGATCTTCATTGCCTGATAGGTACCTAGTTTCTTAAACATTTTGTTCATATGTTCTACTTTTTTCTTTTTTAACATTTCAGATAAAAGAGTAAATGTAGTCCTTGTATTACATTTTAACTGGAAATTGGCAGTTTGTGAGAATACCAAATTGAAATAATGGTAGCTAATGACTTTCCTTTCTGTGTTACTCTACTACCAACATCCTCATGGAGAAAATGAAGTTTCATGATTCCCTGTGGATTTCTACAATGTAGTCATGATGCAGAATTCCATCGACAACGGATAATTGACTGCACAATACAACATCTGTTCTTAATGAAATAAAAAAAGATTCACATTTCTGCATTATATTAGTGAGGGTAATATGAGTTGGTGTAACAACAAATCTCTATTTGTTAGTGACTTGACATGAAAAGAAGGTCTATTTCTTGTTCACATAATAATCCAATATGGTGTTTCAGATTTGCTGAGGGCTTTTTTCCATGAAATGAATTAGGGGCCCATACTTCTTCTATGTCCTGACTCTGCCATTTCCTAGGGCCTCATAGAATTTGAAATACAGCTGGAAGACAGAGAAGAGAGTATGGAAGGCCCTGTTCCTAATCACTCCAACTCAGAAGTGACCTTCATTACCTCAGCTCACATTTCATAGGCAAGATCTGGATGCAGGCTGTACTGGGACATGGAGTCCTGGCAGGCTAACTTCTAGCAACAACTTGATATAAGGAAACCATCTCTTGACAAACTTTGTGGCCTTTTACCTGCTTCTAAAATGTATGCTTTATTATTTTTTTCCATCTCCCAAATTCTGATCATGGGCAACAGCCTAAATATATTTTTAGTGGTTCATCCACTCATAGTGTCAAGGGAAACTTCTTTTGCACAAGAAGGACAGTACAGAGGGTTTCTTTTCATAGTACTTTTCCCACACTTGGATCAAAACCATACATTACATTTCACCAAGTGACTGCTGAACAATCTCCAACTCTGGTGTCCATATAAAGGAAAAGATAATTAGCTTCCAAGGCATTTTGGGCCAGAATTGTTTTGTTCCCCATAACCAGTTAGGTTAGTACCTCTTGGAGTTTTCGGTGCTTTGTAGACTGCCTCCTTGACTTACATAAAGAAATCATAGATAAGACAGGCTTAAATTATTAAATGGGGATTAAAATGAGATATTTTATGTAAAGTGCTTACTTAGCACTTTGGTCCAAGGCACATATAGAAAGCAATAATTGAAACTCTTATAATTATGAGTTAAGGATAGAATGTTAAACAAAACTTGAAGTGCCCTTGTTGGGGATGGTGATAATATGTAGAAAAATTTAAACTTGTATTGTTTTCTGCAACTATTAATAAGATTTTAGTAGGTGCTTGCTGTCTGATTTCTCAAGAGACTGAATTTTTCCCCTCACCTTGTCAGAGAGATATTACCTGAATAAGGGCTGAATACCTTGAAGCTGCTTTTAGAATTTTACTACCCTACAAAAGGCAGTAAGTATACTAACAAAGAACTTTGGTTCTAAAGTCAGTATTTAAACACTCGCTCCATTGTTATCAACTGAACATCCTAAATTCTGACTCTGTGCATTTTAGCCAGTGGTGTTACCTTCATAGGGACCTTAGGGCAGGAATAAGATAAAAAAAAAAAATACATAAACCAATTAGGCAAAGAAATGGCATATAAGTTAGTGCCTAATAAATGTTTTTATACTTATTGTGATTATAATAAAGGGACAGTGTAATACAGTATGCAGAATATTGGGATTAGGGTCAGATAACTTAAATTTATATCCATGCTTTGTTGCTTAATGCTGAACTTCAGTCTCCTGATCTATAAAATATGGCTAATAATATTCTCTTCACAGGGTTGATAGAGTGATTATAAGGTATGGGAAATTGCATAGAACCTTGCCTAGAACCTGCACAATGTGAAGTATCTGTTAAAATTCTTTGCATTTTCATTATCAGTGGCCCTAGTTCACATAAATTATGCCTTCTACATGGCCTGTTATACTTAAGATTAAAACAAATGAATGTCAAGCAACTGTAAGGAATAGTGCTATTAATATTTATTAACATTATTATTTAAAAATAGGATGGCATCCTTTTCCTGAAGGATTTGACCACTGGAATTGTGTACAAAAACCATCGCTGGATTTGTGTGGCAACATTTCTTAAATGCATGACATGGCATGGATTGCTTTCATCACAAAGTAGGGGAATATTAATATATATGATTTTATAAGTCCTACTACCCCAGGTTAATTTTAATATCATTAGTAAAGACTAATTCCGTTTGGAAACTTAGTAACCAGCTAAAGGCTCTCTCACTACAAATGTTGTAGAGAATATTAAAGTAAATTCAGAAGCAGATAAAAGGTAGCTTATGATGTTGAACACCATAGGCCCATATTCTAGACAGCCTACCTCTGAAGTCCACAGTCAAAAAAGGGTTTTAATCTATGAGTAATGCCTTCAATGAGCATTGGTGGGAGGAGGTTGGAGTGTGTCTGTTTACCTCCCTCTGTTCTGAGGTGGTTTCTAATGCAGATTAGATAATTAAGTAATTGCCGAGAAGCCCTGCTCTCTAGGATGCTTTTCTCTGAGACTTTGGACAAACTCAGCAACTGTTACATTTTCTTAACAAAGAGTAAAACCTAAGAGCTTTCTTTGGCATCTCTCTCATGCTCTTTATCCTGTTCTATGTGGATGCCCTTCCTCTATCTGATATCACTTGAGTAATATAAGAACCCTTCAAGAGTAACCTTAAAGTCCTACTCTTCTCTGAAAAGTTACCCATTTAGTACTGCTCACATAGACCTCTTTTCTCTATAACCCCATTGAAACGGTGTTCATGTCTCTCACTTGAGTTAAATTTCAGAATTTCTTCCATATTTTTCAATTACATTACCATGTCTAGTTCATGTAGCACAGGGGCAGGAAATGTTATTTGAAGGGAGAGGCTAAGCCTTGAAGGCAGGCATCGATTATGACTTAAATTACAATTTGCAACCCACTGGTACTGAACACATAGGCTAAATAAATATAAATTCAATTAAAATGACATTCAGTGAGGGCTTTGCAAAGATGCTATTGAGAATAACATCAAGGTTGCATCAAATTGAATATCTAAAAATAGCTAGATGACTATTTAACCTTCCATTTGTAGGCATATATAGTGTAAAGATTTGCCCACTAGAATTTTATTTTCCACTGTAGGTCATTTCAGATGCCTTAAGAGACCCTAAAAGCATCTTTTTAAGATTACCTTTGGACCCTGGTGTTTCATCTTAGGACTGCCACCATGTGCAATCCTAAAATTTTCCATTAAGCCCCACTCTTGCTTTCATTTCATGAGGGGTTTCCATGTAGTTAAAATTAATCTCTCAGCTGCAGGACTATCTCCCAAGACTCAGAGCTTTCCATTCTCAATTAAGGTGTCTAGCCTGCCAGCTTGGTGAGGGCAGTGAGCTCCAAAGGTAGCTGTATGGCAGTGGAACCCCAAAGTGCTGCATGATACCACTTCATTTCAAAATAGGTGTTTCCTGAGGGCTGCATTTAACATATACACAGAAGTCTCCCTTTGTACCTGTATTTCTGACACCAGTTGTAAAATGCAAGCATTATTCCTTGATGTCCCATCGATAGCACATTCTACCTTTTTTTAAAAAGATTATTTATTTTAGAGAGAGAAAGAGAGTGCCTGTGCATGCACATGAGTGAGGGAGGGGCAAGGGGAGAGGGAGAGAGAATCCCAGGCAGACTCCCCGCTGAGTGAGGAACCCTACATGGGGCTGGATTCAGGACCCTGGGACCATGACCTGAGCAGAAATCAAGAGTTGACATTTAACCGACTGAGCCACCAAGCGCCCCTCCATGGGATATATTTTAATTGTATTTTACCTCTGAAGATTTTGCTTGTTTTGTTTTATTTTCACTGGTTTTCTGTGTGTGTCTGAAGTTAAAGCATTGTTTCTGCCCTATGTCCTATCCACCACTGTTCACTCTCCTTCTCTCACTTGCATACCAGATACTGTAAGTGGACACCTTTCCTCACATTCACCATTGATCCATCTCCTATTGCCTTGTCCTCAGAGGACCCAATTTAACAGGAAAGGAGACTCATTCCCAGGTAGTTACCAGCACAAGGGAGACTATCAGAGATTCATCTATTTATTTAACATGTTGGGTATGCAGGAAGCACAGTGAATAAGAGGGGCATATAATCTGCCTGCATGCAACTGACAGTTTAGAGGAGAAGAAAGACATTAAGAAAGCAGATATACCACTAATTACAAAACACAACTGGATGCATTTATAAAGCCAAAGTGCGGGTTGTTATAATGGGAAGTAGAATGGGGAACAAGTGCTCACCTGATTTGGAAGTAAGTGATCAGTGATTCCAACAGATGGAAATTTTTTATAACTTGATTGAGATATAGCTTACATCCAATTCTTTGTTCCTATTTAAAGTATACTAAATAGTGTAAGTTTTGACATATATATATATATACACACACACACACACACACACACACACACACAAAATTATCAACACAATCAAAATACCAAATATGTTACTGCCCTCCCCCATGTTTTCTTGTGCCCCCTTGCACTCTCTCCTCTTTTCTATGCCTTACTTACTCTATATTTGCATTTTCTAGAATTTTGTAAAAAATGGCATCATGTTCTTTTTTGTTTGGTTGGTTTTCTTTGGTTTGCCTTGTTTTACTCAGCATAATGATATTGATATCTATCCATGCTGTGATATGTATCTCTATTTATATTCTCATTTGTTGCTGAGAAGTATTCCATTGCAAGAACATACCACAATTTGTTCACTTGTTTACCTGCTGATGGGCATTTGTATTGTTTCCAGTCTCATCTATTAGAACTACAGCTGCTATGAATACCTGGTTTCAAGTCTTTATGTGGAGGTTGTACTTTCATTTCCCCTGAGTAAATATCTAGGAGTATAATTCCTGGGATATAATATCAGAACTTTAACTGATGCAAGAAAACAGTGCAAGAAGTTGGAGTACTCTTTGAAGGAGGAAAGTCGGGACTTCTGTTGGTTCCTGACCCAGGCTAACTATATATTTCAAAAGCACCTCAAATTTAGCAAGTTTTGAATTTCAGTTCTTGATCTTATTTTTCATATGGTTTCCTGTCAGTATTCCTTAGTTTAGTAAATGGTACCAGTATCTGTAGAGTTAGCAACATAGAAAGCCTGCCTTGACACCTGTTCCTCTTCTACCCTCTTTAATTTCTTGGTCTTTAAGTCCTGCAATTTTCTCTCATGAAAATCTTTACCATTTGCACTGCCAATGCTTTTGTATAGATCACTGCTCTCTGCCTCCTGGAATACTGGGGCAGCATCTTTACTTGTCCCCCATGCCTTGACTTGCACACTTCATCCATATCTGCAGTTAAGACAGAATGACCTTCAAAAAAAAATTTTATACTGAAATAAACCTGAGTATATCACTCTAGATTAAACCTTTCAATAGCTTGCCATAAGTCTTGGAAAAAAAGCCCCAAATCTATACCATCGTTCAGATAGTCTGCATATCCATGTTTCAGTTTAATGCACACTCTTACATTATGACTCAGTATTTTCTTCCTGTTCCATTTTATGTTTTACCTATAATAAGCTTCTTTTAGGTCACATCAGGCTTTCCAAATTCTTTCTTACCTCTGAACTTTGCACTCTCAATGTCTCTGCCTTTTTGTCCATTTATTTGTTTAAATCTTACTTAACCAATTAAATGTTGTTTCCTCTGGAGAGCTCACATATAGGTAAAATAACATTTTTTTTTAAGATTTTTTAAATTTATTCATGAGACAGAGAGAGAGAGAGAGAGAAAGGCAGAGGCAAAGGGAAAAGCAGGCTCCCCACTGAGCAGGGAGCCCGATGCAGGACTCGACAGAGCCAAAGGTAGATGTTCAGCCGTCTGAGCCAAGGTGCCCATAAAATAACTTTCATTAGCTCAACACTCTATTCCAATCTTAAGCTATTATGATATCCAAGGTTCTGGTCCACCTCCCTAATTAAAGGTAGGGCCTAACTCATTATGATTGCATCCCTAATACTTTGCATAGCAGTCCATCTTAAATATAAATATAAATATAAAAAATACATTTTTTTTTCTTTTTTGAGAGAGAGAGAGACTGTGTCTGAGTGGAATTGGGGCAGGGGGAGAGGGAGAGTGAGAATCTTAAGCAGGCTCCATGCCTAGTGCTGAGCCTGACCTGATGCAGGGCTTAATCTCACAACACTGAGATAATGACCTGAGCTGAAATTAAGAGTTGGACATTAAACCTAAGCCACCCAGACACCCTAAGTCCTCTAACACATTTGATCATTCAATAAATGGTTGTGACATTGATCTAGACCTTATGTAACAGATCCCTTGCAAATATTTGAGAAGAAAAGTTGAAATAAATCCAAGAACAGTTTCCCAATAACCAATATGGATGTCACCAATTTCATACAGAAAATTCATGACTTTGCTTATAAGAGAGATTCTCTTGTTTTCATTCAAAATCTATTCTATACTTTATACAGTCATAATAAACTCAGGTATCAAGTTTTTTATATCAGAAGCAGAAAATCCTGTAGCAAAGAGGAGAATTAATTCAGATATGGGCACATACACACACTGCAAGAAAAAGTGAAAACATAGAATTATATTTTATGAAAACATAAAATTATAATTCAAAACCACAACAGTATTGGGCCATTTTGTCCAGGGTCCTGTGACCTGATGGCATCAGTTGATTAAAGTGGAAGCAAATTTCGATTTCACCAATTAAAATACTGTTCTGATGAGGCTACTGATAATGATAGGAACCCTTGATTGTATTTTATGTGCCAGAATTGAAGCTAAGCTCTATGTTCATTATCTCATTAAATTCCCATGATGACTTATAAAGTAGGTATTGATATATTTTGTAAAGGAGGCAAAAAATTTGAGAGAACTTAAATATCTTGACCTTAGTTTCATAGCTTTTAGTTATGACTCCAGCCTGCTTAGTCTAAGTAATCAGGAAAGGATTACTTGATATTCTTTTACCCCATTTAAAGAAATAACAAATTTTTTTTTCCAGCATAACAGTATTCATTATTTTTGCACCACACCCCGTGCTCCATGCAATCCGTGCCCTCTATAATACCCACCACCTGGTACCCCAACCTCCCACCCCCCGTCCCTTCAAAACCCTCAGATTGTTTTTCAGAGTCCATAGTCTCTCATGGTTCACCTCCCCTTCCAATTTCCCCCAACTCCCTTCTCCACTCTAAGTCCCCATGTCCTCCAGAAATAACAAATTTTTTAAAGACTCCATCTAAAACAGATTTTCTTCTCTAAATTTTAGATTTTTTTTTTAAGATTTTATTTATTTATTTGATAAAGATTTCACAAGTAGGCAGAGAGGTAGGCAGAGAAAGAGGGGGAAGCAGGCTCCCCGCCTAGCAGAGAGCCCGATGTGGGGCCCGATCCCAAGACCCTGAGATCACCACCCAAGCCTAAAGCAGAGGCTTAAACAATTGAGCCACCCAGGCGCCCCTAAATTTTAGAGTCTTAAGGGGAGTGTTCGAGTCCTCTAAAACAGTGCTTAGGGTGGAAACATTTATTTCCCAATCATGCCAAATAAATGAAGTTTTTTGTAAATGCTTTCTCATGATTACATTATACTTCATGATTATCTGTGAATCTATGAAAAGATTCTAGCGAGCAATGAATAGCATTTCCTGAAAAGTGGCAAGAGCACGATGCTAGTACTAGACAGTGTGTTACCCCATATGGGCTCATTAAGGAGCCTGGTTATCATCTTTAATTGCAAAGAGCATATATTCCTAAAATGAGTTTGTAGTCTTTTTTAATAAGAGGTACCAGAAGTGTAAATAGAATCTATCACTAGATCCATTTAGAATCCATTTATCTTTATGACTATATGTGTTATGGATCATCAGCCTTTGATCATACAGGCCCCTTAAATGTTCATTTTCCTTATGGTAAGTTTAAAATGCAGTTTCTGTAATGGGAGGTTAATTTTTTTTTTCATACTCATGAGTGATAGACTCCTACATTTCTGAATGCATTTTGTTTGAAGTAATTAATTCTCTTGTTACATTAGGCAAATATCTACTCGCCTGTTCTCTCTTTTAAGGCAAGCTCCAGCTTCAGACAATGACTCAAGGTCATTCTGCCCTCAGGCCATTCCTCTGCTCCCCAGCCTCTTCATGTGGCTGATTCCCAGCCTCCCCTCATTTTGATATCTTGTACTCTTCTGTATTCAAGAAGAACCTGAAGAATTTTCTGTGGTTCTGGTATAGACTTCTCTTTCCCTAGCCATGACTTCATTTTGAGCATGTTGGAAGCCCACAGTGGGTTACCCTACAACCTCTTAGGTCTCTTAATCTGGCATAGTCTCAAAAAACTCAGCTTGTTTTAAGTACATACCATCAGTCTGTGCTGTCCTGGGTGTCATGATCTATTAAATCTCATTCATGTCTCTTCATTTCCTGAATGTTTTTGCTTTTAGCCTTCTGTCTTTCTGCATTATTCTTGCCAGTATTTTTGGAGACTTTAAAAGTCATATGAATAATCTACCCCAAACCCCAGTTTCATGGCCTCTATGCATTTGGTGATCTTTTCCACCTGACTCGAGTTGCTCATTCCTTTGGATGCATTCTAAAACTTGTCATCCGAAGAGTGACATTTCCCAAATCTCAGTTGCTAACATCTCACATTCTCACTGCTGCCTCCCAACTTTCCATATCACACAAATAATCTCACTTATAATTGGCTTAACCCTTTCAGATCTCCAATAACTCCCATGCAAGTCAGTTCCTCCTTCCTCAGTTTAATGGCTACATTTCTTGTCATAATCACTTCCTTGCTCAAGTCTTCAACTCTTTTGCCTCTTTTCCATCTGTTCCTCTCACCTGACAATCCTGTCTTAACTCTCCACCTATTAGACTCCTGCACCAGTAGTAGAATATGGCTTGAGGAAAATGCATAGATGTTCTGACCAGTCTCAGACAGTTCTCAGTGAACCTCTACACTGACTGGAACTCCTACCTCATACTCTCCATCAATCGCACCTTCTCCTCTCTACTTAAATGACTAGATGTACATCCTACTTTATTTTTTACTCTCAGTGATTCTGCCTCTTTCACTGAAAAATAAATATAGTGAGGAGAATCTGCTTTGTCTTTCTCTTTTTAAGTGTACTAACCCACTTGCACTTTACCATGGATGATATCTCTTTGCTAATTAGGAGCAAACAATCCATTTGTGTATGCAGTCCCTCTACCTCCTCCCCATCACATATCAGCACTTTTTTTTTAAGATTTTATTTATTTATTTGACAGAGAGAGAGAGAGAGAGATCACAAGTAGGCAGAGAGGCAGGCAGAGAGAGAGGAGGAAGCAGGCTCCCTGCTGAGCAGAGAGCCCGATGTGGGGCTTGATCCCAGGACCCTGGGACCATGACCTGAGCCGAAGGCAGAGGCTTTAACCCACTGAGCCACCCAGGCAACCCTACATATCAGCACTTTGCTCATGCAATTATTTCCCTTCTCTCACCTACCAGTCTGCCAATTGAGTCTTTCCTCTTCAACTTCTCAGTTGTCAGTAGATTGTCCCCATTGGAGTATAAACAAGCTATCATGTAGTACTATATTCCATTTAAAACTAAAAAACAAAACAAACAAACAAACACCTAACTACAAATTTCCTATAGCCAGAGCCCCATATCTCCTTTTCCCTTTATAGGGAATTCCTGAAAAATGTGCCCAAACACCTTCAACCTTCAATCTTTCTTTACTCCATTCCAGTTGAGTTTTCCTTTCCACATCTTCAATTTGCCGAATATAGCAGTCAATTCCCATTCATCATTTTATGCATCTTCTTGACTTCTGAGACTAGAGCTAAATGTCCCTTAGCTCTTATTTTGGTCTTTCATAATTACTATTTGTCTATCCCCACTGAACTTTGGGGACATTCAAGCTGTGTCAGAGTTTTGTCTTTACATCTGGATAGTCTTGTGCAATCCCGGCATGTAGTAGATACTGTATACATTTCTATTGAATGAATGCATGACAAAATAAAAATCAGTTCTCCCATTGGATAATAGTATCCATAAAATGTACATCTATAGACACTTGACCCAGGATTCAGGGGATCAGAGAACATGAAAAAGTAAAAAGAACAGTATGCTAGAATTAGTGAAAAGGATGAAAAGGGGGCTCACATAGGTAATGAAAGGAAAAAATAGCTAGAACTACAAAGATAAATGAATATGAATTCTGAGTAATATGAATATATTAATATAAGTATATTAAACTGAGGAATATGAATATATTAAACCTCCTTCAGTAGTCAGTCAAAGCAAAAATAATATTGAAATGATGAGTAATGATGACGTATATTTATTCCTGTCCAGCTGATGCATTTAAAGCAGGCAAGAAGAGGTTAAATGTGACAAGGATCAGTTAACACGAGTAATATGACTAGGGTTATACAAATAAGTAGTAGTACCAAGACTGGGATTCAAACCCACAGCCAACTAGAATGCTTGCTTTTAACCACTGTGCTACACTGTAGCAAGAATAGTATTACCAAAGTAGTGGAGAGGGATAGTCCCAGGTTGCATCCAGAAGACTAACAACTCCACAGGAGAATAGAGAGGATTTCTTCCAAAAAACAGACAAACAAACAAAAACCCCAGCAAACACTGTAATCATTTTACTTTTTAAATTTAAGCTGCTTACTTGTCTCCAGCTATTATCAATCATGCCGTGATTGTATTCCGTGAAGTATGCTTCAAGGTTAAATGCAGGGGGGAACTGCCTTCATCTCTGGAAAACTGCCAGAGGACCCATGTTCACTTGTATTCTTCTGTGTTATGTAATTGCAGTTTTTATAAATAAGATTGAAAACAGTCTTGATAGTCTATGGGAGCCCTTATTTTCTTCAGGAATGTTTTTTAGGTGGTTGGTGTTCTGTAAAGTGGGTATAGCTGCTGGTTCAGCATAAACATAAAGCTTTGCGATTTTTCCAGGAAAGAAGTAAATTATTTGCCGAAATAAAGCCATGGAGAAAACTCAAAAGCTGAAGGTTCTTAAGAACTTTTATTGACTGTTATTCCTGCTTTCTTGAGCCCAGCAACCCCAAATACCTACGCTGTAATGGAGACAATCTCCATGTAATAAGACTGCCAGAATCCAGATGTTTCTGGGGCTGTGTCACGCATGAGGATGTATGGGTAGACTCCTGCATTAAAAAATATACCCCTGCTAGCAATTTACAGCAGCATAGACTCGAGAATAGAGAAGGTAAAGCTAACACTAAAGCTCATCTACACAAACATTTTAGCATTTCTGAAATCAGGGTAGAACTTAACAATTGATGTGGGTTGCATTTTAACTAGTAACATTTTTTTCCTTATGTAAAACAATAATGGTTTATGTGATAGCATCCAGATTTCAGTGGAATCAAAACTAAGATTAAGGGTTTTCTGTGTGAATTAGAAAATGCAAGCTTATATTTTTCATTTCTATTGTGCACATCAGAGTTTGCCAAACTTAAGTTCCATTGGAGTTTTTTCTACATACATTTGTTTTTGACACTTCATTGCCTTCGGGAAACCACCTTCATTTTACTACTTAATTTTTTTCCTTGCAGGACCATCTATTTGCTGCCCCCATGTTGTCACCACTGATTTCTCAGTCCTACCCCCACATTTTTATGCAATGCTTAAATGAACCTGCACTTTTCAAGGTCAGCAACAATGCCTTAATCACCAAATTTAAAAGTCTCGTGATAGCTTTTGACATTATTAAGCACCCCCTTCCTCTTCAAACTTTGTCTTGCTTTCCATGGTGACTTTCCCTACTTTTCCAACATATCTGGTTCCTTCTTGGCTGACTCTGCTCTTCCCACCAAAATCAACAAATTCCCCCCCCTTCCCCTGTATTCTCTATGTTAATAATCCCCAAAGATTTAGGATTGATGCCATTTGAATTGTGTCATGACAACCAGCAAAGGTTTAGGATGCCTGGGAGACCAGGGGAGGGTGATGGTATTATCGCAGACAGTTACACCAAGAAGTCCGGAGGGTGGGCTGGTGTGAAATAACCATGGTGAGTTTGGTTTTAGGTGCAGATGAAAGCAGGAAAAATAGCTGCAAATGGTCATCAGACATCAGTTTTGAGTCAGAGAAGTATTGGACCCCAAACTCTGCAAGAATTTCACCTCTTTCTCTTCCTTTCTCAACCTTACTAAAGTCACTTCTTTTTTAATTTTCTAGATGCTAAACATGATTCTTGAAAAATTTCAATGTCTTCCAGTTTCAAAACCTTTCAGGTTTTCAGACAACTTTAAAGAATTTTTGAAACAAATTTATGAAAAGAACTCTATATTTGGGATGCCTGGGTGGCTCCAGTTGGTTAAGCATCTGCCTTTGGCTCAGGTCATGATCCCAGAGTCCTGGGATCAAGTCCCACAGAGGGTTCTCTGCTCAACAGGGAGCCTGCTTCTCTCTCTGCCTGCTGCTCCCCCTGCTTGCGCTTTCTCACTCTCTGGTAAGTAAATAAATAAAATCTTTAAAAAATAACCCAATATTTGTATTGTGAGATTAAAAGTCACTTATGGTTTGTCTCCCTCCCAATCCCATCTTGTAGTCAAAGATATGAGATTTCACTGTCATTCAGAAGCTAGATTTTATTTTATTTATTTTTTTGAGTAAGTTTTACTCTGCACCCAGACTCAAAACCCCCAGTTCGAGACCTGAGCTGAAATCAAGAGTTGGACACCCAAACTGAGCCACACAGGCACCCCACAAACTGGATTTTTAATCTTATTTCTGCTGAAATGTATTTAATTTTTCCCCAACTTTACTGAGGTATAATTGAGAAGAACAAGTTTATATATTTAAGGCATACAGTGTGATGTTGTGATATACATATACATTGTGAAATGATTACCACAACGAAGCTGATGAACATCCCTATCACCTCACATAGTTACCGTTTTTTTAATGGTGAGAATACTGAAGATGTACTCTCAGCAAATTTCAAGTAATACAGTGCATTATTATTAGCTTGTGTCACCGCACAGTACATTAGGTCTCCAGAATTTATTCATCTTATAAGTAAAAGTTTGTATCCTTTAACCGATATCTCGCCATTTCTCCCACCTCTCAGCCCCTGGTAACTATTGTTCTAGTCTCTCTCTCTCTCTCTCTTTAAAGGGTTGTACTATTTTATATTACAAATATAAATAAAATTATGCTGTATTTCTTTCTTTTTTTTTCCATTATATATCTTTTTTTTTTTTTAAACACACATGTATTATTAGCCCCAGGGGTACAGGTCTGTGAATCGCCAGGTTTACACACTTCACAGCACTCACCATCGCACATACCCTCCCCTATGTCCATAACCCCACCACCCTCTCCCTCCCCCCCTTCCCCTGGCAACCCTCAGTTTGTTTTGTGAGATTAAGAGTCTTTTATGGTTTGTCTCCCTCCTGATCCCATCTTGTTTCCTTTATTCTTTTCTTACCCCCAAGTCCCCCACATTGCATCTCCACTTCCTTATATCAGGGAGATCATATGACAGTTGTCTTTCTCCGATTGTTAAGCATAATACCCTCCAGTTCCATCCACGTTGTCACAAATCATGTCGTATTTCTTTTTGTGCCTCACTAATTTTGTTTAGTTTAATGTTTTCCAGTTTTATCAATGTTGTTGCAAATAGCAGAATTTCCTTTTTTTATTTTAAGGGTGAATAATATTCTGTTGTATATATACCACATTTTTTCAACCTCATTTAATTTATCTTAAAATGAAGATTATAAACTCTGCCATACCTACTTTATAAAGACCTCAGTTAATAAATGTAAAAACATGAGTCTGATTTCTAATTTCATCTTTTCTAATTCTGAACGCTGTTATATGAGAATTGTGAAGCAGAGAAATTTTATTGTTCATTTTTTAACCTGTTTTTCAAGATCCACATGAAAACATACAATGTTGACATTTTCTTTAAACCAAATTTCTTCCAATGATTATAAACCTATCCTCTCCTTTCTTCTCCAGAGATATTCCCAATCTCCCTTTAGCCTTGGATTCGTAAATACCCCAACTCAATTTTGAACTAACTCTTATCTAGGTGACATTGAGGGAAGTGACCTGATATATTAATTCACATTAATTGTTAGTGGATGACTGCTGACATGACCTCCCAAGATATATACCCATACACATTTCTTTTGGTTTAAATGCAATATATTAAACAGTATGGTTGATGAATTATATACAATCTAAGTGTCAAAAATGGGGGACATTTCTAATTGTTGAATAATATCCATTATGTAGAATTAATTCAGTTTTATAAAACTTAATAGCTCCCAAATGAGGACACTTTTAAGTGTTGCATAGTATTCCACTGTATGAAGTTAATTCCATTAAAACTCAGGGAGAAGGGACTGGTTAGATGAATTCTTTATGTTGTAACACTATCCAGTCATTAGAAATTATGATACATAAGGACACCTGGGTGGCTCAGTTGATTAAGCATCCAATTCTTTGTTTCAGCTTGGGTCATGATCTTAAGGTAGGGTGGTGACATCAAGCCCTTGTTGGGCTCCTTGCTCAGTGCAGAATCTCCTTGAGATTCTCTCCTACTCCCTTCCCTCTGCCCCTTCCCACCACTTACATGCACAAGTACATTCTCTCTTCTTCAAATAAATAAATAGATAAATAAATAAAAAATTACGATGTATATTGACATTGACTTGGAAATATATTAGTGAATATTATTAAATTCATAAAATATTATAACAATATGATTTTTGTTTTGTCTACGTATATATGCATGTATTTATCTTAAAAGATATGCACAAACATATTAATAATTATTATTTAAAGTAAAATTACTTTTATTTGTTATTTTTCTTCTCTGGACTTACAAATTTTCATATAGTATTCAATTAAACTGATACTATTTAAATTAGGTTAAATGTCATGTATTATCAAAAAGAAATGCTTTACAAATGAAGTGAGAGATTTCATGCATGATGACAAGAAGGCATAGGAGGGAGAGATTTTACCTATTTTATTTCTTTTTTTAAAAAGATTTTTTTTTATTTGACAGAGATCACAATTAGGCAGGGAGGCAGGCAGAGAGAGGAGGAAGCAGGGTCCCCACTCAGCAGAGAGCCTGATGCGGGGCTCAATCCCAGGACCCTGAGGTCATGACCTAAGCCTAAAACAGAGGCTTAACCCACTGAGCCACCCAGGCACCCATATTTTACCAATTTTAAAATGAATAAATGAATTCATTCATTCAGTTGGTGTTTATTGAGCATCTGCCATATGCTGGGCCCTAAGCTAGGAACTGAGGAAATGACGAACAAACAGACCCTGTTCCTACTTTTGTCCATCCTGTTGTTTAGCGGAGGAGACTGATAGAAATCACATTACTATACACATGTAGAAGCACAAACAGTAAGAGCTGTAAGGGAAATGTAAGAGATCTTCTCCTTAATGGCTCTGAAATACAAGGGTGTGTTTAAAGAAGGCTTCATTGACAAAGTGTCACTTTGGCTGAGACTGGAGGGACGTGAGTAGGTACTGACTGGTGAGGAGAGAGGAAGAACATCCCTAACTGGGGGAACTTCATAACCAAAGACCGTGGGGAGGAGGGAGCATGCCCTTTGCCACTTGTCAGGAAATGATTTGGAGCCAATGTGGCTGAAGCTGTGCTTTGTAAAGGAAATTCAAGTATCACTGGTGCTTATATTACATACCCTTTAGGTTCTCCCCCAAACCAGGTTCCTGTGATGATAATAATAATTAACTGTGATTCCACCACTGCTAATTAGATTCAGGAAATTGTTTGGACTTCTGGAATTTATTTTATGTTTTTGGGTGGCATCATTTTAATCTCCTTCTCTACCAGACCGCATAATTAGGGTAGGCAGGAGGTGAAAGAGTTGTGACAAAATAATCTTCTTTCATAACTGATGGTTTTCTGTTGAAGATTAAAGTAGAATAACCTTAAATAGGAGGGAAAGATGTAAAGATGCAAGGTTGGATGAGTAATACAGAGACCTTCTAAGCTGGGGATTTCCTGGGGTCTCCAGCTATAAATGGAAGGTGCTGTATTTTTGAAGTTTACATTTCTTGCAATGAATACATATTCTTAGAAAGCAGGGTCAGATTTTGCCAGCTAGTGAACCTTCTAAAGGCTGCTCATTAGCTTTGAGTCAGGCAAGAGTCTTTCTATCCTCACCCTGTAAAAACACTTTTAAACATTAAATCTTCTGTTTTAAGTTCAATATATGTGATAAATCAGTGCATCTATTAGAAAGTTCCAATCGGGGGAGAAGGGTCAAAATGAAGGGTGATGTTCTTAAAGTCAAATATGGAAGTTGTGACAGTAACTGGCCAGTAAAGCAAGAGTAGAGGGAGCCCAGATGTTAGTGAGAGTAATAGTTTTGGAGTAGAGATCTGAGGGGGTAAAATTTGGCCTTGCCATTTATAATTTTGCGATCCTTTGCCTTGTGAGACTTAACCTTTTATCCTCTGATGTCTTATAAAGAGGAATAATAGTACTAATTTACAGAATTACAACGAAGAATAATAATATTAGTTTATAGAATTACACTGAGGATTATAGTTGATTAAATGTTATTGGGTATGTGAGTGTGTGAAAGCATAGTAACTAGGGAATTTTACTGGCTCTCAAACAATATTAGTAACCACATAGGCATTACTTTAGGTTGCTAAACTACAATAAAACTTTAACAAGCTCTCCATGATTTCCTGTAATTAAGTGACTCTTAATTAAAGTGAGAAGGCATGGATGTCTTTTACAGAAGTCGAAATGAGTCTATGTTACTATACATTGTAAATTATCATTTTGTCTCCTCTTCTTGAAGAGGGATGTACTTTTTGGGGAGTATTTTATCTTCATAATCAGTTGGAATGGATACTATTAGATACTGATACAGAACAAATGTAAAAGAAAAACTCTTATGTCCTACATAAAATGTGGAATGCCAGTGCATTATCTCAAAGCTGAGCTTGGGAGTGAGGGGGCTATGGGTTGGGATCCCCATTGTGCCACCTCATATGGTGGTCCTCAAACCTGGCTACACATCAGAATCCTCTTTTGTGTCACACCAGGCCAACAGGCCAATTATATCCATGTTTCAGTAGGGAAAGAGGTAAGAAGATTTGGGCATTGGTATTTGCTTAAAATAACAAACACAAAAAAACAAACAAAAAACAAAACAAAAAAAACCACAAACAAATTCATTACAGTCAGTTTGAGAATTTAACAGCTATTTGAGTTAGGGCCATTTTCTTTTTTTTTTTTTTTTAATTAATTTATTTATTTTCAGCATAACAGTATTCATTATTCTTGCACCACACCCAGTGCTCCATGCAATCTGTGCCCTCTTTAATACCCACCACCTGGTACCCCGACCTCCCAACCCCCGCCCCTTCAAAACTCTTAGATTGTTTTTCAGAGTCCAAAGTCTCTCATGGTTCACCTCCCCTTCCAATTTCCCCCAACTCCCTTCTCCTCTCTAACTCCCCATGTCCTCCATGCCATTTGTTATGCTCCACAAATAACTGAAACCATATGATAATTGACTCTCTCTGCTGGACTTATTTCACTCAGCATAATCTCTTCCAGTCCCATCCATGTTGCTACAAAAGTTGGGTATTCGTCCTTTCTGATGGAGGCATAATACTCCATAGTGTATATGGACCACATCTTCCTTATCCATTTGTCCGTTGAAGGGCATCTTGGTTCTTTCCAGAGTTTGGTGACTGTGGCCATTGCTGCTATAAACATTGGGGTACAGATGGCCCTTCTTTTCACTCCATCTGTATCTTTGGGGTAAATACCCAGTAGTGCAATTGCAGGGTCATAGGGAAGTTCTATTTTTAATTTCTTGAGGAATCTCCACACTGTTCTCCAAAGAGGGCCATTTTCTTAATCCTCTCTGAAACTTAGTCAGTTGGGCTGCTATAAAAATGCACTATGGTTGGGTTAGAATAACAGAAATGTATCCTCTCACATTTTGGAGGCCAGAAATCTCAAATTGAGGTGTCGACAAGCAGGGCCAAACTCCCTCTGAAGGATCGCAGGAAGAGTTTGCCTCATGCTTCTCTCCTTGCTTCTGGTAGCCTTAGGCATCTCTTAGCTTTCAGATGGTCATCTGCTCCTTGTGCCTCTTTAGTCATCGTCCTTCAATACATGTTTCTGTGTCCAAATTTCCCCATTTTATAAGGACACCCATCATACTGGATTAGGGCCCATCTTAATGATTTCATTTAACTTTGATTAAAAGGTCCCGTTCTCATTCTGAGGTACTGGGGATTAGTGAAGTCACAATTTAACCCATATATTAATGTACGTATTTGGAAAATGTACATAATAATACCTCTCTCTTTATATTGTTAAGAGAATGAAGTGGGATCATTAAAATGCTTATTGCAAAATACACTATTTTAATATTATTTCTCAGAATCTTTTACTGTGATTTTTTTTTTAATTCACTTTCTCCTCCTTTATTTTCCTTTTCCTTATTAAAAGAAATAGGCAATACTTCTGGGTTCCTTTGGCTTAGGGGTGGTTTTTAATTACAGAGTCCAGAAGTAGAAGCTAACTGAAGAGAGTTCTCCTCCCTATCTTTTGAGACATAATAAGTGTCCCAAAACAAGAAGCTACACATTCTACATATTCTCCAGGGAACAATGGCAGTTAAGTGAGATATGGGTCTAGATTGTCAGATTTTCTCGAATACACCAAAAATTGAATGTGTATGTGAAATCTACCAACTATTAAATGTTGGCAACTATTTTGATCTCTATTCAACTGCAACATAAGTGATGTCATGTTGGTAGCTTAAAATTGGCCATGGTGGGAGTATTTACACCACTGACCTCAGCAAACACTACAAATCAGAGTTTTTTTGTTTGTGTTTGTGCCTTCGGTTTCTGGTGAGCCAATAATTAAATTTAAAGCACACCCTTTTATTGTTGTGGTTGATTTTTTTTAAAAATTTATTAAAGTCATAGTTTTAGAATTTGGCCCCATCAGGGTAGGGTAGGTAGTATGTCATAAGAATTATATATATCCCTTCCTGACTAAAGGAGGTCATTATATATAAGTATAGTCCCTTGGCAGTTCATAGAAATATTTGTATGAACATAACCTGTTTTCTTCTTCTATATAGCCATGGGTAGTAGTCACCATTATCTCCATTATACATATGAATATACTAACTACTCAGAAAAGTTTATTAAACTTCCTGAGGTCACACAGTTAATGAATGTTTAGTGAATTCATGAATATATACTGGAATATATACTAGAATCCAAGACTTCTAACCCTATACCAGTATTCCAACCACCGTGGCTCACTTCATATTTAGGGGTTTTAAAGAGCAATGGAAATATCATAGATTATGAGACCTCTTTTTCTGACCCAACACAGTAGGTCATGAGTGAATAAATGGATGGCTTAGAGAAAAGCAAATTTATCAGTTCTTAGGAGTTCATGGGAAAGCTGTGTAACATCACCACGGTTTAACCCTGAGCACTCCTTCTCTTGGAAAATTGATAATTCTAACCAATACTCTTCAAAGATACAAGGTAGTGGTGGTTTGTTGGGGACATGGTAGGTCTTAATCCCCAAATACATTTGGCACATCATATTTTCCTAGCATACAAGGGTGTTAGCAGGAAAACTGAGTACTGGATAGTGTTAGAATTGTCAACTCTTGTTTCCTCAATGGCACCCTCAGAACGTGTAAGGCAGAAATGCAAGTATCCTTTCCTAAGAAGTGGAAGGAATTAATTCCTGCCTGAGATGAGAAGGAACTGAGATACTCCCCTTACCTCTTCACAAAACTGATTAGCGAACTCATGTGGAAGGTACCTCGTTTAGTAAAATTTTAATTCTAGATTAATCTTTCAAAAGAGAGAGTTCTTCTGTGCCACCTGGTTCTTAGCCAACAATGACCCAGGGCATCTTTCAGCTTAGAAAACCAGTGTCCTTTTCTGAAACCAGCTCCAGGACTTTTCCTTTTGACCTACAGGTTATAACAAATGTTTAAATGACTGCAGTTTAATTAGGGGCTGTTAACTTATCAAACCAGAGTCAGCTAGGCTTCCCAGCTAAATCACTGTGTTCAAACTGAATATGTTGTCTTCAAAGGTAATTGCTTGTGTTTAAAACAAACAGACATCAAAAATAACAATAAGACACTATGTTAATTGGTCCTAATTTGGATGCATATTTAAAAAAATTTGCTTAAAACCGTATGTATTGGCAAAAGAAAAGAAAAAAAAAGTTTGATGGTATTTTAACCTTTTTTTTTATTATTTTGAAACAATCACAAGCTTACAGAAGTTTACAGGAAGAGCTTTTCTTCCTATTCTTTTTAAATCCTTTGAGAATGAATTTGCCTATCTTATGCCCATCATCCCTGAGTATTTTAGTGTGCATTTGCCACAAACAAGGACATCTCTCTTATAAAACATCAATAAAGCCATCAAAATCAAGAGATTGACACTAGTACATTACTCCTATTCCCATCAAATTTCAGTGATTTTTTCAGAGGTATCTTTTATGGGGGAAAAAAATTAGTTCAGGTTCATGCATTGCAAAATGTTTGTCTTTGATACACTTGAACCAGATGAAATCAGCTTTCATATACGTATTTGCATGTATACATATTTAGCCCCAAATTCTGTTTTTTTTCCCTTGCCATACATTTCAATTTATGTATTCATTCATTTACTTCATTGAGAGATAATCATGGGTTAAGAGACCCTTAAAGCAATGAAGAGAAATAGTCAAATTGAATAAAATAAAAGCAGCAATAATTTCTACAGGGCTCATCACAGGTATTTTACTAAACTAAAAATGCAATTTAGAAGTAAATATAATTTTAAAGGATAGTTTTTATTGCATTTTAGATGTAGAAATAATAGTTACAGTAATAATAATAATAATAATAGCAAGTGATGTTTATTGAGCATTATATGAACCTCTTTGCAATGTATTATCTCATTTAATTCCCACACAACCATTATTATTGTTAGTGTCCCTATTTTATAGTTGAAGTATCTATCTATCTGCCATTATCTCTAGCTAAATTTGTAAAAGGAAGATTTGTTGTATCAGCACAAACTTCTGAAGAGACATGTAAATTGTATTAGATACTGTTTTCTCACCTCACTGATGTCAGAACAAGTAATGCCTTTCCCTTTTGAAATGTGTTGGCCTCCGAGGGCAGGAAGGCACTCAATTATAAAAAGACTTCTGTGACTTTTCTCTGAATTAGATTTTGAATACAGAGGCCCTTCCTCAAGTTTCTGCAGTCCTGAAGTTATTCATATTGAGAGGGTTCTGACTTTCCTTGTCCCTGAGTCTTCAGATAGAAAGGAGGATGAAGATGAGGAAGAAAAAAACATGTTATTGCAATGTTGGGAGAAATATATGATAAAGCATATTTGTTAAAATCTTTCACTTTTTTTGCTTTTGGTCCAGTGCCATCCCTGGGGTGTCAAGTATCATTTGTTCATGTGTGTAGTTTGGATTTTCTGGCAGGTGCATGATGAGGTGAAGACAGAAGTTTAAAGGTCTATTATAGAGGATCCTATGAAAGGAAAAGAGAGGAAGCAAGAATGGGCAGGGAGAGCCCTTAGACTGTGGCTTAGATCTGAGAAAGTCTCTGCCAGGCCAATGGGCAGCTCTGAAGTGTACATTGTTGCCTGGAATCATCTGCGTCCGGCAGAAATGGTTACCACCTTGTTCAGTGATTGGTCCCCCAAACAGTTTGTTCTCAGATCAAAAGCTGAGGGGAATTCTAATGAAGCCAATGGCTGTTAGCAGGTCATACTCTTTATAGCTAGGCAGCAAGACATTTCTTGAGGGGCAATCTCAGTGGCAAGTTTCTCTGTCTGCAACAGAGTGATATAGTTATGAGCCATGTCATTGGGAACTAGAACTTGAAGTAGAGCCAGATAATATGGGTGTCAATTTGGGTTTCTTTAAGTACACTTTGAGCTTACTTTCTCTGTAAAATGGGAACATGATATACATCAACCATAAAGATGGGTAGAAAGGCAAAAATGAGGCTATGCGAATGTGGAGACTATTGTGGGTTATATAAATGCTTTGAATTTTATGTAGTTACTATTATTACTACCAAAGAGAATAATTTATTCATTTATTAGTTGAGTAGCTATTAATTGCGGACTTACTATGTAGCATGCTCCCTCTTAGCATTGAGATCATAGCAGTGAACTAATCAGACAAAATTCCTGTTTGCAAGGAGCTTACATGCCAGTTGGAATAAAAGTAGACAATAAAAAATAATAAATATATAATATACTAGGTGGCAATAACTGCTTAGGAGGAAATAATGCAAGATACAGGAGGAGGGATGAGGGTAGCATATTACAAGTAGTGGTAAAGACAAACCTCTGATCTGGTGCTGTCTGAGCCAGATAAAAATAAAATGAAAGTGACTCAGGAGTTTTGGGAAAGGAACCATTTGGTAGAATAGCAGGTACAAAGCCCCTAAAGTAGGAATGTGCCTAGAATGTTCTAGGAACAACAAGGCATCGCATGTTGTTGAAATGCGTGAACAAAGGGAGTATAAAAGGTGTTGAAGTCTGAGAGGTAGGTACTGTGGAGATTTATCACTGTCTTAAAGATTTTGTTGTTGATTGAGGAGAAGGGTAGCTATTTTTGAGCAGAGTTGGGCATGATCTGTTGGGCTGGTGTGTTAAAAATGGAGTGTATGAAGAGTAGTGCTGAATGGGAAGACCAGTTACATGGCCCTACAGTAATCCATGAGATGGAATGGTGACAGCTCAGACCAAGGCACAGATTTTTAACTTTGAAGTGAAGTGATTGTTTTCTCAACCCGAGTTCAATATAAAGTCAACGGTGCTTACAGATGGAGAGGATCGAAATGGGAAAGTCAAAGAAGAACAAGGACGACTCCATAAAGTTTTAACTGTGGACAAGGAGGATACCCTTTTACAGACATAGGAAAAGATGATAGGAGTAGCATACTGTGGGGGAGGGGCATTGAATGCAGTGTTTGGGGAAACATTTAGAGCTCAGTTTGGGACAAAGTTTGAATTGATTTAGTAATCATTCTAGTGTGGATATTGAATAGGCAACTAAGTGGAAGGTATCTGAAGATCCAAATGAAGATACCATTTTGGGAGCTGCCAGCCTAAAGATGGTATTTCATGCCTAGAGAAAGCAATTGT
This sequence comes from Mustela erminea, assembly GCF_009829155.1. Classification (NCBI taxonomy): domain Eukaryota; kingdom Metazoa; phylum Chordata; class Mammalia; order Carnivora; family Mustelidae; genus Mustela; species Mustela erminea. The sequence continues at coordinate 49,177,422 of NC_045614.1, forward strand.
TCAGATTATTAAGGGAACAAGTCTGGGTTAAAGATAGAAGATGGACTGGGCCCTAGACACCATCATTTAGCAATCTGTAGAATGTGGGGGAATTGGTGAAGAATACTGAAAAGGAGTCTCCTGTGAAGCAGGAAGAGAGCAAATAGAAGGTGGTGTCCTGGAAACAGAGTAAAAAATGTATTTCAGGAAAGACAGAGTGGCCAACTGTGTTGAGAGCTGCAACTATGTCAGGTTAAGATGGAGACTGACTATGGCCCATCAGATGTATCACAGTGAAGTTATTTTATAACCATGATGAGGTATCTTTTGAAGGAGTAAAAGATAGAGGTGGAAACCTGATTGAACTGTGGGGTTTTTTTTTGTTTTGGTTTTGATTTTTGATTTGTTTTGCTTATAGAAAACAGGAGGAGAAGAATTGGAAATTGGTACAGTAGTTATGCAAGGACTTCTGCTGGAAAGGGATGATAGGAAAGAGGTCATGGCAGAGGGACAGGTAGAAGGGATAGTGCTTTGGGGACATATTGGGGAATGTCAGTGCATGCTTACATATTAATGTATTTGATGCAGTAGAGACAGGTAATCTTCATGCAGGAGAAAATGGAGACAGTTTTAGTAGAGAAGTTATTCAGTAAGCAAGGGGGTAGGATTTAATGCACAAAGAGTGGTTGCCTTTAGGAGCAAAGACAGTACATTGTTGGAACGCATAGTTGAGGGTATAAATGCATGTAGTTGAGTAGCTGCAATGAAGAATACGTGGAGAATCTCTGGATTTCTTCTGCTTTCTGAGTAAAAATTCACGAGTGTTGAATGGAGTGGTGGAACATGTCCTTGAGCTTGGAGAAGAGATTAATGGTCAGAATAAAATCTACCAGGAGATCTCAAATCCTCATTTGAAAGATCTCAACGCAACACCTCTGATCATAGTTCCTTTCTGAAAAAGGATTCTATTGGAGATTTTCAAGAAGATATATATGAATTTCAACTTGAGTTCCAATTCTCTCCTTTTCTAACTGTGAGATTTGTAAAATCACTTCACCTTTTTGGCCTCTGTATATTTGACTATAACATGTAGGCATCAGACAAAAAAAATCAGGGGTTTCACATTTATTTGACCAGAATTCCCCCCCCTTTTTTTTTATTTTAAGATTTTATTTATTTTTTTGACAAGGAGAGACACAGCGAGAGAGGGAACACAAGTCCGGGGAGTGGGAGAAGGAGAAGCAAGCCTCCCGCCAAACAAGGAGCCTGACACTGGAATGGATCACAGGACCCTGGAATTATGACCTGAGCTGAAGGCAGACACTTAACTTGAGCCACCCAGGCGCCTCTTGACCAGAACGGTCTTTAAGACATTTTGTTTCATCTTAAGACATTTTGTATTAGACCCATTAAAGACACATGCTAATGTAGACCCATGTACTTACACAACCAAAGTTTAAAAGAGCTATGTTGGGGCACCTGGGTAGCTCAGGCGGTTGAGCATCTCTGGCTCGGCACATAATCTCAGGGTCCTGGGGTTGAGTTCTGCATTGGGCTCCCTGCTCGGCCGGGAGCCTGCTTCTCCCTCTGCCTCTACCTGCTGCTCACCCCTGCTCATTCTCAATCTCTCTCTATTTCTCTGTCAAATGAATAGAGTCTTTAAATAAATAAATAAATATTAAAAATTTAAAAAGCAATGTTTATTCTTCCTATATGTGATACTGTCTGGTATTTTCTGTGTTAATCTGTTTTGTCCGAATATATTTTTAGTAATGTATTTTAATTTTTGTTTGTTTTTAGGTCTGGCTAATATGACTGTGAAATAAGTTTCATAAACCACTAGTGGATCATGATCCACAGTTTGAAAAGAACAGTTTTATTTTAATTTTTATTTTTTAAAATTTTTTACTTAAATTCAATTTATTTAACATACAGTGTATTATTAGTTTCAGGGGAAGAATTTAATGATTCATTAGTTACATTTAACACCCAGTGCTCATTACGTCATGTGCCCTCCTTAATGCCCATCACCCAGGTAGCCCATCCCCTGACCTCTCCCCTCCAGCAACCCTCAGTTTGTTTCCTATAGTTAAGAGGCTCTTATGGTTTGCCTCCCTCTCTGTTTTTATCTTACTTTATTTTTTCTTCCTTCCCCCTTATGTTCATCTGTTTTCTTTTTTAATCAGGTTTTTCATTTTATTTTATTTTTTTATTTATTTAATATTTTATTTAAATTCAATTTAACATATGCTATATTATTTGTTTCATGAGTAGAATTTAGTGATTCGTTAGTTGCATAGAATGCGCAGTGCTCATTACATTGAGTGATCTCCTTCAGGCCCATCCCCCAGTACCCCATCCCACCACCCACCTCTCCTCCAAGAACCCTTAAGTTTGGTTCCTCAAGTGAAGACTCTCTTATGAGTTGCCTCCCTTTCTGCTTTCATCTTATTTTATTTTTCCTTCCCTTCCCCTATATTCATCTGTTTTGTTTCTTAAATTCCACATGTGAGTGAAATCATATGGCATTTTTCTCACTCTGACTGACATATTTCACTTAACATATACACTACATAGTTCATAGTCATAGTTCCATCCACATTAAGATGGGATTTCATTCTTTTTGATGGCTGAGTAATATTCCATTGTACATATATACCACACAAAGAGAATAGATTTAAAAGACACTCCTGCAAGTGTCTCCTAATCTGTAATTATGAAATTCTGTGAACTTTTAAAGAGATCATGCGGGATAATGAAATCTCAATCACAGCATCCATATTAAGAATATGTGGTCAGAAAATAAAACTGGACCACAGGCTGATTTTGTTTAAAAAAAATTAGTTATCAAGACCTTAAAATGGGGTAATTCTACAAGTTATATTTCTACATATAAATTAGAAAACAAACTTAAAAACAGAAGAATTGATGTTCCTTTCCTTAGCCCCTCCTTGAATTCTCCAGTCTGTTTTCTCTCTCTCTACACTTGATCAAGTCATTCACCTAGGCCACTCCCTTAAGGCTACAAGCATATGAGTTTGTCATCCCTTCTGGAATTTAAGAACAATACCAATAACTGAAGTCCAATAAATAAATGCTTAGTAAGCACCAAAAATATGCCATTTTGTTAGAAGTTGTATAGAAAAGAGGAGTTTTAAGTGGAATTCCTTCAGGGAGAGGATAATTCACTTAAAATATTTTAATGAGAGCATGAACTTCTCATAGATAATAGGAAACAGGTACTCAGTTGACTCAGATGCCAGAAAATAGACAATGCAAAACAAAACAAAAAAACTGACTGTAAATGAGGAGGTCATACATCTCATTCTTCTAGTAACACTCACTTTGCACCTATTGTTCAAGTGTAATTGTTAATAATAACTCTCCTTTCATCCTTATAAGTCTGGTTTGGATAACAATTTATATGGTCTTTGTAACTGTAGATTACTATTATTTATTTATTTATTTATTTATTTATTTATTTACATTTTGGAGTCAGAGGAGGCCACAATTCTGAAATCAGGAACTGTTGATTTGTTCCCTCTGGTGGGCAGGACATAAGGAGTCCCTCATGTTCACCATCAAATCTCCATTTATGTTCTAATTGCTAAAAATTTGTGGTCCTAAGCTTATTAATTTATCAGCGTTTTCATCTTCATATCCCATGGGTTCATTTTTTCTCCTGCAAGAGTTCTGAAACAAAATCTGTTATCTCTGTCTCCATATGCATAGGTGAGATGAGTCGTAGTATTATTTAAAAGGATATTGATAATAGCATGAATAAATTCCTTCATGAGATCACATCAGACTCTTTGGGGTCAGTCCTTTACCTCATACTTCTTTGTCCCTTTCAAAGGTAGATACTCAGCCCCTAGAATACAGCCGAGAGATAATCTATGCCTGTGCAGAGGTTGAGACAATGATACAAAGTGACTATGAACAAATTTATAGTCACTGATTAGGCAACTGCTAAATGCCATGATTCCTGGCCATTTATTCATTGATTTCCAAGCAGTGTGATTCATTTCCTCCTCCCATTCCTGGACAACCAGGAAGGAGTGATAAAACAAACTGCTGGCCAAGTAGGACTACAGGAAAGACTAGCGGCTAGTTAGCATCGTAAGCAAGCAACATAGACTAAAAGTTAACTACCAAAACAAAAGGGCTTTCGGTCTGTGATGTATCTTATTCTTCTTGTGCTGAGTTACTTCTCCCATACCTATAATGGCAGATGCTAAACTGGTGTGTGAGTGTGTGTGTATGTGTGTGTGTGTGTGTATGTGTGTGTGTTTGTATTGTTTTGTATGGGATAGATGACTGAAACATGTCTTAAAGATTACTGTATTCTATAATGAAAACCATAACATCCTAATTTCTTCTCTTCAATGTCAGGGGTCGCTGAAGTTTGGAATTTAGATTTAGCAATATAAACCCACCATTAAATGGAGGAACTCAAGCAAACCCACAAACAAAAGTAAAAACACAGGAGGCAAACAAACAAATCAGCCATATATCCAATCCAATATGTATTCCTTATATTGTTGATGAGCACTTTGGTAGATTTTACTAGAATGGGCCAAGTTGTAGATGGACAGGAAATAATAAGTACACTGAAATATATGAGTATTGCCAAATGCTGGGTCAAGCACAACTTTGGTGAGTCAAGGACTTAAACATTCTTGGCAAAGTGCCTTTTAATGTAATCCTATCAGATAGTATTTTGGTCAATGGTTGAGTGATTCGAGGAAGATAAACTTTTCTTGAAAAATAAACGGGGAAAAATAAAGTTATGCTTTCATCCTACGTTAATAAACTTATTAGGTTTATTTGAAAAGCTTCAGGTGAGCAAGAATAGTGAGGTGAATGGTGTTGGTTCCCCCAACAGTATGTCCACGTCCAAGTCCTCAGAAGTTGGGAATGCAAGCTTGTTTGGAAAAGAGATCTTTACAGACATAATTAATGATCTCAGAATGAAATTATCCTAGATTATCTGGGTGGGCTCTGAATCCAATGATGAAAAAGAGACGTCTTCTAAGAGAAATGCAGAGGGAGATTCAACACAGACAGCAGAAGAGATGTACAGAGAAAAGGAGAATCCAAGTACAGACGGAGACAGAGATGTAGTGATGCAGCCACAAGCCAAGGAACTTCTGGAGCCACCAAATAGAGTCCAGGAAGGATTTTCCTTTAGAGGCTGTGGAGAGAGTACAGTTATGCCAGCATCTTGATTTTCGACTTGTAGCCTTCGGAACTATGAGTGAACCATTTTCTGTTGTCTTGAATTACTAGTTTTTGAAAAAAAATTTTAATGGCTGCACAAGTCATAAACAAACACAGCAAGGGCAATGAGAATTATTGTTTTCTCTCCTACTATATCCAACAATTAAGTTGCTATTATGCATTGAACTCCGTTGTTTTCTAGAATAATTTTCTACAAGCAGGGACTTTGTTTAGTCAGGTGAATGCTAGGTTTGGTAAAACTACAAAATGAAGTTGTTTTATCTACTGTTTCCCTTGATGAAGGTGAGTGGGAGTGAGGATAACTTATCTACATTATTTCCATTAGAAGAGAACATAGTAGCATGGCAAGAAATAAAGACTTCTTAGAACAGTTTTCTTTATTAAAAATAATGGGAAAGGGGCACCTGGGTGGCTCAGTGGGTTAAAGCCTCTGCCTTTGGCTCAGGTCATGATTCCAGCATCCTGGGATCGAGCCCTGCATTGGGCTCTCTGCTCGGTGGGGAGCTTGCTTCCTTCTCTCTCTCTATCTGCCTCTCTGCCTACTTGTGGTCTCTGTCTGACAAATAAATAAAATCTTTAAAAAAAAATAGGAAAGACTTTGTTAACAAGTAGAAATTTATTAACCCAGAGTTCATGTGTCTGTTACACATTGTAAGTATTATTCTTCCATGGGGGAATGCAGACATCCAAACACTTCCAGAATAAATTCATTCTTAATAGTGGCTCAAAATAAAGGAGGACCTAGAAAGAAGAGTTCACACATCTCTTTCCACTCTACCCAAGTTCTTAAAGGAAGAAGCTTCTGGGTGAGTGTATAGATGTTTCAGAGTAGTGTGTCTGCCAAGTAGTAAGTGAGGAGATAAAACAGATTATTCCAATATACCATTGCATTCTTTAGAGTGACTATTGAATAGCAAGTATTTGTACTAAAATGTTTCCCAGTAAAGTCAACCAGAAAGACCCATCATTTGACTTAATTCTTAAAAAATTAATTAATTCATTAATTAAAGTAGATTCCATGCCCAATATGAGGCTTAAAGTGACGGCCCCAAGATCAAGAGTCACACCCTTTATTGATGAGCCAGCCAGGCACCCCAAAACTTTTATAGGAAATTTTCTAATGTTTCCTCTTAATCGTAATAAGGGAATGAATCTAAACATTAGCAGGGGAGAAATATCTACAGTAGGACATGTCAGTAGTCATGATCTTAAGACACTATGCTCAATAAGATGTCCAAAGGAGAAGACCTGTCTGGACTATACTGAGAGCCAAGGTATATAAGGACTATACTTCCTGCCAATGGGTAGAGGAAAACACTTGGTATCTCTGATGTTCATCATGAGCCTTAGGGAAACATACTAATATTGTGTTCTTTGAAACCCTTCTGGTCCAACAGTCATATATCCTGGTGTTGGGGAAGAAACATTTTTTTTTCTACCCTTCAAAATTCTTTTGGCTGCTCTTAAGAATTAAATTGACATGAGAAAGATTAACAAGAGAAAATAAAATTTAGTTATGTATTATGGGGAATCCACATAAATATGAGGGTCCAAAGGCAGTCAGGCAAAATGAAGATTCTAGACTGAGTAGGAGGTGGTAGTGGTCTGGGGCTTTAAAGAGAAGGAAGAAAATTCACAGGAGTAATGGACAGAATAAATGTTTGGTAAACAAGTGTTTGCTGGGTTTTATAGCCGCCATGGGAAGCAAAGAGGAGTTTTAACAAAAAGACTTTGCTAAGTTCCTATCTACACTTTTAGTTAATAATATATTTTAGTTCTCTATTGTAATAGCTCTCTTTCTATATCAGGTTATCTATCTAGATAAATTCTTCTTGGCATTGGGGAAGGTTAGATTTTCTTTCTGAACCTCTGTTGTTTCTTAAATATAATCAGCCTAAAATAATCCACATGCCAAAGAGACACATTTTGGGGTGGCAATATTGCTCACCTACAGAGGAGTAATGGTAAGCATGGTGATACATGCAGATTTATCTACAAGGATGTTCATCTCAATGGTATTTACTAATAACTGAAAAGTCTAAAAAACTTAACACCCTGATATGGAGATTAACTAAATAATTACCTGTCTAGGTTATAGAAAAATTAATCAGTTTTTAATAATTACAGAGATCTATATTTATTGAGCTGTTGAAAAGTCATATTGAAAAGTATTAATTACTGCATCATCTCAATTTTGTTAAAAATACATGTGCACAAAAAATAGACTAGAAAATTTTATACTATGTGCATATTTGGTCTTTGACCCAGTTCCTATAATAGGTTTTTTAAAATTTAATTTTTATTTTTTGTAGCATTCAATGATTCATTAGTTGCATATAACACTCAGTGGTCATCACAACATGTCCCCTCCTTAATACCCAACATGTGGTTATCCTATCCCCCTATCCCCCTCCCTTCCCTAACCCTCGGTTTGTTTCCTGGAGTCCAGAGTCTCTCATGGTGTGTCTCCCTCTCTGATTTTTTCCTGTTTAGTTTTCCCTCCCTTCTCCTGTGGTTCGCTGTGTGAGTCCATCTTTTTCACGTATAAGTGAAACCATATGATAATTGTCTTTCTCTGTTTGACTTATTTCACTTAGTATAATCCCCTCCAGTTCCATCTATATCAATGCAAATGGTAGGTATTCATCGTTTCTGATGGCTGAGTATATTCCATTGTATATATGAACCATATCTTCTTTATGCATCCATCTTTTGAAAGACATCTCAGCTCCTTCCACAGTTTGGCTATTGTGGACATTGCTACTATGAACATTGCTGAGGGGGTGCTCTTTCTTTTCACTACCTCTGTATCTTTGGAGTAAATACCTAGTAGTGCAATTGCTGGGGTCTGTACTGTTTTTCAGAGTGGCTGTACCAGTTTGCATTCTTACCAACAATGCAAAGATCTTTCTCCAGATCCTTACAAATATTTGTTGTTTCCTGTCTTGTTAACGTTTGCCATCCTAACTAGTGTAAAGTGGCATCTCTGAGATTTTGATTTGTATTTCCCTGATGGCTAGTGATGTTGCACATTTTTTCATGTGTCTGTTAGCCAGTTGTAATGTCTTCTTTGGAAAAGTGTCTGTTCATGTCTTCTGCCTGTTTCTTGATGGATTATTTGTTTTTTGAGTGTTGTTTGATAAGTTCTTTATAGATCTTAGATACCAGCCCTTTATCTGTAAAGTCATTTGCAAATATCTTCTGTCATTTGGTGGGTTGCCTCTTAATATTGTTGATGGTATCCTTTGCTGTGCAGAAGCTTTTTATCTTGCTGGCACAGAGTTTTTAAAACCTTTGAAATTTCCTCTGATAAAGTCCATAAAGGTGTATTTTGATATGTTAATGAGTGACTTTTGGAAAGTCCATAGGGAAACTAAGGATAGTTACTGGTTGCCTGGTGAATCATCCAAGTGATTAAAAAGCTAGAAATTTTTAGTACCTATCCCTCCCTCCAGGGAATGACAGGGCCTGAAAGTGATAACAGTCATTAATGCCCAAAGATTTAATCAATCATGCGTCTTTAATGAAACCTCCATAAAACCCCAGTGGACAGGGGCGCCTGGGTGGCTCAGTGAGTTAAAGTCTCTGCCTTCTGCTCAGGTCATGATCCCAGGGTGCTGGGATCAAGCCCCCCATCGGGCTCTCTGCTCAGCAGGGAACCTGCTTCCCTTCCTCACTCTCTGCCTGCCTTTCTGCCTACTTGTGATCTCTGTCTGTCAAATAAATAAATAAAATAAAAAAAAAAAAAAAACCCAGTGGACAGTGTTCAGAGAGTTTTAGGGTTGGTGAACACATGGGGGTTGAGGAGAATTGTGCACCTGGAGAGGGCATGGTGTAAGGTTTTATAGGCGAGATAAACACAACACCAGTCGAGGTAGACACAAGGCAAGATTTATTAAAGGCACTCTCCAGCAAAGTTTCGGGGCTCAGAAGGGGAGCCAGGAAAGTTGCACCGAGAGGAGGTGGGCACCCTCAGGTGAGGTTCCTTGACTCCGGAAAGGGGAGTGGGGGAAGTTGCACTGGGAGGGAGTTGGCCAGGGTCTTTTATTGGGCCAAGGTAGGGCGTGGGCTCACATCCATATGTGGTAGGGTATTTGGTGATTGGAGGGTATGGGGTGGGGGGTCCTGATACTTCTGTTTCCTACATAGGTATCAGGTTACCTATGAAGATGTGACCTGGGCATACATCCTTTTGGCGGGAGGGTCAAGGGTTGAGGAAGGTGGGGGGGAGCTGGAAGATGGTAGGCCCGGCGGTCATTTCTATTGTTCCTCCTGCACTCCTGGAGCCCGCTGACCCAACACATGGAACTTCTGTATTTTTTCTTATACCTTGCTCTATGCACAAATTCCATTTGGCTATTTCTGGTTTTATCCTTTTTTTTTTTTTTTTAAATAAACCAGCAATCTAGTAAGTATAATGCTTTTCTGAGTCCTGTGAGCCTCTCTAGCAAATTAATTGAACTTAAGTAGGGATTTCTAGAAACTTCTGATTTATAGTCAGTTGGTCAGAAGTACTGGTAATAATCTGGACTTGGAACTGGTGTCTGAAGTGGGGAAAGGTGGCCATCTGGTAAGACTGAGCTCTCAACCTGTAGAAACTGGTTATCTCTAGGTAGATGGTATCAGAACTTAGTTGAACTGCAGGACACCCAGTTGGTGTCCTGATAAGTGTTGTTATGGGGAACCCTCCCCCCTACCCCTCCAACCCCCTACCCCCACTACCTATACAACATTGTAATTTGTACCAGAACCAATTTACTAGGTCATGTGTGATTATCAGTCTGACCAATTATATATATTGATGTGCATGTGGATCTGGGAGAGGTAACATGTTCCATTTCATAAAGACATGGGAATAACACATAACAATTAATCACTCTTGTTGAACAACCCTGAATCTCAACAAGGCTTCTTTTGTTTACTATCCCACTTCTGGTGTTTTGTGATTAATGCTCTATAGGAACAAATGTTAAAAAGGAATTTATTTTGCTAAACTCAACTTCATAATGTGTTTGTTTGTTTCTCTGTTAGTTTATTTAACTTCTAATGAAGAAGAAACCTTGGGAAGGAAAAGCAAATAAAACCCTTACTGAATAATCATGTCATACTGTTAATGGTTAACTCAATTATATGCATCACAGACCTATATCTAATCTGATAAACACTATTCATCTTTTCTCCAGAAAAATACACATACATAAAACTTTATATACAATTTTGGGGAGAAAGTGGTGTTCATGAACTATTTGATGCCTATCACAAGTCATTTTCCTTAGATCAGGTTAGGAACTCCTTGGCTAAATAACCTTTGAGATACTTTCGAGTTGTGTTCTAGACAAAGACAAATGTCGGTCTTGTATCCCTGCCTCTTCATGGCACTAGTCACTTTTTTATCTTTGCTACAAATCCTTATAATGCAAGAAAAAAATTGAATGACAATTCTCCCTGATTGTTTCAGACTCTGGAAACTTGGATGTGTAGCTCTATATCCATGATTTCCAACTAACTTACCTATAAAAGAAATAAATTGTTCATATGAGAACTTCCATTGTTTGATTATGAGCATATGTATTAAATAAATGATACATATCTACATATCTGTGTCCACCTATCTACAACAAGAATATGTCATCACTTTCAATGTTAAGCAAGCTCATACCCAATGTACATATAACGACATGTTTAGAATTCTCTGAGCCACACATACCTAAATTCCTATGAGTCACACGTACCTAAATTCGTATTAGAGAGACAAGTTAGGGAAACTTACTCAGGAGGGCCTGGGTGGATTTCCCTACTGGAAAAAGAAGAAAAAAAAAAAAAAAAAGAACTTACTTATTACCCCAAAGAAGGACTGCGAGTACATGAAGGGAAAAGTGTGAAGCTAGAAGAACTGGAAAAGGCTACAGATTTGTGGGGATGACCCCTCTCCATGATCCAGCCAATGTGAACTAGTAAAACTATTGAAGTACAAAATGCTAGATTAGGAGGGGATTTTTCTTCTCTGATACAGACTCAAAGAAGCTAAATTTTATCTTTAGCCTGCCTTGGGGAGAACTAAGTAAGAGAGAATGGACACAGAGCTAAAAACAGGGAGTCCTCGAAGGAATTTATAGAAATTTGTGTAGGGCCTGGAATGGAATTCAAAGTTTCATCAAGACTTTGAAGGGTGTTGGGACCTAACTGACTTCCATATTGCATATTTTTGATTTTTAAATTATAAATGTTTGATTCATTTATAATTCAGATGTGTTCTTTTAAGGGAGAAATATCTTGGCTTTGAGAACTCTAATTTAGTTACATGTACTGTCTAAATTTAGGCATATTATGTAATTCCCCACAACTTCTGGGCTTTCTTTGCTGTGGGTGTTTTTCTCTAGTAGTTGAAGGTGAACAAAGCACTTGGAAGAAGGCAATGGAAGCTCTCCATCCCTGTTCAAATTAGTTAAATGAGGCTCCATAAGTGTCGTTGGTTCTTTTTATAAATAATTGTCTATCCAGAGGCTAGTGTTGGCTAAGGCCTGTTCCTCTTGAATATAAAAATTGCATTGCAGGATAATTACTCAGGGTCCTACCATTCCCCTTAATGGGCTGGGGATTCATCTCCCTCACAGGTGACTTTCTAGCCACTTGATCACCCTCAAATTGATAGCCCCTGATTCTGAGTTTTTTAGCTTGAGGGAAGGACTGCCTTGGTTTCCACTAAAATCAAATTTTGGTTTGTAAGAGGATGCTGCAAGGAAGTCAGTGGGAAGAAAATAGAATGTATAACATAATAACAACTATAAAATACCTAAGACTTCTTTCTATAATTTTACTGTTTAAATTAGCACATAATATAGCCACCTTTAGTATACAGTTATATTAATTTTAGCACATGTATAGATCTGTGGAAATATCACCACAATCAGGACACAGAACAGTTCCATTATCTGACTTTCCCCTGTCCACTGTTCCCCCACCAAAGTCCCTGGTGCTATTTATTCCTTTATAATTCGATTCTCTCACTCAGCAGGTAACCTTTGGAAACTACTCATCTAATCACCATCAGTTTAGTCTTGCCTGTTTAAATGTTATACATATGGAACAATATAGTATGAAACTCAGCATTTTTTATTTAACATGCCTTTGAGATTCATCCAAATTGTTCTTTATATTTATAGCTCATTCTTTATTATTGCTGAGTGGTATTCCACTATAAGGATTTACCACAGTTTATTTATTCATTCACACAGTAAAGGGCGTTTGGATTGCTTCCAGTTCGGGGATATTACAAATAAAACTATTAGGAACAGTCATGCACAGGATTTTGTATGAATGTATATTTTCATTTTTCTAGAGAAAATCATCAGGAATGGAATTATTCACTTAAGACTTTTGTGGGGGAAAACGTCGTGGGGGAAAATATTAACAAATTATTTCTAACAAATCTCTACTTTTCCTCTAGAAATTCTATTTTTATTGATTTTTTTTTTATCTTTGTGCTCAATGCAAAGATGAAAGATTATGAAAACAAGATTTCCTTGAGAATTTAGACACCATCACAAATCACTAAAAAGTCACACTTGTCTCTGATTATCCAAGAATATTTGGGGGAAAAACTGCCAACTTGCTGCAGAGGGAAATCAATAAATCAATGATAATGAATGGGAAATAGTTTATTTTCAAGAAAATGGGTAGTTTCTTTTTTTTTTTTAAGATTTTATTTACTTATTGCAGAGAGAGAGAGAGATCATGAAAGAAAGCATGAGAAGGGGGCAGGGAGAGGGAGAAGCAGGCTCCTCAGTGAGCAGGGAGCCCAATGCCAGGCTACATTCCAGGACCCTGGGACCATGACCTGAACTGAAGGCAGATGCTTAACGGACTGGGCCACCCAGGCACCCCAGTTTCATTCATTTTCAGGAAAAAAATAGGTCTGATATTTCTAGCCTCAGGGAGAGAAGGAACTGTCATAAATCCACAAAAGAAAATTTCTCAAGTTTCTATGGTTAGGAGTCTTTAAGGACTGGGTAGAAGGAAAGCTTACTCTACTTAAAGATTTCAAGAAATTGATTTTTTTTTCAAGAGTAATATAGGGATACATTAGTGATACTGTGCGAATTAGATGTTTAGTGAGGGTCTCTTCATTGTTTATCATAATTTTTATACATACAAGGAACTCAGCATTTACTAAAAAGACATAAATGTTCAGGGGTACCTGGGTGGCTCAGTAGGTTAAGTATCTGAATCTTGATTTCAGTTCAGGTCATGATCTCAGGGTTGTGAGATCGAGCCCCACATTAGGATCTGCACTGGGTGTAGAGCCTGCTTAAGATTCTCTCTCTCCCTCTCCTCCCTTACCTCCCTCCCCAAATAAAATAAAAGAGAAGAATAAATATGAAAAGATATAAAGTTTCATGTTTGACTAGGGCATTATAAACTCATAAACTTATAAATTATTCTGGGACATTTCTGTTTTCTGGCTTGACATTATACAATGCAATTCATCTACAAATTAAACATTGTAGAAGAACCCAACTTTTCCAGAATTCCTATTTATGGACTTAAATGCATTAAACTTTTTCCTACAATCTTACCCTCAAATGACCTTTTCTTACTTCCTTCTTCCTCTTCCCCTCCCCTTCCTTCCCCTCCCCTCTCTTGTCTTCTTCTCTTCTCTTTCAGTTTTCTGAGTGCCAAAACATTAATAGATTTCACTGAAAAGACCATCCTATTTAACCCATAAAACAACCAAAACAACCCTTGCATGCTTTGCTTTTTTTTTCTGTCATGAAACAAAGAACTTATGTCAGGCATAGAATCCTGATAGGTAGTCGTTTCCATGGAATAACTTGAAGGACAAATGAAAAGCTTAACTGCAAAAATATTTCTCCCACGAATCTACCATATTTTAGATGGTCTTTAAATTAAGACATTATCCCCAGTTAACTCCTGCTAAAATGTATATATATATATATATATATATATTCATTCCTTGGAACATCATCTTGGAGACAGTTGAGCCTCATAGTTAAGAAAAAGAACTGTAACATCAAGAGCAAAATGAATATAACTGTATTATTATTATCATCCTTATTATCTCACCAATTAGTACCTATCTCATGACAAAAAGCAGAGCACAGAAGAGGTTAGGAGAAGGAATAATACTCTATCAGTGAAGCTAACCGTGTCTTGCTTTGATAATCTTGCTGTCTAAGATGTATCCCCCAACCCTTTTGAAAGCTGATGCATTACAAAGGCAGTCCTTAGTAAGGATTGCATAGACTTCATTCCATCAGTGTTTACTGGACTCTGTAATCTCTTTTTCTCATTAAGGAGTGATTGCCAGGTATTTTACAGTAATCACAGTAAAAAGTTCCATATCTATGCTACAGCAATTTATTTTTTCTTCTGTGACTATTGTAGAAGAATTTAACCTATATTTACATCTGTCTTCTGGTGGACCAACTGTTCTTGTGGATACTGCAGTCACCCTGAATGCTATCTTTAGCCTTTGTGGAGGGAAATTGTCAGACCACCCTTCTGGTACACTGACATATCCCAGTGACGGTTGTGAGGTCAGTGTTTGTTAGAAAATCAAGTGCAAGAAAAGTAAGGTCACGGACTGTTGAGAAAGTGTTCCTGGAGTATAACAAAGCCATTCCCCATTGGGGTACAGAAAGTAGGTTGCTGACTTAATGTATTTCATTATGATAGACATTCATGTGCCAAAACAAAAGTTTGTATTTATGCTTCAAGTGAAGAAGCAATCCATTTCGGTGCCTCATCTTTTTCTTCAGCTTCAGAGAGATTAAAAAGGCTACAGACACAGGTGTGGGCAAAACTCACAGCTCACTGTGTTTCTATCATTTATTACACTCTTAATGTATTGTTTCCAAACCATTTTCACAAGTATTATGTTGTTTAACCCACACAACACACTTGTAGGTATAACTTATGAATCCCATGTTATAGATGAAGAAATTAAAGCTTGCCATGCTTAAATGATTTGCCCAATGTCACACGGCCAATATGAGGTAGACCTTGGATGTGAATCTCTACTTTCCAACTGAACTCCCATTTAACTTTCCATTATTCTATAGCTGCTGGTGCTTAGGTGGTAAGAAAGAGATGCAGATATTGGCAGAAGCAGTTTGGCCTCCATGTAGCAAGGGTGTATTATTAATTCTCAAAATGGGCTTGATTGCAAAGGGAGTAAATTACAAAGACATATATAGTATCTTAATATTTTCTTCTAAAATAATGTGTAAGAAAACCCTGCCAAATATTGTGGATTTTTTTTTAAGATTTTTAAATTTATTTTTTGAGAGAAAGGGAAAGAACAGAGGGAGAGTGAGAGGGAGAAGCAGACTCCCCAATGAACAGGGAGCCCAATGCCGGGCTTGATCCCAGAACCCTGAAATCATGACCCGAGCCGAAGGCAGCTGCTTAACTGACTGAGACACCCAGGCGCCCCACCAGTAATGTTATCAGGACTCAAATTCACCTATTTGAGGGCTTTCCAAATTCTCAGTAATTCCACTACAAGCAGTATTTTAGTTCCTAAAACTTATTCCTTGTTTTCCTAACTTACTATGATCACACTCTTGAGGTTCATGCTTGGCTTCTGCCTCATACCTTAACTTGTTATTTCTTAATCTTAAAACTAATCATAATGATTTTCTAAGCTGCCTTTGCTTCTTCCCCTCTGTGCCCTCTGCTTAGAATAGAATCTTGCCATTTTTCACTTGGCTAACTTCTGCTTTTTATGAGAATGCTATTTTCCCAGGAAACTTGCCCTGGTTCCACCGATACATGAAAGTAGTGGTTTCTCTTTGGAATTCCACAGCCCATTCTTTGCGTGTTTCCATCTTAGCATTCAGCAGCATTTTATGCAAGCATTTAACATATGCTACATAAGTGAATGAATAAATAAATGAATGACATATTTTTCAAAACTTTGATCCCAGCCTCTGTTACTCAGTTAATTCTTAACCCATTCAACTACAGTTCTGTTTGCTGTCCTCCTCTCATAAGCCTTTTCTTTTCTAGTTTATGTCAAGTGTTTCTTGAACACTTACTTTGTAGCAGGGACAGATATGGGTTCCAAGAGCAAAATGGCAAAAAATGCAAACAATTTCCATGCATTTAGGGTACTAACATTCTAGTAGTGGAGAGGAGATAAGCAACAAACAAGGAGTAAATAAAGACAGGTAAATAAAGAATTTGTTAGTGCTATTAAAAAAAAAAGAAAAGAAAGGAAAAGAAGAAAGAGAAAGAAAGAATGAGGGAAGGAAAGGAGAGGAGGAAGGGAGAAATGAAGGAAGGAAAAGGAAAGAAAGAAAGAAAGAAAGAAAGAAAGAAAGAAAGAAAGAAAGAAATAAATTAATTTATGGCAAAGTGGCTAGCATTACTTTAAATAAGGTGGTTACGGTAAACTTCTCTAATAAAGAGCTGTTTGTGTTGAGGCTTGAGTGATGAGAGGAAAAAGACCTGCCTGGAACAAGACAGTACAAATGTTCTGAGTCTGGAGCAAGTGTGATATCCTCAAGAATGAAAGGGAGCTGAACCATGCTGAGGTGAAGTTCAAGAGCTTTTCCAGGCCAGACTGTACTAGTTGCCTAAAGACCACTGTTTTCTAAGTGCAATGGGAAACCGGTAGAGAGATTTTAACAGGAAAATGGAATGATCAAACTCCCATATTTAAAAAATTATGGTGGCTGATCTGTGAAGAATCAATTATACTGGAAGATTTCTGGAAACAGGGAGACCAGAAGGTGGCTATGGACATGGTCCAGGAAACACTTAACAGTGGTCTGGGCCAGGGTGATAGTGATTGAGGCAGACTCATCTCTTTAACTTGCACTCATCCCAGAAGAACAACATATCATTAAAGGATAAACTCAGAGCCACAGAAAGAGGGTCTGTCCCTGCATGAATTATGCCTAGGAATTAGTCTGGTGTTTAGGAAAGCTGCATCAGCTCTAGCTTTCCTGGTCATCATGGACCACTCTTTCAGGAATTAACATGTGGACCTGTTAGGTGGCCATCAGAAATTCCAGCAGGCACCAGATGGACCCAGTATTCTCCAAGAATGCTGTTCAATCACTGAGGGAATAATTTTTTTAAAAACACTCCAGGGGCACCTGGGTGGCTCAGTGGGTTAAAGCCTCTGCCTTCAGCTCAGGTCATAATCCCAGGGTCCTGGGATGGAGCCCCGCATTGGGCTCTTTGCTCAGCAGGGAGCCTGCTTCCTCCTCTCTCTCTCTGCCTGCCTCTCTGCCTACTTGTAATCTCTGTCTGTCAAATAAATAAATAAAATCTAAAAACAAAAACAAAACAAACAAAAAAAAAAAAACCTCTACTTTTCTACTGATTAAGTCTCATAATGACATGTCTTAATGTTATTCTCGTAATTATTAACTCTGAAGCCTTAAAGTATCAACCCTCACAGCTCTAGCTCAGGTATACACTGTAAAATACACTTACTTTTACTTTTTTTCCCCTGTACCAGAACATCATGATATTTCATATTATTTTTCCCCATTTCACAAGATAGCACTAGAGATTGGGTTCTTAAAATTTAATTTTTATTTGCAAATCTTCTGTTGTGTGTACTTCCACTGTGCCAAATTTTTCATTGGACCAAAAGTTCCAAATAATTTATATTTTCTATCTTTTAATTGCAAACCATCATGAAAGTTGGCAATTTCTTTATTCCATACACACCAATGTTAGCATTTTTCTTAGGTCATGTAAATAAGTCTTCCTAAGGCAATGTTTTCTAAAAGCTCAACTTGATTCTTGAGATGTTAATGATATTATTGCCAGGAGAAACTCCTACTTCCCTATCTTTTTTTCAATAAGCAAACAAAATCGGTTTTCTTTAGAATGGGATTTTGCAAATCCTTCAGGATGCAAATGTGTCTTGAGGCTTTCTAACTGAGCAGGTGAGTAGAATGTACCACAGTTCTCAAAGCAAATTGACAAGACATTCCTATTATGAAAAGCTTCTGGAAGTAGTGGTCTGTGAATTACACATCGAAAGATATCATTTGAAGTTGCTTCTATGTGTAAATAGCAATTCAAAAGGTTATTTTCTGGTCCAAAAGAGGTAATACGTGTTTATGCATTCATTGACTTCAAGTACTTTAATACATTGACTAATACTATTAGTACTTTATAGATGAACATAGATTAATAAATCCATGATATCTGGAATATTTAAAAGGCTGATATCACCTCCTCCTCCCCCCACTCCTCCTTCTCCTCTGCCTCCCTCTCCCCTCCCAATTCTCACTCTGGAGCTTACAGTGAGCGGTCCTGATGACAAATACATGAGACATCTGAATCTAGAACCAAAAAGTGTTTTAAGAGAAATTGGCCCAACTAAAGAAGACAAAAGTGGTTGTAGTTGAAGGAAAATTCCTACTTTTCACTTCAAAAAGTTGATAGCTCGTATGACCTAAGGAGTGTTGCAGGTTAGATGGATGAAGTGGTCTTAATTGACTCACTGAATATGGATTTATCAGTGTAACATAGCCATGAGAAGAGCTAATATTATCTTTGCATGCATGAACAGAAATAGAGTTTCCAGAATGAAAGAGGAAGACCTGTATGTGCTAATTAGTCTTCTCCTGGAGCATTAGCCTAAGAACTCAGAAATGTGAACAACAATTGCTTCCACTTATCTTTGGAGCTTCTATTCCCTAAGTTGCTCAGATCCTGTGACATTCAAGAGCACACAATGCCAGCTGACTCTCCAAATCCTTTCTAAATTACCTATATTCATTCCTCCATTTCTAAAAGGCTGTGTTAATAGAGCTGCTTATTTTCTTAGACTGATCAGGGCTTTCTGTGGACTTTCTGGATGTTAGATATAGGCAGTCCTTCCCAACTTCCCCTTTTATCTTGAACTAATTGAAAAGTGAAGGCTAGTGGTGGTATTCTAAATCTGATCATTATTTTGCTAAAATTTCTGAAAGATATGTGTACTCTGGACATATATTTTAATCCATTGCTTCCTTAACATTTAGAAGTTCCATAAGAAGAAAATAAAAACTTTAGAAACAAGTAAATAAAACCCAATGGTACAACTTCATGGACTCTTTAGGGGGTTCAACAAATGAACATCTCTTTACTTCTGAAAGTCCATTAATCCTGGACTGGGAATCTGTGATTAGGAATTACATATAAAAAAGAATTCTTTTTTTCTTCGTTTTTCTTTGTTAGTGAAACAGCAGACATTGAGGCATTTAAAAGTTATAACTACTCTCCTTGTTTATAAAGTCACTGGTGGGAAACAGAAATGTTAACAAACATTCAGTTTTCATAATTGTGTCATGTAAGGGGAAAGTTGAGGAGGATTCAGAGATAAAAAAGAAAGGTAGAAGAGTTATGGTCACAGAAGAAAGACCGAAGTGGAAAGAAGTAATGGGAGGTAGGGGCACAACCACAGACTGTTTTGAAAATGGGCATTCAATGAGGAAAATTGCTCTTAGTATTCCTTTTCTGTCTGTCTATTGTGCCGTGTGCACCTTTGACATAATTTACTACTATTCCATAGACTCAATTCAACAAGTATTTATTGAGTTTTTACATGTGCCAGACTGGGTATTGATTATCTGAAGTTTGCAAAGATAAATATGTGACCAGAAACCACTTACAATCAAGTGGAAGAAATGATGCACACATACAAATAACTTAAATGCAGTGCAGAATTGGACATGGGTCACAAAAACAGGGACAGATTGCATTTGGAGGCTCATAAGTGGGTAATGACACCTCTTCATATTAATAAGACTACCAACGGGGAAAGAATCTAATCTGAATTGTTTAGAAACCTTTAATGAAATACTATTCATAGAAATGTGAATAGGTTCCAAGGAACTAACAAGGGATGTTGACATTATAGAGGCTAACAGTCATGGGAGGCCTCATCTTGGGCCCCAAAGGTGCCAGGAGACAGAATAGTTTACTGAGCCTGGTAAGGAGTAGAGGCATGGATGAGAGCTGGCCCACAGGGGCTGTAGTCATTGAGAAAAGTGACCACTGCCAGAAAATAAAGCCTTGAATAAGGAGAGAGTGAGGAAGAAACAACTCCAACTTTCTCTCTTCTGATCCTCTTATCTCTTGCTGTTGCATGCTATTGGTCAAGCAATTCAAACTGAGTTGATGTGGGAGGCTGAGTAAGGCAGTCAATGGGGTCAGCTTTCTGGGACATAGACCAGCACAGGCAAAAAAAGGATCAGGATGAGGATGAGGAAGAAAATAGAGAGTCCTCATTGGAGTTGTCAAAAAGGAGCAGGTCACATAATGGTATAAGATTTGGGGCATAAATGATATGGTTAATATCAGGGGAGGGCATTTCCAGGAATGTGAACAGATTGAGAAGAGACAAGGAAGTGGAAAATCAAAGATGATCATTCAGATTGGCTAATAGATGGCATGTGTAGGTAAGTGGTCTTGAGAGGAATATAGAGGAAAGCCACAGATGCCTAGCAGGGTGATTTGTACTGTGGTGGGTGGTTGAATGGTTTTGACTTAAAAAGAATGGCATGCTGAAACAATCTAATGTCAGGGTAAGTGGGAGGTGGTGGAAACTCTATGCACAGAAACCAGTCAGGAGCGTATTTGCAGTGTTCAAAGTGAACAACTATGAGTGTCTGAAAAGGATGTTGGCTGTGGGGAGAAAGCAGGAAATTATGGTTCTAGAGGCACTGGATTAAATGTGGATTAATATGAAAGGAAATATAAGAATGAAGACTTGAACCTGGGTAACCTGTGTTGTAGTATAGCACAAGGAAAAGTCGGCAAGAAGTAGAACTGAAGGAGAAAATGATGAATTCATTTTTAGTTACTTGTGCAGGGGGTGAAGATTTGGGAATGGATTATGGGATGAAGTTGTAGATTTGGTGGTCAACTGCCTGAAGATGATAGTTGCCTAAGAGTGAATAGGGTTGCTAAGGATAGAAAATAATAACACCTTTGTTAGTGGAAATTTGGTGAATAGTATTTTAGTAGATGTGATTCTATATAGAGTTTAATACAAGATACAGAAGTAGGGAAAGAAAAGTGTAAAATACTGGAACATTAGAATCCATGGAAAGAGGCATTTTTAAGGTAAAATATTTCAAATAAGAATCAGGACTAAGAAAAACTGTTGGCTTGTGTAATTATGTAAATTACTCTTGCAGAATCTGATGGTCAAGGAGCAGAATGAGTAAGACCATATTCAGGGAGGTGGTTGGGTAGGAATGTGGTTTTTTGTTTCTCTAATAGAGAAGACATGAGCATATTTGCAGGGAGAAGGGAATCAATTCTCTTATTCTCATATTTTCTATCTGGTTTTATATAAATGAAACAGTACTTGTTGTCCTTAAAAAAAAAAAAAATAGTAACAATATGCTTGGAGTCCACAGGATGGAGAGATTAGTTTCTAAGAGTGACTCATTGAGTAATTAAATTGCCATAACATCCCCATACTTAAAGCAGAAATATAAAGCCCCCTTTTTCTTCTGTTGATAATTTTTAAAAAGGAACAACTTAAATAACATTAGTGGGACATTTATCTTGAACATGTTAATTCTTTAATTTAAAATACAGTATTTTTTTCTTTTTTAAGGACAACATTATTTGCTGTTATGATTAGATCTTAGCCAGTGATAGTAACATAAAACAGTTTTGCTATCTTTTTAGTCATCATATTTCCTGGTCCTATGGTAAACGTTTAAAAATAATTCTTAGTGTTTTTCTGAAGTCTTCTGTAATGGAATTGTATGTCTGAATGGCTCGATTAAGTTGACTTCTAGATTTCCATATTTAGAAGGAGATTTTATTTGAGGATAATTGCTATTTTTGGTTCTTCCCACCCAGAGCACACAGGTTACACTCCCCGCCATCTGACATTAGTCAGGGATGCATAACTTGTGTTAACTAATAAAAAGTAAGCAGAAGTGATGCATTCAAGAGTTGTTATAGAGTTCTATAACAAGTTCTATACAAGTTCTTTCGTAAATCTGTGCTGGCATCATAAAGGAATGGAGATTCATTCTTCCTGGAATACTGCATGACCCAATGAGCATAGTCTCTGTCAGCCAACCTACATTCTTCATGAGGTATGAGTGGAAGTATTTATTTATTTATTAAGTATTTATTGCTTATAAGCAGAGGTCACCAAACTTTTTCTGAAAAGGAAAGGATAACATTTTTGGCTTTGTGGGTGATATGGTCTTTGTCATCAACAACTCAACTCTGCCATTGTAGTGCAAAGACAGTCACAGATAATAAGTGAATAAATGAGCATGACTGTGTTCTAATAAAATGTTATCTATAGACGTGGGCAGCAGCCAGATTCAGCCCATGAACCATAATTTATTGGCATCTCCTTTAAGCCTCTGAGTTGTTGAGGTTGTTGTGGCAGCATCACCCAGCCTGTACTGTCTGAAGTAACTATTACTACACTTCACAAAGGGAATGTGAGACCTGAAGAGTCGATGGCATTTCGTACTTCTCTGGGAGAATGTTTGTTAAAATGAGACCGTATAAAATCACTTGGGTTTCAGATCTTTAATCTGAATGAGTCATATTAGGAATTAAAGAAATAAGGACATAAAATCTACTTAGGACAGCTATTTAAGAAAAAAATAGGCCAACACTTAGAAAGTTTCTCCAATTTGAACACAGAAAGGAAAAAAGAAAGCCACTTTGAGCAGTTGTAATGATAGTCAGAGAAATAATACGCAGAAACGAATGATCTGTAAGAAAGGGTCCATGGGAAGAGGTTTTCTGACTTCCTTCATATCACGAATAGAAATTGGGTTTAAAGTTTTTATTTATTCATGAGAGAGAGAGAGAGAGAGCATGAGAGGGGAGAAGTTCAGAGGGAGAAGCAGACTCCACATGAAGCTGGGAGCCCGACGTGGGACTCGATCCTGGGACTTGATCCTGGGACTCCAGGATCAACTGAGGAGAAGGAGGTTGCTTAACCAACTCAGCTTCCCAGAAGCCCAGAAATTGGGCTTAAATGATCATTAGCAAGTTTATAAAGAGACAAAATTAGACTTCTAGGATACTCATAATATTTTTATTTCTCAAGTTCAGTGCTGGTTGCATCGAGATGCTCCTTGTGAAGAGTACTTTGTAAAAAGATGTACTGCTGTACATCTGCAATATGTGATATTTTCTGCATATATGTTCTACTTCAATAAAAAGATTTTACAAGGGTGCCTGGGAGGTTCAGTGGATTAAGTGTCTGCCTTCAGCTCAGGTCCTGATCCCAGGACTCTGGGATAGAACGCATGTGATCCCTGCTCTGCGGGGAGTCTGTTCTTCCCCCTCCCTCTAGCGTTCCCCCTACTTGTGCTCTGTCTCTCCCTCTTTTGCTCTGTCAAATAAATAAATAAAATGTTTTTCTTTAAGATTTTATTTATTTATTTGACAGATAGAGATCACCAATAGACAGAGAGGCAGGCAGAGAGAGAGAGAGAGAGAGAGAGAGAGAGAGGAGGAAGCAGGCTCCCTGTGGAGCAGAGAGCTCTATGCAGGGCTCAATCTCAGAACCCTGAGATCATGACCTGAGCTGAAGGCAGAGGCTTTAACCCACTGAGCCACCAGGTGCCCCGATAAATAAAATCTTAGAAAAAAAAATTTTACAACTAATTATTAAATAAATTTTAAATACATAATCTTTTTTAAAAAGGGAAAAATGAGTACCTGGGTGGCTCAGTGGGTTAAGTCTCTGCCGTGGCTCAGGTCATGCATGACCTCAGGTCCTGGGAATCAAGCCCCCCATCTGGCTCTCTGCTCAGCGGGAAACCTTCTTCCCCCATTTCTCTCTCTACCTGCCTCTCTGCCTACTTGTGAACTCTGTCATATAAATAATTAAAATCTTAAAAAAAATAAAAAATAAAGTGATGGAAATCACTTTTGAAATGCTACATAGTAAGTGCACAATCTGTTTTCAGGGTGATTTGTAAAGTGTGATTGTTATGCCATCAGTCAACTTCAGCTTTCTGTAACAGTAATGGCTTAGGCAAGGCTGTCTTTGTAAGTTGGTTCCTGATTCCCTTATTTTCTAAAGAAGTGCTTCTCTTGGTAAACTTCACAAGTATCGGATGCCTCTTTGGTGAGAAAGCGTACCAGAGCTCTCCTTCCACTAACGGTGAGGGCCATTTCAGACAAATTTATTACATCCTTCACATTTTCTGTTGCAAAGGCGGAGAGTATCTTTCTTTCCTTCAGCCGCTATGTCTTATCTCCTGTCATTCCTGTGGCTGATTGCCTGCTTTGTGTAAACAGAAGCCTGAGCCAGGGATTCCAGATGGGAGCTGAGAGGATCGTCCTCACCAGAATCAAACCCGTGGCAAAGAAATCCGGGGAAGGGGAGTAGAGACAGCCTGGAAGGAAAACCATCCGCCCAATTCCCTGACCCACAAACCCAGATGAAACCCTTCAGAATGAAAAATTCTCATACAGCGGCAGCATAGTAAGAAGTTGTGCTTGAACACAAAAACAGATATGTTAATAATTTTAGAACCCGGCTTTTAGATACTATTTGCTTACTGTATGTGAGAGTAAAAATTGATTATGGGTATATTTAATTCATTACTCCATAACTCTTGGGTTCTCTTGTTTCTCTTTTTTTTTCTTTCATTTTTTTTCTTTTCTCTTTTTCTTTTCTTTTCTTTTTTTTTTTAATTTATGAATTAATTAATTTATTTATCTGTCTTTTAAAGCTGGTTTTATTAGCTATATTGGACAATTATCTTAGTCAGGTGCCATGACTGAGGTTGCCTTTCTACAGGAATAATTTATGTTATCTGCTTTTAATTGAAGCTTTGACTTAATACTTAATAGTTTAGTGAATATGATTACTATTTTTGAAATAAAAGGTGTTTTAATTTTATTTCCAAATTAAACTTTATGCCATCATAAGTACTGTTAATAATAAACAGTATTGGATTAATTATGCACATAGTAGAGTGGCTTATATAATATTGTTCAGGATTTGCCTCTTCTATGTTCAAGTATTTTGTAACCATTTTTTTCATTAACATGAATGCAGCTGCAACAATAATGATACAAGGTCTGACATTTTTACAAAGTGCATTCTGAGGTTTCCAGGTACAAGTAGAGCATTTAGGAACCAAGTTTAATTTCCTTCTCTGCTCTTGTTTGCTTTGTGATTTGCAACATTTAATTTCCATGAGCCTTAGATCCTCTTCTGTATAATGGATACAAATCACTACCTCACCTAGCATTATCTGAATTAAATGGGTAAGTAGGAAGTTCATCAGTGGTCCTATCTGTTGTTTTTTAAAGATACTGTCTCATTTGAATGAGATAATTTTGAAAGGAGATTGTTTCAGCCAAGTGCTTTAATTAACAGTTATCAAATCTTAGTAGATTACAACCACAAGTATAAGCCAAGTTATCAGCAGCTGTGTGCTGATTGATGCGATTTCATGATTCTTCTTTCCCTGGGACCCAGGCTCAAGGGTTGGCTCCTATTTGGGACAGTCATTCTCATGAAGTGAGAAAAGCAAGAGACAAAGCCAGACTTTTGCTTCAGCATTGCTTTATGTCACCCCTGCTCACATGTTATTGGCCAGAATGGGTCACATAATAGAGCCTAATAGTTGTGCAGAAATGTGCACTCTGACTATAAGGGTCCTTGAGAGCATACTTCAATATATCTGTGGGGCTGAATTATGTAACATGCCTCAGGGCTACTACCAATTGGGGGATACTCTGTGCAGTAATGACCTTCTTCAGAAAGTCCTCAAATCGATGATAGTAATTGATAACCTAATCTTCCAACATAACCCGAAATAAGGTAAAAAACAATAATACTATTTTTTAAACCAAAGTGTTGACAATTTATATGCAAAGCTTTATAAAGTCTATTATTTTTTTTGCATGTGAATATGTTACATTTTAGAGGAGTATGCATATTGAATTTATGCATGTGTAATTTATAGGTGAACTAGTTAAATTATGAACTTATTGGTAAATCTGTTAAGACCAAATGAAAAACATATCTATCTGTAAGCTGGGAAAAAAGCTCCTCCCCACATACAAAGAACAGCTTGTTTTAGATTTTAAAAATATAATAAGGTTAACTTTTAAATTGAGTTAAAAAAAAGTAAGTTATAAATAAATTGAGTTACTAGAGTGGTTTCACTTTCTAAAACTGAATTAAGGGCTTTGAAATTAATTTATTTTTGAACAAAATGTGCTCAATATAAGTTTTATTAATTTGTCTTTGGACTGCCTTTTTTGAATGAAAAACAAACTTATTTTAAAACTTTATTTTTCACAGTTATTGCCTTGCATCAAACTTTTCTCTGCAATAAACATGAATTATGCACCACTTGCAGGTGGAAGTCCCATCTGTACATTGATTCACACTACATGCTCTGTTATTGCAGGATGCACTAACTGCTCCAAACCAATTACTAAACTGAGACATTTAATTCACTTCATCTTTAATTATATACATTTTATTAATGGTGGAAATAATCTTAAATTATATAGTATCAATATCCCATTTTAATGGGAAACATTACAGACAAGAAGAGATACTTCCTCATAAACCATTGTTTCAACTTAAAAAAATCAGAAGTATAAAGTGACAAATAATTTGATTTGAAGATTGAATCATTAAGAATTATGAAGGGAGGCTGATACCTTGAGGGTACAGTGGTTAAGAGCAAGGGCCCTGAGTCAGACAGATCTACTTTTCTCAAATCTTACTCCACAACTTTCCCAATTTGTGTTTGGGGAAGTTGCATAGTCTTTATTACACTTTATTTTTCTTCATCTGAAAAATGGGATAGTGACAGGGTTGCTCTAAACATTAAATTATAACTAATGTACCTAGCAGATAGTGTTCCTCATTAAAGCATAGCTTTCATATTATACACCATTCCAGAGATTACATGATATTCAAATATACAGATTCCTGACAAAGAATCACTAATATACACATATAAGATGCCTAATTTTATTTCAAACACATAAATGAAAGGATATTATTGAATGCCTACTTTATCCTGAGCACTCTGCTAGCCACTGGACATACAGAGATGTGCCAAAACAGCAATGGTTCCTAGCTTAATGGGAGAAGCAGTAGGAGTTAGAGTGCTCTGTAATAAACTTACACCATAGACCATTGCAGTATAATGAGTACTCCTCATAGGACTATAGTGTACAAAACCCGTAGATATTTCTGGGGAACCATGAATTATCACTTTAAGACTGACATGTGGAAATGAGTCACTGAGCTAGTGAATGAGTCTAGATCTGTGTCAACCACATGCTCCAGTATTGTTTTATTTTGCAATTTTAGCTAAGTGGTGGGTGATTGCTACTATACTAGTAGTTAATGCAGTGTAGTGTTAGCATAGCGATATAACACAATGGTATATGCATCTATTCTGTGTAACAATTTCCCCCTTAACTGTAGCAGCTTAAAGCAACAATAACCATTTATTATTATTGTTGTTGTTGTTATTGTTGTTGTTGTTGTTATTATTATTATTATTATTATTATTATTATTATTTCACCCAGTGTCTGTGAGTCAGGAATAATTGGAGCTACTTAACTGCCTCATCATCTCTCATGGGGTTTTAGTGAAAGTGTCAACTAGAGCTGAAGGCTCAACTAGAATTGGGGGATTCACTTCCTAGGTGCATTCAAGTGGCTAGCAAGTTAGCCCCGCCTGTAGGAGAGAGGACTCAATTTCTTGCAAGGTGGCCCACTACCTAGGGAAGTTTAGTGTCTTCACATGGTGGCAGCTATCTTCCCCCAGAGTAAGTGATCCCAAGGGGCTTAAGGCAGAAGCCACATAGATCTTTATGAATTCATCTTAGAAGTCACATTCCATCATTTATGCAGTGACTCATGGTTACAAATGTTACTTATATGCAGCGGAGAAAGTGACTAAGTAGGCGAGTGAATAAAAGGAGGTGAGAATAATTGGGGCCCATCTAAGAGCCTAGCTAAAGGAGTTAAAATAAAAACAAGAGTTACATATTTGTAGTGCACTGAGATAAACTGGAAGAATTTGAAGGTATACAAGTGAGATTTGGTGAAAATATTTATTTTTTATATATTATATAATTTTGGTTAGCTTTATAAAAGTAAGATGACAGATATGAAATACTGAATTGGGTACAATGTTTAAATAAAATCTATTTAAGTTATTAATAAGAATCTTGAACTTTCTTTGAGGGCAAAATTATTTAAGAGCTAATTTTATGTTTGAAATGGTTACATGGATTCTGTGATCAAGCCTATTTTATGATGCTCTCTTCAAATTCTTGATTGGCATCTTTAATAAGAAACTTCATTTACACAAGTGGATACTAAAAGAATTAAAATCATTTTATACCCATTTGGAATTTATATAAAATTATGTTTTCAGATTGTAACAGGTCTTTCTTTTCAATTTATTGTGATAATGTGAATGGATTTCAAATCTAATCAAATTTTTTCTATGTCAAGTGTTTCAAAGTAATGATGAAACCCTAATTTATGAAATACACTGTGTTATTAGATTAGGAGTCCTACAACAAGCTTCAATGCCTGTTAAAAAATGGGAAAAAAAAGACAAATTCCTCTAAAAAACACATCAGAAGACAAACAAATTAATATTCAAGAGGACTTAGATTTCAGGCTGTTGCCTGGAGTTGTGTACATCAGGAGTCCTGCTTGTCATCCCCATGCCCAGTACCCTCTACAGATTGTCCTTTGTCTATGCAGCAAGCTTTGTAAAAAGCTTGATAGTATCCTATGTCCACATGGAAGGGTCCACATTTGGTATTCAGCCAGCTGTTGAGGTAGATGCCCAGGTAGTAGGTCAAGTCCTTGACCAAGCATATCATGGAGGGGCAGTCGATGTTGGATATTGTTCACCATTTTCACTGCCACTTAGGACCATCATGGGCTGAATGATTTTACCCAGTATATGTCCTCTCAGGGCTACGTTCTATAGACGTCTAGACTGTACTCATAAGTGGAGGTGACCTTCCCAGTGGCTCTATCCAGTTAGATGTTGGTTGGCTCTAATTCCGCCCCCCACCAAGTACATGGGACCCCTATGCCTTGCCAAAACTATAACTCACTCGTAGCATGGGAGTAACATATTTTAAGAGTCTGATAAATGAATTTGATCCTATAATCTAATCCTGGCATCTCTCAAGTTGAAAAAGCATCTCAAAGGTTTCAGTAATACTGTATTTTGTGAATGAACTTAAATTTAATAATAATGTACACTGATATGGGTATTTGCGGATATGCTAAGATGTGCTTCTTGAAAATACTTTATACATTGTTTATCTACCTTGGCTGAGCATGAAACTCATCTGGGAAGGTTTGTTTATATGATTTAAAAATAATGATGATTAGGCATTGTTGGTTATTACCCTTGCAATAGCAACTATCAGTAATTGAATTTGAATTTAAAAATCCAGGATTACTTCAGCACCAAAATTCAGGAGCACCAAAAATGGCATCAGAATATTCAGTGGCACTCTGGATTTCTCTCTGATGGCTCTATGTATAGGCAGCAGCGGGCTTACTTCCTATCTTCACTCAATGCTTAGCATATAGATGTTGCCACTTTCCTAATAGCTCTAACAAAGGGTTCAGTATTGAGTCTCATTTTCCTGTTGCTAAGCTAGGCTATATGGTCAGAGGAGAGGATTGCTTTGGCAGAACTGTGTCACATGCCTACTCATGTAATGAAGGGTGTAGAGCCAACTTCATTCAAACCACATTGTAAGATAGAGAAGAGGCCAGATTCCTTAAAGGAAAAATGAGATGCTATAATCAGAAGGGGAAAATAGATATTTGGTCACCCTTTTGCTGTCCCTACTCCCAAATACATTATATCTGCTAACCTGAATTTCAAAAGAGTTGGGCTTTGAATTTTTATTTTGGAAAAGTTCCCCAAGAATTTAGGAAGCACTGTTTTGCATTATATTACAGCCTTTTTCATTTTGAGATAGATAGGATAACAGAAAACTAATTGGGTCATTAATCCTTACTGAAACTCAGTAGATATCCTGAGCTTCAAAGTCATACCAATTAGATCACCAGGAAGTGTGTGAAGAACATCTCTATTTGCTAGGAACTGTAGTCAGAGAAATCCGTAGTGTCACTCAGTGTGAATGGCCATGGATAAATTCCTGTTAATCAATTCTTGATGAGTTGATGTATTTCCTCCCATCAGATCAGAAAGATTGCTTATCCAATCATCATTATTTTTTTACTCTGGAGGCAAGGGAGCTCAAAGGAAAAGGTGTTGTTTTGCCATAGTAATAATAGTAGTCTTTGTGGTCATTATATCTTTTCTACTTTCCTCATGACTATTATTCAGTGCTTGATTTTACAATAATATGAGCCAAAGATATATATATATATATATATATATATATATATATATATATATATGTGTGTGTATGTGTGTGTATATATATATGTGTGTGTGTGTGTGTGTGTGTGTATATATATATATATATATATATATATATATATATATATATATCTTGTATGTGTGAATATATAGACATGTATGGGTGCTTGTATATATAGATCTGAAAGAACATAAGACGTACGGATTCCAGTTTACAAACCTGAACTATTTTTAATGAATTAAGTTAAGCAAGCACTGTCGAGCATCTACTGTGTGTTAGGATCTGAGAATAATACAACGAAAGAAAAGAGGGGACTTTCCTTCAAAGCCTTGACAAGTAATATTGATAAGACATGTGAGTAACTTCAGACAGTACAGAATATCTCTAGTATTAGAAGATCTGTTTGTTAAGAGTAACAGATTTTTGACAGACAACTTGATAGAGCTAATTTGACTATTATTTCTGGATAGGTTGAATATACTGGTCGGAGGTAATTTTACTTGTGTCTCCAGCTTACAGTAAATTTCTTGAATAATTAGTGACAGTACAGCTGATGAAGATAAAGCTCAGAACTAGGCAGGTGACCCCTCAGGTTTCTGTTCTGCCATTTAACAGGTGCTATGTGTCCCTCATTCACCTACTTTGGCATTTTATGTTTCCATTTCCCCATCAATCAAATGGAAATGAAGGTTGCATCTAACCACATGGTGGTTGCAAAGATAAAATGGCACAGTTTTTACAAAGCAATAGAAATACCAATACAAATATTAGATCTTGATATTACTGGTCTTGGAGATCTTCTCTGCAATCTTAACTTTTTTTGTAGCAGATTTTTATCCCTCAAAATAGAGATTATATCTGCCATATTGCCAACTAACAAAGATTCAGATAGATCAGTGAACAAGTATGTCTCAATACTTGGAACAGTTCAACGTCTCTAAGCACAAATTATCTCATGCTCTCACTACTCTCCCAGTCACACCTGTGCCTAGAAGTAACCTTATGGCGTAAAATGAAAAGTTCTGGATTATCTGAGTTTCCTCTGCCCTGAAAAATTTGGCTTGAACTTCCCACTTACAAGAAATTTTGATATAATTATGAAATAATTTTAAGTTATCTGATTCCCCACAAAAAGTTCAGGTTCATTCATGGGTTATTCCTTTCTTGATACTGAAAACAGTTTTTATATACAGTGGTTAGCAGTGGCTTCAAATTAAATCCAAACTGAAACTGCCCAAAGTTTTGACAGACTTTAATATTGGGATATAGGCCTTATACCCATTAACTGACTGTTGATGTCAAGCAGATTTGGTCCTTTGCTCAACTGCCCTTGCAGAATGAGAAATACAAGAATTGTCTAGAATACTCCTTTCTTCCTGTTCTACATTGAATTGAAGGTAACTTATAAAAGTGAAAAGTCCAGCTTGTCACAAGGAAATGAAATATGGTACAGACTTGCTAGCAAGATGATACAGTGTTCATTTGGAGATGTCTATAAATAACAATTAGAATACAATTTTTAAGAAGTAAGTATATAGCCCTCATCTATAGCTATTTATTGACCTTTTTATTGGGGTCACTTAAAATGCATGGATTCTCTCCTTGTGACAAGGTGCCTCTTTGATCAGAAAGAATTATAAAGCTGAATTGACTCTAAAGCATCTGTGAAACAGCTGGAGCATCAGTGGGATTTGTCTTTCCAGTTGTCTGTTGTCTTTATCAAGGATGGCTATTGTTGAGGATCCAAGCTCATCCTTTGTTTAGGGCCTGGGCCTTTAAGAAATTTTAAATTTTTAAATTTTAAATTTTAAGTGAAGCATTTAGTTGTTTTTACCTCATTTTAGGGCTGGAGGTATACTTCAGAGCTTGAGTAGGCTTACCTGAAAATCTCCTCTATGGGTCTAGTCTTCCCTTCCTCCTCTTGTTGTTCCTCTTTCCCTCTCCACCTCCTTTTTCTTTCCTTCCTTTTTGCTTGCAGTGAGTTTAGAACCAGTGAATAATATTCAAATTATGTTTCTGCTGAATATTAATACCATGAATTTAAATAAAACACCTCACTTTTCTGAAACTTAGCTTTTCTTATGTGAAAAATGCAGGTGAAAATAATGACTATCTCAAAATTTTGTGTGAGAATTGGATGAAATAATGAATGTGAAAGGATCTTCTCCAAAATTGTAAGTCTTACTAGGATCTAGTGACTTCTTTAAAGAAATAATTTTAATGTTTCTTAATTCTTGTGTCATGAGGACCTTTGTTTATCCCAAGGCAAATAGATACTGCTTTATTCAGTTAAACCAGTTTCCTATTATTCTGTGCTCAGAAATAAAACATCTGGTGTCTAAACTCTTCTTTATCCTTACCTATGTTTTATTAAGGTTTATTATGTCAGATGATAATAGGATCTGTATCACCATATATTCATCATTTTGATGACATGTATTGTGTATTCACTGTGTGTTAAACATTAAATTACATAGTACAATTAATTTATCCACAACTATGACACAAGAACTATAAACAAACTCACTTTAGTAATGAGGACATTGGAGTTTGTGGAATCATCTGAGTCACAGAAGTGGTAAGTGACAGAGTGTGTTCCATGTCCAGTTCTGTTTGCCTGATCCTGTGCACACTGCCTGCTTTTAGTGGTTAGAAATGACATCATCTTTTTGACACTGTGTGTTGGGTAGTCATAAGAGAAAGAGTTCTTAACCAGCAATCCCTGGCCATCTAGAAGATCCTTTGAATAGGCTTTGGGAGTCTGAGAAATCTCTGGAATTAAATGCAACCTGTAGCTGGTGAACAGTTTACAGATTCTCAAGTTGGATTCCAGAATGCCAGGACCCAAGAAGATATTCTAAATTACAACTAGCAACTTTTATTTTTATCAAAGGGGCCCTTTCTTTAGACTCAGCATTAAAAAGAATTTATTTTCCAGCTACACCTACAATCCTAGTTTGAGGCAAAGAGCAGCAACCAACCCTCAAGTCTCAGACGTCTTTGTAGGGAATTTGTTGGACAAGCCTATGGGTATTTGAGACCATGGAACTTCCAGAAAATGCAAAAGCATTTTCCTTGTGATTGAACATTCAGGAAAATGACTGTAGAAGCGGATTCAGGGGAAGAAGGGTCTTCCAGATCCTTCGGATTATATTCTTGATACTTAGTTTAAGAAAAATGCTGCAGTGGATAACATCAAGACTTGTCAAGAGTGCTTAGAATATCAAGTCAGATTTCTTAGCTTGACATCCTGTTTCCCTTTGGGTTAACTCTACAGTTCATGAAGGTTTAGCCTTCAAAGACTTGGTTCTGTTATGTGGCAAAAATGCTAGGGAAGAATAGGTAATCACCATAATTAATTTGTAGGATTATTATGTGAATTAAATCAGATAATCCATACACCTGGCTAGAATGGTACCTGGCACATATATCAATATTTTCAATGATAAAAATAATTAATATTATTATTAATTGAAAGCTTATATATAAAATAGCTATTAATAAATAGAAGAAAATAACCTTTATTACCATTAGTTTATTGATAAGTCTCTGATGTTCTTAATGCCGAGTTTTTTCTTTAGAAGCATTTGTAAATTGTTTCATTAATTTTAAATCGAGTTTTTATTAATTATTAAATAATTATTAAATAATAAATAAAAATAATAAATACGATTATTAATTAATTAATTAAATATTAACTTATTGACTCATTAATTTTAAAATGAGTGTTTATATTTCTTTGGTGACATGTGACCACCATGAGGTGCTTTTGGGCCATTTCTAGTCATTGCATGCGGCCCCCCTTACAGTTAATGTAGAGAACAAAGCCAGAGTAATTATCTCCTATTTTTCACTTACATAGCTATCACTCAATGCCAGTGGTTTTAGCTTTATCTAAAATGGAATCCATTTAATACCACAAGAACTTATTCCTACAATTGACTAACAAGTGAAAGCAAACGTAGAAACTAAAAAAAAAAAAAAAAAAAGAGGCAGAGTTACCTCTACTGAGAGCCATGTGTGTGGTAATAGGAGTCTCTTTTCTTCATTCCTAAAGGATTAAAAAGAGATTTTAAAATGTTAAGTGAATTTGTAATAGAAACAGTGGGAAAGGTATCATTTTATATGGGAGCTTCTACAAAAGCCTTAGGAAATAACATTATCAGCCATTTGGTTCTACTTGGTTCATTTTTATTCTGTCCTTTGTCTTGCAAATGAAGATTCCTAGAAGAGAGCTTTCCTCCAAGATAAGGCTTTTGAATTAACCTTCAAAGGAGGTTAAACTATTGAATCAGATTAACCCTGCTTCTGAGTTGTTACTTGGGCTGCATGTTCTTTCCTTGCCACTAGAGTACCTGGATACACTTGGTTTCCAACCTGGCATTGCGGAGAAGCCTAGTTTTCCCACAGGTCATATTCACTGAGTGAGTGCACAGGAGAACACTGTATGTAAATGAAGCCAGTCAAACAAAGACAATAGAAAATAAGGTGGGCTATGGTCAACGTAAGGTAAGCACGGCTTACGTGTAGAAGAGGTGCCAGCTCTCAGTGCTCAGTGACAATTCCTTGTTGCCTGATACTTGGATATTTTAAGATGATTTGAAAATCTGGAGTTTTATGTGAAATCTCCTAATTTAAACAAAATGTTCATTATATATCAAACACAAATAAAGGCAGAAGATAGTTTTTTTTTTGTTTTTTTGTTTTTTTTTTTAAAGATTTTATTTATTTATTTGACAGAGAGAAATCACAAGTAGATGGAGAGGCAGGCAGAGAGAGAGAGAGGGAAGCAGGCTCCCTGCTGAGCAGAGAGCCTGATGCGGGACTAGATCCCAGGACCCTGAGATCATGACCTGAGCCAAAGGCAGCGGCTTAACCCACTGAGCCACCCAGGCGCCCAAGAAGATAGTTTTTAATGGAACTCCAAATACTGGGGCACCTGGGTGGCTCAGTCCTTAAGCATCTGCCTTCAGCTCAGGTCATGATCCCAGAATGCTGGGATCTAGCCCCACATCAGGCTCCCTGCTCAGCAGGAGGCCTGCTTCTCCCTCTCCCACTCCCCCTGCTTGTGTTCCCTCTCTAGCTGTGTCTCTCTTTGTCAAATAAATAAATAAATAAAATCTTAAAAAAATATATAATCAGTGTTTTAAGTTCTGATATTTTCATAGTTTTCCTGAATGTTTTAAGTGCTTACCTATTTTATTTCTTCGACTCATCTAAGAGTTTGTTTTCACTGACAGCTAAATAAAAGTAATTGTAATTGGTTGCTATGTCTTTTAAGTATTTTATTTGTTCATCTATTAATATGTCCTTCCTTTTCTTATTTATTTATTTTTATTGTAAAGAACTTGTAGAAAAAACTTACTTGTTTTTCCTGTGTAGGTTTTCACAATTTGGATTTTGTTCTTTGTGGTATTAACATGTGTGTCCCTTCCTTGAATTTTCAGTATATTTATTAATATATATAAAGGTTTAAACAGATTATGGTAGTTTGTTTCAAGAATATATGGAACCATTATGCTTTTGTGTTCTTCCGTTTAGATGCATATGAGTTCTAGATGCTTGTCTTTTGGTAATGTTATATCTCTTAGTAAACAATGCCTACATCTATTAATTTACTAAGGTATTTAAGTAAACAAACAAAAACTCTAGGTATCATCATCAGTTTATGACTGCTCTAGAATTTCTTGCTTACCTTGAACTTGGAGAGTAGATACAGTTTGGCTCAGTGTGATTAAATCAGCAAAATTAGCATATCTTTAAAACACTTAACATTATTCAGGGTTTTACATTATTTACTATGTTCTACCTCAAGTCATTTATCAGATATTTAATGAATACTAACCTGTCTTCTTGCCTTAATTGTAAGCTCCTTAAGGAAAGGATCTGTACTGTGTTTAACCATTGTTTCTCCAATATCCAGAAGTGATACCTGACACATCATAGGTTCTTGATAAATATTTGATGGGTAGGTGGATTGTTACGAAAGTGAATGAGTGATTCAGTGAATAAATGGAGTACTATATGCTGTTCCAGGCACGTGCTTTTAAGGTCTATTAAAGAACACAGTTAAGTAACTAATGTATTCATTATCTCTTGCTGCACAACAAATTAACACAGAAACTTTTAGCACCCTAAAACAAGAAAAAATTATCTCATAGTTTCTATGGGTAAGGGATTCAGGAGAAGCTTAACTAGATTCCAGTGTAGGGCATATCAGAATGTTGCAGTTAAGCTGTTGTTCAGGGCTGTATTCATCTGAATGTTGGATGGGAGCCAGAGGATACCTTTCCAACATGGCTCCCTCATGTGGTGGTTGGCACATACCATCATTTCCCTGCTGTCTGTTGGGAGGGGCCCTCTGATCCTTGACATGTAGACCTTTCCATACAGATGATTGAGTGTCCTCCCAATATGTAGCTGACTTCTTCCAGAGTGAATGATTAAGTGAGAGCAAGACGGAGGCCACTGTGCCTTTTTATGACTTAATCTCAGAAGTCACACGCTTTCACTTTTGCCTTATTCTGTTCACTCTGCCTTGGGAATGAGTCACTAATTCCAGTCCACACTCAACAATTAGGCTACATCTTTTAAAGAAAGTGACAAAGGATGTTTGGACATTTTTTTAAACCACCACAAATAATAATGATCATGATGTATAGGAAAAGCTATAGTAGAGAGATGTCCAAAGTGGATCTAGAAGATTTGGGAGGCCACAGCAGAAGAATAAGCAATGAAATAAGAGTTTGGAAATCTGAGTCGAAATCCTGGTTAACTCTGTTACAAACGAAACTGGTAGCTTTGGCAAATTATTATTAGTATTCTTATTTTCCTTTGAGTCACACTTTTTGTAATTGAAAAAATTTGGAATTGAACTTGGCTATAACTACAGTGAAATGAAGTAATATTTATCAGGTATGTATTGAGGTAGGAAATACTTTAGGTTTTGAATCCAATGGCCAAGAAAGAATTCTTGAGATGTCTTTGCTGCAAAAAAGGTGATTTTATTAAAGAATGGGGACAGGATCCTTGGGCAGAAAGAGCTCCACTGGGGTCAGGAGGAGTGGCCCATTATATACTTTCAAGGGGGTTAGGGATAGTATAAGTCTCTGAGGAATTTTGGAAGCATGGTTTCTAGGACCTTGTGGGGGTGGTGGTGGGGAGGCTAGCTATTGTTGGGAAAAAGCCAATTATTACTGTCTAATGAAAACTTAGTCATGAGACTTTCAGATGTATATTGGACCATATGCTTACAGAATGATTGCCAACATGTACCTTGGGGGGCTAAAGGTAAAGGAAATTTCTAAAGGAATTTTTATATGTTAAAGTAGATTTATAGGATCCTGGGCATTGGGCTAAGTTAGCTTCTTGCCCTTAGCAAAGTATTAATATCAAGGCAGTTGAGTCTTTAGAGGAATGTTACTCTGCGTGTTTCAAGGACTTGTCAATGGGTTGTAAGTAGTAAGGAAATCTAATAATTTTTTTTCTACCTTTATTTCCCACATCACATACTAGAGCACTGAAATTAAGTGCTATAGATGAAGTACCTCTTTCAGTTATCCTGATAACCACTAATGTTCTATTTAAGAGATGAGGAAATCCAGCTAGGGAGATTGAGTAACTCGGCCTAGATCACCCACTGGTAGAGACAGAATTCAAACTCCAGCAGTTTTGATTTCAGTTTATACCCTAGACTTTAAACACTGCCTCTTGATTTTTTTTTTTTTTTTTTTTTTTTTTTTGTGTGGCCTTGTAGCATCAGCATCATTTTTAAGAGCTTGTTGGAAAAGCAGAGTCTCAGGCAATATATTCCAGACCTATTGAAGTAGTGTCTGCATTTCTAACAAGAGCTCCCACTGATTCAGATGCACATTAAAATTTGAGAAGCATTTTTTTAAAGGACCATGCTATTGATATCTCTAAGGAAACTTACAGCCATAAAAATAACTCAAATTCTGTACAGATAATAACCATGTAGAAGATATGTACTTAAAAGAAAATGAAACTTTTGAATTGTTACTATAGTGAGACTGTTGGTGTTAATACATTTCTCCTTTCCTGACAATTTTCAACAAAATTAAGAGGAACCATTTGGGGGTGCCTGAGTGGCACAGTTGGTTGTGTCCTATTCTTGATTTTGGCTCAAGTCTGATCTCTGAGTTGTGGGATCGAGCCCCACTTTGGACTCTGTGTTCAGTGCAGAATCTACTTGGGTTTCTTTCTCCCTCTCCCTCTGCCACTTCCCACTGCATGGGTGCACATACATACTCTCTCTCTCAAATAAATAAGTAATCTTTTTTTTTTTTTTTTTAAAGAACCATTCAGGGTTTACAGAGAGGGGCCAATTTGATATGTACTTTTAATAATTATAATAATTAATAATACAGGGACTTGGGACAGTTTTCTCCATACCCAAGAGAGAATGAAATTTAAGTCCACTGAGTATCAGCTCCAGCAAGTGGCAAGTCTATTCTGCTAATTGATATTGAATGAAATCATATAGGAATTGAGGAAAATTTCATTACCTTAGGTGCTCAAAAGCAACTATGTGGAAGGAAATACTACTCCCATGGTCTGTCAGTAATAGTCATATTTCCCCTAATCTGAAGTAGATAAGATGTGCTGTCTAGACAGACTTTTCTAGTGATTCTCCATCTGCTACACATTAGGATCACATGGGAACTTCCTAAAACAATACTGATACCTGGGCCTCTTCCCCAGAAATCCTGACTTAATTGGTTTTTCATGAGGCTCCATTACCAGAAGTTTTTAAAAAACCATCCACATAGGCCTAATTTAAAATCTGAGTTGAGAACCATTGACCTAGAGAATTTCTGTGAGTTCCAATCTCTCTTTGTACATCTTGATTGTTCAGTTAGTGCTAGTTGAGTGAGCCTCAGTGGAGATAAAATGAAAAGTTACACAATAACATCTTATCTGTTGTCCTACTAGAGTTACCGGTTGGGTCTTTAGGCTGCAAACAGCTTAATCACATACAAGCTTAATAGATATGAGGGCGAATTTTCTGGAAGGATTTGTGGTAGTCCGCCAAGGTGATGATGGTGCTGTCCAACACAGATGTGAACCACATCTCTGATTTTACATTTCTAGTAGTGCTTTTTATAAATAAGTAAATGAATAAATAAATACAGGCAAGATTTTAACTTCAAAAATATATTTTATTTAACAGATTAAAAAAGAAAACCTTCACTTTTTCTTTTTCTTCATTTCTATGCCCCTCTCAATACATTGGGTATCAGATGATTGTGGATTTTTCCCATGTCAAGCACTTTTCTAACACATTAAGTACCTTGTTTAAACTGTAGACCCAGCAGGTTAGGGGCTTAGTCCCAGTAGACTTCTTGCCCCATGTACACACCCTGAGATGCCACTCAGAATCCACATTGCTATCTGTGCTTCTGACCTCTAGTTATAAATCAGAGGCTACCAAAACCCCTCCTCAGGTTTGACAATTTGTTAGAATAGCTCAAGCAAACTCAGGGGGGAAAAAAACCAACTTACTTACTAGATTATCAGTTGATTAAAGAATGATGTAACTCAGAAACATCTAGATGGAAAGGATGTCTAGGGCAAGGTATAGGGAAAGGATGTGGCGCTTCCATGCCCTCTCCACTCAGGCTACCTTTCCAACCACCATGTGTTTGCTAACCTGGAAACTCTCTAAACCCTGAGCTGAGGGATTTTTATGGAGGCTTCATTACGTAGGCATTATTGATAAAAATCATGAGCCATTGGTGATTCAACCCAATCTGCAGCCCATCTCCCTTCCCAGGAGACTGAGGAAAAGGGGAGGGGGTTTAAATTTCCAACCCTCTAATTAGGTGGTTGTTTCCCCCTGGCAACCAGCCCCCTTTGGAAGCTCTCTAGAGTCACCCCACTAACTTAAACTCAGTTGTGGGTTAAAAGAGGCTTGTTATGAATAACAAAAGACACACATCACCTTTATCATTTTTTTTTTTTTTTTATTTGAGAGAGAGACAGTGAGAGAGAGCATGAGCAAGGAGAAGGTCAGAGGGAGAAGCAGACTCCCCATGGAGCTGGGAGCCCGATGCGGGACTCGATCCCGGGACTCTGGGATCATGACCTGAGCCGAAGGCAGTCGTCCAACCAACTGAGCCACCCAGGCATCCCTATCATTCTTATCACTTAGAAAATACCAAGGTTTTTAGGAGCTTTATGTCAGGAATGGGGATAAAGCCCAAATATATGTTTGTTATGATATAAATCACAATATTACAACTGAATATATTCAAATTTTACTTTTCACATGTAATCAACACAATTAATTAGTTAAGAAGATGTTTGAATTTTTTTAATACAAAGGCTATGAAATCAAGTGTGTATTTTCTATTCTTAGTACAACTAAATTCAGACTAGCAAACATTTCCCATTAGTTTATTTGGAAAATAATATCAGAGAGTTGGAATGAGGGAAAGAGTAGAATTACAGAGAAGGGGGCAGAGATGTGTTACCATGAGGGCCACCCCTACAGGGGTCTGGCTTTTGACACTTCTCAGGAGTCTTATTAAATATATCTGAGAACTGTTCAGCTGGGTTGATGAATAAAGATTGATCCATCACTTTTTGGACAAGGGTGGCCCCATAGCTCTAAGAGCCCCACATTTCTGTGTTGTCAATGCCTATGGGCCAAGCAGGTTCTGATGTAGGAATGTTGGGGTCCTGAGGGGTGGCCCATTATATACTTTCACTTTGGGAGGGGGTTAGGGATAGCACAAGCCTCCAAGGTATTTTGGAAGCAAGTCTTTCAGGACTTTGACAGGGCCAGCTATTGTTAGAAAAAGGTCATTTATTACTGTTCAGTAAAAACTTAGTGCTGAGACTCTTCCGATATAATCAATGGGTCATATGCTTGGGGGATGGTTGCCAATATGTATCTTGGTGAAGGGGAGAGATAAATTCCAAAGGAATTTTCATATGTTAAAATAGACTTACAGCATCCTGGGGGTCAGGCTAAGATTGTCTTTTGCCGTTAGTGAAGTATTAATTAACATGGACTCAGCAGAATTCCTTGAGGAATGTCACTCTGCCAGTTTTAAGGACCTGTCAATGAGCTGTAGGTAGTAAGGAAATTAAATTTTTCTTTTACCTTTGTTCCCCACATCAGGTTCCATCAGGTTCCTGAAATAAGTAGAGCCCAGGATAGTCCTTGCAGCAGGGGTTGGAGTGAGGGTGGGGCTGAGAAGCTCTGAGTGGCACAAGAGATGTCCTACACGCTGGATAATACCAATTCCACAGGAAGTTGATAGTGATGCTTAAAAATAAATTTTGTGAATTTAAAATTGTTTAAAAGTGTTGTATGACTTGCCACAACTCGTAATATATTACATTCCCATGTATTGTGATATTTTTAAGAGCATTCTAGAGCATATAGCATTGAGAATGTTTATTTGTCCAAGTGTAACTGAACCAAAGTGAGTTTGCTCTTTGGTGAGTCAGAAACTGCACCAGATTAAGTTGTCCCACAAAGAAACTTTTAACTATAGCAAATAAGGAGCTCACGGGGATGGCTTCCAAAGCCACCTGAGAGAAGGTGAATGGATTTCTTTTGTTTAGGGGTAGGATGGATATTTAGATCAGAAAGCCTTGTCAGTATATGTAGAGGCAGGCATAAGGTCACATGTGTGCCTTAGCGAAACAGGCCAATATATACACAGTATGTTATGTAAATAACCTGAGGCTTATCCTTGGGTAAAGATTTTAGTATTATAATGAGGTAAAGGTAATTGTAGGTCATTCCAGAGGCCAGTCCATAGTCCATCTGCAGAGGCGTGAGTCAGGTTTAGCTCAAAGAGTTTGGGTGGTTTGAGATAACAGATGACCTTGTGAGGATAGTCACCATCACATCACCTGAGGTGTGGTTTCAGGTTTCATTTACTTTGAGGAAATCCAGGAAGGAGAGCTTAGGGGAAAATGTAAGGCAAAGGTTAATGAGTATAGGCAGGTAGGCAGTAAAGGCCAGGTCTTAGAGTCTCACTGAAGACACAAGGAATACTTTTGGTGAGGTGTATCTTATAATGAATGAATCATGTGTCACATTTTACAGAGAAATGCTGTACTCAAAGTGTGTTTCCTGGACCAGCTGCCTCCCCATGCAGTTATATACGTTGCCTAAATGCCACTGGACACATACAAGGGAGACAGAGATATCATCAAATGAAAGGCCATAACTGGAAGTTTTTGGAATGCAGAATCTCAGGCCCACCTCAGACTCACTGAGAATCTGTATTTTAACAAGGTGCCCAGCAATTCATAAGTATACTAACGTTTCAAAAACAGTGCACTGCACCAGGATGTAATCAATTAATTGTTTAAGACACTTGTGTGATTATTTCACTGTATAAAATAGGTATATTTCTATTAAGTGAATTAAGACCTTCAGTCAAATGTATCACAGGAGGTCTCCCTATTGAGAAAAGTTTCTCAAGTTGTTTAACAGACATTGGGCTTCATTGTTCAAATGTAGATTTCTGTGGTGCACCTCACACTTATACAATCACACTGTCTGAAACTAGGTTCAGGCCCCTGAATTTTAAAGGTACCTACACAATTAGCATACCCATGTATGAACTGTAGAAAACTACAGTTCAGAGGAATGCTACTGTGAAATCTACTATTTAAACCCTCTTTTGTAGGCTAAATACAACACTGTAAAATTCCTGGGGTGCCTGGGTGGCTCAGTAGGTTAAGCTTCTATTGGCTCAGGTCAGAATCTCAGGATCTTGGGATGGAGCCCTGCTTCTGGCTCTGTGCTCATCAGGGAGTCTGCCTCTCTCCCTGTCTCTCTCTCTCTTTCAATTAAATAAATAAAATATTTTTTTAAAAAAAGCATCCCAAGATCTTGTGTGTAAATACAGAATTTTATTTTATTCATGCTTCATTTATGTGTTAGTTTATTTATCTAATCTTTTTTGGGTGTCTACTATGTGCAAGTCTATTTCGATGCTGGGAAATTTATGATAAAATAAGATACTCTCTCCTGTCTGAAAATGCTCGGTCTGGTTGACAGAACATAGATTATCATTCAGCTTGATGAGTGTCCGGTTACATAATGTAAAATACATTCTTAGAGTCTAGAAGACATCCCTAGCTATGATGGTGGATGGGGCCTTTTAAGAAGGAAGGAGACCTGGTTTTTGTTTGTTTGTTTGTTTGTTTGTTTTTTAATTTATTTGACGGACAGAGATCACAATTAGGCAGAAAGGCAGGCAGAGAGAGAGTAAGGGAAGCAGGGTCCCCACTGAGGAGAGAGCCCGATGCAGGGCTTGATCCCAGGACCCTGGGATCATGACCTGAGCCGAAGGCAGAGGCTTTAACCCACTGAGCCACCCAGGCACCCCAAAGGAGACCTGTTTTTAAAATGCTGCATGTGTTGGGGTGCCTGGGTGGCTCAGTGGGTTAAAGCCTCTGCCTTCGGCTCAGGTCATGATCTCAGGGTCCTGGGATTAAGCCCTGAATAGGGCTCTCTGCTCAGCGGGGAGCCTGCTTCCCCCCTCTATGTCTCTGCCTGCCTCTCTGCCTACTTGCGATCTCTGTCTGTCAAATAAATAAATAAATAATCTTTAAAAAAAAAAAAAAAAGCCTGCATGCAAAGTATTTAGAGCAGATCACTTTAATAAACTGCCAGTTTGTATGTTTCCTAGACACAATTTTTTAACGATTTGTTAATAATATGAATATGAAAATAATGACCAAATCGTTATTTTAAAGCTACTAATTATAGGCATTTTTCCTTTCTTACCAAATAACTGTATGGAACTTAAGCTGATGAATTCTCAATTTCCCCTATATGTTCACAGGGGCATTAGGGCAATATATATATATATATATATATATATATATATATATATATATATATACACACACACACACACACACACACACACATCCATGTGTTATCCATCCAACTGACTCAATAATAAATTCCTATGGAATGCACTAGAGTAATTTCATCGTAATTGAGGAGAAGCTACTAATTTAACCTGGCTTTCCCCCCCTGGGGTGGGAATAGGTGTAACCTGCTCATAGTTGTCCACTTAGTACATCAAAAAGAACATTAAGTGAATGAACTTTAAGTTACTAGACCTTTGAGTGATGGCAGTGCCTTCCTTACCTAGGAAAGGTCACTCATGTGATAATTGCTAGAGGATC
This sequence comes from Mustela erminea, assembly GCF_009829155.1. Lineage (NCBI taxonomy): Eukaryota > Metazoa > Chordata > Mammalia > Carnivora > Mustelidae > Mustela > Mustela erminea. Next base: position 49,222,233 of record NC_045614.1, read on the forward strand.
AAGAAGCTGAACTTCAGAAGCACTGTAGGATGCCATTCTCAGAGCACTGTCCCCCCTGCCTCCCACTCTGCAACCTGTCCCTCAGGAGGAAGAACATTTCTGATGAATGAACTGAAGATGTGAACCCTGTCTAGGAAATCTTAGAGCAGGCCTTGACTGGTTTTAAGACAATATGTTTCAATTTCTTGTTTTCTTATCTTTTTTTGTGTTTGTTAATAATAGTGGTCAAATATTTATGAAGTGGCTGCAATTCAGCACAAGTTGTTTCTGTAGCAATTAGCACTACTTAACATTTGGTGTGACCTCAATGTCGTCAAATGCATTACAACACTGAGGAGCTTTCATAAAGGAATAAATGATATACAGTGCTAACTACATAGTTAGCCAAACATAATATGACCTAAGAGAAAACTGTTAAAAAGATATAAAAATAAAAGTCTGTATGGAGATGTATTTCTCCATATCCTGTCCCATCTCGGTGAGCTGCTATCTTTTCAGGTTCTACGGAGTCCAAATCTTTCTAGGGACGCAATAAAATATTTTATTTCTTGGGGCACCTGGGTGGCTCAGTGGGTTAAAGCCTCTCTGCCTTCAGCTCAGGTCATGATCCTAGGGTCCTTGGATCGAGCCCCACATCGGGCTCTTTGCTCGGCAGGGAGCCTGCTTCCCTTCCTCTCTTTCTGCCTGCCTACTTGTGATCTCTGTCTGTCAAATAAATAAATAAAATCTTTAAAAAAAATATTTTATTTCTTTTCAAATCAGAAGGAGAACACTGAACTTTTAGGTTACAGAAAATGTTTGAATATATAGTAATACATTAATGTACATATCAATTTAGTTGTAAAAAAATATATATGTTATATAATAGATTTTTATTTTTATTTTATTTTTTTAATGGAGGAAGAGACCCATGAAAGCAAAAGTGCCTTGAGCCCATGAATGTCATAATACAGCCATGGCGGCCGAAATGGGGGGGCTTTCCCATTCTTACACCACTAGGTGTCCTGGGGGTTCCTTTTCTTTTTTTGGCTTATAAGCTTCCTTCTGAAGGCTTGTGTGTTAGTTTCTTAGGACTGCTCTACAAAGTATGCAGTCTGAGTGGCTCAAAACAACAGAAACTTGTTCTCATAGTTCGAAGAGCTCAAAGTCAGAAATTAATGTTTTGGTAGTGAGTTCCTTCTGAGGGAGAGCCTATTCCATGCCTCTCTCCCAGCTTCTTATGGCGCTGGTGATTCCTGCTGTCCCCTGGCTTGCTTTGCTTTGCTTCAATCCTCTGTAATCACATGGCATTCTCCCTTTTTGTCTTTGTCCAAATTTCCCTCTTATAGGACCAGTCATATTGGGTTAGGATCCACCCTAATGCTCTCATCTTAACCTGATTATATCTACAAAGATCCTATTTGCAAATTAGTTCATATTCATGAGTAGTGGGGGTTAGGAGTTCAACATATATTTTGGGGTGACATAGTTCAACTGTACAGAATATTTCTGTAGGATAATCAGAAGGGGACAAAATGAAATTTGGTGATATCCCTCCTGAGGGCAGGTGAGATGGTGAGTGAAGTCTTCATGATGGAAGCCCAACATATTGTCTGCAAGCTGTGTGATCTAGCAAAGGGAACCCAAACCCTGCAGGCCCACTTCCTAGCTACACAAATTGCCTTGATAACTTCTTTCTTTGAGTATCTTTTTGATTCTGAGGAAATCATATCACCTTCTTTTGTTTCTTTTAGGGGTGGTATCTCCTCAGATTTTCCTTTTGTCTTATTTGCAGCAGACCTATTTAATTCCAAATCTAAAATTTAAGTAATGGAAAGAACTTGTTTCCTCTCATTTAGGCTGGGGAAGTTTTAATATTTAAATCCCCCTAAGAGGGAAGGGGAATATATAGCACCCCCCCATGGCAAAGAAGGCAACTCAGATCCCCCAAACCAAATGCAATCTCTATGTTTCCAAGATGAGGCAAACTGACCATGTATATCCTGACATAAGTATCATGCTACAGAGGAGAGAAAAATTAGTATTTTTTAAGAAGGAAGATAGTGAACATAGAAAGCTTCGGTGAGGAGATGTTGCTGGGACTGGCACTTATAGACAAATAGAAGATAGCTGGGTACAAACAGATAGCTTTGGGGATAAGTGGGTGGGAAGAACATTCCAGGTAGAGACCACAGCATGAACAGACCAAGTATGACAACAGGTGACATGTTCCCAAAATAATTGTCCAGTGTGGCTACCAGCCTAGAGTGTGTGGTGGCAGAATAAGATTGAGCCTATAAAGTGAGACATCATTTTACTGGGACTCTGTGTGGGCAGTTTCTGAAAAGCTACAACTGCCTTTCCCAGGAATCTCCCCACATAAAGGTGGCATTAGAGTGCATATGCTTCTGGGTAGACATAGGAATGTGTTAGTTTTCCAGAGCAGCCATAACAATTGCCACAAACTCATCGGTTTTAGAACAATATACATTTATTATCTTATGGTCTGGCCATCAGAAGTTGGAATGAATTTTACTGGGTTAGATCAAGGTGTTGACAGGGCTGTGTTTTTTCCAGGAAGCTCTAGGAGAGAGTATGTTTTCTTCCTTCTCCAACTTTTGGAGGCTGCCCTATTCCTTTGTCCATGTCCATGTCCCTTTCCGTCATTAAAGCCAGCCATGACCTGTCCAGTGTTTCTCATGATCCATTACCCTGACACTCTCTTCTGCCTTCCATTCTACTTATGAGGACCCTGGTGATTACATTGGACCCACTAGGATCATCATCATCTCCCTTCCTCAAGGTCAGCTAATTAGTAATCTTAGATCCATTTACAATCTTTCCTCTTTGCCTTATAATAGACATATCTGGGTGTCAGAGGTTACAGTTTGGACACCTTTCTGCCTACCACTAGGAGATGCTAAAATACAGACTTTGGTGCAACACATCTCTGTGAAGAAGTTAAAGGGTAGTTCATTTTAGGATTTAATATATAGTAGAGTGGGTGTCAGCAGTTCTCTGTTTATGCGGAGCTGGGGGCAGATCTTGAGAAATGTCTTAAGACATGACGTTCAAGTATCCCCAGAACTCTGCTCTCAATCAACGCTGTGAAGGCTTGGATGTCAACTCCCCGGGTCATGATCCAGGGCACATGAGTATGTTTCAATAACAGAATTGTTGGAACACTCCCCTGCCCTCTTTTTCTCTCTCCTGTGTCTTTGCTGGTTTCTCCACTTAAGGCCTCCCTACATGTGTGTTTTGCTCTGCCTGCCTCTTATTCTAATCCTGACCTCCTGTGCTCTTTTAGAAGCCTCCTTGCCCAAAGATCTAGTTAAAGAGGATTAGCAAATGACCATGACTGAGAGAATGACATTTGTAGCATCTGTATTTAAAAGGCAGAAGCTATTCTGTAGGCAATCTATCATTTAGTTACAAGTAGTAGGAGTCTCCAGCATCAGAATTATTGTACCGATGTATTTATATCCCTTCTATCTCATGACACATACCTTGCAAAGCCTTACATGGCTAAGAGAATGCAGCTAGGTGACTACCTGTGACTATTTATCATCCCCCCAACCCCCTGACAATGACTAAATCACAGTTTCTCTGTGCTGATCACTTTATACACTAAGCAAAAGGGGGCTGAGGCAGAGGGAGTGGATCCTGGCAGCGTCATACCAGTCATATCAGAGAGCATGATGGGCCCTGCCGTAACCTGGTGATTTTGGGAACATGACTCATGCAGCCTCCCTAAGACAAGCTGGGTTGCACTGTAGGCAGTGGCCAAGGTTGTTATCTATGAGGACCACCTCTAAGTTGCCAGGAATTCTGTAGCCAGTAGGACCAGGAATGACAACTCAGTGCTTGACAGATCTATGCTGTTCAACAGAAATGCCATCATGTGAATCACTTTAGTCATTGCATTCAAAGGAGGATGACTGAATCCTGAAAGGAATGTCTGTTTTAGAATCCTATCATTTATTCCTGCCTATACAGGACTCCCTACATTGAAAGTCCAAGGGCTTTTCTAACACTGGGAGTTTTGTCTGCTATGTTTTTGAAAATGGGGTAAATTTACCTTTACTAAAGTACTTTGGAATATTTATCACCATGATGCGCATGTAAAAGAGAAACATCTTCCTGGTACTCAGAAGAGAGGGGAAAAAAATGCTCATTTATGACAATGCATGCCCAGAAATTATATCCATATAAGAATAATGCCCAAATTAATGTTTTTGACCCCAATCTACCTTCCCAGCTGGATTTAATTCTGCTCCATTATCAAACTCCTGGTGCTGGCTAGGTGACTCATCTTCCCCCAAATGCTCTTAGGCTTTTCAAAACTCATTGCCTTACTTCAAACCATGGCTTCTTTCAAAAAATGCCTCCAACTTTCCCATGAAGCCATTCCTGATTCCCATCATCTGTCTGGTGGTGAGCTCATTTTTTTTTTTTTTAAGATTTTATTTATTTATTTGAGAGACAGAGATGGAGCCTGACGCACATCCTGGTGGTGGGCTCTTAGTATGCAGAAATCACAAAACCTAACATCAGTTTCTCTTTTCCTGGGCACCTCCCTGCCTTTAAACTTTTGTATTATCAGTTGATACCAAGGACTGCAAACTTGGTCCACAGTATCCATTTATCTCACAGACCTTTTGTGGCATTCCATACAGTATTTCTGAGTTAGAATATCTTAAACATTTGGATGTCTGGACCCTTGAAAAATTACAACAGCTGGCAACATTGGGCCTACATTTAATGTGGCAAAAATCCAATAGAACTGAGTGGTAACCATTCCTCATACATACAGATATTTACTTCAGTTTGCTAGACACTATTCCCTTTTGATTTTTATACAGCCAACTTTACTCATTTTTATTATTTCATCATTATCTCTCTCAGGACAATGACAGCACACACATTGGCCTTCACCTTTTTTGTTGTTGTTGTTTGTTTTTCTCATATTCATTATTTTGCCTCCCCACTGCTTACTCTCTATGTAGGAGGTGGAAGGATCCTTTAAAAAGGAAGAAAAACAAAACAAAAAGTACATAAATGGTTGTTCTCTTTCCATTAATCCACCTCCCCCAATGATTTTCCATTGAATTTAGAAAAATTGCATATTCCTGTAATACCCTCCCTTCGCTGAGACCCATTTCCCAGTTACTCATTATGCATCAAGCACATTGCCCTTTTTTCTTTTCCTTGAATATGCCAAGCTGTTCAGTCTATATAAATTTGTTTTTTTTTTCAAATCTTTTTTCTCTATTTTTATTGAAATATAATCGACACAGTACTGTATACCTTTAAGGTGTGCAGTATAGTGACTTGACATACATGTGTTAGGAAATGATTACCACAATCATTTAGTTAACATCCATCATCTCATATAGATACAAACAAAACAAAAACCACATTTTTTTTTCTTATGATGAAAACTTTTAGGATTTACTCTCTATCACATTTCAAATATACCATCCACCATGTTAACTATAGTCATCATGTTGTTGTACTTATATCCCTAGTACTTACGTATCTTATAACTGAAAATGTGTACCTTTTGACCATCTTCATCCCCTATCCCCCACTCCACCCTCTTCCTCTATCAATCACAAATTTGACCTCTTTTCCCGTTAGTTTTTATTTGTTTGTTTGTTTTACAGATTTCACATATAAATGAGGTCATGTACTGTTTGTCTGGCTTATTTCACTTAACATAACACCCTCAAGGGCCATCCATGTTGTCCATGTTGTAGCAAATGGCGAGATTTACTTCCTTTTTATGTTGAATACAATTCACACACACACACACACACACACACACACACACATACACGCACACAAATATATACACACACACCCTTCACATTTTCTTTATTCATTCATCTGTTGGTGGACACTTAGGTTGTCCATGTCTTGGCTTTTGTAAATAATGCTACAGTAAACATAGGGATCCAGATAACTCTTTAGGAGAGTAGTTTTGTTTCCTTTGGATATATACCCGAAAAGTAGAATTGCTGGATTATACAGCAGTTTTTTATTGTTCATTTTTAGAGGAACCTCTATACTGCTTTCCACAGTGGCTGCACCAGTTTATTTTCCCACCAACAGTGCACAAGATTCCTTTATCTCCACATCCTCACCCATACATATTATTTATCTCTTATCCTCTTGACAATAGCCATTCTAAAATGTGTGAGATGATATCTCATGGTGGCTTTGATGGCATTTCTGTACTTATTAGTAATGTTGAAAGTTTTCTTCCAAATGTTTACATGGCTGGCTTCTTCTCATTATTTAAGTGCTAGCAATCATTTTATCACCCAAATGAAGTTACCCTCATTCTCCCCCCCCAATCATATTTGCCCACTTACCCTATCTTATTTTCCTTGATTATATATCTAACATGATCCTATTTCTGTATTTGAATCCTTATCTTTTCTACTTCCTTCCACTAGACTATAAGCCCCAGGACGTCAGAAACCATGTCTATCTTTTTCACTGCAGTTTTCTCAGTACCTACCATGGAGTATAGCAATCATAGGTGAACAGCTTACTGAATATTTGTGCCTACCTGACTCCTGGTTTATAACACCATAGAACAGATACTTGTGCTTTTCCTGCCCAATGAGTTTGTAAGCATCTTATAAGTGATACCTGTCTACTAATTTTTTGGAAAGTACAAAGTAGTTAGCTCTTTATAGATGTTTAGTAGACATTTGACAATATGTTTATAGATTGATTCAAGAACAGATTTAAAAGGCCAGGGTGAAAAAAAATGTGCTAATTACATTAGTTTTAAAACTTCTGGATAATGACATTCGCAGCTTAAAAACAGTCAATTCAGATATCCATTTCTGGCCAAGATTGGAGTAACAGGTTCCATATTTACCCTCTTGTTGGAAACAACTGTTTAAAGACAAAACCCAAAACTTTTATGAAGTAATGCTCTTTCTTTTTTTATTGAAGTGTAATTAACATACAGTGTTACATTAGTTTCAGGTGTAGTATATAGTGATTCAACAATTCTGTACATTACTCAGTGCTCATCACGGTAGGTATATTCTTAATTCCCTTCAGGTATTTCATCCATCCTCCCACCCACCTCTCCTCTGGCAACCACCAGTTAAGAGTGTTTTGGAGTGCCTGGGTGGTTTAGTCAGTCAGACATGTGACTCTTAATTTTGGCTCAGGTCATGATCTCAGGGTCCTGGGATGGAGTCCTTTGTTGGGCTCTGTGCTCAGCAGGGAGCCTGCTTGAAGATTCTCTTTCTCCTTCTGCCTCTGCACCCCCCCCCCCCCCGCATAAAACAGTATTTGTCTTTCTCTGACGAAAGTATTTTGCTTAGCATTATACCATCTAGGTCTGTCCATATGTCAAGATCTCATTCTTCTTTATGCCTGCATAATACATATATAGTATCATATCTTCTTTATCTATTCATCTACAGATGGGCACCAATTGGGGTCCTTCCATAATTTGGCTATTGTAAATAATGCTGCAATATACAAAGGGGTACATCTGTCTTTTCAAATTAGTGTTTTTGTTTTCTTTGGTTAAATACCCAGTAGTGGAATTACTGGACTGTATAATATTTCTATTTTTAATTTTTTGAGGAACCTCAATACTGTTTTCCACAGCACCCACACCAGCTTGCATTCCCACCAACAGTGTACTAAGGTTCCTTTTTCTCTACCTCCTTGGAAATAATACTTGTTATCTCTTGTGTTTTTTATTTTAGCCATGCTGACAGGGATAAGGTGATATCTCATGGTGGTTTCAATTTGCATTTCCATGATAATTAGTGACTTTGAGCCCCTTTTCATGTGCCTTTTGGCCATCTGTAGATTTTTTGTTGTTGTTGTTTTGTTTTTTAGATTTATTTATATGAGAGAGAGAAAGAAAACATAAGTAGGGGCAGGGGCAGAGGGAGAGAATATCAAGCAGACTCCCTGCTGAGCACAGAGCCCAATGTGGAGCCATCTCAGGACCCATGAGTTCATGACCTAGCCAAAATAAAGTATCTGACGCTCAACTGACTGAGCCACCCAGATGCCCCCTGTATGTCTTTTTAAGAAAATAAAAATTGAGCAACTAAGGACAAAGATTCCTGAGGGAAGGGAAAAAAAGCAAGGTGTGATACCTGTGTTTGTGTTAGCTTATTGCACAAATAAATGCATGAAAAGGTGCTCAAGAGAATTAGCCATTTAGGGAAGTGCAAATTAAAACCACCATAAAATACCACTACACAATGATTATAATCATTAAAATGAAAAAGTCTAACCATACCATATGTTTGCACTGATACAGAGAAACTGGAAATGCTGGTGAGAATGTAAAATAATGCAACCATTTAAAAAACAACTGGGCAGTTTCTTAAAATGCTAGACAAAAGAAATTAGAACTATCATACATTGCTTGTGGGAATGTAAAATGGTACGGCCTGTTGGAAAAACAATATGGTGGGTCTTCAAAAAATTGAACATAGAATTACCATATGACCCATCAATTCCACATCTGGGTATATACCCTGAAGAACTGAAAGCCAGGACTTGAAAAGGTATTTGTACACCACCGTCAATCGCATCACTATTCAGAATAGTCTTTCACAATATGGGAAATATCCCAAATATCCACTGACAGATGAATGGATAAACAAAATGTGTACATGCGTGAATGAAACTTGAAGCATTATAGTAAGTGAAATGAATGTGACACAAAAGGACAAATATTTTATTATTCTAGTTATATGAGGTACATAGAATAGTCACAATCATAGATATCTATACAAAGACTTGTTTATGAAAGCTCATAGCAGTTTTCCTCATAATAGCCAAATACTGAGGACATTCTAAATATCCATTAACAGATAAATGAATAAACAAATTGTGGTACATCTATACAACAAAATAATGCTCAGTAATAAAAAGAAATAAACTATTAAGGCACACATCAAATTTGATGAATATCAAAATAATTCTGCAGAGTGAAAGAAGACAGGTGTACACTCTATGATGCCATTTATAGAAAACATTAGAAAATTTATAGAAAACATAATAAAACATATAGAAAACAATCTAATCTATAGTGACAAAAGGAGAGCCGTAATGGCCTACAGATTTATGTGTGGGTGAGGGAAAGCAAAGGTGGTGTCAACACAAGGTGAGATGGAGGCGTTTCAAAGAGCCACTAGGAAACTTTTGGAGGAGGATATGTTCATTAACTTGATTGTAGTGCTATTATAATAAATGCATACTTATGTCAAAACTCATCAAATTTAACATTTTAAATATGTGAAGTTTTGGGCGCCTGGGTGGCTCAGTGGGTTAAGCCGCTGCCTTCGGCTCAGGTCATGATCTCAGAGTCCTGAGATCGAGTCCCGCATCGGGCTCTCTGCTGAGCAGAGAGCCTGCTTCCCTCTCTCTCTCTCTCTCTGGCTGCCTCTCCGTCTACTTGTGATTTCTCTCTGTCAAATTAATAAATAAAATCTTTTAAAAAATAAATAAATAAATAAATAAATAAATATGTGAAGTTTTTTGTATTTTAATTATACCCAAATAAAGGGTTTTAAACTATCACAATATCTACATGCATCTGATCCAAAAGCCATTGTTATTTATGAAGGGCACAAGCCAAGACCTGGCTGCTGTTCACTATAATTTAATCGGATGGATCATGGAAACTACTGACTCTAAGAAATGGAATATATTTGTTGTCCATGCATCTTAATGAAAATTAATGATAATGATTTGGAATTTAATGGATTCCTTGCAGGCTTATTGAAATTTAATAGAAAATGATATAGTATAATTTGAAATCAATTTAAATTATCCAAATGAATAATTAATATGTATGTCATAAAATTGTCTAGCATCTATTATTTAGAAGCAAATGATTCAGAATCAAGTTTACCAAAACTCTAACTCTTTTGAAGTGTAATGTTAAAGCATCCTCTTCAACTGGCCCTCTTTGGACAATTTTTGAAACAGTTTAAAGAACAGATTCTATGTTGTTCTTATTGAAAAGGATGTGTAGTAAGAAGTACCTTACTTTGTATGACACTTATATAAGGCATATTCATTAATACTATCACTTTCTTCCTTAGGTAGAAAAAAAAGACTATGTAGTAAATACTCCTGTCCATATTTTAGAGATTTAAAAATTTCATTATATGCAAATTAAACTCAGGATAAAAAATGCAGTCACTTCATACCATGCCACTGTCCTTGTATTTTCTGTTCTGATATGCTGCCTTTTTTTAGAAGTTTGTAAATAAATTTACCAAATTAACTCCCATAGCATTCTTCGAAATGCTAAGTTCCTTCACACATAATACTCCTTGGACACTTTCCCCTTGTTTGGATGTTAGTTTCATGTCTGCTGAGTGACCTTCCTTGAATGCCATTGAATTTGAACTCTCTTTTATAGTATTACCCTGAATACTTTTTCTTTATAGACATTGCTAATATCTTGTGTTGTAATTATTGTGTTGATTTGTTAATGTTAACACATTAATATCTGACTTTGCTTAATTTCTGTCTTTCCAGGACCATATGCTCTGTTTCCATTAATTTATCCCTAGAGTATAGTATAAGATCTAGCATACATAGGCTTCTAGTAAACCTCTAGTGAAAATAAAACAACCAGTCAAACTCAGACATGAACAAGGTAGTGCCCTGCCCAAGGAAACACAGCTGAGTGTACTACCATGATGTGCTAACTTACCTGTGCCTACTCCATTAACCCTCTCAGCCTCTAACATTGAGGGAAATAGTAATCATTGCCTCCATGTCTAAGGGAAGGAATTGCAGATGAATATTACATTTGAAGCATCTGATCTCTTAAAATATGTAAAAGACATCTTACATAGCTGTCAGCCTCTATGGGAGTTAATTTGGTAAGCCAGCTTGTGGAACAATATGTTCTTATACTTTGATGATTTTTCTCTCAAAAATGTATGTAGGCCTTCTGCTGGAGAGAAATGTAGAATCTATACTTCATACCCAAATGCATGACTGATTAAGTAGCTGTGGGAAAATGTGTCTTTTAGCCCAAACTGTGCTTATATGGTCTGTAAGTTATTCGTTAGATATGAGCAGGAAATGCAGGTAATTCTATAATATTTTCTTACAATTTTGTAAGGTTGTATAAGTGTTAAAGGAGATAGTAGATACAAGTATCATTATTATTATTATTGTTATTGTTATTATTACTTAGTATTGTTTCCCTAACCATGTTTTGGATCCATTTCCCAGGATATTTTTTATATCCTATATATATATACACATATATATATATATGTATATATATATACCCTATAACAGGGTGTGATAGATCTTCGGGATTTCAAATTATTTCCTCAGAGATATTATTGTATGGGTTATAAGTAGGAATTGACTTGTAAGCTGTACAAATGATGCTGCGATGATACAACACAAATGGTAGAAAAAAGTCATGATACTTAGATCACAGATTTTTGGGGGGTGGGGGAGCTCTTTGAAAATAATCTAGTTTTAATCATTCTTTCATTTTACAAATGAAAAAATTAGAGTCCAGTAACCTGTTCAAAGTATCAAAGCGAATCAAAGGGAATCCTGAGATTAGAACCTAGACACTGTTCTCATTCCAGGGGAGTACTCTGTAATGTACTCACTTGTACAGTGGATTCATTTGCAAGGGCTGCCATAACAAATCACCACTAACTGGGTGGGAATTTTTCCTCTCACAATTCCAGAGGCTAGAAGCCTGATATTAAGGTGTTAACAGGAGTGGTTTCTTCTGGACCTTCTGAGGGAAAATGTGTTCCACGCCTTTTTCCCAGCTTCTGGTGATTGCTGGCTATCCTGGGCATTCCTTGCTTTACAGACACACCACTCTAGTTTCTGTCTGGGTCAACACATGGTCTTCTCCTCTCTGTGTGTCTCTGTGTCCTATGGATACCAGCCACTGGGTGTAGGGTCCACCTGAATCTACTGGAACTTAACTAATCATATCTCCAAAGACTGTATATCCAAAAGGGTTACAACCTGATATTCCATGTGGGCATGAGTTTTGGAGTATGCTATTCAACTCACAAAATGCAGAAAATTAACCTGAACTGTTAAAAAATAAAATAAGTTTAAAATCAAGTTTTTTTTCTGTTTATGTTACTTAGTGATTAACATTAAAAAGCAGTAATATTTGTGAAAAACACTTTCAAAATAAATATAGATTTAAAACTATAGTTTCTAAACACATATATTTTCAGATTTATTCTTCCCTGAGATGTGCTTTCTTCACTGCCCAGCCATATACAAAAGGCTTCTGAAAGGTATTTGCCCCCTTAGGCTGCTGGTGGGCTGTCTGCCTTACTTTTTCCCTCTGCCCCAGGTCTCTTTGATTTCTTTCTCTCTGCCTAAGAAACATGAGCTGATGAGGGGGACAAGACATTCCAATTTTCCCAGGATGTCCTGTGTTTAATATTGATAGTCCCACATCCTGGGGAACCCCTCACTCCCTAGCAAACTGGGAGAGCTTGTCACCCTGGCAGGGGGTCTTGTGGGAAGGTGACCCAAGGGGGTTAAAGTGATGAAGAGGACTAACTAGTATTCATTAGTGAATTTATTATATTTCTGAAAGTGCATGCTTCTGGGAATTGCCTTAGTTTACTTGCATGATAAAACAACAAATGGGACACCTGGTGGCTCAGTGGGTTAAGCCTCTGCCTTCAGCCAAGGTCATGATCTCAGGGTTCTGTGATCGATCCCTGCATCTGGCTCTCTGCTCAGCAGGAAGCCTGCTTCCCTCTCTCTGCCTGGCTCTGTGCCTCCTTGTGATCTCTCTCTCTCTCTGTGTCAAATAAAAAACAAAACAAAACAAAACCCCACAATGATTAAAATATTCAAGTGTGATTATCTGCAGCCATGCCTAGGCATAATTATAGGACATAGAGTTTGAATCTTTCATCTCGCTGTCCCCTTCGGTTTGATTAATACTTCGTTCTCCAGTCAGCTGAAGAGACATACAGCATGATACAGGAGTTAGCTAAGGGTGGGCTGAGGGGAGGATTTTCCTCTGGGTAAGACTGGACCAGGTTTCTTGAATGGTGTCATTCCATCATTGCTTGTTTATTCCAAAACTGGGCTCATTACCCAAGTCACTTGGGGATCATTTTGGAGGAAAAAAAAAGGTTCTTTCTAACCCCATAGCCAGAAGTTTAATAGGTCTCTGGTGGGCTTAGGAACTTGGGTTTATCAATAGATATTCCGGGTGACTCTGATAATGAACGGAGTTTGGGAAAAATAGTTAAATGACCGAAATATTTGGCCTACATTTGAGTTATCAACAAAAGGACCGACACCAAAGCATTGACTGGACAAATAACTCTCACCACTAGAAGCATCGCTGCATCACTACTTGATTTGTAGCTACTCTAGAAAAAAGCATAAAAATAATAATAAAACTCGAATCTTATGACTTCCTTCTAGACTTTATTAGTCATGTAATTTGAGAACTCTCAGTCCATCACAAATTACGCTGTGTTCTCAGCATTGGCAAATGTAAACCAGGAATCGGGGACAGATGTTTGTGATGAAGAGCAATAAAAAGTCAAATGATCTGTGTATAGGAGCCAGGACCCCAAAGGATTAGATGGTGACTGGCTGAGTCCACTCAGCCTGACAGTCTGTGTTGATTTCCCTAGCTCAGGAGGTGGAGGGCTGTGATGGCCCTGTGATGAGGACAGTGTGGCAGTATGGAGGGAGATCTCGTAGGTATTCAGAAAGGATAGGGCCAGATGAAATAAAAGAAGCCTGAGGTTCCAGGTCTGGGTGAGTCACCTTGTACAGAACACTTGGCTGCATGGGGGGTTGATCTTTGTTAGGTTCTGAGAAGGTCCGTGGATACTGGGTTGACTAGGACTAGAAGATTGAGTGGAGATAGGAGTGTTAGCACTGGCCACCTTTTTGGGACTGAGCATCTGCACCCTGTGAGGGACTGTGGGTGCACCCTGTGGCAGGTCAAAGAAAATACTTCTTTTACCTCAGAGACATGCAGTGCCTGAGGCTCCAGAGTCTTGGACTATGGAAATGGCTGCAGAAGAAAATGGAAGCAGAAGAGCCTCATTAGGTTTTCTTGCTTCCTAAATAGGAAAGAAGATGTTTCAGATACTTTAGCCAGTGACTTAGAAAGAATTCCATTGGAATAAAACATTGTCCTATTAAGGGTGGGAAAGCAAGTACACAATAGAGAATGCTGTTTCAAGGCCCATATGGAGTTGCATAAGGAGGGTGCCACCTGTAAGAGACAACCTGAGTGTCACATGTCCTCTTAGAACTCATTTAAAAGGAGGTATCAGAGACACCTGGGTGGCTCAGTTGATTAAGTGTCTGCTCAGGTCATGATCCCAGGGGTCCTGGGATCAAGTCCCATGTGGGGCTTCCTGTTGAGTGGGGAGTCTGCTTCTCCCTCTCTCTTTGTCCCCCCATTCATGCTGTCTCTCACTCTCTGTCAAGTAAATAAATAATGTTTTTTTAAAAAAGAAGATAACAGTTCATCTAGCCTCCCAAGAGCGTGTAGACATGCAAAGTGAGAAAAAAATCAAGGATGTGGGGACATTCCAGAGACTAGTTTCAGAATCACCCTCTTGGAGCTCCAGTGGTGCAATCGGTTAGCGCGCAGTACTTATACAGAATCACCCTCTCAGCCCCCTTGTCTTAAAAATATGCATGGGTTGTTTTAGCCCAGGTAAAACACACATGGGGTTAAGCATCAGTATTCTCTGTTTGCTAACATTTTATTGAGCATGTACTATGTATTAGGCTCCGTCACTAAAGTTATGACTTTGTAGAAGAGGAAAAAGAATTTTTCCTCTATTCTTCTGAGCTCTTAGCTATACTTCTATAATAAAAGATATATTGCCAAGAAAAACACACAGAGATGTTGTTAACATGCATCCTTCATGTGTATATGGGTGATCCAGGAAAAGTAAGTGACTCTCAAAGAGGTGGTTTTAGAATTTAGGATTAAATACCATCTTAATAGGGAAAAGGAAGTGAGGGGTGGGGGTGGGATGGCAGGGGGGTGGGATGGTGGGAGGATATAGGCCTCTCAAGGAAGAATAAATGATCTTTAGCAAAGATTGAATGAGCCCTTAGAAGAATATGGGAAGTTTGTTAATTTGTGACAAAGTTTATTTGTGTGTGTGTTTTGTTCATTTCTAGTCTCCTTTGCTGTGATGAGTTGACCCTCTCTGATGGATAAAATCCCCAGAGGGAGAATTTATGGCAATCGATTTCTTTTTGGAGGATTTGTCTCTTTAGGTAGATAAGAGGAGTTCAGAGAATGCCTTTTTCCACATATGTTGTTTTTGTTTTTGTTTTTGTTTTTTTTTAATATTTTATTTATTTATTTGACAGAGAGAGATCACAAGTAGGCAGAGAGGCAGGCAGAGAGAGAGAGAGGGAAGCAGGCTCTCTGCTGAGCAGGGAGCCCGATGCGGGACTCGATCCCAGGACCCTGAGATCATGACCTGAGCCGAAGGCAGCGGCTTAACCCACTGAGCCACCCAGGCGCCCCACATATGTTGTTTTTGTAGTGCCTAGAGCTCAAAATAACCAGTACATCAATGTGACTTATTTGGGGGTGGCATGTTCTGAATTCCTGCATCATATATTGGGGTGAAATGTTCCACTCCCTTCAGTGTGCATCATTTTGTTTATTCTTGACAACAGATATGGTATTTTTATTACTTCCATTTTACAGATAAGGAGGCAGGTGAATTAAATTATCTAAGATCAGCAAACCAGAGAAGGACAGAACTGGGACAAGTCTATCAAGCTTCAAACCAGTTGCTTGTATTATCCATGCTTTGTGGGTATAACCACAGAGGCTAGTGTACTATGATTGTATAATAAATATCATGAGAATGGCAGATAAATAGGAGACTCTGAGAGCTGAGTTGTGGCCATTGGTTTGGAATGAGTTTGAGAAGGGAAGAGTAAGAAGCATATTACAACATTATGACATTACAATGTAATTTCCATGTCTAATTTTATTTATGGTAGTGAGTTTACTTTACTTGCTTTGTGGGGTGAATATGTACCTCATGTTGTTGACCACTGCCCAGATGATGATTTTGAAAATGGGAAGAGCTTTGGAGGTCATAATCTTCAGGACAACATCCAGATAACCAAGCTCAGAGTTGATTATGGAATCTCTAATTTATACATCTAATTCATTAAAAATATCATCTGGGAGAGAGGAGAATGTGGAGTATAATCCAATTAGAGTTCAATGAAGAGCTAATTGAACTATAAAATAGACATTTTATTTGGCTGACTTTTTTCTTTAAAATCTTATATACTTTAATTCCACTGAATGACTAGAAAGGGTTCCCAATTTAATACAGAAATTACAGTAAACTCCAATTTCTTTGTTATTGCCCCACAGTTTGGCAGTTTAAATCACTGTTCTTCTAAAGATTTAGGAACATCTTTACTGCCTTTTAGCAAGCTGTAGAGCAGTTACAAACTCAGTCACAAATTTTGAATAAGATTCAGAGAAATCATGAACTGTCCTATGTTTCAAATTGCTTCATCTGCAAATAGTCTGGCCAGAATGTTTCCTGAAATTTATGAAATGAAGAGGGTGTGGCAGAGCGAGTGATCCATGGATGAGCAGTGTTTCTTGAGTCTCAGATGTCTCCATCCATGAAACAGTCCCACCATTAGAACCCCTGAATTGCCTGTAATACAGATGGCCTGGTGGCGTGGGTAATCAGTAGATGCACGTCTTAGGTGCTGAAATGTTTATTAATGTTTCTAATGATGCTTCACTAAGTACCAAAGAATACCTTGGCTTTGGGTAAATACCTAGAAATATTGTAACAGCTGTATGAGTTTTTCCCAAAGCAGAAGGAAAACAGCAGTGTTTTACTGCAGTTTACTAGCTGACTCAATTGACAGAATGCTAACGGGCTTTCCATTCTCATTTAGAACAAAGTTATCCTTACTGGATGGGAAGAAATATACTCTATACAATACTAAGTTATGAAGGAGTCTGGATACATACTGTATGGGTTTTAGAACCTGGCTTTGCCACTCCATAGCAGCGTGTCTTTGGACAAATTATTTAATGTGCTCTTGTCTCATGTTTCCCCATCTTAAAAATAGAAATAATGAAACTACATCCTTGGCTTGTTTTAAGGATTAAGTAAGTTCATGTATGGGAAGGGTTTAGAATAGTGCCTGGCACACAGAAAGTGCTAGATAAGCATTGCTATTACTTTTCTCACCTTCTTTGGAATGGGGGTGCCTTTCTGCAGAGACATGCAATATTTTCCCACACTTCTTGAAGAACTGAAAAGAAATTTAAACATACCATGTCTGACTGAATGAAGGAACCAACAAGCATGTGATATATTTAATATTGTGCTAAATGCCTTTAGGAACAGGAAAAATATATTTGGTACAAATATTTTAATTGCCTCAAGAAATAGAACCTGTTACTGCAGCAACAGCCGTACATCTAATGACAAGGAGTTCATAAAATAAAAGGGAGAGTAGTCATAGAAACCACAAAGGGGAAATTATACTTTAAGCAGATTTCCAAGTCTCTAGTTATTAAGTAAGAAACTGAGACCTCATAAGCATGGAAATGTATTCCAAACATAAAGTACTCGAGCTCTGCTCTACTAATTTAACCAAAGTCTAATTGCTTTCCATATTAAGCAGATAGCCACTATTTTATTTTTCACCTTGCCACTTTCTTTTTCTGCTGATGAATTATAATAAATAATGTAATTTCAGGCAATTAAAAAAAAAAACATCTGAAGTGAGAAAAGTTTTCTTTTCCTATATACAAACTCCTTTGTTAACTAAAGATGGGTTTATCCAGCCTGGCTTCACCATAGCACTATCCTCAACTAGGAACCAGGCCATTGCAGCCTAGTGCCCCCGTGACGTGTTAGAGGATATATTATTATTTTTCTTTAAACCTTAAACTCTTTTGGATCATCTTTAGTAAAATCTTTGCTTGACCAACTTCCACTCAACAACTAGCCAGGAAGGAAGGCTCCAAGGTATTCAGTAGCACACAGTCTTAAGAATATTTACCTACCGGACACGTGGGTAGCTCAGTGGGTTAAGGCCTCTGCCTTCAGCTGGGGTGGTGATCCCAGGATCCTGGGATAGAGCTTGGCATCAGGGTCCTGGCTCACTGGGGAGCCTGCTTCCTCCTCTCTCTCTGCATGCCTCTCTGCTTACTTGTGATCTCTATCAAATAAATAAATAATATCTTTAAAAAAAAATAAAAAAGAATCTCTACCTCCCAAATCCTTGCTACTCTATAAACTGTTGACAGACTTGCTCAATTCTTCCTTTTCCTAGCTTTTGGCACTAAACTCAAGCAGATCTTATCAACAGGTGAGAGACAGCAAAAGCAAAGCTCATTGATTTAGCTGCTGCCCGAGAGAACCCTTTGCTTTGAGGGTCAGAAGGGAGAAGCTTTATAGAGTGAAGAGCTAGGAAAATACTCATCTGGTTACAAGACCCAGGATACTCTCCCCAAAGGCTCCCTACCTGTATTATTAACTGCTATTAATGATGGCTAGTTGGCTAACTTTTCTTTATGCCTGGAGCCTGACATCCGATGAGAAGTTTCTTACAGGCATTATTCTAGATATTTCTCTCATTCATAAAAAGATACTGATTAAGTTATTATATTTATTTTGCTGGTAAAAAGGCTGAAGCTTAGAGAATTTTAGTGACTTGCTCAACGGGGTTGTAGACAGGTCATCACTGATTAATATAGACTCAACCCCCCTTTTCTGATACCAACCCCCATGTTCTTAACCTTGCTGCCAGTGGTTCTTAAGTGCTGCCAGAAGGCAACAAGAGCATGGCTTGGGAATTAGAAATGCAAATTCTCAGGCTCCATCCCAGACCTACTGAGAGTTAGAAACCCTGGGGGTGGGGTCCACCCATCTATGGCTCCACTGAGCTCCCAGCAATTCTGATGCCATTCTGATGTCCAGTTTGAGGACCACTGCTTTGTGCTGTATTCTCCCACATTAAAAAACAACAAGAAGAAGTCTTAGTTTAATGTCAGAAAATGACCTCATAGACCCAGCTAAGCTTGCTGTTTTGTTTTGTTTTTATAAGCCTGAAATTGTGGAATTTGTGTGGTTCCTTTGAAGAAAGAGTAAGTTGTCAAGAAAAACTTAGGAAAAACACACAAACCTTCCAAATTTTCCAAGTTACTGTCACCCTGTAGCATGATACTTATGATCGTAATTATGTAGGAAGGCAGATGACGTGGAGAAAATTGGCTTGATCTTAAATGAGAAAGTGTTTTTTAGGTTTTGTGACAGGTATTTTATGGATCAAGAAATTACATTTATGTCTTTATTTCTCTAATTAAGTGCACTGAAGTAAAAAGTAACCTTCTTTATCCTGAACATTTGTGACAGCTTATTCCCTTTCAAGGGATTAGAGCAATGCATATGCTAATCAATCTATAGTGGCATCATTTTCTTGCAAAGATGACAATATAGCAAACACATGTTACATAGATAATATTGGATGTGCCATGATAGGAGAAAGTAAAAGACATAATTTCCACCTAGGAAATGTCAATCAATACGAAGTTGAAATTCAGTTCAGAGAAAGTGTCATTCTTGTAATGTTCTGGCAGAACAACTGAGAAAAAATTCTTTGAGAATTCCTAGATAAACTAGAAGCTGTTCCACTGACTGTGGATTTGATTTGTTGTTGCTAATCTGTCTTTCATGACTAAGTGTCTCTTGTGAATATGTAAACTGGTTATTTCCTATTTTATTCAGTGTTTTGGAATGTTTATGAGTAGGAAAGCGTATCTGGCTTCTCTGTCCTAGCGATGTCATTTTTAAAAAATGATTTTGCCAAGTTCAGGAATGCCAGTCTTGCCATCCACTGTATCCATTGTACTAGGCACATAGCAATTAGCTTAATAAGTATCCACTGGAGGGGTAGACAATGCTGCCGCCAGTGAAGTTACTCCCTCCCAGACTGCTGCTCTTGTGTTGTTTTCACAAAGCCAGTATATCCTTTCTGTGGCCATATTCCAAGATTGCCAGTTTGTAAAACATACTTGAAGTTCAAGTTTAGTGAATCCTCTTATTTTAGCATTGGAAGGAAGTTCAGAAATGTTCCAGTTCCATCTTCTCCACAACATAGCTGAACGTTGATGACTCAACACTTCTAATGGAATAGTGGGATATATTTCATAACTTGATCTTTTCTTCCTCCCTAAAATCTTAACCTAATTGCTCAGTTCTGTTGTTTGGGGTCTCAAGTAAGACCCTGATCCCTTGCTACTGAAAATACTGTCCTGGAACCACCAGTGTGGCCCTCACTAGGTGGGATGTTAGATATGATTTAAGGCACGTGTCAAACTACTGACCCTGAATCGTCATTTAAAAAATCTTCAAATTCATAAAATATTCTCTATAATCTCTAATCTATTTTTATTTCTATCCAGAATATTTTTCATCTTTGCTATAATAGTTTTCATCTCTAGAATATCTATTTGGATTTTTTTCCATCTTACAAGTCTCCACTTAACATGCAATGTGTTCTTCTAGCTACTTGAACATGTAGAATATATTTATAGTATTTGTTTTAACATATTTGTCTGTTAATTTCATCATTTGTGTCATTCCTGTGTTTATTTCAATGGACTGGTTTTCCTCCTCACTGTAGGCCATATTTTCCTTCTTTTCATATATATGGTGATTTTTGTCCCATTTGTTTCTGTTGTGTTGTCTTCGCTTTTGTTGTCATTTTCAAAAAACCATAGCCAAGGTTGATGTCAAGGAGCTTACCCTCTTTGTTTTCTCCTAGGACTTTTGTGATTTCAGTCTTACATTCAAGTCTTTAATCCACTTTGAGTGGGTTTTTATGTATGATATATGACAATGACCCAGTTTCATTCTTTTGAACGTGGCTGTCTAGTTTTCCTGTTATTTATTGGAGTCTCTTCTGTCCTTTCCCCATTGTAAATTCTTGGCTTCTTTGTTGTAAGCTAATTGAATGTATATATGTGGGGTTTTTTTTCCCCTAGCCTCTCTATTCTGTTCTATTGTTCTTTGTGTCTGGTTTTATGTCAATATCATACTATTTTGATTACTGTAGCTTTAGAAGTTTAGAGTTTGAAATCAGGAAGTGTAACTTTTTCTTTCTCAAGGTTGCTTTGGCTATTTAGGGTCTTTTTTTGGTTACATATAAATTTTAGGATTATTGTTCCATTTGTCTGAAAAATACCATTGGACATTTGATGGGAATTGCCTCTATAGAATACTTTGGGTAGTGTGGCCATTTTAACAATACTAATTCTACTAATTCTTTCAATCCTTAGCACAGAATATCTTTTCATTTTATTTGCATCTTCCTCAATTTCTTTCACAAATGTCTTACATTTTTCAGTGTGTAGGCCTTTTTCCTCTTTGGCTATATGTATTCCTAGGCATTTAATTAATTTATTAATTAATTCATGGATGCAGTTATAAATGGGGTTGTTCTCTCAATTTCTTTTTCTGATAGTTTACTATTAATGTATAGGAACACAACTAATTTTTATATGTTTATTTTGTACAGCTTTATTGAATTCATTTATTAGTTTTATCAAATTAGGGTAGAGTCTTTAAGGTTTTCTGTTTATAATATAATGCCATCTGCAAATAGAGACAGATTTACTTTTTTTTTCCCAATTTGTATGCCTTTTTTTTTTTTTCCTCTTCTAGTTCTAGCTAGGAATTCCAGTACAACATTAAATAAAAGTGGCAAGAGTAGGCATCCTTGTCTTGTCTTGATCTTAGCTTTCAGGTTTACACCATTGAGTTTGATGTTAACTGTGAGTTTGTCATATATGACCTTTACCTGGTAATTTTTTATTGGTTGTCAAAAATTGTGAATTTATTTGCTGAGTACTGGATATTTTGGTATTTCTACAAGTATTCTTGTGCTTTGTTCTAGGGTATATTTCAGTTACTTGAAGCCAGTTTGATCTTTTCTCATTTTTCTTTTAAGCTTTGACATATGGAACCAGATTGGTGTTAAGTAAAGAGCTAATTTTTGCTTCACTGCTGAGAAAAACACTCTTCTGAGTGCTCTATCTGATGCCCATGAGTTGTGAGGTTTTCCAATTTGCATAGTGGGAACAAAAACTAGTTTTAGCTTTGTGAGACCTGCTATTATTCTCTCAAATACTTTTAAGTGGTTCTTCTTTTGGCTTCAGAAAATGACTTCATATTAATGAAATGAGTAGTCCTAAGCTATGTACTGCAGTTGTGGAGTGCTCTGAACATGGTCAGAGTTCTCTCTCTGAGTTTCCTCTTTTCTCTCTGATATTCTGTCTTGGAACTCTAAGAGCCTTTGTCTCCCTGGACACTCAGCTCTGTCTCTTCAATTGATGAAGTCCCCTGGGCTCTGTCTGCATTTCCCCTCTGTGTCACAGCTTGGAAACTCTTTCCATTTAGTAAGCTGAGGTAATTGTTGGACTCAACTTCATTTATTTTTTATCTTTCTGAGACTATTGTCCATCGTTATCAGATATCCAAGTTCTTGATGTCCATGTAAAAAATACTCCAAAGACAAATATAAAAACAAGCTAATAAAAAACAAAGGTCACCTCTCATCCCACTGGCAAGAGACAACTACAATTAGTAATTTCATTAAATCCACATTTTTATGCATTAAAAACACAAAACATTTCTGATATCATTTAGGTTTTTGGTAAAGAATCAAGATATCTCTTGATATCTAATTGCCTCCTGGCAGTAAGATGGACCTTATCTGGTAAAAAATCACCCACACTCAAAAAGATCCTGATTCTTTCCATCTTTTCACTGATATTTATTTTACCCAGACCAGTTTGCAGGTCATCTTTTTTTAAATGATCATTATCATCATCATCATCATTATTATTATTATTACTTTTTGTCAAAAATTTTTGGGTGGAATCAGTGGAAGCATTTCAATTCCCTCCTGTTTGTATTTATTGTTGAAGCATTGTCACAAAGTCCTGTTTTTCTTTTTCTTTCTTGTTTTTAATATAGATACTAGACTGCATACAATAGATGATGTTTTCTAAAAGCTATTCTCAGGTGTGAGTGTGACTGCTGAAGCTGTGTGTTAGCGTGAGGAAAGGTGGTATGCTTTTGACGTGGAGCCTGCCCTTGTTCCTATCTGTGAAGTGTTATAAGTTTGAATTGCACAAGTTGTTGTGTTCAGTCTGTTGGCATTGGCTATAATAAACTGCACAAAATCTTCATGGTGTATTATCAAAGTACATACAGTCTAATCAGATGTTTGGCAGTCAGCCTTCCATGGAAAGTTCCTTCCATCTCATCCAACTTAAGACCGATTTCTTAATCTTCTGCCTTTGCCTGGACAACAAGCAAAGAGAGGATGCAAGAAGCATCACATTTCAGTGTCCCACCTTGCACGAAAGCAAGGCTATGACTTCTGTCTTTAACACTAGGAGGAGAAAAGAAGAATCATTGAGCTGCTAGCCAGATTTGACCACAGGAGAAAAGCCTTTTTTTAATTGTTCTCACTGGTTTGCACATGTCCTAGCACACTGCTATGAGTTTCTAACATGTTTATCTTCTTTGGTTATAATTGGATGACTCCATCTTTTGTTCATTTCTCCATTCCATCCTGACACCACGCACAGAAGTATCCGTATTTCTAACATAGGTGGGCATAGACCTCATGGACTTCCGCCTCAACTGTCTGTCATTATCCTCTCCCAGTTGGGTGGCTGGACAAAGCAGTGTGTTACCCTTCTATTCAGATTACTTCTTAGGCTAATGCAAGCCAGGAATGCTGAATTTCACCTCCTGTTATGGAAATGTCATAACATAACATAATATAACATAACATAACATAACATAACATAACATAACATAATCACAAAGACACACACACACACATACACACTGTTGTCCATATTGCTGCCAGCAGGGTAGCCATGCTTTTCTCATGGTTTTTTATCATTTTATTCGGTAGTTTTATTATAAACTTGCTTCTTGCTTCTTTGTTATAAACTTGCAGAAAGATAACAGGGGAAGCATTCTATCTTTTGACTTTTGAGCCTTATTGTATGTTTCTTTTTTTTTCATCTTTAAGAATTTTTATTTTTTTTTATTACTATGTTCAATTAGCCAACATATAGTACATCATTAGTTTTTGATGTAGTGTTCAATGATTCATCAGTTGCATATAACACCCGTTTTCATTGCCACATGCACCCTCCGTAATACCCATCACCCTGTGTATATGTATCTTAGGATAAAATCTTCATAACTGAGACAAACGAACTTAAGTGTTTGATGAAAAATTCCCTCAAAAACTGAGTAAATTCTCTTTCTTCTTTTCTTTTCTGTTGCCCCTTATGAGTGATAATACTGCAGGCCACCTGACCTCACTCTTGAGGTATTCATTAAAATTTAGGAGTGCTCACTTTTGCATTGTTGGTAGACATTTCTAAATGGGACTCTAAGCTGAGTTTAAACAGGTGAGTGTGAGCAGTTGGCAGAATTGGGGATCTTGATGAGCTGGAGCTGGACTCATTCTGAGGAACTTAACTGTCACTGTGTTTATGGCTTCTATACAAATATCAACATGTCTTCAACATGGTAAACCACACAAAGTTGTTTGCTGTTTGCTTGCCGTTGGTTGGTTGATATGGTGGGAAGACAGACTACCTTTTCTAGAATTTGTCTTTGCTTACTATCTTTTGCAGAATCTAGCAACAGCCACATTTGTTGCATTTTCTGGTTTGCAGTTTTGTCATTTTCAGGTTGTTTACACAAGACACTCCTGTTCAAGAGACATATATAGATTATGTGGGTGATTAGGTGTTCCCTGAGGGGTTTGTTTTGGGAGGCAAAGTCAGCTAATAACTGTAACTAGAGCCAGTCAGATTATGACAAGAGGGAGAATGGATACTTACACGAGGGTCCTTTAAAAAAAATAATCCTGATTGATAAAACTTTAGTTTCTGTAAAGGAGAATCTGATATTACTGTTGTTGCCAGAAAATACTTCATTTTTGCCATGAACTAGGTTCAAAGTAAATTCTGGGAGGTAGAAACTATAGGAACAATGAAGTAGTTCTTATAAGGAAAGAGGAAGACAGAAGGATTAAAAATGAACTCTGATAAAAAGAATGGAATTATTTATTTAATAAGTCCAAACCCTTTGGGCAAGTCTAGGGATATGATTAAGAAGTTTTGTTTTGTTTTGTTTTGTTTTTTTAAATCCTAATTCCTTAGTTGTAATTGCTATGGTATATACCAGGATCTGGCAAAATTCAGTCCATGGATCAAATCTGGCCCACTACCCATATTTATAAGTAAAGTTTTATTGGAAAAACAATTCAATTACGTATTTTCTATGGCTGCTTTTGCTCTACATTGGCAGATTTGAGTAGTTGCAACACAGCGTTTGTATGGCCTGAAAAAGTGATCATATTTATTTACTATCTAGGCCTTTATAGAAAAATTTTGTCAACACCTGCTTTATATAGAAAATGGTTAAAAACTAGGAAATTGTTGTTACCAAAATCCCATGTGAATGGTTAGAGCTACCATGGCACTGGGAAATATGTGTCTGACTTTAAAATTGAGCTCAAAAGTTCATTGGGATCATCCAGTTTAACACCTACCACTCCTGCCAGTAGAAACCCAAGAGCAGGAAAGGTGAAATGACTTGCCCAAGGTTGCACAGCAAGTAAGAGACAAAGAGAATAAACCTCCAGGCTGCTACAATTCCAGCCAATACAGTTTCTAGAAATTGATAAAGAAGGTTTACATTATGAATTTGAATAGATAAGTTGGTCCCTTTTGATTAGTATTTGACAGGAATCACTCATAGTTTGGGAAGCTGCTGCATAATGGGATGTTTGTTCATGTCTCTTGGATACTACCTAATGATGATTTAACCCTTGCTAATAACAGGGAGACCTGACTATAACATGAACTCATTTTTTCTTTTTTTTTTTTTAATTTAATTTTTTCTCAGTGTTCCAAAATTCATTGCTTATGCACCACACCCAGTGCACCATGCAATATGTGCCCTCATTAATACCCAAAGCCACCAGGCTCACCCAAACCCTTACCCCCATCCCTCCAAAACCCTCAGTTTGTTTCTCAGAGTCCACAGTCTCTCATGGTCTGTCTTCGCCTCTGATTTCCCCCACTCACTTCTTCTCTCCATCTCCCAATGTCCTCCGTGTCATTCTTTATGCTCCACAAGTAAGTGAAACCGTATGATAATTGACTCTCTCTGCTTGACTTATTTCACTCAGCATAATCTCCTCCAGTCCCGTCCATGTTGATACAGAAGTTGCGTATTCATCCATTCTGATGGAGACATAATACTCCATTGTATATATGGACCACATCTTTATCCATTTGTCCATTGAAGGACATCTTGGTTCTTTCCAGAGTTTGGTGACTATGGCCCTTGCTGCTATGAACATTGGGGTACAGATGGTCCTTCTTTTAACTACATCAGTATCTTTGGGGTAAATACCTAGTAGTGCAATTGCAGGGTCATAGGGAAGCTCTATTTTTCATTTCTTAAGGAATCTCCACACTGTTTACCAAAGTGGAAAACATTTTGGAAAAAAAAAACAACTGCACCATCTTGCATTCCCACCAACAGTGTAAGAGGGTTCCTTTTTCTCCACATCCTCTCCAACACATGTTGTTTACTGTCTTGTTAACTTTGGCCATTCTAACTGGTGTAAGGTGGCATCTCAATGTGGCTTTGATTTGAATCTCCCTGATGGCTAATAATGATGAACATTTTTTTCATGTTTCCGTTAGCCATTTGTATGTCTTCTTTGGAGAAGTGTCTGTTCATGTCTTCTGCCCATTTTTTGACATGATTATCTGTTTTGTGTGTGTTGAGTTTGAGGAGTTCTTTATACATCTTGGATATCAGCCCTTTTCCTATCTCCCATTTTGTGGGTTGTCTCTTTATTTTGTTGACTGTTTCCTTTGCTGTGCAGAAACTTTTGGTCTTGATGAAGTCCCAAAAGTTCATTTTTGCTTTTGTTTCCTTTGCCTTTGGGGACATGTCAAGAGAAGTTGCTGTGGTTGATGTCGAAGAGTTTACTGCCCATGTTCCCTTCTAGGATTTTGATAGATTCCTGCCTCATGTTGAGGTCTTTTATCCATTTAGAGTTTATCTTTGTGTATGGTGTAAGAAAATGGTCGAGTTTCATTCTTCTATGCATAGCTGTCCAATTTTCCGAGCACAGTTTATTGAAGAGACTGTCTTTTTTCCACTGGATATTTTTTCCTGCTTTGTTGAAGATTATTTGACCATAGAGATGAGGGGAGGGTCCATATCTGAGCACTCTACTCTGTTCCACTGGTCTATAACATGGACTTGTTTAATAAGATCCTGGAAGTAACTTTTGGGTCAGCATTATCATAAAGCTTGAGGGATCCTTCAAAGATTATTTTTATTGATTCAAAAGATAATTTTGCTCTTTATTTTGAAAATTTCTACGAAACCTCGAATTCCCAGTTCTACTAATGTAATTCAGACCATGGTGCTTAATTATCCTTCTTTTCAGCTGTGTTTTCTTCATGAAAAGTATTGCCAATGTGAAGATTTTGGTGTTAAATAACCCTCCGACATGAACGTAATTAATAATCCTTATTTGGAGTTCAACTCTGTGACAAAATGGTACACAGCCAAATTTGTGCATTGAATTCTTGGATTACTAAAGTCCTCCACAAAAGTTTGATTTCCTATATTTTTAATTATCTCTGACTTGCATTGTCAAGCATAATAGATAAGCAAAGTAACAGATTACATTCAAAGTTTTCTCTTCCTGATCCAAGCATAACTGAGTTATTGTCTTTTTATATGTCAGAGCACATAACTCAGAGTTGGGTTAGCATCTGATGTGAGAGAACTGAATAGATTTTTCATTCTTATTGTTATTTTGTCTGCACTGAGGTGTACGCATAAAATCGATACTTTGACATTAAAATCAGTGTCTCAAGTTTCACTTTAAATAATAGTTAATTGAATTTTATGCTAAATTGATGTTTGTATTTTTGTTTTGCTGACCAAAGGAAGTAAGGGTTATCATGTTTAAAGAGAAAGATAGAAAGAAAGAGAAAAAACGAAATACATTGGTGAGAGTTGACTTAATTAGAATTAAATGAGGCTCAAGGTTTAGAAAGACAATCCTTACTCTCTCCATGTTTTATACTTTGTCTTTCCATTAATGATTCTGTTCTTCATCTAGATAAAAAAAAAAAAACAAAACAGGCATCTCTGGAATTTAAAAAGTGAATTGTCATAGTGTTATTACTCAAGGATAAAATAAATATTAAAACTTTGAAATGAAGCATCTTACTCATCCATGTCCATTTGTTCTTCTCACACTTGTTTGTTAAACAAGTATTTATTGACAGTTCACTATGCTCCTACTCTCAATTAGGCACTTGAAATAAATGGTGAGCCAAACCACACACTTCTCTTGTTCTCCTGAGGCATACTGTATAATAGAAAGGGAGGCAGCTATTAATAAAATTATACCACAAAAGTAAATGTAGAGTTACTCCCTGATAAAAGTGTTATAGAGGAAAAGATAAGACGTCAATGGTTCTGTGAAAAACTATACAAAGGAAACCTGTTATAAACTGGGGACCCAGAGTTTATTTGAGCTGAAAGCTAACTGATAGGCAAATAGTTAATTCAAGGTGGATGGAGGACAGAGGAGAATGCCCCAAACAAAATGAGCTGCCTCTACAAAGATTGTGTCATGGAAGAGGAAGCGTAATGGCTGGTTTAAAAATGAACCCCAGCCTAGTTCAGTATAGAGGGAGTAGACATAGAAAACAGGTATCACACCAGGCTCACCACACTGAAGAGTTTGGCTTCACTGTAGGATTACAACTAGTGAAGAGTTCACCAGGGAGGTAATTTGGCTGTATTTAAGAATTGAAAATACCATTCCTGGTGCTAGGTTCGTAATGAATTGGGGCAGGGCTAAGAAAGAAAGATACAAGACCTGGGCGAGGTTTATGTTAAGTGACTTGTGCAATGGGATGTCTCTTTATGCTCCACAATTTCAAAAGTACGGAATTCTCTATGGAATTCACCCATATAACTGTTTGTGAAATAGAAGATTTCTTTGTTAATGAAGGAGGAGGAATGCTAATATGAAAATCTGCTCTGAATCAAAAGCCTTACATACATAAAACTATTCAACATCAACTTCACAAATATAAGAGAATCTTATTCTATACATGAAGAAGTTAAGCTTTACAAAGTTCGAGTGACTCTCAAAGTCACACTGCTTCTTAGCATGGGAACAAAGTTTAAATCCATGACAGTTTCACCACTAAACCCATGATTTATCCAATACAGTCACCTTAGAGTCCTCTCCTAATGTAAATATTTCAATAGGGATCAATATTCAATTAGTCTACTTAATAAAATGTAATGAAGTTTCAGAAAGTAAATCCATGTTTCTTTTCAGAGGTAGAGCTAAGAACCTAAATGCTAAATTAAATCATAACCTATACAAATGCAGGAGGTAAATCTCAAAAGTTCATTCCAGTTGACTACCCAGAGGTATAGAAAAATGTTTTTGTTTTGAATATTGCTTATGCAATATGATCATCCACTAGGATTTGGAGTTGCATGTATTGATAAGCACCCATAATCTCTTATTATGACAGTAGGATTCAACTTAAAAGTTCTCCTCCTTTTTTGATCACCGATTAGATGCTAGTTGAAAGAAAACTTAATTGTTCTGAAATTGGAATTCTGTTTCTTTCGTATTTGATTAAATTAGCATTCACCTGGGAAAACTCCTCAGGGAAGTGTGGCAAAAAGTATTAGAAATTTATTTTCCCTGATCTAAAAAAATTTCTCACATATATGTATACACACAACACACACACACATGCACATGCACACATTTTTTTGGAGTTTGGAGATCAGTGGTTTAATTTAAGGTAAAAATCTGACATCTATTTGCAAATGAGTATACATGGGGTTTACACTCTAAGGTCCAGAATCAAAAACTTCGTCTTGTACAGGAAACTTCCTTATAAAAGATTCTTTGAACCTTAAAAAATTCTCAAACTCTTTTCTCATGTAATCTTCACCCAACCCTATGAGATGGATTCATTAATTGAAAACAGTGGTTGGCCTAAACTTGAGAGAGTTCAAGTACAGTGACTGCAAGAGTATAAATTTCTGCTCAGCATGATGGGATCATGGAGTTCCTAATGAATTGTAAAGGTAAATAATTGTGAAACTGAACCCATGTGGCTGTCTATGAGAACCTTCACTTCTATCTTTCTGACTCTCAGGTAGCATTTCTCCAGTCTGAAGAGAGTCTAGCTCCAGAACATATAAGCAATGAATCTTGGGCAAGTTTTTCCTTTTGACTGAAAAATGTGGAAAATCCTTTGGAATCTTTGAGAAAGTTGGTCCAATCCCACTTCACTAAAAATTGTCCAAAGGTATTAGGTAAATAGGAAGCTTTCTCCTTTTTGCCCTCCCTATGCTTGTAATTTAAAAGATCGGTTTCTTTTTTAGAGATTCAAATGAAGTCAGCAATTTAAAATGCCTTTTAAGGTCAAGAGCATTTCTTGTATTCTGCAATAGTTTCTATTGATTTCAACCAGAAAAATATTTTTAGAAGGATTCAGCGTATATAATGAAAACAAGAAGAGAGGCTTGACCTGTCAGATCAACTATAATCTCTACATCAATGGGCAACTTTATTTAATAATTTAGAAACTAAATAAATCTAATCTAATTAAGTTGCTAAGCTATAAAAAATATTTATGTGAATTAATTTTTAATTTTTTGTGCCAGAAGGCAAGGCGATACCAGCCCTCCCTCTTTTCATATAAGCACAGTTTTAACCTATAAATTAATAAATCATGTTAACAAAGTCATCTCATTGCTTTAGAAATTCTGTTTTTTTCTTATACTTTGCTCCAGGAGTCAACTTTTGGACCTTTCAGATTACAAAGAGGTAACACAATATTTGGACCAAAAATGTTTTATGAATGAATGATTGTCTTTGAGTTTTACTATCTTGATTTTTAATATGGGAACCTCTTCCCTAAGAGACACCATACTGGTCTAAACTATCTATCCTGTTCAGTTTTATATTAACAATAATATAAAAAAAATTCCCTGTACTAGTTTGTGCATGGGACTCTTTGAGAATTATCCAAATCTAAGCATTAAGAAAAATTAACTTTTAGATATTTTTTTCTATTTATAGTTTAACTGAAGTATAATTTAGAGACAAAATTCACCAACATACATGTATAATTCTATAAGTTTTGAAAACTTAAATC
Organism: Mustela erminea; assembly: GCF_009829155.1. Lineage (NCBI taxonomy): Eukaryota > Metazoa > Chordata > Mammalia > Carnivora > Mustelidae > Mustela > Mustela erminea. The sequence continues at coordinate 49,253,593 of NC_045614.1, forward strand.
ACTACCACAATCAAAATATTGAACATTTCTATCATCCCCTAAATATTTTTATCTTGTACTCCTTTTGAAGTTAGTCTTCTTCCCTATTCATAGACCCAAGTAACCACTGGATTGCTTTCTATTGCCTCTTAACAAACAGTAGGTAATCTTTGTGCCTGCTTTCTTTCCTTCATTTTAATGCTTTGGATATTCATTCTTGTAATTGCAAATATCAGAAGATTGGTTTTTTATATCACTAAGTAGTTTAGATACACCACTATTTGTAGATCCCCTAGATGATGGGTATTTATGTTCTTTCTTTCAGTTTGGGGCTATTAAGAATAAAGCTGTTATAAACACTTTTGAACAAGTCTTTCAGTGGACATATGTCTTAATTTTGGGGGTAAATACTTAGTAATGTTTTGCTGGGTTTTATGTTATGTGTATGTTTAATTTTATAAGAAACTGCTGCTAAACTGCATTTCCTTTCTTTTTTTTTTTTAAGAATTTGTTTATTTATTGTCAGAGAGAGAGAGAGATTGAGCACTCAGGAGCAGGTTGAGAGCCGGAGAGAGAAGCAGTTTCCCGGTGGAGCAAGGAGCCCAATGTGGGACTTGATCCCAGGACCCTGGGATCCTGACCTGGGCAAAAGGCAGATGCTTAACCAACTGAGCCACCCAGGTGTTCCAGAAACTGCTAAACTGCTTTTCCAAGTTGCCATACCACTTTATATTCCAGCCAGTGTTATATAAGAGTAGAATTATTCCATATCTTCAATGACACTTGCTTTTTCTCTTTTTAATTTTAGTTATTCGATTTGGTGTGTGGTGGTATTTCACTGTGATTTTAATTTGCATTTCCCTAAGGTTTCACAATATTAAGAATCTTCTCATGTGCTTATTTTCCATTCATGTATCTTTTTACTCGTTCCATAGTTTCATCTTTTCCAGAATGCCATACAGTGGGTATTATACAGCATGTAGGCTTTTAAGTTTTGCTTCTTTCATTCAGTAATATGCATGTAAAGTTTATCCGTATCTTATCATGGCCTGATAGCTCATTTTGTTTTAGAGTTGAATAATAGTCTATTGTCTGAATGTATCACAATTTATTTATCCATTCACTTACTGAAGGATATCTTGGCTGCTTCCAAGTTTGGACAATGATGAATAAAACTGTTCAGGATTTTATATGAAAGTAAATTTTCAACTATTTTTTTGTGTAAATACCAAGAAATACAATTGCTGGATTCTGTGGTAAGAGGATGTTTAGTTTTTTGTTTGTTTTCTTTTTTTTTTAATTGAAGTGTAGTTAACATACAACATAAACAAACATTAGTTTCTGATGTGTAATATAATGATTCTACAATTCTATATGTTACTCATTGCTCACTACCAGTCACCTAGTAGAGTTCACTTGTCTAGGAAACCACCAAACTGCCTCCCAAAGTGTCCCTACCATTTTGCATTTTCACGAGTAATGAATGAAAGTTCCTTTTCATCCTTACCAGCTTTTGGTGGTGTCAGTGTTCTAGGTTTGGGACCCATGCTAATAGGTATGTAGTGAAATTCATTGTTGTATTAATTTGCACTTCCCTGATGGCATATGATGTGGAACATCTTTTCATAGGCTACTTTGCCATCTATAGATCTTTTTTGGGGGGTTATATGCTAAGGTCTTTGGCTCATTTTTTAATCAGGCTTATTTTATTTTTATAATTTCAGCTTTATTGAGGTATAATTGACAAAATTGTAAAATAATTTAAAGTGTACATCATGTTGACATATGTAAGCATTGTGAAAGGATTTTCCCCTTCTATTTAACACATCTATTATCTCTTCGGGGTGTGTGTGTGTGTGTGTGTGTGTGTGTGTGTGTATGTGTGTGTGTGAGAGAACATTTAAATTCTATTCTCCCAGAAAATTTCAATAACAAAATACAGTGTTACTATTGTCAGCATGTTTTACATAAGATCCTCTGACCTTATTCATTTTGTATCTGAAAGTTGGTATCCTTTTACCAATCTCTCCCTATTTGCCCCACTCTCCAGCCCCTAGTAGGCACTTTTCTACTTTCTGTGTATTTGAGCTTGTGTTTTTGTTGTTGTTGTTTATTTTTGTTGTTGTTTTTTCAGCTTCCACTAGACAAAGACAGTATTTGTCTTTGTCTAGCTGATTTCACTTAGCATAATGCCCTCAATCAAGTTCCATATGGTAACAAATGGCAGGATCTTTCTTTCTTTCCAGTGACAGACTAGATCTCATTATTTTAGCGAGCCTCCACCTCTGGACTGTGAGCTTCACAAGAATTCTCCGTTTTTGTTTTTGGGTTTTTGTTTGTTTGTTTCCCTTTTCTTCTCCCTACTTTAGCCCTAAAGATGGCTGGATTTCGTCATTTCCCTTCTCTCAGGTGAATTAGGCTCTGATAATCCCCCCAACAGGTCGGGCTGTGGTTAGTTTCCCCTTGAGTGCGGGCCTTGTTAAGAAAGAGTGCTCCCGTAAATTTCAAAGTGGTTCCTTTCCTCCTCTCCCTGCTGGAATTACTAGGTGTTTTGTTTTTCTCTTTTGATATTTACTGTGGTGGCATTTACTGATATTTAACCTAGTGAAGCTGCAAGAGGTAAATCTCACCATATTGTGGGCTTCCTCTTCCTCGTCCCTGGGTTCCTAGAGCTTTTAGTTCTGAGTTGTTTACAGTGATATTCCAGCAATTCTTAAGGTTCAGTCTAGGTTTTCCTATCCTAGCCAAGTCCTTGGGCTTGGGCCCCCCAAAACCCCCGCCAGTTTCATTATATGAGTCTCTGCTCTTGGTAAGGCAGGACTGTGATTGTTGTCCGACTTTCTATCCTGGAGGCCTCGGGCTTCTCTGAGTCCTTCCTTCTCTTAAGGATCCAAGGAAAATTGTTGATTGGTCAGCCTATTCAGGTTTTTTGCTGGTTAAGATAGATCAGTGGCTTCCAAGTTTTTTACATGTGGAACTGGAAACTGGCTGAAGGTAGGTTTCTTTTCTTTTTTATTTGGAGAGTTATTCAGATTGTTCATTTCTTCTTGAGTGAGTTGTGGTTGTTTGGATTCTTTAAGGAATTTGTCCGTTTAAGTTTTCCAAGGCATTGGCATAAAGTTGTTACTATGTCCTTTTTACAATTCTTTTAATGAGATTTAATTCAGAAGTTCAGTGGGTTCTCTGCATATGTCATTGCTCTTTTAATTTCTGTGGAATCTGTACTGACATCGTCTGTTTGATTACAAATACTGGTAATTTTTGTCTTTTATTTTCCCTGTTTATTTGACTAAGGGTTTATCAATTTTATCTTCTTAGTGAAGAAAAAATCATAAAATAAGTGTTTAAAATAAGTGTTTGTAAAATAAATGTTTTTTGTATACTTATTTTATAAAATAAGTGTTTAATGCTATGAAATTTCCCTTTACACATTCATTAATTTGCATGTATCCAGCAAATTGTATATACGACAGTTTTACTTTCATTTAATTGAAGGAATTTTATAATTCTTCTTGTGATATCTTGGTTGGCTTTAGTATCTTTTTATAATGTGCTGTTTAATTTCTAAATATTTAGGTATTTTTCATTTATCTCTTTGGTTTTTTGCTCCAATTTCTTATATATTCACATATTTTGATGACTTTCATCTTTTCAAATATATTGAGACTTTTTGTTTTACATTAACCATATAATTACAATTTTTAAAGAAGTTTAAACAATGAAAAGCAAGCCTTTAATATTTTCTCTTACATATTCTGGTGTTTTTACTTTGTATATATCCAGATTTCCATTTGGTCTCATTTTTCTTCTGTCTGGGTTACTAAGGGATTTTGAAGTATAGATATGGAAAATCAAATCTCAAATTCAGTATGTTTGAAAAAAATTCTTTGTTTCATCTTTAGTTTTGAAAGGTACTTTTGCTGGGTGTGCATGTCCCGCTTCCCCCCACAGCACAAACTTTGTGTGCTTTAAAGGTTTCACTCAGTAACCATCTGTTTACACTGATTCTGAAGAGAAGTCTACTATCATTATTATTTTTGTGGCTGCTCTAAAATTTATTGATCAGTAGTTTCAGCATTTTGCTGATGATGTGCCACGTTTTTTCTTTTTGTTCCTTCTCCTTCGCATAAAGTTTTTTTATTTCTATTTTATAGTTTTTATCAAATTAAAAAAATATTGTTTTTATCAATTTTTTCCCTCTCTGTGCCTCCTTTTGAGAGGAGGAAAAATATCACTTAAAGACTATAGATTTGTATTTGGTCCAAGCAAAAAACAAATAAACAAAACTAAAGAAACCTCCTTATGAGAGTCTAATAACCACCAAGTTAGACTGCTGGTTAATTTCCCACAGCTCACTGATAAACTGTGTCTGCTTTTTTCAAATCTTTTTTCTCTCACTATTTAATCTTGGATAGTTTTTATTATAATGTGTTTATTTTCATTAAACTCCTCATATGCTTTTAATTCCACCTAGTATAATTTTCGTTTTAGATATTATATTTTTTATCTACAGAAGTCCCATCTAGATGTTTTTCTTATAATTCCATTTCTTTCATCTCATGGGCATTCTTTCCTCTATCTTCTTGAATATGTGGAGAATAGGTATAATAGAAATCCCCTTGTCTTTATAACAAGTCCCTTTCTGTCTGCTAGATCCATCATTTCTAAATTTGTTTTTGTTGTGTTTTTTCCTCCTAATTTTGGGTCAGCTTACCTTGTTTTTTTGTTTTTGTTTGTTTGTTTGTTTTCAATTTTGGTTGGATGTTTGACCTTGTGTACTTTACTTTTTTGGTCACTACATTTGTCGTATCCTTTTCATTACTGTAGGATTTTGTTCTAATGCACAGCTAAGTTGGTTGAAATACAGTTTTATTCTTTTAAGGTTTGCTTTTAAGCTTTGTTAGGTCAGATCCTGTGTAGCCTTTAGACTAGGGCTAATTTGGCTCTGCTGCTAAAGCAGTACTTTTCTGAGGATGCTACTTGATGCCTTATGCAGAACAAAACCTCAGTCCTACCGTAGACTCGGAATATTGTACCTTCTACTCTTTCCCCATGGTACTTTGCACAATCTAGCTGATTTCCACACATTCATGTGCAGATCATTATTTGGCCCAAGACTCAAGGGGACTCCTTTGTCTTTGTCAACTACTGGCCTCTCTGTGCATCTCCCTCCTCTTTGTGCCAACTCTTCCCTTCTGTTCTTGAATTTCTAGCCATCTTGGGCTCCCTGAAGCACAAAGTCTGACTCTCCAACCCAGGAAATCCACCGGGCTCTGTTTAGATTACTCCTCCATATGGTATATCCCAGAATCTCTGTTGAGAAAACGAGCTGGGATGACTATAGAGCTCATCTAATTTGTTTTCCATCTCTCAGGGCTCACTATCCTATTCCTGCCTATATTTAACGTCTGAAAAAAAGATATGAGTACATGTATACATATTATATAGATGTGCACATACATATTATATATGTACATATTCACATATATTTAGAAGAATTATATACATATTCTACTTTTCCTTTGTTTAAAGTGAGTATATAAACTATAAATCAGGCCTCTGTTATCCTGTTGTGACCCTAAAGTTGAAGTCTATTTATTGGTTTTGTATCATTTTTTGGTCTTTTTCTGTTTTTCTGTTTTGTTTTGTTTTTTATTTGGACCAAATACAAATCTGTAGTCTTTGAGTTATATTTTTACTTCATTCTCTAGGTTTCCAGTTAATATACCAAACAATTCATTAGGATATTGTTTCTCTTTCTCTTTCTCTTTCTTTCCTTCTGTCAGCTGGTGAGGGTTATTACTTGTCATTAGCTATTTCTCAAAATCAGTAACCAGTCTTAAGTAGCTAGCCAAACAAGCTGGGTGCGTCTTTACTCAGATTATTTCTTTTATAGGTAGGTAGTGAACTATTTTGTTGAATTCATGCTACATTGTCTCTCTTATGCATTCAAATCAAGAACTTAAAGATGTATGTGGCATATGTATGTGTATATGTATTTTCATGGTCTGTTCACTGTTGATCAGGAGAATCATTAGAACTTGTTAAATAAATCCCCTCTGATACACACCTCAGAACAAGTGTTTTCAGTTATCCAAGTGGGAAGCAGCCTGGTAGTTTCTCAGCTTTTGAACCTACTGTGGAAGATGATAGCTTATTTCTTTGAGGTCCACTTATCATATTAGGAAACTGTGTGTACCATATTACCTATATTTGTTAGATATATTATCCACATTTACTGAAAATTCCATGTCTGTTTTCAAATAATGGAACAACAAAGAGAAAAAGATCTTAATGATTTTCCTCCTAAAATTAATATTATATTTCACCATATCATTAAATTGAATTTGAATTATTATATTACATTAATATCATAATTTAGTGCTTTTTACTGTAGACCTCATAGATGTCTGTATTTGTTACAAGGCTCTAAAAATGGGATTTTGTTTTTCTTAACTGATTAAATTTTCTAAGTCATTCTGCAGTACAGTTAAACTTACTAATTTGGAATTTGTAGGAAGAGTCTATATAAATGTGGTATGGATTAATGAAAATATTAGAAGAAATTCAATTAAGTTCATTTTAAAACTATTTGATGTGAAAAGCTATGCTGACAAAGTAAGTGTTGTCAGTGGTAGATCCCTAGGAAACTTCTTTGAATTGGTAGATTGGAATGATTTTCAATTAACATATGGGTTGTTTCTATGCAAATAAAGGTTTCTCAGTCACTTAAGGGAATGTTGGGAAGGTTCACACTCAAGGATAGTTTGTGAGTATTACCTCTGCAATCTGTTTACCCCTGTATTTATACATACTGTTTGTTTATAAATGATCCTTCATTTCAGGTAACTTACTTTAAATTGGTATAGTACAAAAGTAATGCAGTGGTTATCACTAGGTATAGAAATACGGGTCATTTAAGTTTTTCTCTTTAGGTGTTACTTCACTATTTTAAAAATATATTTAATAACCTTTTCCCTAAACAATTAATTCTGACCCAACTTACAGATAAAAATACCCAAGAGCTTCCTTTCTAGTAGATCAAACATTTTCTTTTTCATAATTGAGTTGTGGTAAGTCATTGCATTTTGAAGAAAAAAAAATATGTTTCTAAAGAATGTATAACCCACAGCATATCTGCTTTAGAATACTAGGATGTTTGATTAGGTGAGCTGATCTCTAAAATCTTTTCCAAATTGAATTTTCCAGATGGAGAAATTGAGCCTCAACAAGATTTTAGAATGACTAGTGTGTAGTATGTAGTTTATGGTTCACTAAGTCATGAGTTAGGTCACTTCTATCTCTCTTGCATACTTTATCGCTTAATATCCTGTTAGTCAATTGACTTGCATAGACAAATGAATGATACATAATAAGGCCATGGATTCATCAAGTATCTAGATAGGATATGTTTTATATAATATGTGATTAGTTCTTAGACAGTCCATTAGTATTTGGTCAGTGCCCCCTCTGTGACCTAATTAAATTTCCTGGGGATATTGTGATAGTCTTGTCTGAATTGTGTGTGAATCACTCTGTCTTTAACTTCTATGAAAATAAACAAGTGAAACATTCTGCATTTTGTAAGTTCAGATACCGTTTTATTGAAATTCAGAAGTTGAGATATTTGGCCTTTGTGAGATGATTGATCATATCAAATTTTCTTTCTTTAGGCTACCATAGTTCTAGGTAACTAGCTCTATGAGAGTCCATAAACTAATTCTAGAAAGTGGGAACTAAATAATTTTCTACTTGCATATTTATGTTTATGCATTTTACAATTGAAAACTGTTCAACACAAACATCATATTAAAGCCTCTGTTCCATGTTAATTGGTTAGTTTGGATTATCACATTGATTACTATTAAAATACAGGTTTGGAAAGAGTTGGCTCAATTTTGCTTTACTGACTTTTTTGTTGTTTTCCGTGTGTTTATGATTCTAAGTGCCAGTTGCACTGAAATTTCAATTATCATTTATTTGGTTAGATTTTTATCTTTAATTATTAGTGTTTTAATGATATCTATTTTAAATAGAACAAAGTGAACTTACATAGGACTGAGAGACTGAGTTTTATTTTTTTAATGTTCAAAAGCAAAAGTTTTCATACCTGTAAACAGGATCTAAAGAACTAATATATATTTCCTCTTTTTACACTTTTTCTCTTTCTCCTTCATTCCCTGCCATTGTTTAATTCACAGATTTTTACAACTAGAAAGGTCTTAAGAAAAGTTTATATTTAATCTTTATCTTTTATAAGATAAGAGAAAGAACATCTCTAAAGACTAAGAGATATATCTATATTAGCTCTGTTGATCATTGCTAGTCCTAAATTTTCCGCAGGAGATTGCTAGATTTCTTGAAAGGAAACTTAAATCTTCCCATAATAGTTTATTTTCCATTCTTAGAGGAGATAGAAAGTATATATGCTCAGAGAAATTCAGTCTCAATTCCCTCCCTGTATCCTGTAATTGATTGAGGAACCAAAAGGAAGAAAGTGAACCTTTAAGAAGGTGGATCAAAGTTTTTTAGGGGTTTCCTTCCAGTTGGCCTTTATTTCTGTCTTTTAGCATAAATGCCTTAAGATGATTGGCAAGGTCCTTACGTTCATAATTTCAAGAGCAATTGTAACAGAAGACTAGTGTTTATCAAGATCTAGACTGTCTTTGTTGTGGTTTGGTAGAAAGTCAATGGAAATAGCTATCTAGGAGGGTACTAACTTTATAGCTACCATCACCACCACGTGACAGCAGAGTTGCCTTTGAATGTGACTCTATGACTAGTTTTTGCTAACTGTGTAAGAGCAGAAAGGATATATCATTGTAGGGACAAGATGGTGAGACACCAGTGTGTCTTTCTACCTTCCCTCTCTTCATTGATTGAGGCAAAAGAAATCTCTGGCTGTAGGAGTCACCAGCGTGCAGAATGGAAGGAATCACTTTCAGAAAGAAAGCTGCCTATGAATCAGGAACATCCTTAATAAGCCGTTAGAAGAATGATAAATAAACCTTTGTTATGTTAAGCCACTCCAGTTTTGGTATTTATTTGCTATAGACACTAACATTACAATGACTCAAATGGCTTTCTGGATTAATCATGTCAAATAAAAATAATATGCTTATTTCTTTTACTGCCTAGATGTTTCCCTGTGTCTATAAAGGAAGAAATAGTCTTATTTTTATTGTGAAAAGTAGGAAAGAAAAAAAAAATAAATGTCATGAGGAGAGATAAAGACAGTGTCTTTGAAGCATATGTTTATATTTTAAGGCTCATTGTTTATCTCTCAAGCAATTTTCCCATCTCACATGAGATGTATCATCCCCTTTCCCATGCCTACTGTCATACTGGGTGACTGATTTATAGAACACATTGCCATTGAATCCATAAGCCTTCTCCCAAGCTGTTTCTGTGAATGTAATATAATGCCCTTTAAGCTTTATTTAGAATTCACTGTCGTGTTAGTACAGGCATTTCGTGACACGCTTTCATAAAAATACTAAGATTTATATGTGCTGAAAAGCACATCCCTCATGTTAGGATTTGGGGTAAGATAAATCATGTAAGGCTGTGCATGAAAATTCCACATAATGTGGATGCGTCACTTTCATATTGGTTGAATTGTTTTTAGGTACTTGCAGAGTGACTGTTGGTTTTGAAACATGGTAATATAATATTAGTATAGTAAAAATAATAGTAGCCAGCATTTTTGAGGCTTCACTATATATTATGTACTGTTCAATTTTATAACATATATTAACGCATTTGATCTTCATAGAAAATGGATGAGGTAGGTTACTAACATAACCTCATTTGCTGATAAATAAAAAAGAGATGTTAGCGAACTTATCTATGTTTCCACAGAGAGTAAGCTGGAATTCAGACTTGGAGCTGACCATTGTTAGCCACCATACTGTAAAACCTCCCAGCTGAGACTTGGGAACTGTGATAAAAAAAGAAGAAAAGTTTTATATTTCAACCTTTCTCTACTGAAAAAGCCAGGTATGCACATGAATTAGATACTTAGTCAAGAAAATGATTAAGCATAGATTTAATGAGAAATAGTGACATTTGATCTGTATGCTAGATGGGATAAGCCAGACTTGACACAGAAAGAGAGGATCAGGAACTAACATGATTGAGTGTTTTATATGTATGTTCTCATTTAATACCCCCTCCCAAAAAGCCAACCCAGCAAAATAGTTTTTATCATTGAATTTTTAAGCAAGACAGCTGAAGCACAAGGGAATTAAATAACTTTCTTGTCAAAGTAAGAGTAAATGTAAGAGCTGGGATTTAAATTCAGCCTTTTTAAATACAAAATAACAGATTTTCCACTATTATTATCTATCCAGCTAAAGGGTCTTGCAGGAAGGAGAATGATGTGGGAACTCTTAGAGATATGAACATAGTGAGAATCAAGCATCTTGAGTTGTTCAGAGTACAGGGATCTTAGGAGATGAGGGAGAAATGAATGGGAATCAGGAGATGGGTTGGTTAATGGATAGGGGACATTATACTGAAGAGTTTATGTTCAGTGGATATGAAAGTGATGATGTAGAATTTTAGGCAGACAGTAGGGCTGTGGATTAAATTTGAGAGCACCCATCCACAAATTAAGGAAGAAATGAAGAGCCAAAAAAAAAAATAAAAGAGAGAGAGAGAGAGAGAATTTCATTCTGAAAAGAGAGAGTCAAAATAAATTAAAAAATAGAGTATCTATGGAGCACCTGGTTGGAGTCTGTTAAGCACTTGGTTTTGGCTCGTCATGATCTTAGTGTTATGAAATCAAGCTCTATATTAGGCTGCTCAGTGCAGAGTTGACTTGAGATTCTCTCTCCTTCTCCCTCTGCCCCTCCCACTTACACACACACACACACACACTCTCTCTCTCTCTCTCTCTATCAAAACAAATAAATAATTTTTTTAAAAAAGGAAACAGAGTACCTATTATATGTACAACGTTAAGCTAAACTTTAGAAAAAATACAAAGAAATATAAAATAGGGTTTCTATAATTCAGTATTTTTAATTGGCCAGTCAATCCAAGGTGTTTGCCATTTGAAAAAATGTGCCCTAGATAATAGGTCAGCCCATCATTTGGTATTGGTAATGAATAATAGAAAATTCCAAGTAAAAGTTGACTTTTAGTATATTTGTCTAATCTCACCTTTTCACATCTAAATTCAATTAAATTATAGATTTACAAGAATTGAGACAATCTGTATCAATCGTAGATTATTGTCATCAATAAACTAAAAAAATCTGAGTAATTTCTGTCAAATATGGTACATAAGAGATTGAATTTCGAAAAATATTTATTTTGTCTGTGCCTCTTCCTAGATAGTTCTAAAGAGAAATAGTTCTATAAGAGAGATAATTTATGGTTAGAAATATCACTGGAAAAACTATACTAATAGTCATAATTAAAAGATATAACTATTGTCTGAGAAATCATCTGTTTCCTAGTGATGTTTTGGAGAGCCACGATAAACACCGGAAAGTCACACTGAGGAGAGAGTACTTGGAAACATTTGATTCCTGCCTTCCCTCAAAGTAAGACAGGCAGTTACTTCATCTGGATGCCATTTTGTTCCAAACATGTTCACTGTTGTCCGTCTTAAACCTACTCTCTGATGCAGGAGTATTGATCTTGTATCCCAGTCCTTTGGACATGACTAATTAGTCTAGAGAATAACACATGACTAAACTAAGGACAGTTTAGACCTAATTAAGGTTCGTTATACAAGATTCACTGAATGAGTAATTATTTTAATTTATCAGCTCCATTCATATCCATTCACTTGCCTTCTGTCAAGAATTCTGTCAAGAACTCAGAGCCTAGGGGCACCTGGGTGGCTCAGTGGGTTAAAGCATCTGCTTTCGGCTCAGGTCATGATCCCAGGGTCCTGGGATTGAGCCCTGCATTGGGCTCCCTGCTCAGCAGGGAGCCTGCTTCCTCCTCTGTCTCTGCCTGCCTCTCTGCCTACTTGTGATCTCTGTCTGTCGAATAAATAAATAAAATCTTATAAATAAATAAATAAATAAAAAGAACTCAGAGACTATTGAGTTATGTTGGCAAATGCTGGGTTGGTGGCCATGTTGGACCATGAGTTTAATGAGTAAGTATTAGAACATGAGTCTAATAGCTGGTTGTTAAAGGATGAGATGAACATGCAGAAAGAGGAGAAACACAGTACTAGCTATACCTAGAGGCAGTAGGTTCCTCAGGTCTTGGCATACCTTAACTTTTTTGCAGAAATTTCATTCTTCATAAATTCAGTAAGACTCTATACCTTAAAATAATTACTTCCTTTGTGAGGTAATTTTGATTGGTCTTTAATCCTTGAATCCAAAAATGTCTTAAAACATTATCAACTGAGGGGTGCCTGGGTTGTCAGTAGGTTAAGACCTCTGCCTTCAGCTCGGGTCATGGTCCCAGTGTCCTGAGATCGACCCCTGCATTGGGCTCTCTCCTCAGCGGGGTGCTGCTTCCCTTCCTCTCTTTCTGTTTGCCTCTCTGCCTACTTGTGATCTCTGTCTGTCAAATAAATAAATAAAAATCTTAAAAAAAAATGATTATCAACTGAAAAGAGAAACTGATGGTATATAGGTGAAAAACTTCCTACAGGAACACTCCCCCCCCCACCCCCCAAATTGTTCCTTATATACTTTAGTGCTGGATTACATGCAAAGTAACTGAAAAATTATAAAAACAAAAACAAAAACCTCTTTCCCCCATCTATCTGGGTCTATAGTTTTTGAATAATAACGTAGATGACCAACAGAAGCTCTACATGTTAGTTAAAATCACACAAGCTGATATCCTAGATAAATCTGGAAGGCTTGTGACTTAACACAATGGAAGTTTGTTTCTTTTCCATGTAGAGTGTTGTCTGTGTTAGGTGGAAGCCTCTGACACACCCAGTCTTTCAGGGCCTTAAGCTGAAAGCCCCTTAGAGGGGCTTCTATTTTAGTGCATGACTCCCAAGAATGCTCTGATGATTGGCAAGTCTTGATGACTGGCTTCCTCTTGACAAGGTGAAGAGAAAAATGGGAGACCAGAAAGGAGCTCCATGGCTAAATTTGGAAAGATAATATATTACTCATGCCTGAAGTCCATTGGCTGGAATTTAATGATAAGGAAAATAAACTTGGGGCATCATTTAGTTGTGTGTCTAGAAGGAAAGGAAATAAATTTTGTGAACAACCAGTTTTGTGATGTAGAATCTCAACTTCCGATATTTTATTGCCTGAAATACCTGCTCAGTCAAACTGCAATGTAATACTGATCATATAAATACTAAGGAAATAACCCACATCCAGCCTATTCAGAACAGCTGCCACCCTATGATATGGTATTAAAAAAAATAGAACATTTTAGATATGCTTTAATTCATAATACATAAAGATACTAAATCTGGTTGCGGAAAGTAGAAGTCTTTATGACAAATCATCTGAGACTGGGAGACTGCATGGAAATGGAAAACATTCAGATGTGTTCTTAGAAAACTTAGAGGTAATTACTGATAAAATAAATGCAACAAGTACATCTTTCTAAATCAGTCAAACAACTGAGCAAAAGAAAAAAATATATAGTTTTACAGGCCTACTGTCTATCCATGCACATAGAAGTGCATGCTTCTATGGTTTGAATTAACCCATTTGTTATTTGTAAATAGGATAATGATGTCAGCATAATATGCAAGTCACACTGATTTATACACTTTTTTTTTCCTCTCAGCCCATTAAGGATTTCTGCCATCAAGTAACAGTAGTTAAACACAAACTGTACTAATACAGCTGGTTGCAGTAAACTGTAGAGCAATAGTCTGTCCAAGACATCCTTGCATTTCACCATTTCTGCAGGAACTATTTTTGACCATTCTCTCTATTATGTGTTGTATGCAACAGTGCTTACTGTATCTAATTTTACTGGAAATGTAGTATGTCTTTAAAAAAATGATAAAGTGTATTTTTATTAGGATTGTTTGAGCTAGAGAGTGAGACACAGAGCTGTGGTTGTGGAGGTTTTGAACACTCTCTCAAACCTACTTTTCTTTACAAACCATATTATTTTTATTGATGTTGCATAATGTGAAGTTCAGAGCACTGCATATATTCCACTACAGAAAAAACACCTCTCTTTTCAGTTACAAGTGTCAAGGACGCAGTCAAAACTACCTCTAAGAAAATGGAAATGTATTAATTCATGTAACTGGATTGCTCAAGGATTTTGTTGGCTTCAAGCACATCTGTAGCCATGGCTTGAAATAGAACAAAACAAAACAAAAACCAAATAGGATTTTAAGTACTCATCTCTTTTTCTTTATCTCTTAGCTGGACTTCTTTGAATTCAAACTAAGCTGGACTTTAGTTTTGTTTTTTTTTTTTTTTTAAAGATTTTATTTATTTATTTGACAGACAGAGATCACAAGTAGGCAGAGAGGCAGGCAGAGAGAGAGAGAGAGAAAGAGGGAAGCAGGCTTCCTGCGGAGCAGAGAGCCCGATGTGGGGCTCGATCCCAGGACCCTGAGATCATGACCCGAGCCGAAGGCAGCAGCCCAAACCACTGAGCCACCCAGGCGCCCCTGGACTTTAGTTTGAATGCAGGCTTTCTCTATAAGGCAGATTAAGGGGGTTTATTTGGACTAAGGCTCGTTCATGGTGTCAATATATATATGTATGTGTGTGTGTGTATATATATATATATATATATATATATATATATATATATATCAGTGTTAGCAAGAGAAAAATAGCATAGTCAAAAGGAGGATCAAAGCGAATTAATACGGAAGATATTTGCAAGTTTCAGGCAGGTCTAGAGACAGCTACAAGAGTTGGAGAGAATGTTTGCACTCCTAGGCTGAAGAAATAAACAGAAGAATGAGTTATCAGAACAAGTGATTATGGTAGTTGTAAGAGAGGGCCCCTCAACAGGAACTGTGGTAGTAGAAAAACACAGCTACTGCTAAACTGCAACCCAGAGGGAGAGAACTGAAGCAATAAATATATCAAAACTTCTTTATTTCTCTCTTAGACTTCAAATGTCTCCCATGAGCCAAATCTAACTGAATGTAAGAGAATCCAGGTGATGCAGCCCATAGAGGTCAATTTCCAAGGGTACAGAGCAAGATGGGAATTTAGTACACAAGGGAAAATGGAGGGTATCCAACATGCCCAATTTAGCCCCATGAGTAAGTAGATAGGGTTTCTTCTTGTGGCCAGATGTAATTTTTAGGAGAAGTTCTCATTGGCCCTTCATGGACCATATGTCCACACAGGGTAGCCAAGGAAATGTGGTGTTCTGGTTGTACAACCTTGTCAGTGTTGGTGTCTAGATAATATGATTAACAACTGGCCAATAACTTGTATATGGGGAGGAGTTTTCAAACAAAATACTTTTATAGATCCAAGAAGCTGGCATAGTAGACTCTCTATCTGGTTTTTAAGATCCACGTTTTCCCCTGCAGGTGAGAAAGCCCAGTATATACCAGTTGCTTTGTACTTTACAGCAATTTAAAAATTGATTTTTCCACAGAAAAGGAGGAAAAAGTAATACTGAGAGTAAAAACTGTGTCTTAACCATAGTACTTTCCTTTGAGAAGATGAGCTAAGTTTTTATTTTTTTGTTTGTTTTGGGGTTTTTTTTTTTGGGGGGGGGAGGAATATATAGAAGAAGGAAGAAGAGGATAGTTCCTCATACTTCAAAAAATATTTATATCCTCGGGGCGCCTGGGTGGCTCAGTGGGTTAGGCCACTGCCTTCGGCTCAGGTCATGATCCCGGGGTCTTGGGATCAAGTCCCGCATCAGGCTCTCTGCTCAGTGGGGAGCCTGTTTCCTCCTTTCTCTCTCTGCCTGCCTCTCTGCCTACTTGTGATCTCTCTCTGTCAAATAAATAAATAGATTCTTTAAAGAAAAAAAATATATATTTATATCCTCAAAGTGTAACCCAAGACCTGAGAAAGACTAACTGGTCAATAAATGTTTTATGAAATGGCTAATTGTCTGAACAACAGTTTCTAAACTATATTATGTTTGCAATCTCCCAGGTAGCTGAGGAAAATGAAAGTTACCTGCTGTTGACCATGTAGGATCCAGATCCACACTCCAAATGCTGAAAACTTTTTCCATTATGGAATGAAGGTTTACCTTCATTCCAAATTAATGTTCAACATAGAAATCATGTTCTGCTAAAACATTTATTTTAATAGTTAATAGTACAGAAAAACATAGCCATTTGTAAATGCTCTTCCAATATAAGGACTTAAACTCTTTTTAAGGTAGGATTACTCTTTTGGTTGGTGAAAATTGCCATATAACAAAACAAAAAAAAAGAAAGAAAACAAAACAAAGCAACCAACCAGTCACTGTGAGATTATAATGGACATCAAGCTGGTTTCTCTCCCTGTCCATTCTCTTTTATCACAGTAATTTGTATCTTGAGAGCTTCTAACCATCTAGATACAATCAGTTGCTCATAAATTATTTTTTGTATTATGAGAATGTAAGTTGAAATGATTGATTAAGTGGAAGAACTAAGAAATACAGGCAGGGCTAATAGAAATTATGTATATCCAGTAGACAGAAGCCTACTGATTTATATATGTATATTCAAAGAGTCCTACTATAACAACTGGTTCATGAATGGTCAACTGGTTTAATGTCACTGAAATGATCTTTTATTTTTCTTTAATTTACTTTTTAAAATTGACCAAGACTTCCATTTGAAGAGTCTAGTGGCTTTCTATTTGAGACCCTTTGGGAAGACCGAAAATAGTGACTGTGTGTTCATTTGAAAAACTCAGCCTCCCATTGTGAAGGTCACAAAACTCACAGGCCCCACTGAAGTGAAGCTTAGCAAGGGATGGTGACTTTTTTCTGTTTGATTCTTACCTACACCAATTTGCCTGTGCATGGGCATTTGGTTTTATGATGCTTCTCCACATTAGATGCTTTCCACATTAGATGCTTTTCCACATTTCAGTCATAAAAAGAGCCTGGAAAGAGTTGCTAGAAATGAAATAGGTGACATTTTTTTTTAATTTTTAATATTTTATTTATTTGTCAGAGAGAAGGGGAAAGGGAAAGAGAAAGAGAAAGAGAAAGAGCGAGGCAGAGGGAGAAACAGACTCCCAGCTGAGCAAGGAGCCTGACGTGGGACTCAATCCCAGGACCTGGGATCCTGACCTGAGACAAAAGCTCAACTGACTGAGCCACCCAGGCATCCCATAGGTGGTAGTTTTTAAAGTCACTATTAGAATAAGTCTGAACCCCTTTCAAAGAAACATCCAAGACTTGGACACCCAACTACTTTCATCTGCACGAAACTTCCAGGTTCTGTCCTCGGTATTAAGGAAGAACATACAGACATTCCAGAGGTGAGGACATACTTTCCTCTACTTTCTAAATATTTTTTACTCTACTTTCTTTCTGTTTTCTTCTCAATTATTGAGATGTTCTTACTATCTTTGCATTAGACTGATTAGTGTCCAAGAAATAAATGAAAAACTGTTCCCCACACTGAGGAGACATAGATGTATCATAAAAGGAACCCCTAGGACAAAACAACAACAACAACAACAACAACAAAACAAAACAAAAAAAACAAAAAAACAAACCTCTTAGTGAGGCTAGTAGGTCCTTTGCAGTATGTTTGTAAAATAACGTATTAATTCAAAGTCACACAACATTTACTTTCTTGACAATTATTTTATAATTTTTGATATCAATCAGTGGCTAAAGAAAATTCCTCTAAAATCAGCTGATTTGTCAAGTTAGTGTTAGAATCATGTGGGAACGAATTCCATTTGGTCATGTTAAAACTACAATAACATTAACACTGATTTGTCATAACATTTAATATTTACTAACTATATCTGAATCTCCAAGAACTGTCTACAAAAAAAAAAAAAAAAAAAGAAAGCTTGAGTAAAATGTTAAATTCTGTCCCACTGTTACTATGACAACTGCAAGGAAAAGAAGAAGTCTGTCTTCCCCTTTCATGGATGAATTCACATTATGTGAATTATGTTTCTGTATATGTTCCCCCTGATAGTCCTGGATAACTCCATGTGACAGGAAGATGCTCAGTTTCTACCAAGGAGAGATTCCTGTGTGAGAATAATCTGTACCGTCTCTTGTAGGAGAGTGTGGTATAGATGTATAATCCCTTCCCCATTAGTTATTTCAAACTCTCACAGTGGAGCTGGAAAGGTCATCTATCATAGGTGGGGTTCAGTGAGCTCATGAAGACTTAAATATTTTTAAGTTGTTACCTCAAGTTAACTGAGTTGTAAAATTTCCCCTATGTGTCTAGAAACTCTGTGAAAGGATACTAATGCTTGAAGGGTTTTAAAATATGTTTCAAGGATTGCTGTTTTTCTGAATCATACCATCTTGGCTAAAGTCTGACTAAATTTAGACTGTGATATTGAATGTTCCTCAATGTGCCTGCTGTCATATCCCTTCTGTGCAGACCTGTAAGGATCCAAAAGTGGAACTTGATGGTCCCTCTATTAAGTAATCTTTATAGTAGTTTATCTAGTGAAGGAGAGGTGTATTTTCCTATGATACCAAGGACTACTTATTTTTTTTCATATCATATGTTACTTGTTTCCATATAACAAAGGGTCAAGTAGTACTATTTTCAATTTTAATGGCAAATATACAAAATGCATAACCAATGTGGTAAATCCTTTCAGACTGACATGGTGATAAAATAGTTAAGTAGATCCAAGATATGAAGAAACACTTAGAATACTTTGTTTCATATCTCAGAATAATTCCTCTTTGTACCATACCTCATGCCTTGCCAGAATGGATGCTGATTAGCTAATGGCAATGCAGTTTGAAAATAATGGCTCAGGTATTCCATGAAATCCTTGGAGCTGGAAGGAATTCATAAAGAATGTCTGATTAATCCCCTTGTTTCAAGACAGCGCTTGTATCTTAGTATTACTGACAAGTAGGCTATCTTCTTTTTTATTTGAAGGTAAAAACAATTGTAATCTTCCTCTAATATTTGATTTTCAGGTCACATTTCAAAAAATCCTTGATTCCCAAATGAATGTTGCATAAGCTAATAGTTATCATAGAAAAAGAAACAGGCTGTGTTCATCTAATGTAAAAAGAATTATTGCTCTTGTCAAGCTTACATGATAGGTATTGTAGAGTTTATGCTAAAATTTCCAGGTTTGACTGGTTATTGAGACTCTACTTCAGTAAGTATTTATTGAGCTCTAAGTTCAGGATATATTAGGTTCTTCTGATGAAGGTGAAGAGGTGATACTTTCCCTGCCCTTATCTACAAAGGCCTGGAGCCACTGAAAATAAACAGGTAAGTAATGCCTTAGACAAGAGCGACCTGCCCGAGGGAGGTGGAAAGGAAATGTCACTGAAATGAAACATTCCATAGACATTTTCTTATTATGGGGTTTTTAGAAAAGAATCTTGCAGATATATTTAAGGATATAGATAGCGGGGACTAAAAGAGAAAGATCGCCAGACAGTGTTGATAGTCTACACAGCAGGGACTCTGGCCATGCATATGGCAAGAGAGGAAGGACAGGGATAAAGGTAATTCTGTGGTTATGTTTAGGTATTTCTGCAGTTATGTTTATTATTAAGAGTAGCAACAACACATATCTGAGTGTTTCCAATGGACTAAAATGTATTCTAAGCATTTTATATGCATTGTACTCTGTCAGGTGGCAAAGTAGCACTTAAGGAGTTGGTTCTATCATTGTTGCAGTTTTGTAGCCAAAGGAAGGTGAAACTGAGTAGTTGAAGCACTTGACTCAGGTTACACAGTCAATGAGTGGTAGAGCTCACCTGCAGATCCAGTAAATCCTATGAATGTCAACCTGGAGTTAAATCCATTTTGCCTGAATCACAAGATACAGAGAAGTTACCCAGAGGAGCTAAGGATGGAAACCTTCTTCCTAGGGATGTAGAGAGCACTACTCCAGGTGTGGTCGGTGAATTTCTGCTAGTTATATCTGTTATTGTGCTGAGGCAATATAAATATAAAATTTAAGAATCAATACTTCAAAACTATTTGACAGTAATTTTATGTGTATTGAATATAATAATAATAACAACAATAATAGTAATAAATCAAGCTTGCATCTTACACTTTATTTCATATTTCCAGGACTTTAGTTTTGGCGTATGTTATAAGTAATGATCAACAACAGATTGGAAATTTTAAAATCAGAACAAAGCCAATGGGTATTTCATTGTATGTAGTTTGAGGCCATCCTGGTGTCTGTTCATTTCTATTATTCTTTCAGTGGGTTTAGTCCCTGCCTTGGAAGACTGCTGCAGAATGTAAAAGCAGGAATGTAGTAGCTAGCATCTAGCAGTGTGTTTAGCACGTGGTAGATTTTCAGTCACAGCCAGCTAAGCATGTTAGCACAAGAATAAAAACCAAGAATTGCTTAACAGCGTTTTCATTGCATTTCACTCCAGTGAACATTTTGGTCAGGGGAAGGGTCCTGAAGCAGAACCTCCTTTCTTCAGCAGAGCCTCCTTTAGCCAGTCTAGTTTTGTGATTTGATCCTAGGGGAGGGGGCAAATGAGAAGAAAAAGGGCCATGTAAGGGATTTATGTCAAAAACAATTTGTAAAGAATTTAGAATCTGGTTGGACTCAAATCCATCTTCTGTCGTTTACAATGAGAACTAGTGCTTTAGAATGATGACTTGGGCACTTGCAGAGTTACAGCTGCTCAGGGGACGTTCCTGGTGCTCGATGCCCAGACTTCCCCACTAGAGGCAAACAGGAAGATTTTGAGCAGCAAGGAGGCAGCATTAGCTGCTGTCTTTCAGAAATTTCAGCCTGATGTGCTGTTTTGCCAGGTTCTCCTTTAAGGTCTTTCTTCTCTGTAATTTCTGTGCCTCCCAGGCCTTTCTCTCCCCTCCTTCAAATCCACAGGGTTGGTTTCTTCTTAAATCTTCCTTCCCTACAAAACTTCCTTCTTTTTAAGACCTGAATTTCCATATATCTTTCATAGAATATTATAGAGTCTTTCATAGAATCTTTGGGTCTGAATGCCAGCCTATTTGAGTAATCCTCTCTGCCATATGCCTGGAAGATTGAATTTCTCCTCCATGCTTAAAAAATGAGTTTTTATTTTCTGGCTGTGGCCCTCTATCTCAGATTCTGAAACCATATGAACACAATCACATCTAGGATTTTAAAATTAAAGAAAAATCCTTTACTAAATGAATGAGTACTT